>NW_028225181.1:5710251-6350757 GCF_052327205.1 Somniosus microcephalus | reverse complement strand
ACAGGTCGGGTCCGGCACTGTATCCCGCTCCCGGCCCGCTGGAGCGGGAGGTGAGTTGGGGTCACTCGGGCCGGGCCTCACAAATGCTCGGCCTGAGACACAGAGTGGGGGAGCGGCAGTGGCCGGCCGTAAACCGCGCGGCCCTGTAAACTGCCGTTTTACAAAAAAGCCTTGGCAACGCTGGGCCCCCCAGCTAGTATCTTATATATATATAATTGCTCTTCTGTCTGTCTGTCTGTCTGTCCTCTATACACTCAAAAGTTATAGCGCATACCTACATGTGTGTTACCTCTAAAGTAAGCTTACGATTCCGGAACGGTCATAAGCGTATTTACTTTTCAGTGAGACAAAAATTGTGCCGACGGTATCCAAAAAACGTTCAAAATTCTGCTCATTATCTGCTCATTAGCATTGAGTGACGTGAAGGTTGCCCAATCGTACAGTCGAGCGACCCGACGGTTGACCAATTGCTGTGTGATGGGGGCGGGTTCATTGCGTGTGCGGGCGGGCCATCCTAGAGTTGAGTGACGTGATGACTGACCAATCCTTCAGTTCAGTGACCTGATGGTTGACCAATCCGTGCGTGTGTGGGCGGGCCTAATCATTCTGAACTGAGGTGAGTGTCAGCCATCTTGATTCCAAACTCTTCATTTCTTTTTCCCATCGGGGTTTTATCTTTTAAAAAAAATACAAACATTTCGGCCATTTCCTCCACACTTGCATTGGAAATCAACTTTAAAAAAAAAACCAGGGAGCGCTTTCCGAGAAAGACGAAAGACGTTGCGGTTTTCATTCGGAGGCAGACGGGGGGGGGGGAGAACATTTAATGGATTTTTCCCCGCATTAATTACCGTCTTTACAAAATTTTACTACAGTTTTTTCCTAAAAATATAAATAAACTCTCTGTTCATAGATCCTTATTTCTCTCGGGGTTCTATCTTTTAAAAAAAAAACATTTCAGCTCCTTCTGCTCAAGTCGGCTAGCAACAGTAACCAGGGAAGCCTCAGTCCAATGTGAAAAAGAACGACTAAAACTACCAGCATGCTGGGTGCGTGCTGCACATGCGCATTCAGGGTGTAACTGGGCATGCTCCGACTCACTCGCTCCCTGCCTCCAGTCCCGGGCGGCGTCTCAAGCCCGAGACACAGAGCGCGGTAGCGCAGGCCCAGCCGCAATTAGCGTTCTTCAAGCCTGCTTGGGAGGGCAGGGGGTGGGGCTCGGGATGGCAGGAAGGGGGGGGAAGGGCCCGGCCCTCACACCCTCAAGCCGGCTCATGCCTGTTCCCGGGGCTTGCCTCAATTTGCGGCCGCGGGCCACTCGCCCTCTCTCTGTCCTTCCCTCTGTCCCTCTCCCCTCTCCCCCCTCTCTCCCCCCAGTCTCTCTCTCCCCCCAGTCTCCCTCTCCCCCCAGTCTCTCTCCCTCTCTCTCTCCCCCAGTCTGTCTTAGCTATGGGGTGGTTATAAACTTGAACTTTAATACAGGGAACTAAGGAAAAGAACAAATGAATTCAGTTTTAAAAAGTTTTATAAACAGTTAGAAATGAAGTGATCCATTTCAAGTATGAAGGAACTCAATTGTCTTCCGTTCAGGGCTCCCGGGCTGACTGGCTAAAGTGGTAGGGGGGGTTGTTGTTGTTGAGAGAAACAGTGAGGTGACCAATCAGGGGAGTGTCATAGGCGTGTTTAGTTTTAAAAATGTTCAAAAAATCTGACTAAATCCGCTCATTAGCCGTTGACCAATTGAGGGGGTTTTGTTGTTGTTGAGAGAAACAGTGAGATGAATTGCAAACCTCATTAGCCGTTGACCAATCGGGGGGGTTTTGTTGTTGTTGAGAGAAACAGTGAGGTGAATTGCAAACCTCATTAGCCGTTGACCAATCGGAAGGGTTTTGCTGTTGTTGAGAGAAACAGTGAGGTGAGTTGCCAACCTCATTAGCGGTTGACCAATCAGGGGAGTGTCAGAGGTGTCTTTACTTTTAAAAAACGCTCATCATCTGCTCATTAGGCGGTTGACCAACCAGGGGAGTGTCGTGGTCGCGTTTACTTTTTAAAAATGTTCAAAAAACGGACTAAATCCGCTGATTAGCTGTTGACCAATCCTAATGCTCATTAGTGGGCGGGGCCTAGATTAGATATAGGGTAAATCTCCCTCTGCATTGCCCCATCAAACAGTGCCAGTGCAGCGACAGCACTGATTAAATACCGAGTAAAGCTCTCTCTACTGTGCTTAACAACCTGAACTTTAATACAGGGAACTACAGGAATCCCAGGGGACAGGGAAGCGAGCAGGTGAGCGGCGGCGCACGGTGTGTTATTATCTCTTCTTTATATATAGATTTTACTTCAGTCTTTCCCTAAAAAAATAAATAAACTCTCCGTTAATAGCTCATTATTTCTCTCGGGGTTTTATCTTTTAAAATAAAAATTTCGGGTGTTGTAGTTAAGAGTTATGGTTATTTTTTGAAACACTTTTCAAATAGATTATTTTTAATTTTGGAGGGAAGGTAATTGATGAAGCTGCTGAACATGGTTGGGCCTAGGACACTGCCCTGAGGAACTGCTGCAGTGATGTCCTGGGGCTGTGATGATTGACCTTCAACCACCACAACCATCTTCCTTTGTGCTAGGTATGACTCCAACCACTGGAGCGTTTTCCCCCTGATTCCCATTGACTTCAGTTTTACTAGGGCTCCTTGATACCAGACTCGGTCAAATGCTGCCTTGATGTCAAGGGTGTCACTCTCACCCCACCTCTGAAATTCAACTCCTTTGTCCATGTTTGGACCAAGGCTGTAATGAGGTCGGGAGCTGAGTGGTCTTGGTGGAACCCAAACTGGGCATCAGTGAGCTGGTTATTGGTGAGTAAGTGCCGCTTGATAGCACTGTCGATGACATCTTCCATCACTTTGCTGATGATTGAGAGTAGATTGCTAGTCTATATCTATATATATAAAGCGGTCGATCTGTCTGTGCTTCTGTCTGTCCTCGGGTGTGCGTCTGTCCGGCTATGCGCTCGAAAGTTATACGGCGTACCTACGCGTGCGTTACCTCCGAAGAAAGCTTACGCTTCCGGGACGCTGGTAAGTGTATTTACTTTTCGGTCGGACGAAAATTGTTCGCGCCTTATGCAAAAAACCTTCAAAATTAAACTCATTATCTGCTAGCATTGATTGACTGACGTCAAGGTTCGACCAATCCTGTGTCGTCACGAATGACCAATCCTACAGTACGGTCCCCTGATGGTTGGCCAATCGGTGTGTGTGTGTGTGGGCGGGACTAATCATTTTCATCTCGGGGATCTGGCAGCCATTGTTTCAGTGCCATGACTTCAGCTTCCAGCTCAAACTATTTTGAAAGTAAGTATCTCTTTTAAAAATAACATAAGATTTACCAAAAACGTTTTATAAGTACTTTCACTTTCATCTTTCAAGGTATTAAGTGTGTGTGTGGGCGGGACTAATCGTTTCATCTCAGGGATCTGCCAGCCATTGTTTCACTGCTTGCAGCTCAAACTACTCTCCTTATCCAGCTTTGAAAAAGTTAGTTTTTCTTTTAAAAATAACATAAGATTTACCAAAAACGTTTTATAAGTACTTTCACTTTCATCTTTCAAGGTATTAAAAGGTAGAAATGTTGCCCGCCAGCAGATTCACAGAGGGACACAGACAGGGCCCAAAGCCTGGCACTCGATTTAAACTGCCCAGCCCAAAACAGCCCTGGCAAAGCCGGGCTCCCCCCAGCTAGTCTATATGTAAAAGCGGTACATCTGTCTGTCTGTCGGGCTATACAATTGAAAGTTATAGAACGTTGAAAGAAAGCTTACGATTCTGGAACGGCCATAAGCGTATTTGCTTTTTCGTCGCACAAAAATTGTTTGCACATTATACAAAAAACCTTCAAAATTCCACTCATTATCCACTCATTAGCATTGAGTGACGTCAAGGTCGACCAATCCTGTGTCGTGATGATTGACCAATCCTACAGTTCAGTCACCTGATGGTTGACTAATCGGTGTGTGTGTGGGCGGGACTAACCGTTCTCAGCTCAGGGATCTGTCAGCCATTATACAGCAGCCAGGGCAGCTAAAAACTTTGGTAATCCAGGTCAGTATCTTTTTCTAAAATAATAAAGTGGTTGGTTTGTCTGTCTGTCTGTCTGTCCGCTATACACTCAAAGGTTATAGAGCGTACCTACACATATGTTATATCAAAAGAAAGCTGATGATCAGGGGAGTGTCATAGGTATAACTACTTTTTGGTCAGCCAAAAGAGTTCGGACAGTATACAAAAAAAGTTCAAAAATGCGCTCATTAGCGGTTGACCAATCCTACCACTCATTAGCGTTGAGTGACGTAATTGTTGACCAATCCTACCGTTCAGTGACCTGATGGTTGACCAATCGGTGCGTCACGGGCGGGACATAATCCTGCAGCCTCCCCAAACATAGCCGCCTTTTTTTCCCCTGCTTTTCCTCAGCAGCGAGCAGGGCAGCTGCGTCGGCCCACCAGAGCGGGAGTTGAGTTGGGGTCACTCGTGCCGGGCCTCACAACCGCTCGGCCTGAGACACAGAGCGGGGGAGCGGCAGCGGACGGCCGTCAACCGCGTGGCCCTCTAAACTGCCCTGGCAATGCTGGGCCACCCCCGCTAGTACTAACATATATCACTGGCCCCGCGGGTGAGATAGGGTCGAACAGAATATGAGGCGGGATTCAGTTCTGATGCAGGAACTTCTTCAGTTATTCTCATCCTTTAATGAGTTTTACAATTAAAGTAAAGGGATAGTTCACCACATTTTTCAACTCCTGTCTAAACCTAGTCTGTGTCACGGCATAAATGCAAGTGTTTGTGCAGCAACTCAGGAGCTGGAGCATTTGTCCCAAATCTGGAAAATATATAGGTAGAGATACAACATAATCAACCAATCGCCACACCCGGTTATATATAGAATACACCATAAGCAGTGACCATAACAGGATGAAATTGCACGAAATAGCAAACAGTAAAATGATGGATTTCTTTCGGCTCTCCATCTCTGGGTCTCTGGGACTCTCCCCACTGCTGGGACACCGGAGTCTCCTGCGGGCTCTGCTGGACACTAAAATGTGTCTGATGGTGACAGCATTGAGCAGCAGGATCACGACAAATGGGACACCCGGGGTGAGAATATGATGAAGGAGCTCGATTGCTACCCAGATCGGTGAAAACTGAACATCGAATGTTACATCACAAAACCAGGGGGTGTTCGCTAGCCCATATTCATGTGACAACATAAAATACCAGAAAACGTTCTTTAAACAGCTCAGCACAGTCACTGTTCCTAGAACCACAGCTGCCGTTTTCTTGGTGCAATATTTTCTTTTCAGCTTCTGGCAACAAATTGCCACAAAACGATCAAAGGTGAAGGTGACAGTGAACCAGACAGAACAGTCTGTGACTGCATAAAGCAGGGCGGCATGGATATTGCACACGGGGATAGAATAGACAGGTGCAAACGGTTTCTTATAAGACATCGGAATCTGCCTCAATATCAGATCGATGATAACGACCAGTAGATCCGATGCTGCCATGGCCACCAGGTAGTGAGTGACACATGTGGAGAGACCGCACTTTCCCCGAGACAGGATCACAATGGTTATTAAGTTAACTGTGTGGAAGGGAAATACACGGGGAAGTTTTATATTAGGCTGACAGCAAAAAGAGCAGTTTCATGCAATTCGGTGTGAAATGTGCAATTAATTACCGACATTCATTGATATAATCTAATTCTATTACCTTTGAAGCTCTGAGTCGTTTTTGTCAGAATAATGAATCAATAAATGAAATGAGAATAAATACATGAAAGTAACAGATGTTTGTTCAATGAGAGATGAAATGATAGATCTACCTTTAGCCCAGCATAAAATAAGCAACAGCTGAGGTAGCAGGGATGCAAAGGACTAGAGCATCTCAGGAATAGATTGGGAAAAGCAGATTAGCAAATTTCAGATAGGTAGTGAATTTATTGAGTTTGTCAGGGATAGTGTTCACTAACAATAGGTTCTCTAACCAACAAGCGGCTTGGCATGTTAGATTTGTAATCTACTAGTGAGCCAGATTTACTTAAAATCCTAACGGTGTGGAAAACTTTTTCTAATAGTGATCATAACATGATCGAGTTCAATGAAGAGAAACGCAAAACCATGACTAAGTTTGTAGGTTTCAGTAAGGCCGACTTCAACGGGATGAGGCAGAGACTGTCCACAGTCAACTGGGCAAAGCTGTTAATGGGCAAAACAACAGACAATCAGTGGGAATGTTCAAAAATAATGAATCCGATACAGAACCAGTTTATACCCCTGAGGGGCACGGGTTCTATTTGTCAAAAACAGCCCTGGACGACTAAAGACGTAAGGGACAGCATGGAAATAAAAGACAAAGGCCTAGAAATTGGGCTTTGGTGCAGCGACGGCTTTAGCGCCGGAAGTTAGTGCCGGAGCTAAGTCGCGCTGGGCGGGCCAAAAATTCACGACTTCCGCACCCAAACGGCTGCCGGCGCTGCTGAAAGCTGTTAGCGCCTGAAAACTGGCGCTATGCGCTGAATTTCGGCGCTATTCCGGCGCTGTGGCGCCCGCTGCGGTGCGGCATGTTCGGGAAGTGCAGGCCTCCTCCTTCCCTTAAGGAGGAGCTGCCTGCACCCGGCCGCGGCCCGCGATAATCTTTTTAAAAATGAGCCCGGCACCTCGGACAAGTGCCGGGCTTGCTTCTGTTCCGGGGGGGGGGAAGTCCAGGGAGGGAGCTGCGGCCAGGCGGCCGGCGGGAAAGCGGCCGGCCGCCACGGGGCCTTTAATGCGCCGGCGCAAAGTTCTGTAAGGCACCTCTGCCAGAACGTTGCTTGCGGCTGCCACGGGCGAGGCGGCCGCAACTCAATTTCCGAGTTCGGGCGGGTTACCATGGCAACCGGGATGCTGCGCACACCGATGACGTCATCGGTGCCGGCGCAGCGCTACCGGCCTAACGCCGATTTAGGGCCCCTGTCAATTTCTAAACTGGCCATAACTTCGGCGCTAGGCCCTCTAGCGCCTCAAAAGCGGCGCTAAGGCCAGTGAATTTCTAGGCCTTTGGCCTATAAAAATGCAAAAAGTAGCACAGATGGTGGCGAATGGGAAAGATACAAAGAACAGCAAAGTGTAACACAACAGATAAAAATAGCTACAACGGGTATTATGAAAATAAACTTGCAAGGTATATCAAAATCAACACAAATAATTTTTACAATTATATTAGGAAAATAAGGTAGTCAGGAGCAATGCTAAACCCATAAAATCTGAAAGCGGTGATATTGTTAATGATAATATGGAAATGGCCGACTAGTTGAAAAAAGACTTTGTGTCAGTATTTACAGTAGATGAAGAGCATAGCATGCTGCAAATCCCAAGGAAACTAATATTGAATCAGAGACAGTTATTCAATAACGTTAACGTCAATAAAATGAGAGTAACAAATAAAGTAATGACTCTAAAGTGTGACACATTCCAACCACCAGATAGGGCCTCAAATATTCATAATGTTTATTAACGACGTAGATGATGGCATAGAACATCATATCGCCAAATTTTGCGGATGACACAAAGTTAGGCAGCAATGTAGGCAGTGTAGATGAAAGCAAGAAATTACGTAGGAATATCGATAGGTTAAATGAATGGGCAAAACTGTAGCAAATGGATTTTAACGTTGTCAAATGTGATGTTTTCCAATTAGTACATAAAAAGAATAGAACAGTGTACTTTCTAAATGGTGAAAAGCTAAAAAGAGTGGCCGTCCAAAGAGCGGGGGAGCATCTATAAAGATCATTAAAATATCATCGACAGGTAGAGAAAATAATCAGAAACACTAATGGAATGCTGGATGTTGTACCTAAAGCACGAGCATACAAGCGGTAGAGGTTTTGCTGCTGTTACACAAAGACCTGGTTAGACAACATCTGGAGTAGTGTGAGCATTTCTGGGCACCACAGCTTAGGGAGGATATATTGGGCTTGGAGGAAGTGCAGCGTATGTATACCAGAATGACACCCGGACTCCAAGGGTTATGTTATGGGGAGAAATTACACGAATTAGGAATGAATTCTTTAGAATTTAGACGGTAAATGGGTGATCTGATCGAAGTTTTCAAGATATTAAGACGGACAGAGTGGTAGATAGGCAGAGACTATTTTCCCTGGTTGGGGATTCTAGGACTAAGGAGCAGCATCTAAAAATTAGAGCCAGACCTTTCAGGAGTGAAATCAGGAACACTTCTAAGCACAAAGGGTGGTAGAAGTTTGAAACTCACTTCCGCAAACCGAAATTGATGCTAGATCAATTGTTAACTTTCAATCTGAGATTGATAGATTTTATTAACCAGATTTATTAGGGGATATGGGGCAATGTCGGGTATATGGAGTTAAGTCGCAGATCAGCCATTATCTCATTAAATGGCGAAACAGGCTTGAGGGGATAAATGGGTTACTCCAATTCCTATGTTCCTATTTTCTTACAAGACTTCGTGTCCCAGGATCAGTCAGCATTTTCAGAGGTGCAGTTAGCTTCAATGCCCTGTGTAAGGTATGTTGAATTCCCGCTTGGATTGCTGATCTTGGTTTGACCATCCTTTATATATAGAACAGTAAATGACTTCAATAGCAACATACAGAAACTGCAAAGATGGCGTGCAATAATTACAGGCAACTGTATTTAAAATGTACGAATGTAATACGATAATGTTAAGATAAATACAAGTGAATTGCCATTATGAAGACAAAAAGGCTGTAGAGGTGCTTTGAAGATTGGGATTATCGCATTTTTTTGAAACATACAAATTGTAGCTCATTGAAAGGAATATTTTCAAATAATCTAAATTATAATAAATAGTTATATTTGACAGTGCATGCCTCAGTAAATGTGTTTATCAACATCGAATTCAGCTGAATTATCCAACAGGCAATGTGCTGCCGAACGGTTTTGTTAAGTATCTGAACACAAACGGAGATAGTTATTATCCTTATATTTCACACGTTGGTTTCCAACTATGTGCAGAAAATATTAGAAGAGAAAATATCAAAGGATTATCTTTACCTCAGCTGCGATTGTTTATCCTGAAGTACAGCAGGAGGCAATAGAGAACCACTCTGGGTCTCAGAGATCCACTGAAATGTGACAGATGGGTATTTGACTCAATTGTAAAATCAAATCAAAATTGCAATCAACTATTGAAATCTGGCTAAATGAACATTTTATGAGAATATAAATTATACTTGTAATCTCATTCCAACCTATAGAAGCAGTGCCATTAATGCAGAACTGGAGTTGGTGGAAAAGGAGTCAGTAACTGGAACTGAATGATTAGCTGATATTTCACACATTTAAAGACATGTATATGGCCTGCCAGGATTTTCTTCCTATGACACTGTTTAAATAACCATACCGAGCATCAGACGAAAACAAAAGCAAAATACTGCTGATACTGGAAATCTGAAATGAAAGCAAAAAAATGATGTAAATACTCAGCAGGTGAGGCAGCACCTGTGGAGAGAGAGACACAGAGTTACTGTTTCAGGTCGATGACCTTTGCCATTAGGTGCTAAGTCTCCTAAACCAAGCAAACATTCTTCTGATCTGATAGAAAAGTTCAGTGTGGATAACAGAAGTAAATTCGTTAAATAATGAGTCCGGGTCCGATATTTTTGCTTGAAATGAACATAGACTATTGCAATTTAGGTAACACCATATCACGTTCAGAATTAGTAGCGTACAGCGGCGCCGAAAGCATGGGGAATGACAAGGAATATGGGAAGAAGGAAAGAAATACAGTTCAGCATTATTTACAGAATTAAAAGCTGGGTACAGAGACGTACTAGGGACACCAACAGCAGCGAGGGCTGCCGGGGTTGTGGAGAAAATTACAAGATTAGTAATTCTGTTATACATAATTTACAGAATTAAGTCTTAACTGGAGCACCAACTGTAGTGAGGCTGTTCGAGCACTTTTGTACAACAACCCATGCATTAACAACGACATAAAGAAAGAAAGACTTGCATTCATACGACTTAGATGATTCAAAAAATTGAAACACAGAATATCATTAATAAAAAAAATCATATTACACTGTAATATAAATTCTTACTATTATGCAATTTATAACTGGGCATTGATACTTACTCGGAACACCAACAACAGCGAGGAGGGGATAGTAAATCTTTCGTATTTCATAACATAGTTTTAATGTCTGCATATTTTCAAGCCAATTATCTGGAAGGGGCGGTGGCGGGGGAGGTGGCACAGCCATGTCTTCCATTCTGTGAGTTGCTGGTGGTCTTTGTGCTGGAGGCAGCGTGCTGACTGTGTGAGGTGACACAATGAAGGGAGCTCCTTATTTATAGCAGAGCAAAATCCCCCAGTGACATCATTAGGTCCCACTGTAACTGGCATTAATTACAGTCATTGAACAAACAGATTAATTGATTCTTGTTACAACAACACTTTACTGCAACACAATCTATCTAACGATATTGTACACAGTTTCATGTTAAAAGTGAGCGAATGCGGAATATTTCAGCCCCCCATAAATTACAGATAGAACAAAGAGAATGGAGTTTCTCTTTCTGTTTTGAACAAAACCCGAGAACAATTGACGAGCAAGTTACAGAAAACTGGTTGAATAAAAGAAGGAAGAAGGCAGGATTGCCCCAAACTTGTTATCTGATTTATTCAAACCCAGACCATCAGGTTAAAGATATTCACCATCAATAAACGTTCCTAAACGGCAGGATCTTAGCGATGAACTCAGTGATGGAAAGATTGTAATGACACATGACACTGTACCGGCTTCAACCCAGGAATTACATTCCCTGGGCTAACTAGATTACTTTGTATCTATTCCCCGGACTGCCGGGATTAAACTGTTGATGGCTTAGTCCAGGAATATCATTCCCAGGCTTGCTAGATTACACTGCTCCCACCTCAGTTCAGTAATTTCAATCCTAGGACCGGCTGGATTGCATTGCTCCTTCCTCAATCCAGGAATTGCATTCCTAGTTCCAGCTCAAATACCTTGCTCCCACCTCAGTACAAGAATGTTATTCCCCGGACCACCTAGATACAATGCTCCCGCTTCAGACTAGGGTTTTAAATCCCTGCACCGCCTAGGTTACACTGACCCACCTAATTCCGGGAAAATCATTGCCAGGGAGGCCTTCATTACACTGCTCCAATCTGAGTTCAGGAATTTTATTCCCTGTAACAGGTAGATTGCACTGCTCCCAACTCAAGCCAGGAGTTTATTTCTCTGGGCCGCCTAGATTACACAGATACCTCCTCAATCACGGAATTCAATTCCCAAGGTACCTACATTACACTGTTCCCTCCTCAGTCCAGTTATTTCATTTTCACAGCCGCCCAGATTAAACTGTTCCCATCTGAATCAAGAAATGTAATTCCATGGACCGCCTAGATTTCCCTGCTCCCACCTCAGTCAAGGTATTTGTTAGCTCCGTGATTCTGAGAGTATGATGTTTTCAAATAACTACACGAATGCTGTAACTTAACAATCAACAGGTGTTTACGGGAGTAGGGTAGTCTCAAGAATGGGGGTACAGAGGCATGCTCAAGGCTTATATACAAGTGTGGTCAAAGCCGGTACTACAGTATACAGGAGCTGTAAAAGTAGTTCTCTCTTAAAGGTACATACACTACAATTCCTCCCCTTTTTGATTAGCAGTACCCATAATATTCAAATAACAATTAACACTTTAACATGCACATTAAACAAAAATAGTCCATTTATAGATTCAGTCTTTGGGGTGGCTTCCTGATCCTTTCTGGATCGCGCCTTCCCTGAGGTTCTTGTTCTTGGTGCAGAGGCCATTCTGGCCCCTTTTCGTCGGTTAGTTCATCAGTTTACACTGCTACTGGTTCTGAGGTAGATGCTACCAGTATGTCAGGTTCATCCGCAGGTACTCGAGACATGGGGTTGACTCATTCCTGTGACGCTAATATCTGATCGACGTGGCATCTCACAATGTTCTCCCCGACATCCACTGTGTACATTAATGGCCCCTGCCTTCTGCATATCATTCCGGGTTGCCATTTCTCTCTTCGGTAGTCACGGGCCAAGAGTGGTTGTCCTACATTGAAGCTCCTTGTCGGCTTTTCATTGATGTGCTGGAATTGTTTATCCTTAACATTTCTTCACACATTGGGTCTGAGCAAATCCAGACGAGATCTCAACCTTCGGTTAAAGAACATCATGGCCGGGGTCTGGTTGGTAACTGCATGTGTCGCATTTCTGTAGGCTAATAGGAAATTGTCCACCTTATGCTGTAGTGGAATTTCGTCATCGCACATGGCCTTTATCGCCTTTTTAAACATTTGTACGAACCTCTCAGCCAATCCATTTGTGGCTGGATGATACGGGGCGGATGTGTAATGCCTTACCCCATTCCTTCTCATAAATTTCCGAAGCTCTGCGGACACAAACTGTGGTCCATTATCAGAGCAAATCTGCTCTGGCAAGCCGTTCCTGGCAAATATGGTCCGTAGGACTGCAATCGTTTTCTCTGTAGTGGTTGAGGACATTTGTATCACCTCAGGCCATTTCGAGTGAGCATCCACTGCTATTAGGAACATTGATTCCATGAATGGACCAGCAAAATCAATATGCACCCGTTGCCATGGAGAGGAGGGCCACTCCCATGGGTGTAGAGGGGCATGTGGTGGTGCATTTTGGACCTTCTGGCATCCTGAGCAGCTCTTGGTTAGGTCCTCGATTTGTGATCGATCCCCAGCCACCACACATAAGCCCTAGCAAGGCTTTTCATTTTCACCCCTCACAGATGACCTTCATGAAGCTCATTTAGCACTCTCTCCCTTAACTTGGGTGGAATCACCACTCGGGATCCACACATCACTGTCCCCTGGCATACTGACAGCTGTTCTCTTCTGGATGAGAATGCTGACAACAGTGAGTCACCATGTGTTGGCCATTCCTCACTGTCAAATCATATACCCGAGACAGTGTCGGATCATTGCGGGTCTCCTTCTCTATATCCACATTAGTTACTGGCAATCATTCAATTATTGACGAATAAAATATCTCGATAGGTTCCACTGCTGGTGCTTCCTCCACAGTAGGCAGTGGCAGGCGTGATAGCCCATCAGCGTTTCAAAGCTGTTTCGTGCCTTTATATTATATTTCATATTGGTTCGCCCCTAGAAAAAGGGATCATCTTTGTAACCGTTGTGCAGTCATCACCGGAACGCACTTCTTTGGATTAAAGATGGAGACAAGTGGTTGGTGATCAGTCATCAAGGTGAACTTCTGCCCATGCAGATAGTGGTTGAATTTATTTACTCCCCATACGAGGCTGAGGGCCTCCCTGTAAATCTGGGCACAGTTACGCTCAGCTGACGTTAGTGACCGAGACGCAAAGGCTACTGGCCTCTCCAACCCGTCTGGGAATTTGTGCGACAGCACCGCTCCAATACCATAGGGCGATGCATCACATGCCAACACCTCTTTTGATGTGATCAATTCTTTGCACTTCTGGAAAGCTCGTTTACGTTCGTCATTCCACTTCCATTGTACCCCTGTTTGCAGTAGGGTGTTCAGTGGGTGTAATACCGTAGACAAATTTGGTAAGAACTTATGGTAGTAGATTACCAGCCTGAGGAACGACCTCAGTTGTGACACATTGTCCAGTGCTGGAGCCTTGACTACTGCCTCAACCTTTTCAGGGGACATATGTAACCCCTCTTCATCGATAACGTGGCCACAATACGAGATCTGCTTCTGGAAAAACTCGCACTTGTGGCGATTAGCTCGTAGCCCATATTCCTTTAATCTAGTGAGCACCTTCTCCAGGTTGGCGAGGTGATCACTGTCATTTTTACCCGTGACCAGCATGTCGTCCAAATAACACTGGGTCCCTGGAATCCCTTGCAGGACTTGATCCATCGACCTTTGCCAAATAGCCGGAGCCGATGTTACCCCGAACACCAGCCGGTGGTATTAGTAGAGACCTTTATGAGTGTTGATCGTGAGGTATTGTTTCGAGGCTTCTTCTACCTCCATTTGCAAGTACGCCTGGGCTAGTTCAATTTTGGTGAAGTATATACCTCCAGATAGTGAGGCGAAAATATCCTCAATTCGTGGAAGTGGATATTGTGCCGTGCGAAGGACTGAGTTCACTGTCACCTTAAATTCCCCACTGATGCGGACCTTCTTTGGTTCCCCAGGCGTATTACTCACCGACCTCTTCACTACAGGAACCACTCGCTCCAGTCTACTTTGGACAGTACTCCTGAACGTTCCAACCCTTCCAGCTCTGCTTCGACGTCTGGTCTGATCGCATAAGGCACTGGTCTGGCCTTAAGAAACTTTGGGCTTGCATTTTACGCTATTTTAATCGTTGATGTTATGCCTTTTAGTGTTCCGAGTCCCTCCTGGAACACTTCTTTTGCATCAGTTAGCATTTTTGACAGTCGTCCAGGTGTGACGTCATCATCCTTTTTGGCCTCAACCTTCAGTGCCTGTATGGAATGCCAATATAATTGTATCTTCCGGATCCATTCACGTCCTAGTAGTGGTGGTCCTCCATCTGGCAATACATATAGGTCCATTTTAGGTATTTCCTAGCCTTTGTATATCACTTTCACCCTTATTTTTACTTTGGGGTAGACTTTTTGCCCCGTGTCCATCTTCAAGACAATCTCTGTAGCTTTCAAGGGTATGTGTGAAAATAGCCGCTTGTAGTCCCTTTGGTTTATGACTGTTAGGGCTGATCCTGTGTCCAATTCCATTTTCACTTGGACTCCGTCTATCTTGAGTGCGACCCAGATAGTCTGGTGATCCTCCGTTTTGGTTACCTTATGTAGTTTCAGACAAGCTAGCTCCTTGCTTCCGGAGTCTGTATCACTTTTCTGTTCATCTGAACTACTGTCCATCACCTTATGTACCTTTTTGTACTTCTCCTGTGGAGATTTCTTGCTGTTGGTTTTCTTCCCTGACCTGCAGACTCTTGCTATTTGTCCTGCTTTTCCACACTGTCTGCACACTTGGTCCTTGAACCAACAATCCATCTGGTCATGTGTTGTTCTGCCACAGCTATAGCACTTCCCTGTTCCATATGACATTTCATTGGTGCCATATTCTTGTGGTCTCCATGGTATCTCTGCAGCGCCCCTTGCGGCTGCTTCATGTGATACTGCCATGCTGAAAGCCTTGTCCAGCGTAAGATCCTTTTCTGACAGAATCCGTTTCTGGGTTCCTTCACTTTGAAGCCCACACACAAACTTATCCCTTAACGTATCTGCTAGTCCCACTCCAAACTGGCAGTGTTTCGATAGCTTGCACCATTCCGTTAAGTACTCAGCATTACTTTCGTCTTTATGCTGGTTCCTTTTGTGGAACTTAAATCTTTCTGCTATCAGCAGCGGTGTGGGGTTTAAGTGGTTCTGTAGGATTTCTACTATGCTTCCGAAATTCTTATCCACAGGCTCCTCTGTGGTTATTAGGTTTTGCAGGAAGCCATTAGTTTTTGCACCCATGGAATTTAACAAAACCGGTGCTTTCCTCGCATCTGGCACTTCATTCGCCCTGCAGTACACCTCAATGTGTTCCACATATGTCGCCCAATCTTCGACTTCATTGTCGAACATAGAGATACTGCCACTCTTCGGCATCCCTGTGTGTGATTTAACTGTCAAAAATGGCGTCTCCCCCGCTCCCCCTTCCTCTCCGCTGGCATAAAATGGCGTCTCCCATGCTTTCCTTTTTTCCCGCGCTCGCCCTTCTTCTCCACTGCGGCTTCTAAAAATGCCGTCTCCCGCGCTCTTCCTTCTTCTCCCCGCAGACACTGTTTAGCCCTTGAGACCTGGCTGTGCTCTGCGCGTTTTTTTTTTTTTTTGTGCGCCTTTCCCGTTTCCACCGCTCGGTCCTGAACCCGGCTGCTGCTTTACCCTCTTTATCTCCATTTCGTTTTTCCTCGACGCCGCTCGGTTTTCAACCCCCGGCTGCGCCCTGTGTGCTTCACCGTCTCTCTTACCCCGTTGACGCTGCTCGGCTTTTTCTCTGCCGTCGGTTGGATCCAGCCGCCGCTGTCCTGTTGTCAGTCTGTTGCTGGATCGTCGTGGCTGGGGAAAAAAGCCCGGCTCTCAACAGCCTCCCTTGCGATGTTCACTCTCTGCCGGATGACTGGGCGGTTGCTCGTGGTCGACGCCCGTGCTTCCGGCCTCGACTTTCTTCCACCGCCCTCCCGGAGCGAATCCTTGAAGGGAAATGCAGAGTTGCAGGTAGATTCGAATCGACACTCGTCGCCACTGTTAGGTCTGTGATTCTGAGAGCATGGTGTTTTCAAATAACTACACGGATGCTGTAACTTAACAATCAACAGGTGCTTACTGAAGTAGGTTAGTCTCAAGACTGGGGTTACAGAGGCATGCTCAAGTCTTATTAACAAGTGTGGTCACAGCCAGTACTACAGTATACAGGAGCTGTAAAAGTAGTTCTCTCGTAAAGGTACATACACTACAGTATTTCAACCATAGGGCTGACTATATTACACTCCTCCTGCCTCAATCCAGAAATTTCATTCACTGGACAGCGTAGATTTGCCAGCTCCCGCCTCAAACATAGCATTTCAATGCCAGGTTCACCAAGATTTACTTTATTGGTTACTGGGATGTGGGCGTCACTGGAAAGGCCAGCATTTATTGCCCATATGTAATTGTCCTTGAGAACGTGGTAGTGAGCTGCCTTATTGAACCGCTAGTCAGTGCCTTGAAAGTACTCCCACAGTGCTGTTAGGGAGAGAGAACCAGGATTTTGACCCATCGACAATGAAGGAACTGCAATATATTTCCAATTCAGGATGGTGTTGAGGGGAAGTTGGGGGTGATGGTGTTACCATGTGGCTGCTACCCTAGTCCTTCCAGGTGGTAGAGGTCGTGTGTTATGGCGGTGCTGTCGAAAAACCCTTGGCGATTTGTTGCAGTGCATCTTTTAGATTCTACACACTGCACCAGCTGTACGCTGGCAGTGGAGCGAGTGAATATTTATAGTGGTGGATGGGGTACCAATGAAGTGGGCTGCTTTTTCCTGGATGGTGTTGTGCTTCTTGAGTGTTGTTGGCGCTGCACTCATCCAGGCATGTGGAAGTATTCCATCACACTCCTTACTTGTGCCTTGTCGATGGTGAAAGGCTCTCTGGAGTCAAGAGGTGCATCACTCGCAGCAAAATACCCAGCCACTGACCTGCTCTTGCAGCAACAGTATTTATGTGGCTTGTCTAGTTGTGTTTCTGGTCAATGATGACCTCCAGGATGTTGATGCTGGGGGTTTCGGTGATGGTAATGCGGTTTCTGGCAAAGGGTGGTGGTTAGATTCTCTATTGTTGGTGGATCCATTGCCTGGCCACTTGTGTGGCGCAAATGTAACTTTCCACTTATCAGCCTAAGCCGGAATGTTATCCAGATTCCAATAATACCGCCTGATTCCAGGAATTCCTTTCCAAGCTCTGTCATGTTTACATAGCTCCAGTCTCAATCCAGTCATGTCATTCCAAGTGCATTCTCTATTGCTTTGTTCCCACCACAGACGATGAATGTATTTCCCAGGACAGCCTAGCTTAGACTGATCCCGCCTCAGTGCAGAATTTTCATTCCCAAGGCTGGCCAGTTTACACAGCTCCCGTCTCATTCCTGCTATTTCACTAATTCGACCACCAGATTATCACCAACCCTGCCTCAATCCATTAATTCCATGCCCAGGGCCCCCTACATTACAATGCTGCCGTCTCAGTCCAAGAATTCTGGTTCCCAGGGCCGCCGAGATTACACTGCTCCCTCAGTACAGTAATTACATTCCCAAGCCTTCTTACATAACTCTGCTCCTCCCTCAGTGCAGGAATATTATTCCCAGGGTCGCCCTGATTTCACTGGTTCCGCCTTATTTCAGGCAAATCAATCCTAGGGCTGCCTAGAAAACACTGCTCTCGCCTAAGTACAGGTATTTTATTCCCAGGCAACCAAGATATGCTGCCACTCCAGTGGGCAGTATCTTTCCCAGGGCAGTCGATTACACTACTCCCATCTCCGTCAACGAATTTTATTCCCAGGGAAACCAAGATTAAACTGCTCTGTCCAGGTATTTCATTCAAATGCCTACCTGGATTACACTGTTTCTTCCTCAGTCCCGGAATCAAATTCACAAATCCGTGCAGATTACACTGCTCCCGCCTCAGAAACATAGAAACATAGAAGATAGGAGCAGGAGTAGGCCATTCGGCCCCATGAACCTGCTCCACCATTCAATGCGATCAGGGCTGATCATCCAAATTCAGTACCCGGTCCTTGCTTTCTCCCCATAAACCTTGATACCTTTAGCCTTAAGAAATATATCCAACTCCTTCTTGAATATATTTAATGAATTGGCCGCTACTGCCTTCTGTGGTAGTGAATTTCACAGGTTCGCCTCTCTGGGTGAAGAAATTCCTCCTCATTTCTGTCCTAAATGTCCTTATCCAGGACAAATCCCACGTTGCTTTGGCCCTCATCATCCAGGGATCTCAGGTAGGCTACCGCGCCAATAGCTTTCTCGGACGCATCTGAGAATACACACAACTCGGTGCATTTAGATTTGGAGAGTGTGTCTGGTGAGTAAGTGCGTGGGATATGAAGATTTTTTTAGATTTTTGAGAGAATTTCTCCATTCTGTTAACCTGCCTTCGGGGAGTGGAGATTCCCAGTCGCTCGTGTCTGTGCAGAGTTCTCGTAGTAGAGCTCATCCCTGAATTGTCACGGGCGCCACCATGCCGAGAGGGTCAAAGAGCGAGTTGACCATTGACAGCACTCCACGGCGTGTAAATGGCTTGTCACCTACAGACACTGCAAAGGTGAAGGTGTCAGATTCAATTTCCCAACGTAAACCAAGGCTTAGCTGGGCTGGCATGGTTTCATCTCTGAGGTCTAAGTCTTTAATGCCCTTGGCGAGAACTTCAGTTGGAAAGGCCTTCATCACTGCTACACTGTTTGAGGCAATTTTGTGCAGCCTCAGGTTGGACTGTGATAATGAAGCTTGAGTTCGCTTCAGCAGGTTGATGGCTTCTGCTTCTGAAGGTAAGGTTATGAGGCCGTCATCAACATAAAAATGTCCCTCCACAAACTGTCTTGTGTCCGTTCCATGCTTGTGTTCTCCCTCTTTGGCTGCACTTCTGAGCCCATAGATGGAGACTGCAGGGGAGGGGTTGTTACCAAAAACGTGGACCCGCATCCTGTATGCAGTGATGACCTTTGACATGTTATTGTCACGATACCAGAAGAACCTCAGATAGTTCCTAGGGTCCTCTTCCACCACAAAGCAATAGAACATCTGTTGGATGTCTGCGGTTACTGCTACGAGCTCTTTCCTAAAGCGCCAAGGAGGGTGTTGCTTAGGTCTGGACCCGTGAGCAGAACGTTGCTGAGTGAGATGCCACAGTGCTGAGCGCTGGAGTCGAAAACTACTCTTATTTGGCTAGGCTTCTGGGGGTGATAAGCTCCAAAAATCGGAAGATACCAGCACTCTTCTCCTTCTTTGAGTGGAGGTGCTAATTCAGCATGGTTACTCTCGAAAACCTTTTCCATGCAGGCAATGAATTGTTCCTTCATGTCAGGCTTTCTATCTAATGTGTGCCGCAGTGATGCGAGGCGTGACAGTGCCTGATCGTAATTGTTAGGCAGAAGAAGCCGGGGTACCTTGAAGGGGAGAGGCGCAACCCAGCTGTCGCCTCACCTTTGTGAAATTCTTTCTCCATAATATTCATGAAAGCTTCGTCTTCGAAGGAGAGAGCACCTTTGTCGTCATCTTTTGTCTTTTCAAACACGGTGTGCCCCAGTTTGTCGACAGCTCTGGTGTCAGCCGAGCACCCCATGCTGTGTGAGAGAAATCACCTTGTTGCTCCCCACCGTAGCTCGCTCTCTCTTTCAGATGGATGTGACTTGGGCAGGGAGTGAGGAAAGAGGGTCGTCCACTTTCTAGCACGTTGGCCTTAAAGGTGCTTACGTTGGGCTTGTGAGCTTGGCCTAGGCACACTTCTCCCATTAGCAACCAGCCTAAGTCGTGTCTTTGGGCAAAAGTGGCATCGTGTGGCCCGTTAAGTTGCTCTCTCACCTTATGCACCCTCACCACATCTCTCCCAAGCAGGAGGGGAATCTGGGCCTTTGGATCCAATGCTGGGATGCATGATGCTATGGGCTTTAGGTGGGCATGGTGAAGTGCTGTCTCAGGCGTTGGTATCTCCGATCGGTTGTTAGGGATTTCACTCTATCAGTGGTGGTAAGTCAATGCTCACCCATTCACTCACTGCCTCGGCACAGAACCCATCTGCTTTCCTTCCTGCCATCTCCAAGAGTCCGGCACTGGTTCTCAGTGAGTAAGGGGCTGGGCTACTCTCAACACCAAATATGTCAAAAAAGTCTGAACGTGCAAGTGACCGGTTACTTTGGTCATCGAGTATTGCGTACATGTTATCTGAGTGGTCGTGCTGTCCTTGTGGGTAGACTCTTGCAAGGCGTATTTTGGAACACGATCGTCCTGTGAGGCCTTGTCCACACTCCTCAGTGCATATGGAGGTCACCGTTGGTGCGGTAGTAAGGGTTCCCTTTCTCTCGTCTCTGGGCTCAGAATCTTTGATGGTTGGCTTTTCCGTTGTGGGGGTAGGACCTGGGTGCATAGCTGTGCTGTGGCGGTCACTCCCACACTCCCTGCAACTCAACGCTATCCTACAGTCTCTTTCAGTGTGGGAAACAGAGGCGCAATGCCTAAAACATATCCCATTATCTCTGAGGTAGGCTCTGCGTTCATCTACGGTCTTGTTTCTGAAGCCTCTACATTTGGCGAGCGGATGAGGCTTATGATGGATGGGCAGTGTTTTCCGGGATCTTCTTCATTCTTTGCTGCATCTATGCTGATGTCGGTCTTTGCAGTGACATACATCTTATGCACAGATATAGGCATTCTTGTACCTATGTACTTTGACATGGGCTTCTCATATGTTGAGGGTCCACTACAGTAGCTGGCCAGGTCAAAGCTTGGAACATTTCTAATTCTGGCCTCTCTGCAGATAAAATTCACAAAGAAGGGAAATGGTGGAAACCACATGTGGTTGTCTTCTTGAACTTTGAGCCGATGTTGATCCATGTTTCTTGGAGAGGGTGGGGCAACTTCTCCACTATTGGGTTGATGCCGCGAGCAGTATCTAAGTAGGAGAGCCCAGGTAAGTATCCATCTGTTTTGGCTGTCAGTAACTCCATTAAAAGGTCTCCAAGATCTCTAAGCTTAAGGTAGTCTCTGTTACCTATTTTAGGAAAGTTTTCCAGCTTACCGAAGAGGGCTTTCTCGATCACCTCAGGAGCACAGTAACACTCCCTGAGTCTTGCCCAGACCATTCTAAGGGCTGTGCTTGGGTCATTTGTGTACAGAAACCGGATCCTACGGGCATGTTCTGACGATTCTTTGCCCAGCCATGATGACAATAAATCCAACTACTCACTAGCACTCAGGCTCAAGCTGCCAGTGGCATTAAGGAAGGATGACTGCCATGCTCTAAAACTCTCTGGCTTGTCGTCAAATTTTGTGAGACCTGTCCTTACAAGTTCACTACGTGCCAAATATTGGGTAATGCCTGTCATATTAGGAGCCTGTGCATGGGTTGCCAGAGTATGATCGCATCGGAAGGGCTGTGATTGGATGGGAGACTGCCATGCCGGATGACCTGTTCTAGCCTTTAAAAAGGGTACTTTTTTGGTGTGTGGAATTTTAGCATGAGTACCTTCCAAGTGGTTGGGAGTGGTGGATTGAGGCACATGTTTCTTCGGGAGCGCTGCAAACTCTCCTTCGTGTGACCAGTCGTCAATAACAAGGAAGGGGTCGTCATCAGTGTAGCATGAATGATCCACCTGAGTGACCTCATGTTGGGTTGGTGATAGCGATTCCGTGTTCTCGTGCAATGGTTCAAAGTTTGGGAAGGAGGAGATGTCTGTGCATATCCTAGCCTGCTCCTGGACATAGTCGCTTGTCCGCCTCTCAGTGCTTTGAGGTGATGCAGGACGAGCAAAGCTGCGGTGCTCTCCCACCTCTGCTTCTAGTGCCGCTTCCCATATCTCTGCTTCAGCAGTAGCAGCAGCTGCTCCT
Organism: Somniosus microcephalus; assembly: GCF_052327205.1. Taxonomy (NCBI): domain Eukaryota; kingdom Metazoa; phylum Chordata; class Chondrichthyes; order Squaliformes; family Somniosidae; genus Somniosus; species Somniosus microcephalus. The sequence goes on along the minus strand of NW_028225181.1, from coordinate 6,328,575 downwards.
TTCTCAATGTGTAGTGCCTCCAGCGTGGCGTCCAATGTAGCAGCCTTTGCTTGTAGTCGGGCCTTCTCTTTCTCCAATGTAGCAGCCTCTGCTTGTAGTCGGACCTTCTCTTTCTTCACGGCCAGTTCCTGTTTAGCAAAGGTCACGTGAGCCTGTGCTGCATTAGCTTTAGCCCAGGCTCTAGCTGCTGCTACACTGGCTGTTGATGATCTAGATGAGCGTGTACTTCTTGAGCTGGTCACAGATCTCTGCTCGTCTTGGAAGCTCTTGCCATCCGTGGTTGCACCGTGCTGCATTGCGAATGTTGCTTGTTGCGCCAGCTGATGACTTGCCTTTTTACTGTACTGTCCTCCTTACATGTATGTGTCTGTACGCACTTAGACAGCCAGCCAAACTCCTGTCAATAACGACATGGGAGTCAGGATGTAGCATCCAAGCTCCGGTGTTTAATAATGCCACACTTGCATGAGGTCAATGAAACAATGCAAATCAGTTGCATTGGGTTGGAGTAAAACTGAGAAAGAAAAAAGAAAGAAATGCACCTTGTTACATATATGAGATTTAGACATGAATATGTAATGAAACCATTCAACTCACAGGCAATGCTTTCGAAGGCGTAACAATGTAAGATTACAGCGGATTAACTTGCAGCACGCTCCATGCTGATGTGACCTCTTTGTTTTGCTATCACTATACTGCTTCCTGTTGAGTGACCCTACTGGCCATTTCCATTTACTGCCACCTACTGGCGGCAACAAAACGTAACTCCTGCAATTATAAGGCAGAACGATGTTAATGACTGTTTTTTTTGTGTTTCTTTCTATTAGTTTGTAATACGGAAATGAGACACACAGAGTTTGTCAAATATAAATGTTTCTGTATTCAAAATGTACGTGTTTGGTCTTTGCAAGCATTGTTGCCTTGACCGGCTTAGAGGTTTCAGGATGGTTTCATTCAGGTTGTTTGAATGGCAGAAGCCATTTCCTCAGAGGCGGCCTAGAAGCAACTTGCTATGAGCCTTCGACGGACGGCCCTTCCACTTTGTACATTGTGTGCCTCCCTCCCACCTTATTTCTGCTGATGATCATCCTCCTCATCTTCCTCCTCCTCCTCTGCTGGTGCTTCAATGCCTGATAGCATTGACTGGGTCCTGAGGATTGCAAGGTTTTGCAGCATGCAGCAAACAACAACGAAGTGGGAGACTCGCTCAGGCGAGTACTGAAGGGCTCCTCCAGAAAGGTCCAGAAAGTGGAACCGTTGCTTGGGCACACTGATTGTCTGCTGAACGATGTCCCTGGTAGCTTGCTGGCTCTCGTTGTATCTCAGCTCATCACGGGTGTTGGGCATACAGAGCATTATCAACAGCCAGGTGCACAGAGGATAGCCATTGCTCACGAGAAGCCAACCTCCTGGGTGAGGCGGTGCCTGGAAAAGGTCTGCCACAGAAGTCTGATGTAGGATGAAGGCATCCTGGCTGCTGCCAGGAAAGGTTGCATTGACAGCGAGTATCAGCTGTCTGTGGTCACAGAACAACTGAACGTTTAAGGAATGGAAGCCCTTTCAGTTGCTGAAATCCTCGGCATTCTCTTGCAGTGCACGCAAAGCCACATGCGTGCAGACAGTGGTGCCCTGCACCATGGGGAAGCCCGCTATCATCACAAAGCCCATTGTGCGTTCTTGCTGCTTGTCCGGGGTCATGGGGAAAGAGATGTACTCTCGTCTCCTTTTAAAGAGGGCATTTGTGACCTGACAGATGCAGCAATGCACCGCTAACGGGGATATATTATCTATGTCCCCAGTAGCTGATTGAAATGAGCCGGTGGCAAAACAGTTGAGAGCCACTTGTTATGTCCGTGTATCTTAATGTTGTGTCCTTCAATAATCAGACTGCAGGGAACGATTCAACAGGTGTTTACTGAATGAGGGTTACTCTAGAACTAACTGTACAGGTCACTACTCAGGGTTTATATAGAGGTGTGGTCACTGCCGGTACTGCAGTATACAGGAGCTGTAAAAAGTAGTTCTCTCCCTTAAAGTATATATACATTACATACATTACAATTCCTCCCCTTATAGATAAACAGTGCCATAATACTCATTTAACAATTAACATTTTTAATATACAATGTTATATGAAAATTGTCCATTCATATATTCAGTCTCTGGGGAGGCTTCCTGATTCTTTCTGGATAACGCCTTTCCCGAGTGTCTCGCTCGTGGTGCGGAGGCAATTCTAGCACCCTGTCGTCAGTTGATTCATCAGCATCCAATGCTATTGTTTCTGAGGTGGGTGCGACCTGTACGTCGGGTTCCTCACCAGTTACGTATGGCCGAGACATGGGGTTGACTCGTTCCTGTGACTCTAGGATCTGGTCAGCATGGCATCTCACAATGTTCTCCCCAACATCCACTGTGTACATTAGTGGCCCCTGCCATGTGCATATCATTCCTGGTTGCCATTTCTCTGTTCGGTAGTCACAGGCCATGACTGGTTGCCCTACATTGAAGCTCCTTGTCGGCTTCTCATTGATGTGCTGGAATTGCTTACTCTCAACATCTCTTCGTACATTTGGTCTGAGCAAATCCAGACGAGATCTGAACCTTCGGTTAAAGAACATCATGGCCGGGGCCTGGTTGGTGACTGCATGTGTCGCATTTCTTTAGGCTAACAGGAAATTGTCCACCTTATGCTGCAGTGGAATGTCGTCATCACACATGGCCTTTACTGCTTTTTTAAAGGTTTGTACGAACCTCTCAGCCAATCCATTTGTGGCTGGATGACGCGGGGTGGATGTGTAATGCCTTACCCCATTCCTTTTCATAAATCTTCGAAACTCTTCGGACACAAACTGTGTTCTGTTATCAGAGCAAATCTGCTCTGGCAAGCCGTTCCTGGCAAAAATAGTCCGTAGGACTGCAATAGTTTTCTCCGTGGTGGTGGAGGACATTTTGATCACCTCAGGCCATTTCGAGTGCGCATCCACGGCTATTAAAAACATTGAGTCCATGAATGGACCAGCAAAATTAATATGCACCCGTTGCCATGGAGATGAGAGCCACTCCCATGGGTGCAGAGGGGCATGTGGTGGTGCATTTTGGACATTCTGGCATCCAGAACAGCTCTTTGTCAGGTACTCGATTTGCTGATCGATCCCTGGCCACCACACATAAGCCCTAGCAAGGTCTTTCATTTTCACCCCTCCCAGATGACCTTCGTAAGCTAATTGAGCACTCTCTCCCTTAACTTGGGTGGAATTACCACTCGGGATCCACACATCAAGCTCCCCTGGCATACTGACAGCTGTTATCTTCTGGATGAGAATGCTGGCAACAGTGAGTCGCCATGTGCTGGCCATCCATTCACCGTAGAATCATTTACCCGAGACAGTGTCGGGTCATTTTAGGTCTCCTTCTCTATATCAGCGTTTGTTACTGGCAAGCATTCAATTGTAGTCGATTGAAATATTTCAACAGGATCCACTGCTGGTGCTTCCTCCGCAGTAGGCAGTGGCAGGCGTGATAGCCCATCAGCATTTCCATGCTGTTTCGTGCCCTTATACACGATTTCATATTGGTGCACCCCTAGAAAAAGGGACCATCTTTGTAGCCGTTGCGCAGTCATCACCGGAACGCACTTCTTTGGATTGAAGATGGAGACAAGTGGTTGGTGGTCAGTCAGCAAGGTGAACTTCTGCCCCTGCAGATAGTGATTGAACTTTTTCACACCCCACACTAGGCTAAGGGCCTCCCTGTCAATCTGGGCATAGTTACGCTCGGCTGAGGTTAGTGACCGAGACGCAAAGGCTACTGGCCTCTCCGAGCCGTCCGGGAATTTGTGCGACAGCACCGCTCCAATGCCATAGGGTGATGCATCACACACCAACCGAATTGGTAGTGCTGGGTTGAAATGAGCCAACACCTCTTCTGGAAAGGATCGTTTACATTAGTCACTCCACTTCCATGGCACCCCCATTTGCAGTAGGTTGTTCAGTGGGTGTAGTACGGTAGACAAATTCGGCAAGAACTTATGGTAGTAGCTCACCAGCCCGAGGAACGACATCAGTTGTGACACATTTTCCGGTGCTGGAGCCTTGACTACTGCCTCAATCTTTTCAGGGGACTTATGTAACCCCTCTTTATCAATAACGTGGCCACAATACGAGATCTGCTTCTGGAAAAACTTGCATTTGTGGCGATTAGCTCGGAGCCCATGTTCCTTCAATCTAGTGAGCACCTGCTCAAGGTTGGCGAGGTGATCACTGTCATTTTCGCCCGTGACCAGGATGTCGTCCAAATAACACTGGGTCCCTGGAATCCCTTGCAGGGCTTGTTCCAGTGCCCTTTGCCAAATAGCCGGAGCTGATGCTACCCCGAACACCAGCCGGTTGTATTGGTAGAGACCTTTATGAGTGTTGATCGTGAGGTACTGTTTCGAGGCTTCTTCAACCTCCATTTGCAGGTACGCCTGGGCCAGATCAATCTTAGTGAAGCATTTCCCTCCAGGTAGCGAGGCGAAAATATCTTCAACCCGCGGAAGCGGATATTGTACAGTGTGAAGGACTGGGTTCACTGTCACCTTAAAGTCCCCACAGATGTGAACCTTCTTTGGTTCCCCAGGCGTATTACTCAATGACCTCTTCATTACAGGAACGATGGGTGTAGCCCACTCGCTCCAGTCCACTTTGGACAGTACTCCTGAACACTCCAAACCTTCCAGCTCTGCTTTGATGGCTGGGCGGATCGCATAAGGTACCGGTCTGGCCTTAAAAACTTTGGGCATGCATTTTCCTCTTTTTTGATCATCGCTGTTATGCCTTTTACTGCTCCGAGTCTCTGCTGGAACACTTCTTGTGCATCAGTTAGCATTTTTGACAGGCGCCCAGGTGCGACGTCGTCATCCTTTTTGGCATCTACAGTCAGTGCCAATCTAGCTGTATCTTCTGGATCCATTCACGTCCTAGTAGTGGTGGTCCTCCATCTGGCAATACATATAGGTCCATTTTTGGTGTTTCCTTGCCGTTATATATAACGTTCACCCTTATTTCTCCTTTGGGGTAGACTTTTTGCCCCGTGTACGTCTTCAAGACAATCTTTGTATCTCTCAAGAGTATATGTGAGAATAGCCGCTTGTAGTCCCTTCGGTATATGACTGTTAGGGCTGATCCTGTGTCCAATTTCATTTTCACTTGGACTCCTGCTCTCTTGAGCGTGACCCAGATAGTTTGGTGATCCTCCATTTTGATCACATTATTTAAATTCAGACAACCCAGCTCCTTGCGTCCGGAGTCTGTATCACTCTTCTGTTCTCCTGAACTACTCTCCGTCACCTTATGTACCTTCTTGTACTTCTCCTGTGGAGATTTCTTGCTGCTGGTTTTCTTTCCCGACCTGCAGACTCTTGCTATGTGTCCTACTTTTCCACACTGTCTGCACACTTTGTCCTTGGACCAGCAATCATTTTGGTCATGTGTTGTTCTGCCGCAGCGATATCACTTCACTGTTCCGTATGACATTTCATTTGTGCCATATTCTTGTGGTCTCCATTGTATCTCTGCAGCACCCCGTGCGGCTGCTTCGTGTGATACTGCAATGCTGAAAGCCTTATCCAGCATAAGATCCTTTTCTGATAGAAGCCGTTTCTGGGTTCCTTCACTTTGTAGCCCACACACAAACTTGTCCCTTAAAGTATCTGCTAGTCCCGTTCCAAACTGGCAGTGTTTTGATAGCTTGCGCAGTTCCGTTAAATACTCAGCATTACTTTCATCTTTATGCTGGTTCCTTTTGTGAAATTTAAATCTTTCTGCTATCAGCAGCGGTGTGGGGTTTAAGTGGTTCTGTAGGATTGACACTATGTTTTCAAATCCTTTTCTACTGCCTTCTCTGGGGTTACTAGGTTTCGTAGTAAGCCATACTTTTTTGCACCCATTGAATTCAACAATACCAGCGCTCTCTTGTCATCTGGCACTTCATTCACCTAGCAGTGCACTTCTATCCGTTCAACATATGCCGTCCAATCTTCGACTTCATTGTCGAACGCTGTGATACTGCCACTCTTCAGCATTTTTGGGTGTGGTTAGACTGGCTTAAAATGGCATCTCCCGCGCTTTCCTTTCTTCCCCGCTGGGCTTAAAATGGCGCCTCCCACGCTGCTGCCAACGCCGCTCTCGGTGGTCCTCGTGGCAAATGGCGATGCCCTGTGGGTTTCATACGCTGCTCCTGCGCTGCTGCCAATGCCGCTCTCTGCGGTCCTTGTGGCAATGGCAGCGCCTCGCATTTTCCTGCCGCCTCTCTCCCCCGTTGACGCTGCTCAGCCCTTGAACACTGGCTGCCCTCTGCTCTCTCCCGTCTCTCTCCCCGTCGATGCTGCTCGGCCTTTTTCTGTGCCGCTCGGTCGGCTCTAGCTGCTCGGTCGGATCTAGCCACCGCTGTCCAGGAAGGGCCTGCACAGTACCTGTTGCCAGCCCGTTTCGCTGGACCACCGTGACTGGAAAGCCAAGCCTGGCTCTCGACAGCCTCCCCTGCGATGCTCAAATCTCTGCTGGATGACTGGGCGGTTGCCCGTGGTCAACGCCGATGCTTCTGAACTCCAGCTCCTTCCACTGTTCTCCAGGAGCGAATCCCTGGGAGGTGATGCAGAGTTGCAGCTAGGTTCGAATCTGCGTCATCGCCAATGTTATATCCATGTATCTTAATGTTGTGTCCTTCAATAATCAGACAATAGACTGCAGGGAACGATCAACAGGTATTTACTGAATGAGGGTTCAAACTGCAACTGACTGTACAGATCACTACTCAGGGTTTATATACTGGTGTGGTCACTGCCGGTACTACAAGATACAGGAGCTGTTAAAATTAGTTCTCCCCCTTAAAGGTACATACATTACACTTCCCCTTCTCCCAAACTATTGCCATTCAGATAATAATCTGTCTTCCTGTTTTTGCCACCAAAGTGGATAGCCTCTTATTTATCCACATTATACTGCATCTGCCATGCACCTGTGCCAGTATTAGTCAATGATTCTGTAAGCTGGACTTTTAATTGGCACTGCTGGAGATAAAAAATCATCAAGAGTAATAGAATTTGGCTCAGAGACATTTAGCTGGAGTGCAAGTTGAAGACACTCAAACACATAAGGGAGGGAGAAGAATTTCTGGACAGTTTTAAAGACAATACAGGCACACACCAGAGGAAATCGCAGATTCAGGATAGGGAGGGTGTGACTATTAGGGAGGTGGGTAGTAGGGATTTAGGAGAGGTTGAGCAGGAGGTCTCACAGACACTGGTCCTGTCCAACAGGTACGCTGTACTCCCTGTGAGGACAAGGAGGAAGACTGCAGGGAGGAGAGCCACAATGCAGACCAAGGCACCATGGCTCAGAGGGAGCGGGGGTGTGTGAAGAGCTGAATAGAAATGTGGTATTGATAGGGGATGCTATAATTAGGGGGATAGATAGCATCCTCTGCAGCCAAGAACGACTATCCCAAAGGGAGTGTTGCCTACCCGGTGCCATGGTAAGCGATATCTCACGGCAGCTGGAGAGGAAATTGGACAGGGAAGAGGTAAATCCAGTTGTCATGGTCCATGTTGGAACAAGTAAAATAAGTAGGAGCAGGTAGGAAGTCCTGCCTAAAGAGTATCAGGAGTTAGGATCTAAATTAAAAAGCCGTAACTCGATGGGAATCATCTCTGGATTACTGCCAAAGCCACGTGCAAATTGGCACAGAAGAAGATAGATCATGAGAATTAACATGTGGCGAAAGGTCTGGTTTGGGAAAGAGGGGTTCTTTTCATTGGACACTGGTACCAGTTCTGGGACAGGAAGGACCTGTACCAAGGGTATCGGCTCCACCTGAACCAGAATGGTTCCCGCGTCCTAGCAGAATGGGTAAATAAGAAGGTGGCAAAGGCTTTAAAATAGTATCATGGGGGGAGACATCTACAACAAATGTAAGCAGCCTAAATATAAACAAAACAGAAAAAGAGAGCATAAGAACGAATAAAGGTGAGGGAGGACACTGATGGCAAGGGGATAAATAGTTAAGGAACAGGAGTCTAAAAGGATAGTTAAGCATAAATTGAGAGGAAAACCTATTAAAATGAGTTAAACTGTCTGTATATCAATGCACACAGTGTCCATAATAAAACAGGGGAGCTGGAGGTAATCATGTGCTGTGAGGAACCAGACAAAGTAGGGATTACTGAGACATGGCTACAGAAAAACAGGACTGAGAATTAAACATTGCAGAGTAAAACCTATTTAGAAAAGATAGGCAGAGGAAAGCGGGAGCTGGAGTAGCTGCTCTTATTAGTGATAACATAATGGCAGTAGAAAAAATTGGCACAGATATCAGCAAACCAAGCACTAGCAATTATTTCTAGATGGATAGAAATGAAATGCAGGAATGATATGCTGAACCTGTACCGAATCTTGGTTAGACCACACTTGGAGGACTGCGTGTAGTTCTGGTCACCAAATTATAAAAAGAATATAGAGGCACTGGAGAGGTTGAAGAGAAGATTTACAAGGATGATTCCAGAAATGCCAGGGTATACATATCAGGAAAGGATGAATAGGCTGGCTCTCTTTTCTCTTGATAAAAGTAGGCTAAGTGGTGACCTAAATTATGAAAAGTTTTGATAGAGTAGATACAGAGACAATGTTTCCAGTGAGGAAAGGATAACTAGAGGCTGTTATGTTCATTAATAACTAAACATTCTTATTATGAACAGCTAGCTTCTAGCTAGACATTTATTCAGTACACGTTCTCTAGGTACAGCATCTGTAGAGATTCCGCCTGTGTGCTTCTGTGTGCAGGCTTCCATCTTGACTACTGCCTTCTGGTTAGCCTAGTGCATCGTGGGTAGTGTAGTCTTAAACACATACAACTATATACACAGCGATACAGCTCTACGGCTCCATCTAATGCACCATTCTAGAATGACATGTTATTGATCATTTCATCCCCCTATCTTTGAGGTTAAACAAAATCAACATCAATCAATATCAATCAACTTTCAAGAAAAACGATAAAGATGATATCAGTAACACTTTTGCTAGTGCTCTATAAACATAAACATTTTCACAACAGTCAACACATTTTCAAAGCTTTACTTTATACTCAAAGATTAAGTCTATCAGGCTTTTTTACTTCACGTGTGGATCTTCTCAGCATGGGTAAGTCTGATGTGTTTGCATGAGATTGTTCTGGTGGTGAATGACAAGATTCAGTTGCGGCATTGTCATTAATCTGCTCTTGGATAGTTTCTTGTGTCTTTTCACAGAAACAGAATTCACAGAAACCCCACAGTGCAGATAGAGGCCATTTCGGCCCATCGAGCCTGCACCGACACATATCCCACCCGATCCCCGTAATCCCACGTATTTAATCCCCCTAGCACTAAGGGTCAATTTTATCATAGCCAATCAACCTAACCCGCACATCTTTGGACTGCGGGAGGAAACCGGAGCACCCGGAGGAAACCCACGCAAACACGGGGAGAATGTGCAAACTCCAAACAGACAGTCACCCGAGGCCAGATTCGAACCCGGGTCCCTGGCGCTGTGAGGCAAAAGTGCTAACAACTATGCCACCGTGCTGCCCCCCTGTCTTCTGGAGGGAACGGCGGTTCCTCCTGAGAATCTGTCCTTCCTCAGTTCTAACAGTGTATGACCTTGGTCATACTTCCTCAAGAACTGTAGCTTTCCTGTTCCATGCATCTGGATCCTCAATCCTGAAACATCATCCCTTGTCAATGGTTTTAGAGTTTTGGACGACTTGTCATAGTATGATTTCTGTTTCAGCTTTAACAATTAAGTCTCTGTCTTAGTTCCTGACTTTGCTTTTCATTTGCACAGCAGGGCAGCGTGGTGCACAACTTGCGACCCATTAGTAGTTCAGCAGGTGAAGAACCACAGTCTAAAGGTGAGGCTCTGTAGCTCAGCAGGGCGAGATAAGGATCAGACTTGCTTTCTGTCGCTTTCTTCAGTAGTTGCTCGAGAACTTGAACACCTTTCTCTGCCTTACCATTCGACTGAGCATACAGAGGACTGGATGTGATGTGCTGAAAGTCATAATGTGCTGCAAACTGTTGCCACTCCTTACAGTTGAAGCACGGGCCATTTTCGCTAATGGCAATCCTGGGAATTCCATGTTTGGCGAAGATGGATTTCACATGCATTATGACACTGCTTGCTGTGGTGCTTGAGAGCAGCGTCATCTCAGGATAGTTAGAATAGTAGTCAAGCACTATTAGATATTCTTTACCATTTAAATTAAAAAGGTCCATACCAACCTTTTGCCATGGTGCTGTTGGTGTGTCAGCTACTATCATTTGTTCCTTTGTTTGTTTGTTTTGGTGTTTCTGACATGTCTCACATATGCCTATCATGTTCTCAATGTCCTTATTTATGCCAGGCCAATAAACAGTGTCTCTTGCTCTCCTTTTGCATTTTTTCAATTCCGATGTGTCCCTCATGAATCCTTTTGAGCATGTCTTGACATAGAGCCTGTTAAATGGCTATTCTGTTCTGTATTAGTAATAGTCCACCTGCGACACTCAATTCTGACATTATGTGAAAATATTTTGGACAGGAACATTTTGGCCAACCATGGTGAATGTTCTTTATTACTGTTTGTAACACTGTATCTTTTACCGTTTCTTCTGCTATTTGCTTTGATTTTGTGTCTGACACGGGCAGCGCAGCAGTGACCATACTCACATGAACATCCACATCTTCTTCAGTAGAGCTCACTTGACTCATTGTGGGTGCTCGGGATAGTGCATCTGCTAACACTATGTATTTGCCTGGTGTGTAGATCAGTTCAAAGTCATATCTTTGCAGCTTCATCATGAGTCGTTGCATCCTTGGAGACATCTCATTCAGATTTTTTTTATGATGGCAACCAGTGGGCTGTGGTCTGTCTCAACTGTGAAGGTGGGAAGTTCATATATGTAGCCATGGAACTTTTCAAATCCAACTACAAAGCCTAGACATTCCTTTTCAATCTGGGTGTATCGACACTCAGTATCAGTCATAGACCTGGAGGCATAGGCAACAGGCTTCCAATCATCACCCTCTGCTTGTAGCAAGACCGCGCCTAGGCCATCCTTTGATGCATCCGTTGACACTTTGATTCTCCTTGTTGGGTCAAAGAAAGTGAATACAGGTGTGGTTGTCAGCACTGTTTTGAGGTTCATCCACTCTTGTTCATGTCTTTCTGTCCATGCGAACTCATTTGTTTTATGTAGCAGGTCTCGCAGACAGGTTGTCTTGGGTGACAAGTTAGGAATGAACTTTCTGATGAAGTTTATCATCCCCATGATGCGTAGCACTCCTTTTTTGTCAGTGGGTCGGGGCATGTTGAGTATGGCGTTTACTTTTTCCATATCAGGCTCTATTCCTTTACCAGATACATTATCTCCTAGGAAAGTGACTTCCTGGATGCCAAACTGACAGTTGGCTTTGTTGAGCTTCAGTCCATTCTGGCGTATGCTCTGTAGCACTTTAGTCAGTCGCTCATTGTGTTCTTTCAGTGTGGAGCCCCAGATGATGATGTCATCAACATAGACCGGAGTCCTTCCAGACCTGCCCAACGCATTACTGTCACCCGGCTACTGACCATAGAGCACATATACCAGAAACGCTGTCTACGGAGGTCACGGTCCATCATCAAAGACCCTACCCAACCCAGCCACAGTCTGTTTACCCTCCTGCCATCTGGAAATGCTACAGATGCATTCGCACCCGTATGACCAGATTTAGGAACAGCTTCTTTCCCAGGGCTGTCATCCTACTGAACTCCACAAATAAACTCTAAAGCCTGCACATCTGCCAATGCACTTTATTATGGTTATATTTATGTTAATATACTACAAGCCAAATGTATGTTGAATGTTTAAATGTCTTAATCCAAATGTACACTCTCGGGAGCTGCAAGCCTACATTTCATTGTACTGCACTTGTGCACTAACAATGACAATAAAAGTTGATTTGATTTGATTTGATTTGATGTGTTCCCTCGCTCTATGAAAGATTTCAGATGCAGATATTACCCCAAAAGGCATTCTGAGGAAACAATACCTGCCAATTAGTGTGTTGAAGGTACAGCATTTGGTGCTTTCTTCATCCAGTTTTAGTTGCCAAAATCCTTGTGAGGGATCGAGCTTTGTAAAGTATCTGGCACCTGACATTTCACTGGTGATATCTTCTCGCTTGGGAATCTGGTAGTGTTCACGTTTTATGTTTGCATTTAAGTCCTTTGGATCCATGCATATTCTTAGATCATTGTTCTTTTTCTTCACACATACCATAGAGTTAACCCAGTCTGTTGGCTCTTCGACTTTCCTGATGGCTCCTAGTGTGGTCATTCTGTCCAGTTCTTTCTTGAGCTGGTCACGCAGGGGTGCTGGAACTCTTCGTGGTGCATGTACCACTGGCTGAGCATCCTCCTTTAGCTGGATCTTGTAAGTGAATGGTAGAACTCCAAATCCTTTGAACACAACCTGGAAATTACTCACTACAGAATCCACTGAGTCATCTGGTCTGCTTATGGCACAGTTTATACGGTAGACTCTCTTGACCAGTTCTAAGTCTTCACAAGCTTTGTCACCTAGTTGTCAATCAAGTCCTTCAGCCACAACAGAAAACATGAAATGATGCACTTTGTCTTTGACTGTCACTATAAGTCTGCATACACCAAGCTATCTATTTTCTGTCCATTATAGTCCTTCAGTAGTACTGATTTTTTCTGTATTTGGGCTTTTCTTTCATGTTTTTAATGTCACTCATACTGATTAAGTTTGCTTTTGCCCCAGTGTCTAGTTTCAATGTAACTAATGCTCCGTTTACCTGCAGTGGGATCATCCATTTGTCCTCTGTTACTGTATTGACGTTATGTTCAGCATTGTCCATTCCTGAGGGCTGCACATTTTCTGTATCCTTTTTGATATTGTCACATGACACCATTCGTACAAAAAATGTCTCACTTAAATCAGTGTCCTCAATCACATTGACTTGGACTTGTTGCCCTTTCTTTGTTTTTACTTTTGAAAAGCATTGTTTGGCAAAGTGATTCTTTCCATGACATTTTGTGCACATTTTTCCAAACGCTGGGCATTGTTTTAACTGGTGTTTGTAACCACAGCGTTTACAATTAAAAATTTCATCCTCTGATTGCTTTTCATTCCTATTCTGCCCATGTTTCTCTCCTTTGTAGGACACAGCACCGACAGCAGCACTTACTCCAATCACACTGAAAGTCTTCACATGCTGTCGAGCAAGCTCACTGGCTTGGCATATTTTCATGGCATTTTCCAATATTACTTCGGTTTCTCTCAACAGACGTTCCCTGACCTTTTTATCATGAATACCAAACACAATTTGGTCATGAGTCATGTATGCTATCAGCTCAGAGAAATTACATGTCTGTGCTTTCAGTTTCAGATCAGTCACAAAGCTATCAAAAGTCTCATTTTGCTGCTGTGTCCGAGAACAGAAAACATTCCTCTCAGGTTTCGTTCGTTTTGGGAGAACAATGTGTATCAAATTTCTTTAGCACATTGTCTATTTTTTCTCTGTTCTCCTCTGGATTAAATACAAATGTATTAAATACCTCTATCGCCTGTGGGCCTGCAACCGTGAGCAGCACCGCTATTTTTCTTGCATCTGGCATCATACCGAATCCGATGGCAGCAATGTAGAGTTCGAATTGTTGTTTGAAAGTCCGCCAATTGCAGTCGACATTCCCGTGAGATTCCAAAACTTTGGTGGCCTCAAATTCTCCATGTCACTTTTCACAATTTTCAGCAGATCTTCACCAATCCTGGTACCATGTTATGTTCATTAATAACTAGACATTCTTATTATGAACAGCTAGCTTCTAGCTAGACATTTATTCAGTACACGTTCTCTAGGTACAGCTTCTGTAGAGATTCCGCATGTGTGCTTCTGTGTGCAGGCTTCTATCTTGACTACTGCCTTCTGGGTAGCCTAGTGCATCGTGGGTAGTGTAGTCTTAAACACAGACAACTATATACACAGCACTACAGCTCTACGGCTCCATCTAGTGTACCATTCTAGAATGACATGTTATTGATCATTACAGAGACCACCAAGAAATCCAATAGGGAATTCAGACGAGACTACTTTACCCAAAGACTGGTGAGAATGTGGATCTCGCTACCACAGGGAATGGTTGAAGCGAATAGTATCTTTGCATTTAAGGGGAGGCTGGACAAGCATTTGAGGGTTATGCTGATAGATTTCGATGAGGAAAGACGGGAAGAGTCTCATGTGGAGCATAAACGACAGCATGGACTGGTTGGGTCGAATGGCCTGATTCTGTGCCATATATCTTATATAAACTATGTAATCTTAGAATCATAGCAACCTACCGTAGAAGGAGTCCATTCAGCCAGTCCTGCCACATTGGCTCTCTGAAAGAGCAGTGGTGCTTTGAGCCATGACCCCACCTATTGCCCGTAACCCTGTAAATCCTCATCCTCAAGAACCTATGCAACCGCCTTTTAAAATTATTAAAGGAATGAGCTTCTGCCACGTTTTGAAGTGGAGCATCACAGAGCCCAACAAATCTGAGTGGAAACAATGCTCCTCATCTCCCCTCGATATCATTTCCCAATCATTTTAAATCTATTACCTCTGGTTATGAATCCGCTCACCATAGGGAATAGATTGTCTCTCTGAAAACCTCCCATCTTCCTGATAACCTCGATTAGCTCACCTCTTCACATTCTCTGTTCCAAGGAGCAGTCCTAACTCCTCCAACATCTCTTCAAAGCTGAAGCTCACCTTCCAAGATTCACCAGACTGATTCCTGGGACGGCAGGACTGACTTATGAATAGAGGTTGGGTAGATTAGGCTTGTATTCGCTAGAGTTTAGAAGAATGAGAGGGGATGTCATTGAAACTTATAAAATTCTAACAGGACTAGACAGACTAGATGCAGGAAGGATGTTCCCGATGGCGGGGGAGTCCAGAACCAGGGGTCACAATGGAAAGATAAGAGATCCACCATGTAGGACTGAGATGAGGAGAAATTTCTCCACTCAGAGGGTGTTGAATCTTTGGAATTGTCTACCCCAGAGGGCTGTGGCCACTCAATCGCTGAGTATATTCAAGACAGCGATCGATAGATATTTGAATATGGGAATAGTGCAGTAAAGTGAAGATAAGGCCGAAGTCCAGCCATCATCTAATTGAATGGCGGAGCAGGATCAAAGGGCCGAATGGCCGACTCGTGCTCCTATTTCTAATGTTCTTATGGAACATAAATGAGCACTGAACTGAGAAAATATTCACGTTGCACCAATAAATGTTGAGGAAGAGTATCAGTGAATAGATTAATTGGGACGGGTACCAGTAAATGGAGCAATTGGATGGGACCAGCAAATGGAGCTATTGGAGTTTGCCAGCAGTAAAGTGTGGAATTAGGGAAGAGTAGCAATAAACGGCGAGAGTTCCACTAAATAGGGGAATTGCAGGAAGGCGCCAGTAAGTGTGTTATTGGGGGAGTGCACCAGTAATTGTGCGAACTGTGGAATGCACCAGAATGTTGGATTTGGGGATGGCACCAGTAAATGGGACATTTGAGGAAGGCACCAGTAAATGGGGAATTTGTTTAGGGTACCAGTGAATGGGGAGATTGGAGGAATGAAGCAGCAAACATGGAAGAGCACCAGTAAATGTGTAAATTGGAGAAAGCACCAGTACATATAGGAATTGGGGAGGCCACCAATAGATTGTGGAATTGGCAGAAAACACCAGTAAATGGGAGATTGGAGAGGGCAACATTAAAGAGGTTTGAGGAAGGCACCAGTAAATAGGGGTTTGGGGATGGCACCAGTAAATGGTGGATTGGCGAAGGCACCCGTAAATGGGGGATTAGGGAATGGCAACTGTAAATGGGGGATTGGAGTGAGCACAGGTAAATGTGGCATTGGGTGGGCACCAGTAAAAGGGCTATTGGGAAATGGCACCTCTAAATGGGGGATGGGGAAGGCACCAGTAAATGGGGGTAGGGGGAAGGTAACATTAAATGTGGAATTGGGTGGGCACTCGTAAATGGGGGATTGGGGAAGTGCACCTGTAAATGGGGGATTGGGGAAGTGCACCTGTAAATGGGGGATTGGGGGAAGGGACCAGTAAATGGGGGATTGGTGAAGGCATCAGTAAATGGGGGATTGGGGAAGTGCACTAGGAAATGGAGGATTGGGGAAGACACCAGTAAATGGGGGATTGGGGGAAGGGATCAGTAAATGGGGGATTGGTGAAGGCATCAGTAAATGGGGGATTGTGGAAGTGCACTAGGAAATGGAGGATTGGGGAAGGCATCAGTAAATGGGGGATTGTGGAAGTGCACTAGGAAATGGAGGATTGGGGAAGGCAGCAGTAAATGGGGGATTGGGGGAAGGGATCAGTAAATGGGGGATTGGTGAAGGCATCAGTAAATGGGTGATTGGGGAGGGCACCAGTAAATGGGTGATTGGGGAGGGCACCAGTAAATGGGGGATTGGGGAAGTGCACCTGTAAATGGGGGATTGGGGAAGTGCACCTGTAAATGGGGGATTGGGGGAAGGGACCAGTAAATGGGGGATTGGTGAAGGCATCAGTAAATAGGGGATTGGGGAAGTGCACCTGTAAATGGGTGATTGGGGAAGACACCAGTAAATGAGAGATTGTGGAAAGCACCAGTAAATGGGGGAATGGGGAGGGCACCAGTAAATGGGGGAATGGGGAGGGCAGCAGTAAATGGGTGATTGGGGAGGGCACCAGTAAATGGGTGATTGGGGAAGGGCACCAGTAAATGTGGAATTGGGGAAAGCACCAGTAAATGTGGGATTGGGGAAGGGCACCAGTAAATGTGGAATTGGAGAAAGCACCAGTAAATTGTGGATTGAGGGGAGGGCACCAGTAAATGGGGATGGGGAGAGCACCTGTAGGTGGGAGATTGGAGAAGGGCACCAGTAAATGGGGAATTGGGGGAAGCACCAGTAAATTGTGGATTGAGGGGAGGGCACCAGTAAATGGGGATGGGGAGAGCACCTGGAAATGGGAGTTTGGGGAAGGGCACCAGTAAATGGGGAAATGGGGAAAGCACCAGTAAATTGTGGATTGAGAGGAGGGCACCAGTAAATGGGGATGGGGAGAGCACCTGTAGATGGGGGATTGTGGAAGGGTTCCAGTAAATTGGGGATTGAGGGGAGCGCACCAGTATTTGGGGATTGTGGAAGGGTACCAGTAAATGGGGGATTGTGGAAGGGCACCAGTAAATTGGGGATGGAGGGGAGCGCACCAGTAAATGGGGGATTGGGGAAGGGTACCAGTAAATGGGGGATTGGGGAAGGGCACCAGTAAATGGGGGATGGGTCAAGGGCACCAGTAAATGGGGGATTGGGGAAGGGGCCAGTAAATGAGAGATTGGGGGAGGGACCAGAGAATGGGGGAGTGGGGTGATAGAGGGAGCTTTACTCTGTATCTATCCTGTCTGGGACTGTTTCATGCGACTGTGTAGAGGCAGCCATCCTCTATATCTAGCCTTTGCTGTACCTGCCCTGGGATTTTTTAATGGCACAAAGTAGACGGATTTTCACTCTATATCCAACCCGTGCCTTACCTCACCTGGGAGAGTTGGATTGGACAGTGTAGAATGAGATTTACTCTGTATCTAAACGGTGCTGTACCTGACCTGGGAGTGATTAATTTCACAGTACAGAGGGAGCTTTACTCTGTATCTAACCCATGCTATACCTTCCCTGGGAGTGTTTGATGGGACAGTGTAGAGGGAGATTTACGCTATATCTAACACATGCTATACCTTCCCTGGGAGTAGTTGATGGGACAGTGATGAGGGAGATTTACTCTGTATCTAACCAATGATGTACCTACCCTGGGAGTGTTTGTTGCAACATTGCAGAGAGAGATTCACTTTGTATCTAACCTGTGCACTGAGAGTGTTTGGCCGGACAGTGTAGAGGGGCTTTACCTTTGCTGCACCTGCCCTGGGCTTGTTTGATGGCAAAATGTCGGGGCATTTTCACTCTGTATCTAACCTTTGCTTTACCGCACCTAGGAGTGTTGGATTGAACAGTGTAGAAGCAGCTTTACACTGTATCTAACCTGTAGTGTAAGGAATTAGCACACGCTAGTGGGGTTGGGGTTATCTGTCTCTGGCCAGTCAGAAGCCTCTGAGCTGCTCCAGGGACCCCCGTGCGGTTTTGAAGTGCTCCCCTATTCCTGGTTCTGACTGCCGGACTTATTCGGTAGCGATGTAGACAGAAAAACGTGAATCATGCTTTGGGTGCAAAACAGATCAGTATTTTTTGAAACAAAAGAAATAAACAATTTAAAATACATGATACAACACACCTATGCCTGGTACAGCACTTTTGCTTAACGCAGTACACTTAGTGTCCACTAGAGCGCTCCTTGCTCAGTGCAACACTCCTTTAAATACTGTACTTTAAAAACAGCGACAGTGTCCACTGGAGTACTTCTCTGCTCAGTGCAGCACCCCTTTAGTAAAAATACAGCGCTTTTAAATACAGCTATTCTCAGTGTCCACTGGAGCACTTCTCTGCTCAGTGCAACACTGTGTTACTTAAAGAGGGGAGGAGAGAACAGACACAACGAGAGAAAATTGACTAAAATCACAGTTCTAACAAAATTCCCACATAAATTCCCACCACTATACCTAGTCTAAGTTGCCTTGTAATGGGCCAGAAAAATATATGCTCACCAATGAAAAAATGCCTGCACCGTGCTCTGCAATCTTTGATCTTCACTGCCCTGAAATATAAACACCCCAGTGTTTTAAAAGTAAACTGCTGGTGTTCCACTTCTTCAGGCAGACTCCTATGTTGTAGAGAGCACGGAGGCGAGGCCACAGAGAGAGAGATGCTTCTGGGAAGCTATCTTTTATACCCCATTTGGAGCCCGCCCAGATCCAGATGTATCTGGGCTAAACAAAAGAGATCCAAACTGCCCAGTGTCTGTAATGCGTTTTGATGAATTATCCATTCGTTTAAACTGCTCCTTTTCTCAGTTTAAATGTCTCTTCAATTGTCTGTGTTTGGCTTTGAATGTATTTCCATTTATCAATGATGGGTTTGAATGGAGCTGTCTTGGTGTGATAAAAACATGTCTTTCTGTGATTGCTGAGTAAACAGCTTGGGAGGCTAGTGTAAACAAAAGCCATTGTTCTTGTGGTCAGGCTGAAACCGCAGCCTAAGTGGTTTGTAAACATAGTATCAGTTTCTGTAAACACTTCGATTGTCTATTGCCGGAAGCAACTCCCCTTTGATTGGCAGATAGACTGTCCCAATAAACCTTTTTTTCCACAGACACAGCAAGCTGTTTCCAAGTCCTTTTGTCTTCGGCTATGCGGTCCCAAGACCACTTTGATCCATGGATTTCTTAAAGATATATCCCCCAGGGATTCTTCAATCAAAATTTATCTTCGGAGCTGTAGGAAATTTTGAAACTATTGCGAAATCCTGCAGTCCCCCCTCGGATACTAAAACTTGCTTGTAGTTTCCTTGCCAAAAGTGAGTAATAATTTCTGACCCCCCACAAACAACCTTCCCTTATACTTAACTAAATCTATCTTTGATCCCCCGACACCTCCATCTCCCCTGCCCAGAGAGAATCATAGTACGGCAGGCATCTGTTGACAGAAAACCCAAAATTAATTAAATAATCAAAACATGGGGTGGATCCTACGCCCCTGCACCGCTTATATTCATAATAAGTCAAGCATGGAGGGGACCTACGCCCCTGCACCGCTTATATTCATAATAAGCCAAGCATGGAGGGGATCCTACGCCCCAGCACCGCTTATATTCATAGTAAGTCAAGCATGGAGGGGGTCCTACACCCCTGCACCGCTTGAAACATAATTTTAACATCTTTAAAGGGATTGTCACCCAGCCAACATATCTGCAAAAAAACAGATGGAAGACAACAAGCTTCCTTTTCCTTTTATTACAATGAGGCACTTTATTAAATGGCACTGTTCTTCAGCCAGAAATGTATTTTAAATATTCCTGGACTGCAGGCACAACAATTCCTAGGCATATGCAATCTGTTCCCCTAACTCCAAACAAGCAGTAAAAATTCGGTAAACTGTGTTTTCAGCAACAGTTTAAATGTTGTGGGCATCCGCCTCCCGCGGTCCACTTTTCTTCGCGAGCTGGGAGTGCTTTCTTCCTCGGGTCTCACAACACGCTGGTCATGGGTGCCTTCCAGAGCTCTGAAAAAACAAAAGAAAACATCTCGCCAGGTCCCCTGGCTCGGGGAAGTGTAACCAGGTCCCGCGACCTTGTTCCACAATATAATTCTGGACTGGTACCACACTTAAAACTTATACACTAATATTAATTTCAATATAAAAACGAAACTTAACAAGTTCTACCTTAATAATACGTTCTACCTTAATTCATTAATCACACATTACTTGACCAAAACTATATACAAGCTCCACCCGTCTCCGGGCGTCCAGCTTAATCGCTGGTTGGGCTGCCACAGGCTGCTTCCGGTGACATGGCTGCCCTGACTCCAGCTTCTAGTCCCTCACAGCTTATGGCTGCTAGTTGGGGACCTCTGCCTTTTGGCCTCTCCCTGACTCAGGAGACCACCCTACTCCACTGGACAGTGGGTGACCATACTTCCTTGGGCTGGGGTACCCAAAGAGATTTCCGAGGGAGTGTCGCCGGTGGGGCTACCCTGGCGAGCAGGCCATTAGCTCGGGTCACACTCCCTGCTGTCTGGGGACCTCCTCCTTCGGGTGCCTCCCTTCCCAAACCTGGGCTGGGGACAGGCAATCCCTTGCCACTGGCTGCCGGTGGCTGAGAGCCTTCCCCTTCAGGTCTAAAACCTGGTTCAGGCTCCTCCCCAGAGTCCCACAAGAGAGGGGGGATTGCTCGGCTCAAGTGCTGGCGAGCTTCGATAATCCCAGCTGCCTGTTCCCCTGCCCCCTGCTTAAACAAACCGCGTTGTTTGATATAACTGGCTGCCTGCCAGTAATCCTGTTCAAAATCAAAAATAGCTCCTCCCCTAACGCAAGCCACGGCGCTTGCCTGTGCAGCCTGTGAACTTGGATCTGCTGTGGGCTGGGGATTACTATTCTCACGTTCACACCCAGCCGCCTGTTTCCCTGTGAGTCCCATTAAGCTAAATGGGATCTTGTTAGACCGGGGTGAGTGGGTCAGGTCCTCCGAGTGGACCACCATGCTGGAGGCTCCAGTCTCCACCAAATATCTCCCCCGCACCATCTGCACCCCCATCTCAACATAAGGCCTGCTCCCCTCAGCATTTTCACGGGGACACAGGTCAACAGGCTGCGCTGGCTCTAATCATTGCTCGGAGTGCGGTGGGGCAGACGGGGTCACAGCACTGGTGGTGGCTGCTCTTTTTCCCTGGTTGGTCAGAAGAGACCTTAGGGACCACAAAAATGACTCAATTGCTGCGGGAGGGAGGTTTGGCCCTGCGTTTTGTGCTGGGGCTGTGGGATCCTTTCCCCTGTCTTTCCAAGGACGTTTACAGTCTTTACTCCAGTGACCATCTTTCCCACACCAGTAGCAATTTACCCTAGCTTGAGAGGGCCGGTTCCCCTCCTGGTGCCACTCTTTCTTACTCTGGCTCTCAGGTTTAACCTCATGGACTCTTCCCTTGGGTTGGGGAGCCTCAATACCCCTCATTTTCCTGAAGGCTACTGTGAGCCAGCGGATCACCACTTCTTCAGTGGTCTGGGGGTTTCGGGGGTCAAACCAAGCCATGATCTGGGCTTGGATCTGGGGTAGGCTGTTTGTCATGAGACACCAGAGCCAATGAGTCAATTGGACTGGGTCCAGTGCTGCCCGCCCTGGCATTCCCGGGCATGCGCTCCAATAGACTGGCCACAGACTGTCTGTGAATGCCTGCGGGGACTCCCCTAGGAGCTGCACCATTCTTTCCACCTGGGCGAACGGGCTAACATCATTGAGTCCCATCGCCTCCAATACCTCATTCTTGAGACCCTCATAATCCCTCTGCCCCCTTTTGCACTCGCCAGATAGGGACTGGAGGAGGTCACCTGCCAGGGAAAACAGCAGCAATTTTGCTTGCTCTACCTCATCGCAGTCGTTTACACAAACTGCTTGCCCTATCTCCCTGACGTGCAGAGAGGGGTCTCCCTTTTTCGTGAGCTTGGGGACGTGCCTAACTATGTCCCTGAACTGGTGGGTGCCATACAGCACCAGAAACTGATTTTGGATGATCCCTGGGTCATCTTCATCAACAGGCGGGCCATACCTCCGTTGTCGGAGGGGGTACACTGGTCCTGGTCCCGGCCTATCTAGCGGGGCCTGCTGTGCTTCCTCTACCTTCCTATCCTCCACCCCCCTTTGCTGCCAGAGCTCCCGAAAGCTCGGAGCTGTAGGTGGTTGTCGTGGGACCTCTGACTCCCTGACCAACCTTTCCCTGGGTGTTGCCAGTGGGGCGGTTTTACTTGGGTTGCCAGTAAAATCCAGCTGATTTGCCTTCAGGCTGATCAGGCATATCTGTAATGTATGTACCTTTAAGAGAGGAACTATCTTTTACAGTCCCTGTATACTGCAGTACCAGTAGTGACCACACCTGTATATAACACCGTGTAGTAATTTGTAGATTTAGTTCCAGCATACCCTCTGTTCAGTAAACACCTGTTATTACCGTTCTCCTGCAGTCCGTGTGTTATTGATACGTGGACACTACAGTGGCGACGAGCAGGTTCAAACTCACCTGCAGCACTGCATCACCTCACGGGGATCCATCCCTGGAAAGAAGCTTCTTGGAAGTCGAAGCCAGAGCAACGGGCATCGACCGTGGGCAACAGCCCAGTGATCCATCGGAGTTCAGAGAATCACAGGGGAAGCTGTGGAGAGCTGGGCTTGGCTCCCCAGTGAAGGTGTTCCAGCAAATCGGGCTGGTAGCAGGTAATGCACTGACCCTTCCTGGACTGACGTGGGCTAGAGCTCGATCGAACAGCTCTGCAAGGGGTCCGAGCAGCATCGTCGGGCAGGAAAAGAGAGAGAGAAGGTGGTGCGCACAGGGTGCGGCCGGTGCTCAAGAGCCAGGCAGCGTTAAAGAAAATAAGAAATGGGGAAGGAAAAGAGATGCGCAGTGGACAGTGTTGCAGAAGAATAACACGAAGGAAATTAATAAACAAAAGAGAGACGCGCAGAAAGCCGCGGGGCGCCGCCATTACTATTTAGAATGCTAGGAGATGCATTGGCAGCAGGGGGAAGAAGGAAAAGCGCGGGAGGCTCCATTTTAATCCATTGGGGAAGAAGGAAAAGCGCGGAAGGCGTCATTTTAAACCACCCAAGATGCCGAAGAGTGGCAGCATTACTGCTTTCGACAACGAAATAGAAGACTGGACCACGTATGTGGAAAGAATTGAAGTGTACTGCAAGGCAAATGAGGTGGCCGATGAAAAGAAGGCATCGGTATTATTGAATTTGATGGGCGCGAGAACGTACGGCCTATTGCGGAATTTAATTACCCCAGCTAAACCAATGGAGAAAAGCTTTGAAGAGATTGTCAATATCTTACAGGAACATCTAAACCCTACACGGCTGCTGATAGCAGAAAAAGTCAAGTTCCATAAAAGAAACCAGCACAAAGACGAGAGTAATGCTGACTATCTTACGGAACTATGCAAGTTATCAAAACACTGCCAGTTCGGAGCAGGACTGGCAGATACCTTAAGGGATAAGTTTGTCTGCGGGCTCCAGAGTGAAGGAACCCAGAAACAACTACTTTCGGAAAAGGACCTCACGCTAGAAAAGGCTTTCAGCGTGGCAGTATCCAATGAAACAGCAGCATGGGGAGCTGCGGAAATACAACAGAAACCGCAAGAATATAGCACCAATGAAATGGCATATGGAGCAGAAAAGTGCTATCGCTGCGGCAGAACAACCCATGACCAGAAGGATTGCTGGTTTAAGGACAAAGTATGCAGGCAATGTGGAAAAGTGGGACACATAGCATGAGTCTGCAGGTCGGGAAAGAAAACCAACACTAAAAGAACCACTAAGGAAAAGTACAAGAAAGTACAAAAGATGACGGACAGTAGTTCAGAAGATCAGAAGGGTGATAATGACTCCGGGAGCAGGAGACTAAGTTGTCTAAAGTTACACAATGTGATCGCAAAGGAGGATCACTGAACCATTTGGGTCACCCTCATGATAGCAGGGTCCCAAGTAAAGATGGAATTGGACACAGGATCAGCCCTAACTGTCATGAATTGACGAGACTATGAGCGGCTATTCTCACACATACCCTTGAAGGACACGTCCATTGTCTTGAAGACATATACTGGGCAAAAAGTCTACCCCAGATGAAAAATAAGGGTGCCCGTTAAATACAACAGCAAGGAAACACAGAAACTGTATCTATATATACTACAAGATGGAGGACCACCATTATTGGGATGTGAATGGATCAGAAAAATACAATTGGATTGGCATTCCATTCAGGTGATAACTGTGACTGACAAAAAGGATGATGACGTCACACCTGGACGACTGTCACAAATTCTAACTGACGCGAAAGAGGTGTTCCAACAAGAACTTGGGACTCTAAAAGGAGTAAAGGCAACGATCAAAATCGAAGATAACGCAAACCCAAAATTTTTTAAGCCCAGACTGGTACTGTATGCGATCCGCCCAGCCTTCGAAGCAGAGCTGGAGAGTCTGGAATGTTCGGGCGTGCTGTCCAAGGTGGACTGGAGCGAGTGGGCCACACCCATCGTTCCTGTAATGAAGAAATCATTGAGCAGCACGCCTGGGGAGCCGAAGAAGGTTTGCATCTGTGGGGACATTAAGGAAACTGTGAACCCAGTCCTTCACACAGTACAATATCCACTTCCGCGGATAGAAGATATTTTCACCTCACTATCTGGAGGGAAACGCTTTACAAAGATTGATCTGGCCCAAGCGTATCTACAAATGGAGATAGAAGAAGCATCTAGAAAATACCTCACGATAAACACTCACAAAGGTCTTTACCAGTACAACCGACTGGTATTCGGGGTAGCATCAGCTCCGGCTATTTGACAGAGTGCGATGGAACAAGTCCTGCAAGGGATCCCGGGGACCCAGTGTTATTTGGACGACATCCTGGTTGCGGGCGAAAATGACAGTGAAAACCTTGCCAACCTGGAGCAGGTGCTCACTAGATTACAAGAATATGGGCTACGAGCCAACCACCCCAAATGCGAGCTTTTCAGGAAACAAATCTCGTATTGTGTCCACGTGACTGATGAACAGTGGTTACATAAGTCCCCAGACAAGATTGAGGCAGTAGTGAAGGCTCCAGCACCGGAAAATGTATCATAACTGAGGTCGTTCCTCGGGTTGGTGAACTACTAGCATAAGTTCTTGCCAAATTTGTCTACAATTCTGCACCCACTGAACGCCCTGCTGCAAACTGGAGTAGCATGGAAATGGAGTGATGAGTGTAAGCGTGCCTTTCAGAAAGTTTAATGCCTATTCACTTCAAAAGAAGTATTGGCCCACTACAACCCAACACTACCGATTCACTTGGCATGTGATGCGTCTCCCTATGGCATTGGAGTGGTGCTGTCGCACAAATTCCTTGACGGTTCAGAGAGGCCAATAGCCTTTGCGTCACGCTCGTTAACCTCAGCCGAGTGTAACTACGCCCAGATTGACAGGGAGGCCCTCAGCCTGGTGTGGGGGGTGAAGAAGTTCAATCACTATCTGCACAGGCAGAAATTCACCTTACTGACTGATCACCAGCCTGTTGTCTCCATTTTTAACCCAAAGAAGGGCGTTCCGGTGATGACGGCGCAACGGCTGCAAAGATGGTCACTTTTTCTAGGGGCACATCAATACAACATAGAGTATAAGGGCACGAAACAGCATGGAAACGCTGATGGGCTGTCACACCTGCCACTGCCTATGGTGGAGGAAGCACCTGCAGTGGACCCTGTTGAGATAATCCACTCCACCATAGTCGAATGTCTACCTGTTACAAACTCAAGTATAGGGAAAGAACCCCGACATGACCCGACACTCTCTCGGGTCTATGATTTGACGGTGAAGGGATGGCCAGCACATGGCGACTCACTGTTGCCAGCATTCTCGCCAAGGAGAGAACAGCTGTCAGTGTGCCGGGGGACCTTGATGTGTGGATCCCGAGTGGTAATTCCACCCAAGTTGAGAGTTAGAGTGCTCAATGAGCTTCATGAGGGTCATCTGGCAGGCATAAAAATGAAGAGCCTAGCCAGGGCGTTTGTGTGGTGGCCGGGAATCGATAAAGATATCGAGGAAATGACCAAGAGATGCACAGGATGCCAGAAAGTCCAAAACGCTCCACCACAGGCCCCGCTACACCCATGGGAGTGGCCCTCATCTCCATGGCAACGGGTACACATTGATTTTGCTGGTCCATTTATGGACTCAATGTTTTTAATCGCCGTGGATGCACATTCGAAATGGCCAGAGGTCATCAAAGTGTCCTCCACCACCACGGAGAAAACTATTGCAGTCCTACGGACCACCTTCGCCAGGAATGGCTTGCCAGAACAGATTTGCTCTGACAATGGACCACAGTTTGTGTCCGAGGATTTCCAGAGGTTTTTGAGGAATAATGGGGTAAAGCATTACACATCCGCCTCTTATCAACCAGCCACAAATGGATTGGCTGAGAGGTTTGTTCAAACCTTTAAAAAAGCAATAAAGGCGATGTATAATGACAACATACCACTGCAACACAAGGTGGATAATTTCTTGTTTGCTTACCGGAATGCGACACATGCAGTCACCAGCCAAGCTCCAGCCGTGATGCTCTTTAACCGAAGGTTAAGATGTCGCCTGGATTTGCTCAAACCAAACATAAGACGAGATGTTGAGAATAAGCAATTCCAGCACATCAATGAGAAGCCAACCAGGAGCTTCAAGATAGGGCAACCAGTCTTGGCCCTCGACTACGGAACAGAAAAATGGCAGCCAGGAACGATATGCACACGGCAGGACCACTAATGCAACAGTGGACGTTGGAGAGAGCAGCATGAGATGCCATGTTGACCAGATTCTAGAGTCACAGGAACAAGTCAACCCCATGCCTCGCCCATATGTACCTAGTGATGAACCCGAAGTACAGATTGCGTCTACCTCAGAATCAGTGGTATTGGAAGCTGACGAACCAACCAATGACAATGAGCCAGAATCGACTCCAACACAAGAACAGGATACTCGAGAAAGGCACTATCCAGACAGGATCAGGAAGCCTCCTCAAAGACTGAATTTATAAATGATTACTTTCAGCTGATGTATATAGTGCAAAGAAAATTACAATTGTAATTAGTTATTATTTAATTTTTAAATGAATGCAATGTACTGTTTATCTAAAAGGGGAGGAATTGTAATGTATGTACCTTTAAGAGAGGAACTATCTTTTACAGCCCCTGTATACTGCAGTACCAGTAGTGACCACACCTGTATATAACACCGTGTAGTAATTTGTACAGTTAGTTCCAGCATACCCTCTGTTCAGTAAACACCTGTTATTACCGTTCTCCTGCAGTCCTTGTGTTATTGATACGCGGACACTACAATATCATCACCATTGCTCTTATTAAAGCTATATTCAGACTTTCTATATCTGCTCTACAGGGGCCATGATTTGCTTCCTCAAACCCTTGCTTGCAGGCCAGCTTATATGCTGCCTTTACTTCCCTAAACTTTTCCACCTGCTCTTTTAATTCTTTTATGAGGCGAGCGTTCTCCTCCCGCACCCTCATCTCATTGTTTTTGGCCTGTGACACAAGGCACTTCGGGTACGCTGACTCATACCTGGCGTGCCTTTTGCCATCACTAAACTTAACAACCAGGCGCTCTACCTTGGCCTGGTATTCCTCAACCTCCCTTTCCCTATCCCAACTCGCTGCCCTGGCTTCCCAAAGCCTGCAGGTGACTTCCCCAAGCCTGCAGGAACCTAACCACAGACAAACTAGTGGGATAAAAAGGAAACTAATAACTGCTGCTCTTTCCAGACCCAAACCACTGTCTGCCACATTGCACATCGTTGCCGACGCTCCTGCCACGGTCGCCATTTTGTAAGGGATTAGCACATGCTAGCGGGGTTGGGTTATCTGTCTCTGGCCAATCAGAAGCCTCTGAGCTGCTCCACGGACCCCCGTGCAGTTTTGAAGCACACTCCTATTACTGGTTCTGACTGCCGGACTTATTCTGTAGCGATATAGGCAGAAAAACGTGACTCGTGGTTTGGGAGCAAAACAGATCAGTATTTATTGAAACAAAAGAACGAAACAAATTAAAATAAACGATACAACACACCTATGCCTGGTACAGCACTTTTGCTTAACGCAGTACACTTAGTGTCCACTAGAGCGCTCCTTGCTCAGTGCAACACTCCTTTAAGTACAGTACTTTTAAAACAGCTACACAGTGTCCACTGGAGCACTTCTCTGCTCAGTGCAACACTCCTTTAGTAAAAATACAGCACTTTTAAATACAGCTATTCTCAGTGTCCACTGAAGCACTTCCTCTACTAAGTGCAACACTCCTTTATTAAAATATACGGCACTTTTAAATACAGCTGCTCAGTGTCCAGTGGAGCACTTCTCTGCTCAGTGCAACACTGTCTTACTTAAATAGGGGAGGAGAGAATGGACACATCGAGGGAAAATTGACTAAAATCACAGTTCTAACAAAATTCCCACTTAAATTCCCACCCCTATACCTATTCTAAGTTGCCTTGTAAAGGGCCAGAAAAATACATGCTCACCAATGAAAAAATGCCTGCTCTGTGCTCTGCAATCTTTGATCTTCACTGCCCCGAATAAAAACACCCAAGTATTTTAAAAGTAAACTGCTGGTGTTCCACTTCTTCAGGCAGACTCCCATGATGTAGAGAGCATGGAGGCGAGGCCACAGACAGAGAGATGCTTCTGGGAAGCTATCTTTTATACCCCATTTGGAGCCCGCCCAGATCTGGATGTATCTGGGATAAACAAAAGAGATCCAAACTGCCCAGTGTCTGTCATGGGTTTTGATGAATTATCCATTTGTTTAAACTGTTCCTTTTCTCAGTTTAAATGTCTCTTCAATTTCTGTGATTGGCTTTGAATGTATTTCCATTCATCAATGATGGGTTTGAATGGAGCTGTCTTGGTTTGAAAAAAACATGTCTTTCTGTGATTGCTGAATAAACAGCTTGGGAGGCTCGTGTAAACAAAAGCCATTGTTCTTGTGGTCAGACTGAAACCGCAGCCTAAGTGGTTTGTAAATATAGTTTCTGTAAACACATCGATTGTCTGTTGCCGGAGGGAACTCCCATTTGATTGGCAGATAGACTGTCCCATTAAACCTTTTTTTCCACAGACACTGCAAGCTGTTTCCAAGTCATTTTGTCTTCGGCCATGCAGTCCGACGGCCATTTTGATCCCTGGATTTTTTAAAGGTATATCCCCCAGGGATTCTTTAATCAAAATTAATCTTCGGAGCTGTAGGAAATTTTGAAATTATTGCAAAATCCTACAGTAGTGTACCTGCCCTGGGAGGGTTTGATGGGATAGTGTAGAGGGAAATTTACTCTGTACCTTACCCGTCATGTACCTTCCCTGGGAGTGCTTGATTGTGCAGTGCAGAGGGAGCTTTGCACTGTTTCTAACACATGCTGTACCTAACCTGGCTGTGTTTGGTGAGACAATGCACAGGGATCTTTACACTGTATCTAGCCTGTGCTGAGCATGCCCTGGGAGTGTTTGTTGGGACAGTGTAAAAGAAACTTTATTCTGAATCTAACTTGTGCTCCACCTGCCCTGTGAGTGTTTGATGGGACGGTGTAGAGGGAGCTTTATTCTGTATCTAGTCTGTGCAGAACATAAAATAGAGAGATACGTAGGAAAGCTTCCTCTACACTGTCCACTCAGACACTCACAATGCAAGTACAACGCGGGTGACATACAAAGCTCAATCTAATACAGCTTCTGTACAGTGCAGCGTACAGCTCGATTGACACTACTCAATGAAGCACAACCGGATCGGGTACAGCATGGGATCAATACAGAATAAAGATCCCTCCACATGCAAGTGTCAAACACTCCCGTGTGAGGTACGAGCAAGGTATATCTATGAGTTAAACTCTGCTCAACTTGCCACATCAAAGGCCGAGCCAGATGGCAGATGTTGAACAGCTCCCAGTATCCGGTTAGACTCTCTCCTCGGCAAAACACTGGACAGTTGGGATTCTTGGTAAAGTTCCTCACCTTTCCAATCATTGTTGAAGCTTCCCTTTTTATCCTATCTCCTTCACTGGGTTCTCAGTCCCGCTGGATCTGTTCTGTGAAGCCAGCGACATCTCTCCAGTCCCAGTGAGTGCAGCGATGATTCGACTTCTCTAGCTCCACCTTCCTGAGATATTGCTCACTCCCAGACACTGTCAATAGAAAAATGATTCATATTAATCCTAAAATAGAGGCGTAGCATTTTTGTGACCATAATTATATTCAATTTGTTTATTTTTTGCAAATAATGAGTGTGTTTTAATACTTACTTTAATATTAAATTTTCCTTCGCCCTGTTTATTGGGACTAAACTCACTGGAAATGTCAGCTGTCACTCCAGCTCCTCCCACACTGACATCCCACTGATGGGCCAAAACCAGGGGCGGAACCCTGTCTCCAGGTGACATCACAGAGAAGCCAGGAGCCAATCACACAACAGCCATGATCGATGTCAAAAAGCAGACGGACCCTCTCCCACTCGAGGTGTCACAGGGTTACATTGACCAGGCTCTGCTCCTGGGGTGCAATCTCCCTGGGTATTAACGGAGGGAGTACAATCAGCCCCCTCTCCGGGAATGAACCGGGATCCTGCCCTATATCTCTCCTGAGTTTTATTTCCATATATTGGCTCCCAGTTAAGCAGCACCTCGTTTTCAAAATTCTCATCCTTGTTTTCAAATCCCTCCATGGTCTCGCCCCTTCCTATCTCCAATCTCTTTCAGCTCCACAACTCCCTCCCACCGAGATATCTGAGCTCCTCTAATTCTGCCCTCTTGAGCATCCCTGATAATAAACGCTCAACATTTGGTGACCGTGCTGTCTGTTGCCTGGTCCGTAAGCTATGGAATTACCTGCCTAAACCTCTCGCTCTCGCTACCGCTCTTTCCTCCTTGAAGATGCTCCTTAAACCTACCACTTTGTCAAAGCTTTTAGACACTTGTCCTAATATATCCTTATGTGGCTCGGTGGCAAAACTCCTGTGAAGAGCCTTGGGACCTTTTGCTACGTTAAAGGCGCTATTGAAATTCAAGTTGTGGTTGTTGTTATGTATCTCTGGCTCTACAGAATCATAGAATGGTTACAGCATAGCAGGAGGCCATACGGCCATGTCAGCCCATGCTGGGTCTCTGCAAGAGCACTTCAACAAGTCCCACTTCCCCACCCTTTCCCCGCAGCCCTTCATTTTTTTTCCTTCAGGCACTTATCTAATTCGCTTTTGATATACCCCAAACCCTACACGGTAATATTCTGATATAATCCACACCCCTCACTGTAATATTCTGATATACCTCACACCCCTCACTGATACACTCTGATATACCCCACACCCCACACTGTAATATTCTGATATACGCCACACCCCACACTGTAACATTCTGATATAACCCACACCCCTCACTGTCACACTCTGAATTCTCCCACACCCCACACTGTAACATTCTGATATACCCCACACCCCACACTATAATATTCTGATATACCCCACACCCCACACTGTAACATTCTGATATAACACACACCACTCACTGTAACACTCTGATATACCCCACACCCCTCACTGTAACACTGATATACTCCACACACCTCACTGCAACACACTGATATACCACACACCCCTCACTGTAACACTGATATACCCCACACACCTCACTGTAACACTCTGATTTCTCCCACACCCCTCACTGTAACACTCTGATATACCCCATACACCACACTGTAACATTATGATATACCCCACACCCCTCACTGATACACTCTGATTGCTCCCACACCCCTCACTGTCACACTCTGATATACGCCAAACCCCACACTGTAACATTCTGATATAACCCACACCCCTCACTGATACACACTGATTTCGCCACATCCCTCAATGTAAAACACCGATATACACCATGCACCTCACATTAACACTCTGATATACTCCACACCCCTCACTGTAACACTCTGATATACCACACACCTCACTGTAACACTCTGATTTCTCCCACACCCCTCAATGTAAAACTCTGATATAGCCTATACCCCTCACTGTAACACTCTGATATACCCCACACCCCTCACTGATACACTCTGATTTCTCCCACACCCCTCAAAGTAAAACTCTGATATACCCCATACACCTCATTGTCACACTCTGATATACCTCAAACCCCACACTGTAACATTCTGATATACCCCACACCCTTCACTGATACACTCTGATTGCTCCACACCCCTCACTGTCACACTCTGACATACCCCAAACCTCACACTGTAACATTCTGATATACCCCACACCCCTCACTGATACACTCTGATTTCTCCCACACCGCTCACTGTAACATTCTGATATAAACCACACCCCTCACTGATACACCCTGATTTCTCCCACACCCCTCAATGTAAAACTCCGATATACACCATACCCCTCACTGTCACACTCTGATATACCCCACACCCCTCACTGTAATATTCTTATATACCCCAAACCCCTCACTGTAACACACATATTTCTCCCACACCCCTGACTGTAACACTCCGATATACCCCATACACCTCAATGTGACACTGATATACCCCACACCCCTCACTGTAACACTCTCTGATATACCCCACACCCCTCACAGTAACGCTGATATAACCCACACCCCTCACTGTAACACTGATACAGATCCCACCTCTCAATGTAACACACTGATATAACCCACAACCTCACTTTAACACACTGATATACCCCACATCCCTCGCTGGATCACACTCTGAAACTTCAAGTTCCCCTCTAAGTCACACACCATCCTGGCTTGAAAGTATATTGCCGTTCCTTCATCGTCGCTGGGTCAAAATCCTGGAGCACCCTCCCTAACAGCACTGTGGGAGTACCTTCACCACATGGACTGCAGCAGTTCAATAAGGCGGCTCACCACCACCTTCTCAATGGCAAATAGGGATGGGCGATAAATGCTGGCCTTGCCAGCGATGCCCACATCCGATAAATGAATATTAAGCAGTGCGTCTGCTGCACCTGCTCTCGGAGCGGGTCTTGCATGCGCCCTGACCCCGCTCTATCCAAGATGGAGGCGCGTGGACAAGTCACATCATCCTTCACCAAGATGGCGGCCAGTTGCCGGGGTAACCCGGACCTTTTGCTGCAGAGAAATCCTCTTGCAAGTTGCACACAATCACACCGCTTGCCCCGGAGGCTGGAGCCGCGGCGCAAACACAGGGCCTGTGGTGTCTTATTCGGGTCCTGAGGCCTACGCTGTGGGTTTATGAACATTCCCTGCCCAGACGTGGCATCTATTCCTCCCTGGCATCCACAATCAACTCCCGCACCTCGAGTCGCTTGAATGGCCATTAGTGCAACAGGAAATGCAATGACGAAATGTCATCGACCTGAAATGTAGAATCTGTTCGATGCTGTTGCTGATCCACCATTACTCCTGCCCCACCAAATGTACTATGCATGCTTGGAGCTCTCCGATGGCTCCGTGCCTGCACACTGAGCTCCTGTAGTCATTGGTGGGGCATTTTATGCCACATGGGGGAACCAGGGTAAACACACCTGCTTTGAAAACTCCAATTGGTGAAGAGATGATTCACGAATTCAGATTGAGGCTTTGTTCACTACCTGTCGGGGGTGACATTAAGTTGCACCAGTGTCACCAGAAGGGGACATAAACCATTAAGGCAAGTGTCCAGGCGCACCTCAAATATCCAGCAACAGTTCAGACGAAGGGCCCTCGACCTGAAACGTTGACACTGTTTCTACTCGCTGCTGCCTGACCTGCTGAGTGTTTCTAACTTTTTCTGTTGTTATTGCAGTAATAAATTTGTACAATACAGCCACACACATAAACAATAATTAAATCACAATGTGATTGTGAGGAGCGATTATCACTTCACTGACCTCCGGTGCCCTCCGGTCGTGGAAGGTAACATACATACCGGTGGACTCCCCATGCTCCCTCTCCAGGGCCACCAGGCCATGGACAAGACCCCGGAAGAGAGGCAGGCAGCCAGAGCCACCCTCGAAAACTTTGGGTCCCACCGACCCTGAACCTACAAGTTGCTGTTTCAGCTGAGGGCCAGAGCAGATCCAGGGGAAGATCCACCACCTTACTCACCCCACTCTGCACCAGGCAGCAAAAGATTAGGAGACTGGGGCTAAAATGTTACCAAAAGCTAAGGAGCTACCACTTCAGGTAACGATACAGAGGCTGCAACCTCCCACATTGAAAATATACATGGCCCATGGCCTCCTAAAGGCCGTAAAATCCACGTCCGGAATTGAGCCTACATGGGCATGTCCGGCATGGGCAGTGGCCTTGGTGGGTCATGACACCGCTGAAAATAACTTTACATTAGTAGGGCCTTTTAAGCCCGGCCAGCTCGTTATTCGGTCCAATTAAATGATGCAGGTCTGGTGGCATAGTGGTTAGCACTGTTGCCTCACAGCACCAGAGACCAGGGTTCGAATCTGGCCTCAGGCGACTGTCTGTGTGGAGTTTGCACATTCTCCCCGTGTTTGCGTGGGTTTTCTCCGGGTGATCCGGTTTCCTCCCACAGTCCAAAGATGTGTGGGTTAGGTTGATTGGCTATGATAAATTGTCCCTTAGTGCTAGGGGGATTAAATACGTGGGGTTACAGGGATAGGGTGGGATATGTGTTGGCGTAGGGGTTACGGGGATTGGGTGGGATATGTGTCGGTGCAGGCTCGATGGGCCGAAATGGCCTCTATCTGCACTGTGGGGTTTCTGTGATTCTGTGTGATTCTGTGGTCTGTTACCTTCATCGATGATGCGTTTTCAGCTGGCATCTTTAATGGGGCCATGACCACGTTGGATTTGAATGTCAATGTAACATAGTGCTGTCAGTGCACTACAGCATTGGAGGGCTGCAAACACTGACAATGACTGCACAGAGGGATGCACCCAGGTTGTCTGATGGCTCCCCCATATGCTTATGAAGGGAGTCAATGCACGCAGGGTGGTCCTCTTTTCTTCCAATGGACAGAAGAGACCTCCCCAGGACACCAAAACAGCCTGCTTGGAGATTGCAAAGTGGTTCACCAGCAGGGATGTTGTCGGGAAGATCTGGTTGCAGTGCCACAAACGTTTCAATGATCTCATTAGATCAGGAAACGCGAGTACAATGCCACACTCACCTTCATCTAGCTGTGCCTCGCATCACACCCCCATCACTCGGCCTTCCCAACCCTAACCCTGCACATCCTTACTCGCACCAGCAAGCCTTTCACGTCCACCCACTCCTCTTTCTATTTACATTATCACATCCCCAGCTCACTAGGAACCTCTCACACTCACCCTCATCCTAGTGCAATCACAACAACTAACACACAAGGAGGCCACTTGTATTTGGCACCCCACTCTATCACTGTCACCCTCTAAATATCTACCGAATCTATTCCTTTCATTTGTTAGATTCGAATTTTGGAGAAACCCCAATGGAGACGGAATTGAGGACAATGCAGAATTTATTAAAGCAACCATGAGAGGCTTGTGCACAAGGGAGAGTCACCCTGCTTGCTCAAACAAGAGGTGCACTCACAAAAGACAACAGTTGTTCATTCAAGTTATACAATTCTATAAGCAATGCCCACTTACTACAGAATGGGGCGTATATGTACAATGAGTGTCACAACAGTTACTCTTTACTTGTTTATGTGGTTAGTCATGAAACTCCAGCACGATTTGTACAGGTTGGGTGATTGGGCAGAAACATGGCAAATGCACTATAATGTGGATAAATGGGAGGTTATCCACTTTGGTGGCAAAAACAGGAAAGCAGATTATTAATTGAATGGTAATAGATTTGGAGAAGGGGAAGTGCAAAGAGACCTGAGTGTTCTTGTACTCCAGTCGCTGAAGGGAAGCATGCAGGTGCAGCAGGTGGTTAAGAAGGCAAATGGTATGTTGGCCTTCGTAGCAAGAGGGTTCGAGTACAAGAACAAGGATGTCTTGCTGCAGTTGTACAGGGCCTTGGTGAGACCACACCTTGAGTATTGTGTGCAGTTTTGGTCGCCTTACCTGAGGAAGGACGTTCTTGCCATGGAAGAAGTGCAGCGAAGATTCACCAGGCTGATACCTGGGATGGCAGGAATGATGTATGAGGAGAGATTGTGTCGATTGGGCTTATACTCATTGGAGTTTAGAAGATTGAGAGGGGATCTCATCGAAACCTATAAAATTCTGTCAGGCCTGGACAGACTAGATGCAGGAAGGATGTTTCTGATGGCCGGGGAGTCCAAAACCAGGGGTCATAGTCTAAGGATAAGGGGTAATCCATTTAGGACTGAAATGAGGAGGAATTTATTCACCCAGAGAGTGGTGAACCTGTGGAATTCTCTGCCACAGAGGGCGGTGGAGGCCAGTTCATTAAGTATATTCAAGAAAGAGTTGGATATATTTCTTAAGGCTGAAGGGATCAAGGGGTATGGGGAGAAGCCGGGGACCGGGTACTGAAATTGGATGATCAGCCATGATCTCATTGAATGGTGGAGCAGGCTCGAAGGGCCGAATGGCCTACTCCTGCTCTTATCTTCTATGTTTCTATATTTCTATGTAACTGTCAGACCCACCACTCAACTGTCGGGTCCACCCCCTTGAACTCAGGTACCCCCTGACCATGCTAGCCACAGATGTCAGTTCTAACCCTACTCCCCACGTTCCTCTCTTCTTCGTTGTAGACATTGTTTATAGTTTGAGAAAACACGTCTTATCCTTATCTTTCGAAGGAGAAGGGCGGGGGGCGGACCACAAGGCCACAGTGATTCATGTCTTCAGCAACTAGTATAATGTTGGTTTTAATTGTACTCTTATCTCCGAGGAGACAGGGCAATGTTTAGACAATGGCTCTACTGAGGTGCTGTGAACACACAGTCCCATGCCTTTATCTCATCTGTGTGTCTTTGATGATTGATATTCCACCTTGCTGCATCCCTGCTATCTGTTCCCAGCTAAGAATTGAAACCCCTCTTTGTCTTTAATAGCTATTACTTACAATTCCCTTCTTTGAGAGGGTTAACACAGTCTAGTATCCCACAATTCATTGAGAACAAGCTGGACCTTTCAGTTTAACAGAGTCAAGTATCCCAGAATGCATTGGGAACAAGCTGGACCTTTCAGATTAACAGTGTCAAGTATCCCAGAATTATTTGGGAACAAGCTGGATCCTTCAGTCCCCCCTTCCAACCCCCGGAAAGGACCCTTGAAGTGGGGTTGGATAGTGCGCTCTCTACGCTATGATAGTGTGATAAGCTGGTGGGTTTAGATTATTGCAAAAACGCTTATAGGTTTTGCCCGATCAAATAGCATGAATGATGAAGGTTTTCCTGTAACCCCCCTCCAATTTGTTCTAAATTTCCCCCCTCCAGGCCTTTGGCTATTCCAGGTAGGCCGCACATTTGTTGCATATGGTATGGTGTGAATCCTGTTGGGGTGGCTACCCGTCGAGGCACCAGATATGCATCAGATGAGTAAAGTTAATATTTAGGAATTCCTCGATTCATTATGCGATCGCTTCATTATTCATACACTTGATTTTTCCAATAAGTTGATAAAGTCATTATCTGAAACGCTTGGAGTAGGAGCAGTACAATCATTAGCAGTTTTAACCACTTGTTTTGCAATTTGTCTCGCACCAGTCCGTTTACATTTCCTGCATGTCATACATTACAGGGTCAGGACAATTACTAACTGCACCACGACTAATACATGTGAAATCATTCGGGTCCATGGATGGATCTTTATATTTCGTCCCCAGTCTATCTTTTCTTCTCCGCCCGCTGCTCCTATTGCTGCATCTAATGATCGGGAAGTAACAGCCCTGATCTGATCCCTTACTTAAATTCAATCTACTGTTCCGGTGTTCCAATTCTGCCCCGCCTGGGGTCTCCTCTGTTTCTTCAATCTTTCCTGATGTTACCCAGCCTGGGGTCTCCTCTACTTTGCTTCTTGTCTTCGCTTTCGGTGTGCTCAATTAATTTGTTAATGCCGGTTAGTCATGGGCATGAGTACACAATTGGCATAAGTATCAAAGTCTTACTATATAGTGTATACTTATATTAAATACACTATCATTAAAAGTTGGATAACTACCAGAGCGTGTGAAATAATACCAACCTAAGGGTGTGCTGATATATTAAGCCCAATATCCTGCCAGTGTGAGTTGTCCCCTATGCTGTCAATTTCAATATCCATTCCAGAGATGTCTTGCTCCAAAATGTAAAATGATTTATGGAGGAGTTCAGTCGCATCATAAGCTCACCGAAACCCTCAACCAACAGGGGAATTTCGTATCCGAATTGTGCCACATAATGTGTAGCTCAAAATTAAAAACGTGTTGGTTGATGGGACGGGTCCTGTTAGACCTGTAAAGCATGGTAGTTGCGGCAGTAGTGACACAGGAGGCACCAACAAAACCACCTCATACTGGATTCGTACTGGTTTTTTAACATGCTCTGTTACCTACAAAACACAATTATTACAGTCACAGTTAGTTTAAGTCTTACAGTCATTTCAAGTGACATTGCAGTTTAACATCTAATCAACAAATCATGGACTTAAAAGATTCTCCAGATCTCTCTTTTACTCGTATCCATCTTGTGGATAACACTTACTAAACACGATTTCTCCTTAGCCCTCAATTGTCCCAATCCAATTTCTTAAACTTCAATTTCAATCCCTCTAACAGGTGCCAGTATGTTTAACTCTATTCTGATAGTTTCATTAATGAGATAATTTCTCGATGGAGTATGTGTCAATGCTTTAAAGATTGCCTTGCTCTCCTGAGCCACATTAACTATTTCATGTCTTGCTGTTGACAAGTATTTAAGCATTGCTCAGATCCGTTTCTCAGTGCAAATCCAACATACATTCCCGGATGGTAATTACATCATACGTATCGAATCACATTTCCACACTCATACTGGTATCTCAATATCATGCCACATGTGCCATCCGATACAAGCCATTCTTGGGATTTCAGGTGTCTTAGCAAAAGTTTGTAGTCGTCTGGAGATCTTTGCTCATCTTCCTCTGCATGGTCCTGATGTCTTGGGTAGTGGCTGGACTTTCAATTGCAGTTTTCTTAAAAGTTCATTAGAGGCAGGGACCCAAATATCTCCAAGAGAAAGTTATCAATTTACTATTCTTTACTACATTTTCCTGATTTTCACTGGAACATTATGAAATTCCCATTCAGTACTATAATTCTCCTGTTTCAATCTCACGCCCTCAATCACTTCCCTTTAATTACCATTCATATCTCATTCATTAGTCCTGGAGGAACTTTACTGTCCAGTACAATATTTAAGATTGAAAACATGAAACTAACGTTCTCACTTGGTCCAAGTTATTAACACTTTTATTTATCATTATATTAGAGGATTTTTCTTTTCCCAAAAGTAACCAAATATATAGTGCCTGAGTCCACTTTGTTATTTCAAAATTATCTCAAAATCCAAACAGCAGTACAGTTGATCTGACAGGTTTTGTCAATGTTCAATATCATTTCTATCAATTTATCCTCCATTTCCAATTTCAGAAACAAGTTATTCTCAGACTAGGTGGCTTACACAGTGTTTTAACATGAGAGACAGAAGTGCTGCCACTAGTTTACAAGATAACTTCCATATAACAAAAGAAAGAAGAGACTCCATTGTGACTCTGCTTAGAACCCAATGGGTTAATTTATCAAATCATATTTTTCCTTCTCTCACTATGGGGAAATATTAACTGAACATTAAGAAACTTAAATTTAAAAATGTCCAATATCTTTATATTTCATTCAGTAATACTGAATTGTTGCTTGGTGAACTTAAACAGCTGTCAATGGAAAGGGTTAACACCTTTGCAGGTTTTAAAGAAGGTGGAGTGAAAAATTATCAGGCACATGCAATTGCATCACTTCATGTAATAAAAAATCTAAAATCCCGATCGAAAAGACAGTTGTGTTTTCATGCTTTAACAAAACACGAACACGGAGGTAACATGGACAGTGAAGAAAGATGGGATTGAGCAAAGCTCACAAGCGAAGTAATCTTTGTAATGGACTCTGCAACTGCAAGATTTCTCTGATTATTGTTAGTCCGTGAGATTTGGCCCTGTCCCGTGTATATCTACACCACGAGCATTTTTAGCTGTTTGCTACCAAAGAAGGTTTACATTGCCTAAAGAAAATCCCAGAAGCAGTGAAAATGCTAGTGTTTGAGTGACATTATATCGTTGGCCCTAATTACTGGTTAGCTGCAGTTTATCAGCGTTACTTCACTGACTGTAATAGTCCGAGATATTCTTTATTAGGCATGGGAACTGGTGACTGGAGTCAAGAGCCTCCATTCTACAGGTTAAGGTTCATTTGACGTCAAAATGCTAGTTCCCTGAATCAGTGAAACGTCAGCACTAGGTTACCATTTTCATTAATAAGTTCAAAGCATGTATAACAATACATTGCTGATCAATAATACAGGTCATTATCCATTTGCAACTAACTACAGATAAGCGCTCTCTCAGCTTATACAACAATTCTCCCTCACATGGTGCTGTTCCACAAAATTGTGCACCAATCAAAAATAAACGAGGTCAGAGGATAAAACGTAATGATTGTTCTGTTAGATTCAACAGACTTATGCAATGGACCAGCCCCGCACCAAAAAGCGATGCTTTGCTTCGTTGCTCTGAAAGGATTAGGACAGTTTGACAATTGCACACCATCCCACTCACATTACCGCACTAACACTGGCGTCGGGATTACGGAGTGCTTTGGTACGGACACTGCGATAGGAAAATTGTAATCTGGCCAAAATGCTTATGTGACGCTCATGATTCATCACCATAAATTACTCTCACCACGAGGCTTGTGATCACCGGTGCTTCAATCCCGTGTTATGAAACTCAAAATACTCTTTCCAAAAGAACTCAAATTTGGGAATCTATAATCTAATTGTAGTGCCAGGTGATTTCCCCTCCCCGCCAAAGTTCAGGTGGACATATTATGAAATTGTACTTTGAAAGCCCAGTGAGATGATGGCAACTGATTTCTTTCATTTTTTATTTATTGGATGGCTTAGATTCAACATGTGATTTTGTTTAGCTGATTAATTATTGTATGCTACCAGCAGCAACCTAGCAGTAAAGTAAAGGAAAACAAACTTTTAACCTTTATGTGCAGAGCTGTGTGAACTGCGATAAGATTTGGATTCAAAACAAATATAGGAGCTCTCACACTTGAATTTGCTGTTTCTTTCTTTTGGGAAATACCCGTGCTGTATTAGTTACCACTGGGGTTAAGCTAATCGATAGAATAGTCTGCAGTGGAAGATTGTCCCTGTCTCTAGCAGGGGTGGGTGCAGCAACGCATCTGGACAATCCTGCAGCTACAGGCTGCTGCTTAGCGGCGTGGGGCAGTACCGGCCTTTGTCTATCCCTCTGCGCCTGGGTTACTACCGCATTGTAATGATCCTTACTGTGGCAGTTAGAAATGTGGAATGGCCTATTCTGGTCTGGCAATCTCAGGGCACGAGCACTTACGAGGGCTTGTTCAACTTTACAAAAGCTGTTTCATGGTCGGGGCCCCAGTCCACCAGCTCCTGGGATGGTTTCCCCCCTTTGATCAAGTCCTATATAGGCTGGGCTATTTCTGCATATTCTGGGGTAATGTTCTGGCAATAATTAAATAGCCATAGTACCTGCCTGGCCCACTCCCATTTACCCAATCTTCTGGATCAAAGTCAGACATAGCTGCTTGTAAGTACGGAAGACATTGAGAAATCAAAGCACGCAACCAGTGGTTGCATGCTGTTCCTGCTAGCTGTCCTCTCGTTGCTAGTGCTCTTCTCATCTGCCTTCGGGCATTTGTCTCTCCCCTTGTGTTATTATGTATCCTAGGTCGATTACTTCCTCCTGCCCTACCTCTACCTTTCTAGGGCTTACATTTAGTCACGCATTCTTTAGTGCTCCCAGTACCGTAGACAATTAAATATTGTAGAGGGACCTGCCACGAGCAGATGTTCTTGCAGATCGGAGTTATCTTATTCAATGCGGTCTTCACAAATTTACACCAACTAGAATTTCACCGTGGCCACATTGAAAGGTTGGTTTTAATAGGTTAATTAACCTCTTAACTCCAATTTAATCCACATCAATTCTTTAACTAACCAGTATCACTTTGAAAAGAAAGAATGAAGCCACATTAACAAAGAAACAATCACTCATGCTTGTAAACATTCACATTTATTTTCTTCCAGGCACATTGGCAACTTTAACTTCAAGGCTGAAGCTTATCTTTTGTAAATCAATGAACAGATAAAACAAAACAAAATAGCACATTCTTGCAGACAACAGTAAATTACGTCATATTTCTTACTGTCCTTTCTTCAGATGTCTTTCCAAAATACTGTAGAAACATTGATTATAACTGGAGAAAAAATATTTTTTCACATTTAAACAAATCAAATCAATCTGCTTTAGAAGGTTTCACCATAGCAACAGCTACTCCAAGGTTAAAAATTAGACTGAAACTTAATCTTTTGCGAATTTGCTTTTTTTTTTGTAATTCTCAGTTTTTACTCACCAGCGTAACATAAATTGTAGTAGTATTTTTTCAATTCTGGGGCACAATTTTATTCGCTCATTCTTAAAACTTCCAAAATCCAAGACAAGACAAAAGAGTTAAACACTTTTAACACAGAGAATTGGGTGGAGCTAAACCACACATAAAATACATATTGTTTTAAAGACAGACTTTTCAGACAAAAGAAATACTGTAACTTCTTAAGCATTCATAGTCGGGAAAACATTCACACTTTAACACACATTTTCATACAAACTGAAATTCCAGCATTTTTTTAAGGTTCTTTTCACTCAGCAAATCTTGTGTTTTATTTGCCTCGGCACAGACGTCAATAACTTCCATGTTGGTAAAGCTTTACGTTTATCTTTTTACATCGGTGTCCCAGCAGCTTTTCCCAGCTTTCCAAATCCCTGCCCAGAAGCAGGGGTGACAGTCTAAAGATAAGGGATCGCCCATGTAGGACAGAGATGAGGAGAAATTTCTCCACTCAGAGGGTGGTGAATCTTTGGAATTGTCTATCCCAGAGGGCTGTGGCAACTCAGTCGTTAAATATATTCAAGACAGAGATCAATAGATATTTGAATATGGGGATAGTGCAGTTAAGTGAAGATAAGGCCAAAGTCCAGCCATGATCTTATTGAATGGTGGAGCAGGATCAAAGGGCCAAATGGCCGACTCCTGCTTCTACTTCTAATGTTCTTATGTTCTTATGGAAAATAAATGAGCACTGAACTGAGAAAATATTCATGTTGCACCAAGAAATGTTGAGGAAGGGTATCAGTGAATAGATTAATTGAGACAGGTACCAGTAAATGGAGAAAGTGGACGGGACCAGCAAATGGAGCTATTGGAGTTTGCCAGCGGTAAAGTGTGGAAATGGGGGAGGGTAATAATAAACGGCGAGAGTTCCAATAAATAGGGGAATTGGAGGAAGGCACCAGTAAGCGTGTTATTGGGGGAGGGCACCAGTAAATGTTCCAACTGTGGAATGCACCAGAATGTTGGAATTGAGGAAGCCACCAGTAAATGGGACATTTGAGGAAGGCACCAATAAATGGGGAATTTGGTTAGGGTACCAGTGAAGGGGGAAATTGGAGGAATGAAGCAGCAAACATGGAAGAGCACCAGTAATTGTGGAAATTGG
This sequence comes from Somniosus microcephalus, assembly GCF_052327205.1. Lineage (NCBI taxonomy): Eukaryota > Metazoa > Chordata > Chondrichthyes > Squaliformes > Somniosidae > Somniosus > Somniosus microcephalus. The sequence goes on along the minus strand of NW_028225181.1, from coordinate 6,284,546 downwards.
AGAAAGCACCAGTACATGTAGGAATTGGGGAGGCTACGAATAGATTGTGGAATTGGCAGAAAACACCAGTAAATGGGGGATTGGAGAGGGAAACATTAAAGAGGTATTGGGGAAGGCACCAGTAAATGGGGGATTGGTGAAGGCACCAGTAAATGGGGTATTGGGGAAGGCACCAGTAAATGGGGGATTGGTGAAGGCACCAGTAAATGGGGGATTGGGGAAGGCACCAATAAATGGGGGATTGGTGAAGCACCTTTAAATGGGGGATTGGGGAAGGCACCAGTAAATGGGGGATTGGGGAAGGCACCAGTAAATGGGGGATTGGTGAAGCACCTTTAAATGGGGGATTGGGGAAAGCACCAATAAATGCGGGATTGGGGATGGCAGCAGTAAAACGGGATTTTGGAAGGCCACCATTACATGGGGGAATGGGGAAGGCACCAGTACATGGGTAATTAGGGGAGGGCTCCAGTAAACGAGGGATTGATGAAGGCACCGTTAAATGGGGGATTGGGGAGGGCACTCTTAAATGGGGGATTGGGGGAGGATATCAGTAAATGGAGGATTAGGGGGCACCAGTAAATATGGGATTGGTAGGGCAACAGTAAATAGGGGATTGGGGATGGGCACCAATAAAAAGTGTATTGTGGAGGGCACCAGTAAATGGGCGATTGGGGAAGGCACCACTAAATGGGAGATTGCAGGGCATCAGGAAATGGGAGATTGTGGAGAGAACCAGTAAATATGGGACATGGGGAGGCACCAGTTAATGGGGAATTGAGGGAAGCACCATTAAATGGGGGATTGGTGGAGGACACCAGTAATGTGGGATTGTGAAAGGGCATCAGAAAATTGGGTGCTGGGGGAGAGCACCAGTAAATGGCGATTGGGGAAGGGCATCAGTAAATGGGGGATTGGGGAATGCACCAATAAATGGGGGATTGTGGGAGGCTCCAGTAAATGGGAGATTGGGGGCCTCAGTAAATGGAAGATTGTGGAGAGCACTAGTAAATATGGGACATGTGGAGGCACCAGTTAATGGGGGATTGAGGGAAGCAACAGTACATGGCGGACTGGGGAAGGGCACCAGTAAATGGGGGATGGTGGAGGGCACCATTAAACGGTTAAATGGGGAAAGCACCAGTAAATGGCTGACTGGGGAAGGGGCCAGTCATTGCGGGATTGGTGGAGGCACCAGTAAATGGTTAATTGGGGAAAGCTCAAGTAAATGGCGGACAGGGGAAGGGCACCAGTAAATGCGGGATTGGTGGAGGGCACCAGTAAATGGGTAATTGGGGAAAGATCCAGTAAATGGCAGACTGCGGAAGGGCACCAGTAAATGCGGGATTGGTGGAGGGCACCAGTAAATGGGAATGGAAGAGCACCTGTAAATGGGAGATTGGGGAAGGGCACCAGTAAATTGGGGATTGGGGAGGGCACCAGTATATGGGGATTGTGGAAGGGCACCATATATGGGGATTGGGGAAGGGCAGCAGTAAATGGGGGATTGGGAAATGGCACCAGTAAATGGGGGATGGGGCAAGGGCAACCGTAAATGGGGGATTGGGCCAGTAAATGGGAGATTCGGGAAGGGACCAAAGAATGGGGGATTTGGGTGATAGACGGAGCTTTACCCTGTATCTATTCTGTATCTGGGAGTGTTTGATGCGACTGTGTAGAGGCAGCCATCCTCTATATCTAACTTTTGCTGTACCTGCCCTGGGATTGTTTGATGACACAATGTAGAGGGATTTTCACTCTGTATCTAACCCGTGCCTTACCTCACCTGGGAGTGTTGGATTGGACAGTGTAGAAGGAGCTTTACTCAGTATCTAACCTGTGCTGTACCTGCCCTGGGAGTGATTGATGGTACAGTGCAGAGGAAGCTTTACTCTGTATCTAACCCATGCTATACCTTCCCTGGGAGTGTTTGTTGGGACAGTGAAAAGGGAGATTTACTCTGTATCTAACCAATGATGTACCTACCCTGGGAGTGTTTGTTGCGACAGTGCAGAGAGAGATTCACTTTGTATCTAACCTGTGCACTGAGAGTGTTGGACCGGACAGTGTGGAGGGGTATTACCTTTGCTGTACCTGCCCTGGGCTTATTTGATGGCAAAATGTAGAGGGATTTTCACTCTGTATCTAACACGTGTATTACCTCACCGAGGAGTGTTGGATTGGACAGTTTAAAAGGAACTTTACACTGCATCTAACCTGTAGTCTACCTGCCCTGGGAGGGTTTGATGGGATAGTGTAGAGGGAAATTTACTCTGTACCTTACCCGTCACGTACCTTCCCTGGGAGTGCTTGATTGGACAGTATAGAGGGAACTTTGCACTGTTTCTAACACATGCTGTACCTGCCCTGGCTGTGTTTGGTGAGACAATGCACAGGGATCTTTACTCTGTATCTAACCTGTGCTGAGCATGCCCTGGGAGTGTATGTTGGGACGGTGTAAAAGAAGCTTTATTCTGAATCTAACTTGTGCTCCAGCTGCCCTGCGAGTGTTTGATGGGACGGTGTAGAGGGAGCTTTATTCTGTATCTAGCCTGTGCAGAACATAAAATAGAGAGATACGTAGTAAACTTCCTCTACACTGTCCACTCAGACTCTCACATTGCAAGTACAATGCAGGTGACATACAAAGCTCAATCTAATACAGCATGTGTACAGTGCAGCGTACAGCTCGCTTGACACTACTCAATGAAGCACAACCGGATCGGGTACAGCATGGGATCAATACAGAATAAAGATCCCTCTACATGCAAGTGTCAAACACTCCCGTGTGAGGAAGGAGCAAGGTATATCTATGAGTTAAGCTCTGCTCAACTTGCTACATCAAAGGCCGAGCCAGATGGCAGATGTTGAACAGCTCCCAGTATCTGGTTAGACTCTCTCCTCGGCAAAATCCTGGACAGTTGGGATTCTCAGTAAAGTTCCTCACCTTTCCAATCATTGTTGAAGCTTCCCGTTTTATCCTGTCTCCTTCACTGGGTTCTCAGTCCCGCTGGATCTGTTCTGTGAAGCCAGTGACATCTCTCCAGTCCCAGTGACTGCGGCAATGATTCGACTTCTCTCTCTCCACCTTGCTGAGATATTGCTCGCTCCCAGACACTGTTAATAGAAAACTGATTCATATTGATCCTAGAATAGAGGGGGAGCATTTTTGTGACCATAATTATATTCAATTTGTTTATTTGTTGCAATTAATGAGTGTGTTTTAATACTTACTTTAATATTAAATTGTCCTTTGTCCTGTTTATTGGGACGAACCTCAATCCCAGTGTGAGCTGTCACTCCAGCTCCTCCCACCCTGACATCCCACTGATGGGCCATAACCAGGGGTGGAGCCCTGTCTCCAGGTGACATCACACAGGAGCCAGGAGCCAATCACACAGCAGCCAGGATCTATGTGATAAAGCAGACGGACTCTCTCCCACTCGAGGTGTCACAGGGTCACATTGACCAGGCTCTGCTCCTGGTGTGCAATCTCCCTGGAAATGAAAGGAGGGAGTACAATCAGCCCCCTCTCCGGGAATGAACCGGGATCCTGCCCTATATCTCTCCCGAATTTTATTTCCACATATTGGCTCCTGGTTAATCAGCACCTCGTTTTCAAAATTCTCATCCTTGTTTTCAAATCCCTCCATGGCCTCGCCCCTTCCTATCTCCAATGTCCTTCAGCTCCACAACTCCCTCCCACCGAGATATCTGCGCTCCTCTAATTCTGCCCTCTTGAGCATCCCTGATTATAAACGCTCAACATTTGGTGACCGTGCTGTCTGTTGCCTAGGCCGTAAGCTATGGAATTACCAGTCTAAACCTATCGCCCTCGCTACCGCTCTTTCCTCCTTGAAGATGCTCCTTAAAAACTGCCACTTTGTCAAAGCTTTTAGACACCTGTCCGAAGTTATCTTAGGTGGCTCGGTGGCAAAACTCTTGTGAAGAGCCTTGGGACATTTTGCTACGTTAAAGGCGCTATTTAAATTCAAGTTGTTGTTGTTGTTATATATCTCTGGCTCTATAGAATCATAGAACGGTTACAGCAGAGGAGGAGGCCATATGGCCACGTCAGCCCATGCTGGCTCTCTGCAAGCGCACTTCAGCAAATCCCACTCCCCCACCCTTTCCCCGCAGCCCTTCATTTTTTTTCCTTCAAGCACTTATCTAATTCACTTTTGATATACCCCACACCCCACACTGTAATATTCTGAATACCCCACACTGTAACACACTGATATACCCAAAACCCCACAATGTAACATTCTGATATACCCCACACCCCTCACTGATACACTCTGATTTCTCCCACACCCCTCAATGTAAAACTCCGATATACTCCATACCCCTCACTGTCACTCTCTGATATACCCCACACCCCTCAATGTAACACTCTTTTATACACCCCAAGCCCCTCACTGTAACACTCTGATTTCTCCCACACCCCTCACTGCAACACTCCGATATACCCCATACACCTCAATGTAACACTGATATACCCCACACCCCTCACTGTAACACTCTCTGATATACCCCACACCCCTCACATTAACACTGATATAAACCACACACCTCACTGTAACACTGATATAGATCCCACCTCTCAATGTAACACACTGATATAACCCACAACCTCACTGTAACACACTTTATATATCCCACATCCCTCGCTGGAACACACTCTGAAACTTCAAGTTCCCCTCCAAGTCACACACCATCCAGACTTGAAAGTATATTGCTGTTCCTTCATCGTCGCTGAGTCAAAATCCTGGAGCACCCTCCCTAACAGCACTGGGGGAGTACCTTCACCACATGGACTGCAGCAGTTCAAGAAGGTGGTTCACCACCACCTTCTCAACGGCAAATAGGGATGGGCAATAAATGCTGGCCTTGCCAGCGATGCCCACATTCCTTAAATGAATATTAAGCAGTGCTTCTGCTGCACCTGCTCTCGGAGAGGGCCTTGCATGCGCCCTGACCCCGCCCTATCCAAGATGGCGGCGCATGGACAAGTCACGTCATCCTTCACCAAGATGGCGGCCAGTTGCCGGGCAACCCGGGCCTTTTGCTGCAGAGAAATCCTCTCGCAAGATGCGCAGAATCACGCCGCTTGCCCCGGATGCTGGTGCCACAGAGCAAACACGGGGCCCGTGGTGTCTTATTCGGGTCCTGAAGCCTATGCTGTGGGTTTATGAACATTCTCTGCCCAGATGAGGCACCTATTCCTCCCTGGCACCCACAATCAACTCGCGCACCTCGAGTCGCTTGTGCGGCCATTAGTGCAACAGGAAATGCAATGACGAAATGTCATCGACCTGAAATGTAGAATCTGTTCGATGCTGTTGTTGATCCATCATTACTCCTGCACCACCAAAAGTACTACGCATGCTCGGAGCTCTCCCCAGCCCTGTGCCTGCACACTGGGCTCCTGTTGTAATTGATGGGGCATTTTATGCCGCATGGGGGACCTTGGGTAAACACATCTGCTTTGAAAGCTCCAATTGGTGAAGAGATGATTCACGAATTCAGATTGAGGCTTTGTTCACTACCTGTAGGGGGTGACAATAAGTTGCGCCAGTGTCACCAGAAGGGGACATAAACCATTAAGGCAAGTGTCCAGGTGCTCCTCAAATATCCAGCAACAGTTCAGATGAAGGGCCCTCGGCCTGAAACGTTGACACTGTTTCTACTCGCTGCTGCCTGACCTGCTGAGTGTTTCCAACTCTTTCTGTTGTTATTGCAGTAATAAATTTGTACAATACAGCCACACACACAAACAATAATTAAATCACAATGTGATTGTGAGGAGCGATTATCACTTCACTGACCTCCGGTGCCCTCCGGTCACGGAAGGTAACATACATACCGATGGACAACCCATGCTCCCTCTCCAGGGCCACCAGGGCATGGGCAAGACCCCAGAAGAGAGGCAGGCAGCCAGAGCCAATCTCGCACCCCATGGGTCCCACCGACCCTGAACCTACAAATTGCTGTTTCAGCTAAGGGCCAGAGCAGATCCAGGAGAAGATCCACCACCTTACTCACCCCACTCTGCACCAGGTGGCTAAAGATTAGGAGCCTGGGGCTAAAATGTTACCGCTTCCGGTAACGATACAGAGGCTGCAACCTCCCACATTGAAAATACACATGGCCCGTGGAGTCATTAAGGCCGTAAAATGCACGGCCGGAATTGTGCCTACATGGGCATGTCCGGCACGGGCGGTGGCCTTGGTGGGTCATGACCCCGCTGCTGGCTCCAGCCCGCTGCTGAAAATGACTTTATGTTAATAGGGCCGATTAAGCCCGGCCAGCTCGGTATTTGGTCCAATTAAATGATGCGGGTCTGGTCTGTTAACTTCATCGATGACGCGTTTTCAGCCGGGATCTTTAATGGGGCCATGACCACGTTGGATTTGAATGTCAATGTAACATAGTGCTGTCAGTGCACTACAGCATTGGAGTGCTGCAAACACTGACAATGACCGCACAGAGGGCTGCACCCAGGTTGTCCAATGGCTCCCTCCATATGCTTATGAAGGGAGTCAATGCACGCAGGGTGGTCCTCTTTTCTTCCAATGGACAGAGGAGACCTCCCCAGGACACCAAAACAGCCTGGTTGGAGATTGCAAAGGGGTTCACCAACAGGGATGTTGTCGGGAAGATCTGGGTGCAGTGCCACAAACGTTTCAATGATCTCATTCGATCAGGAAACGCGAGTACAAAGCCACACTCACCTTCATCTAGCTGTGCCTCGCATCACACCCCCATCACTCTGCCTTCCCAACCCTAACCCTGCACATCCTTACTCGCACCATCAAACCTTGCACGTCCACCCATCCCTCTTTCTATTTACATTATCACATCCCCAGCTCACTAGGCACCTCTCACACTCACCCTCATCCTAGTGCAATCACAACAACTAACACACAAGGAGGCCACTTGTATTTGGCACCCCACTCTCTCATTGTCACCCTCTAAATATCTACCGAATCTATTCCTTTCATTTGTTAGATTCGAATTTTGGAGAAACCAATGGAGACGGAATTGAGGACAATGCAGAATTTATTAAAGGAACCACGAGAGGCTTGTGCACAAGGGAGAGTCACCCTGCTTCCTCAAACAAGAGGTGCACTCACAAAAGACAACAGTTATTCATTCAAGTTATAGAATTCTATAAGCAATGCCCACTTACTACAGAATGGGGCGTATATGTACAAAAAGTGTCACAACAGTTACTCTTTATTGGTTTATGTGGTTAGTCACTCAACTGTCAGAACCACCACTCAACTGTCGGGCCCAACCCCTTGAACTCAGGTACCCCCTGACCATGCTAGCCACAGATGTCGGTTATAGCCCTACTCCTTCATTCCTCTCTTCTTCGTTGTAGACCTTGTTTATAGTTTGAGAATACACGTCTTATCCTTATTTGCCGAAGGAGAAGGGCGGGGGTTACCACAAGGCCACAGTGATTCATGTCTTCTGCAATTAGTATAATGTTGGTTTTAATTGTACTCTTATCTCCTAGGAGGACAGGGCAGTGTTTAGACAATGGCTCTACTGAGGTGCTGTGAACACACAGTGCCATGCCCTTATCTCTTCTATGTGTCTTTGATGTTTGATATTCCACCTTGCTGCATCCCTGCTATCTGTTCCCAGCTAAGAATTGAAACCCCTCTTTCTCTTTAATAGCTATTACTTACAATTCCCTTCTTTGAGAGGGTTAACACAGTCTAGTATCCCACAATTCATTGAGAACAAGCTGGACCTTTCAGTTTAACAGAGTCAAGTATCCCAGAATTCATTGTGAATAAGATGGACCTTTCAGTTTAACAGTGTCAAGTATCCCAGAATTCATTGGGAACAAGCTGGATCCTTCAGTCCCCCCTTCCATCCCCCGGAAAGGACCCTTGAAGTGGGGTTGGAGAGTGCGCTCTCTATGCTACGATAGTGTGATAAGCTGGTGGGCTTATAGTATTGCAGAAACGCATATAGGTTTTTCCCGATCAAATAGCATGAATGATGAAGGTTTTCCTGCAACCTCCCTCCAATTTGTTCCAAAATTCCCCCCTCCAGGCCTTTGGCTATTCCAGGTAGGCCGCACATTTGTTGCATATGGTCTGGTGTGAATCCTGTTGGGGTGGCTACCTGTCGAGGCACCAGATATGGATCAGAGGAGTAATGTTAATATTTAGGCATTCCTCGATTCATTATGCGATCGCTTCATTATTCACACACTTGATTTTTCCAATAAATTATTAAAGTCATTATCTGAAACGCTTGGAGTACGAGCAGTACAATCATTAGCAGTTTCAACCATTTGTTTTGCAATTTGTCTCGCTCGAGTCCGTTTACATTTCCTGCATGTCATACATAACAGTGTCAGGACAAATACTATCTGCACCACGACTAATACATGTGAAATCAGTCGGATCCATGGACGTATATTTGTGTTTAGTCCTCAGTCTATCTTTTCTCCTCCGCCCGCTGCCCCTATTGCTGCATCAAATGATCGGGCAGTAACGGCCCTGATCTAATCCCTTACTTAAATTCAATCAACTGTTCCAGTGTTCCAATTCTGCCCCGCCTGGGATATCCTCTGTTTCCTATCTTTCTTGATGTTACCCCGCCTGGGGTATCCTCTGTTTCTTCTATCTTTCCTGATGTTACCCCGCCTGGGTTATCCTCTTTTTTTGTATCTTTCTTGATGTTACCCCGCCTGGGGTCTCCTCTACTTTGCTTCGGGTCTTTACTTTTGGTGTGCTCAATTAATTTGTTAGTGCCGGTTAGTCATGGGCATGAGTACACAATTGGCATACGTATCAAAGTCTTACTATATAGTGTATACATATATTAAATACACTATCATTAAAAGTTGGATAACTACCAGTGCGTGTGAAATAATACCAACCTAAGGGTGTGCTGATATATTCAGCCCAATATCCCGCCAGTGTGAGTTGCCCCCTATGCTGTCAATTTCAATATCCATTCCAGAGATGTCTTGCTCCAAAACATAAAAATGATTTAGGGAGGAGTTCAGTCGCATCATAAGCTCACTGAAAACCTCAATGAACAGGGGAATGTCACATCCGAATTGTGCCACATAATGTGTAGCTCATACTTAAAAACGTATTGGTTGATGGGACAGGTCCTGTTAGACAAGCAAAGCATGGTAGTTGCGGCACTAGTGACACAGGAGGCACCACAAAATCACCTCATACTGGATTCATACTGGTTTTTCCCATGCTCTGTTACCTACAAAACACAATTATTAAAGTCACAGTCAGATAAAGTCTTACAATCATTTCAAGCGACATTGCAGTTTAACATCTAATCAACAAATCATGGACTTAAAAGATTCTCCAGATCTCTCTTATACTCGTATCCATCTTGTGGATAATTCTTACTAAACACGATTTCTCCTTAGTCCTTAATTGTCCCAATCCAAATTCTTCAACATCAATTTCAATTCCTCTAACAGGTTCCAGTGTGTTTAACTCTATTCTGATTGTTTCATTAATGAGATAATTTCTCGATGGAGTATGTGTCAATGCTTTAAAGATTGCCTTGCTCTCCTGAGCCACATTAACTATTTCATGTCTTGCTGTTGTCAAGTAACTAGCCATTGCTCAGACACGTTCTTCAGTGCAAATCCAACATACATTCGCGGATGGTAATTACATCATACGTATCGAATCATATTTCCACACTCATACCGGTATCTCAATATCATGCCACATGTGCCATCCGATACAAGCCATTCTCGAGATTTCAGGGGTCTTATCAAAAGATTGTAATCGTCTGGAGATCTTTGCTCATCTTCTTCTGCATGGTCCTGATGTCTTGGGTAGTGGCTGGACTTTCAAATGCAGTTTTCTTAAAAGTTAATTAGAGGCAGGGACCCAAATATCTCCAAGAGAAAGTTATCAATTTACTATTCTTAACTACACTTTCCTGATTTTCACTGGAACATTTTGAAAATTCCCATTCAGTAGTATAATTCTCCTGTTTCAATCTCACACGCTCAATCACTTCCCTTTAATTACCATTCATATTTCATTCATTAGTCCTGGAGGAACTTTACTGTCCAGTACATTATTTAAGATTGAAAACATGAATTAAACGTTCTCACTTGATTCAAGTTATTAAAACTTTTTTTATTTATCATTATATTCGAGGATTTTTATTTTCCCAAAAGTAACCAAATATATAGTGCCTGAGTCCACTTTGTTATTTCAAAATTATCCCAAAATCCAAATAGCAGTACAGTTGGTCTGACAGGTTTTGTCAATGTTCAATATCATTTCTTTCAATTTATCCTCCATTTCAAATTTCAGAAAGTAGTTATTCTCAGAGTAGGTGGCTTACACAGTGTTTTAACATGAGAGACAGAAGTGCTGCCACTAGTTTACAAGATAACTTCCATACAACAAAAGAAAGAAGAGACTCCATTGTGACTCTGCTTAACTTATCAAATCATATTTTTCCTTCTTTCACTATGGGGAAATATTAACTGAACATTTAGAAACTTAAATTTAAAAATGTCCAATATTATAAATTTCATTCAGTAATCCCGAAGTTGTTGCTTGGTGAACTTAAACAGCTGTCAATGGAAAGGGTTAACACCTTTGCAGGTTTTTAAGAAGGTGGAGTGAAACATTATCAGGCGCACGTAATTGCATCACCTCATGTAAAAAAAATTTAAAAATCCCAATCGAAAAGACAGTTGTGTTTTCATGCTTTAACAAAACACCAACACGGAGGTAATATGAACAGTGAAGAAAGACATGATTGAGCAAAGTTCACAAGCTAAGTAAGTCTTTGTAATGCACTCTGCAACTGCAAGATTTCTCTGATTATTGTTAGTCTGTGAGATTTGGCACTGTCCCCTGTATATCTACACCACCAGCATTTTTAGCTTTTTGCTACCAAAGAAGGTCTACATTGCCTAAAGAAAATCCCAGAAGCAGTGAAAATGCTGGTGTTCGAGTGACATTATATCGTTGGCCCTTATTAATGGTTAGCTGCAGTTTATCAGCGTTACTTCGCTGACTGTAATAGTCCGAGATATTCTTTATCAGGCTAGGGAACTGGTGACTGGAGTCAAGAACCTCCATTCTACTGGTTAAGGTTCATTTGACGTCAAAATACTAGTTCCCTGAATCAGTGAAACGTCAGCACTAGGTTACCATTTTCATTAATAAGTTCAAAGCATGTATAACAATACATTGCTGATTAATAACACAGGTCATTTCCATTTGCAACTAACCACAGATAAGCGCTCTCTCAGCTTATACTCCACTTCTCCCTCACACGGTGCTGTTCCATAAAATTGTGCACCAGTCCAAAATAAACGAGGTCAGAGGATAAAACTCAATGATTGTTCTGCTAGATTCAACAGACTTATGCAATGGACCAGCTCCGCACCAAAAAACGATGCTTTGTTTCGTTGCTCTGAAAGGTGTAGGACAGGTTGACAATTGCAGACCATCCCACACACATTTCCGCACTAACACTGGCGTCGGGATTGCGGAGTGCTTTGGTACGGACACTGCGATAGGAACATTGTAATTAAGCTAAAATGCTTACGTGACCCTCATGATTCATCACCATAAATTACTCTCACCACGAGGCTTGTGATCACCGGTGCTTCAATCCCGTGTTACGTAACTCAAAATACTCTTTCCAATAGAACTCAAGTTTGGGAATCTATAATCTAATTGTAGTGCCAGGTGGTTTCCCCTCCCCGTCACAGTTCAGGTCGATATATTATGAAATTGTGCTTTGAAAGCCCAGTGAGAGGATGGCAACTGATTTCTTTCATTTTTTACTTATTGGGTGGCTTAGATTCAGCATGTGATTTTGTTTAGCTGGTTAATTATTGTATGCTACCAGCAGCAACCTAGCAGTAAAGAAAAGAAAAACAAACTTTTAACCTTTATGTGCAGAGCTGTGTGAACTGCGATACGATTTGGATTCAAAACAAATATAGGAGCTCTCGCACTTGAATTTGCTTTTTTTATCTTTTGGGAAATACCCGTGTCATATTCGTTACCTCTGGGGTTATGCTATTCGATAGAATAGTCTGCAGTGGAAGATTGTCCCTGTCTCTAGCAGGGGTGGGTGCAGCAACGCATCTGGACAATCCTGCAGCTACAGGCTGCTGCTTAGTGGAGTGGTACACTACCAGCGTTTGTCTATCCCTCTGCACCTGGGTTACTACCGCATTGTAATGATCCTTACTGTGGCAGTTAGAGATGTGGAATGGCCTATTGTGGTCTGGCAATCCCAGGGCAGGAGCACTTACGAGGGCTTGTTCAACTTTACAAAAGCTGTTTCATGGTCGGGGCCCCAGTCCACCAGCTCCTGGGATGCTTCCCCCTCTTTGATCAAGTCCTATATAGGCTGGGCTATTTCTGCATGTTCTGGGGTAAAGCCCGGCAATAATTAAATAGCCATAGTACCTGCCTGGCCCCCTCTCATTTACCCAATCTTCCGGATCAAAATCTGACATAGCTGCTTGTAAGTACGGGCGACTTTGAGAAATCAAAGCACACAACCAGTGGTTGCATGCTGCTCCTGCTAGCTTTCCTCTCATTGCTAGTGCTCCTCCCTTCTGCCTTCAGGCATTTGTCTCTCCCCTTGTGTTATTATGTATCCTAGGTAGATTACTTCGTCCTTCCCTACCTCTACCTTTCTAGGGCTTACATTTAGACCCGCATTCTTTAGGGCTCCCAGTACCATAGTCAATTAAATATTGTAGAGGGACCTGCCACGAGCAGATGTTCTTGCAGATCAGAGTTATCTTATTCAATGCGATCTACACAAATTTACACCAACCAGAATTTCACCGTGGCCACATTGAAAGGCTGGTTTTAATAGGGTAATTAGCCTATTAACTCCAATTTAATCCACATCAATTCTTTAACTAACCAGTCTCACTTGGAAAAGAAAGAAAGAAGCCACTTTAGCAAAGAAACAATCACTCATTCCTTGTAAACATTCAAATTTATTTTCTTCCATTCACATTGGCAACTGTAACTTCAAGGCTGAAGCTTATCTTTTGTAAATCAATGAACAGATAAAACAAAACAAAATAGCACATTCTTGCAGACAACAGTAAATTACGTCATATTTCTTATTGTCCTTTCTTCAGATGTCTTTCCAAAATTCTGGAGAAACATTGAATATAACTGGAGAAAAAATATTTTTTCACATTTTAACAAATCAAATCAAACTTCTTTAGAAGATTTCACCATAGCAACCGCGACTCCAAGGTTAAATCTTAGACTGAAACTTAATCTTTTGTTAAACAAATTTTTTCTTTGTACTTCTCAGTTTCTACACACCAATTTAACTTAAATTGTAGTAGTATTTTTTCAATTCTGGGGCACAATCTTATTCGCACCTTCTTAAAACTTCCAAAATCCAAGACAAGACAAAAGAGTTAAACAATTTTAACACAGAGAAGTGGGTGGAGCTAAACCACACATAAAAGGCTAGAAATTCGGTATCACCCCGTTTGGGGCACTAGTCCTGGTGAAGTGCAAAGTTTAGCGCCAGGCGCAATTTAGCACCACCTGGCACGATATTGGGTTGCAGCACCCCTGATGGTGATTGCGGCGCTAAATCAGGCACTGCACGAGACTCCTAAGGTGCTAACCCGGCAGCTCAAATGGCATCACCAGACACACTCACTGCCTTGTAGGCCTTCAAACCGTTTGGAGCCTACCTGTGGCGCACCAGCCTAGCAAGACATGGAAAGGGTGAGGCAGAGGGCAGAACGCCTCACTGCTGGGGCATTGGATGCTTTGGTTGGCGCAGTGGAATCAAGGCCAAGGAAGATGGTCGGAATGTGTTTTATGTTTTGGACAGTCTCCCGGGTGTGACAAGCAGTTATGTGTCAGTGTATTAGTTTTGCTTTCTGTTGCCATAGCTTTCTCATATTTGAAGGAACACATTTTGTGTACTGAAACACTTTCTTCATTTACAATGGCCATGTCTGCTATTTAAATGCATCTTGCCCTTCACAGGCTTGGGGGTATGAGACCGGTTCCATTCCTGCTCTTGGAATGGCAGCAAGCATTCCATGAGAGGGGTCTAGAAGCTAAATCTGATCAGCCTCTGACACGCAGCCTGACAAGAGCCGCTCACGTAGAAGTTCAGGCCAGCAGGCATCTTCTCAGCCACCGATAGAGATGTCCTGCACCATATCTGAGGCTGCAGATCTGGCTGAAGCAGTTGACACAGCTCAGTCACCACCTCCTTTCTAAATCGCAGCTTTCTGACGCACTGCTCCTCCGACATGTTCATGTCGGGAAACTGCTGTCGGAAAACCCTGCCAGCTTAAGGTCTGCTGTGGCGATGTCTGTTGGCCCTCCTCCGTCTGGCCATGCCCGCCCCCCTCTCCCAGCGTCTCAGTGCCCTTTCCAGATGATTCAGAAGCAGGACGTTCCCCTCCAATGCAGCCCCCATTATAAGTGCCCACAGGAAGTTTCCCCGTTGTTAAGGCTCACCAACAGCAAGGTGATGGTCAGAAGGCTGAAGTTCGTCTGCCTGCACTGGCTCAGTGGTCAAATGGCTCTCAGTGTGCAGCTCAGCAACTCTTTGTTGCTCTCGAGGAAGTTGTGCTCCAAAAATGGCTGCCGCTTTTAAACCATACCCATCCCCTTTAAATACCGCTCCTCCAGCCCGAGAGTGACTTGGTAAGGTTCCAGGTAAGCTGTCACTATTAGCACCAGGCGCTACAGAGGGGGGCGCCAGTGAATTTCCTGTCCGGGGTGCCCAAAAGGTGTTGCAGACTCAAATGATGTCATAATCTGCCTGCCCTCATGAGCCGGCACTAAGATTTAGCGCTGGCGCTAAATGCATGCGCAATATAGGGCGAGGCGCTAGACGCCCTGCGCCTGCCCAGAAATTGGTTAGCGCCCCACTTTTCGGCCTCTTTAGGCGCTAATCGGTGGCGCTACCAACCGAATTTCTAGACAGACTTTTCATACAAAAGAAATACTGTAACTTCTTAAACATTCATAGTCAGGAAAACATTCACATTTTAACACACATTTTCATACAAACTGAAATTCCAGCATTTTGTTTAAGGTTCCTTTCACTCAGCAAACCTTCTGTTTTATTTGCCTCGGCAGAGACATTAATAGATTCCATGTCGGTAAAGCTTTAGATTCTCTTTTTACATCGGTGTCTCAGCAGCTTTTCCCGGCTTTCCAAATCCCTGTTTTTATCCTTCCTTTGCTGAGTTTCCAAATTGGTTAGCCTGCAAATGAAATATTTTTCCTTCTGTATCTCTCCCTCTCTCTCATGCACTTTATGCTTAACCACCTGGCTTTGTTTCTCTCTTAACCCCTTGTGGTTTTTTTGAAACTGGCTTTCCGGAATAAAGTTTATCATATTTTTTTTTTAAAACCTCAAAGCAGCAGCTGATCAGGAAACAACTTTCGAAGCCCGATCTATTACACAATACTAGCCACTTACTACGTACATACTTATACTCTATCTTATACTTCAATGGTGCAAACGTTTCACCTTATACTCTAAATCAGAAACATACACTTATCAGAAATATAAACTTATGTCTTATCAATTCCATCAGTCTGTGGTCTCCATGAGGAATAATTTACTATGTGGGTAATTTAATACTGACTGGCCCATACATGGTTTAGCACCACTGGTGGCGAGCGAGTCTGTGTTCCTCCTAAAAGCCTTCCTCTGGCTTCTTCCCTTAGGACATGACGTGTTTCTCGCCTTAGCCGTCACTTTCAGTGTCCTTTAACTGCCATGGTCCTTAGGTTACCTGCAGCATCCCACTTCTGACATCAACTGTTAGATTCGAATTTTGGAGAAACCTCAGACAGAGACGGAATTGAGGACAAGTTCAGAATTAATTAAAACAACGAAGAGAACCTTGAGCACAAGGGAGAGCCACCCTGCTTCCTCAAGCCCAAGGGGGACTCACAAAGGACAAGCCGTTGTTCATTCAAGATAAACAATTTTATAAACAATGCACTCCTACTACAGAATGGGGTGTGTACGTACAAACAGTGTCATAACAGTTACTCTTTATTGGTTTATGCGGTTTATCACTCAACTGTCGGGCCCACCCCTCAACTGTTGGGCCACCCCTCAACTGTCGGGCCCACCCCTCAACTGTCGGGCCCACCCCTCAACAGTCAGGCCCACCCCCTTGAACTCAGGTACCCCCTGACCACGCTAGTCACAGATGTTGGTCATTTCAACTCATTCCCCACATTCCAGCTGTTATCTCTTTCCCATTGTAGGCATTGTTTATTGTTTGATAAAACATGTCTTATCAGTCGAACGAGCAGGGGGTGACCACAAGGCCACAGTGATTCATGTGTTCTGCAAATAGCACAATGTTGGTTTTAACTTGTACCCTTATCACCTGGGGGCCAGGCCATGTTTATAGAATGGCTCTACTGAGGTGCTGTGAGAACACATTCACATGCCCTTATCAATTCTATTTGACTTTGATGTTTGATATTCGACATTGCTTGCATTCCTGCTATCTGTTCCCAGGTGCATGTTGTCATTCTCTGTTCTAAGAATTCAGACCCACCTTTGTCTTTAACAACTATTTCTTACAATTCCCTTTTTTGAGAGTTAACATAGTCAAGTATCCCAGGATTCATTGGGAACAAGCTGGATCTTTCAGTTTAACATAGTCAAGTATCCCAGCATTCATTGGGAACAAGCTGGACCCTTCAATACAAAACTGGGAAATGTAGTAAACATTGTGAAGCACAGTAACACACTTCAGGAGGACATAGACAGACTGGTGGAATGGGCAGACACGGGCAGATGAAATTTAATGCAGAGATGTATGAAGCAATACATTTAGGTAAGAAGAGTGAAGAGAGGCAAAAGGAACTAAATGGACAAATTTAAAGAGTGTGCAGGAATGGAGAAATAGGGGATGTATGTACACAAATCTTGAAGTCGGCAGAACAAGTTGTGACGGCTTCTAAAAAAAACATATGGCACCCTTAGATTAATTAATACAGGAATAAAGTACAAAAGCAAGGAAGTTAGGCTGAAAATTTATAAAACATTGGTTGGGCCTCAGCTGGAGTATTGTGCCCCATTCTGGGCAAACCATGTTACAGATGATGTCTAGGCCTGGGAGTAGGTGCAAAAGAGAATTACTAGAATGCTACCAGTGATGAGGGACTTCAGTTACGTGGAGAGCCGGTAGAAGCTGCGATTTTTCTTCTTAGAGCAGAGAAGGTTAAGAGGAGATTTGATAGAGGTGTTAAAAATCATGAAAGGTTTTTTGATTAAGTAAACAAGGAGACAATAGGCTAGAAATTCGGTATCGCCCCGTTTGGTGGCGCTAGTCCAGGCGAAGCGCAAAGTTTAGCGCCAGGCGCAATTTAGCGCCACCTAGCGCGATATTGGTTTGCAGCGCCCTGAAGGTGATTGCGGCGCTAAATCAGGCGCTGAACGAGACTCCTAAGGTGCTAACCCGGCGGCGAAACCCAATTTCGTGGTGGCGGGGCGCAGCGCAGGTGCTCTCAATAATCACTTTCCCTGAAATACACTGGCGCGGGCCAGCTCTTAAAGGGGCAGCTCAAATGGCATCACCAGACACACTCACTGCCTTGTAGGCCTTCAAATCATTTGGAGCCTACCTGTGGCGCACCAGCCTAGCAAGACATGGAAAGGGTGACGCAGAGGGCAGAACGCCTCACTGATGGGGCATTGGATGCTTTGGTTGGTGCAGTGGAATAAAGGCCAAGGAAGATGGTCAGAATGTGATTTATGTTTTGGACAGTCTCCCGGGTGTGAGAGGCAGTTATGTGTCAGTGTATTAGTTTTGCTTTCTGTTGCCATAGATTTCTCATGTTTGAAGGAACCACATTATGTGTAATGAAACACTTTCTTCATTTACAATGGCCATGTCTGCTATTTACATGCATCTTGCCCTTCACAGGCTTGGGGGTATCAGACCGGTTCCATTCCTGTTCTTGGAATGGCAGCAAGCATTCAACGAGAGGGGCCTAGAAGCCACATCTGATCAGCCTCTGACGCGCAGCCTGAGAAGAGCCGCTCGTGTAGAAGTTCAGGCCAGCAAGCATCTTCTCAGCCACCGACAGAGATGTCCTGCACCATATCTGAGGCTGCAGATCTGGCTGAAGCAGCAGGCACAGCTCAGTCACCACCTCCTTTCTAAATCGCAGCCTTCTGACACACTGCTCCTCCGACATGTTCATGTAGGAAAACTGCTGTTGGAAAACCCTGCCAGCGTAAGGTCTGCTGTGACGATGTCTGTTGGCCCTCCTCCATCTGGCCATGCCCGCCCCCCTCTCCCAGCATCTCAGTGCCCTTTCCAGATGATTCAGCAGCAGGAGGTTCCCCTCCAATGCAGCCCCCATAATAAGTTCCCACAGGAAGGTTCTCCGTTGTTAAGGCACACCAACAGCAAGGTGATGGTCAGAAGGCTGAAGTTCGTCTGCCTGCGCTGGCTCAGTGGTCAAATGGCTCTCAGTGTGCAGCTCAGCAACTCTTTGTAGCTCTCGAGAAAGTTGAGCTCCAAAAATGGCTGCCGCTTTTAAACCACATCCGTCCCCTTTAAATAACGCTCCTCCAGCCCGAGAGTGACTTGGTAAGGTTCCAGGTAAGCTGTCACTATTAGCACCAGGCACTACAGAGGGGGACGCCACTGAATTTGTGGTCCGGGGCGCCCAAAAGGCGTTGCACACTCAAATGATATGATAATCAGCCTGCGCCCATGAGCGGGTGCTAAGATTTAGCGCCAGCGCTAAATGCATGCTCAATATGGGGCGAGGCACTAGGCGCCGTGCGCCCGCCTGGAAATTGGATAGCGCCCCACTTCTCGGCCTCTTTAGGCATTAATCAGTGGCGCTTACAACCGAATTTCTCCTCCAATTTCTAGTTGGCAGAAAGGTCAGTAACCAGAGGACAGAGATTTAAGGTGATTGGCAGGAGAACCAGAGGCGACTTGAGGAAAGAAAATACGCAGCGAGATGTTGTGATCTGAAACGCACTGCCTGAAAGGTTGGTGGGAGCAAATTCAATAGTAACTTTCAAAAGGCAATTGGATAAATACTTGAAGGGAAAACGTTTGCTGTTCTATGGGGAAAGGGCAGGGGATTGGGATTAAGTGTGTAGCTCTACCACCGAGCTGGCACAGACAAGATGGGCAGAATGGCATACTTTTGTGCGATGATACTAAGTTTCAGCTTTCTCCATTTAATTCCCCTTCCCCGATTTCTTTCCCCCTTTCCCCTCCATCTTTCTCCTTCCCTCTACACCCAGTTTCTTCCTCTCTCATCCACTGACTTTCCGCAGTTTGGTTCCCGCTTTATTTGACATCAGTGCAATATAGTTTCTGAACCCCCTCCGATTTCTCAATGGTTACAGTGCCCGTGAAGTAATGCAATGACACTGGGCAGGGAACGAAGCAATAATGCCAGGCTGTTCTTGAACAGCTAGGCGGTGTTCCAATTGGTCATAGCGCGCCAGCACACCATAGCCATTGGTTGAGTCCACTGTCCATCAAAATGTTGGCAGGAGGCGGGGGCTGAGCGGAGCAGAGCTGCGCTGTGATTGTTCAAGTATTGCAGCTACCGTTTCATTGGTTCGCCCAACTGTCCCACACCAGTGGAGTGGGCGGATCGGCACATGGATTTGCAGCACAGTGTGGCACTGCACTCTGTGATTGCGGGTCAACCAAGCCCGCGCCCGCGGAGAAGTCACTACCGGGTATGGGGCGAGAGTGGGAAGTGGGGCGGTGAGGGGGAGGGGAATGGGGCAGTGAGGGGGAGGGGAAAGGGGCAGTGTCTGGGAGGGTAGTGACGTGGTGAAGGGAGGTGTCTGAGGCGATGAGGGGGTGATGAGTGGGATGGTGAGGTGGAGTGGTGTGGGGCGCTGAGCTGGAGGGGGGTGTGGAGCTCTGAGGGGGAGTGGAGTTGGTCGGTGATGGGGAGGGGAGGCGAGTGGGGTGGTGAGCAGGAGGGGTGTGGGGCACCGAGAATGAGGGGAGTTGGGTGGTGACGGGATGGGGAGTGGGGCAGTGAGGGTGAGGGGAATGGGGAGCAGAGGGGGAGCGGAGTGAGGCAGTGAGTTGGAGTGGAGTGTAACACTGAGGGCGAGGGGAGTGGGTTAGATGAGAGCCAGGAAGTTGTGGTGTTGAGTGGGAGGGGAGTGGGGCGGTGAGGTGGAGTGGGGCAATGAGAGTGAGGAGAGTGGGCTGCTGAGGGGAAGGGGAGTGGTGTGGTGAGATAAAGGGGAGCGGGTTGGTGAGCGGGAGGAAAGTGCGGCATTGAGGGTGAGGTGGTATGATGCAGAGCAGAGGCGAGTGGGGCGGTGAGTTGGGAAACATAGAAACATAGAAGATAGGTGCAGGAGTAGGCCATTCGGCCCCTCGAGCATGTTCTGCCATTTAATGAGATCATGGCTGAATATCCAAATTCAGTACCCTATCGCTGCTTTCTCCCCATATCCCTTGATCCCTTTAGCCTTAAGAAATATATTTAACACCTTCTTGAATATACTTAATGAATTGTCCTCAACTGCCTTGTGTGGTAGAGTATTCCACAGGCTCACCACTCTCTGGATTAAGAAATTCCTCATCATCTCTCTCCAAAGTGGCTTAAGGCTCATCATTAGACTGTGTCCCCTTGTTCTGGACTCCCCCATCATCGGGAACATCCTTCCTGCATCTAGTCTGTCTAGTCCTCTGAGAAATTCATAAAATTCAATGAGATGCCCTTTCATTCTTCTAAACTCTAGTGAATATAAGCCTAATCGTCCCAATCTCTCCTCACATGTCATTCCTGCCATCCCAGTTACCAGTCTGGTGAATCTTCGCTGCACTCTCTGCATGGCAAGAACATCCTTCCTCAGATAAGGTGACCAAAACTGCACACAACACGCAAGGTGTGGTCTCAGCAAGGCTCTGTACAACTGCAGCAAGACATCCTTGCTCCTGTACTTGAATCCTCTCGCTATGAAGGCCAGCATCCCATTTGCCTTTTTAACCGCCTACTGCACCTGCATGCTTACCTTCAGCGACTGGTGCACAAGAACACCCAGCTCTCGTTGCACTTCCCCTTTTCCCAATCAATTGCCGTTCAGATAATAATTTGTCTTCCTGTTTTTGCCACCGAAGTGGATAGCATCGCATTTATCTACATTATACTGCATTTGCCATGCATCTGCCCAATCACCAAACCTGTCCAAATCATACTGGAGTTTCTCTGCATCCTCCTCACAGCAAACACGCCCACCCAGCTTTGAGTCATCTGCAAACTTGGAGATATTACATCTAGTTCCCTCGTCTAGATCATTAATATATATTGTGAATAGCTGGGGTCCAAGCACCAATCCCTGTGGTAACCCACTGGTTACTGTAAGAATTCGCAATAATTTACAGTTCTGAAGATCAATTTTTTTGATTAAAGAATCCCTGGGCGTTGTGCTTTTAAATTTCCAGGGATAAAAATGGCTGTCACCATATTGCCGAAGACAAAGGACAATGCTTTGTTTACAAAGCAATCGAATGCTATTAGCATTTGTTTGTATATCGAGTGGATACATCTAAACTGCAGAAGAGACTTTTGCACCTTGAATGGGAAACGTTTAACAATTGAATTGGGTCTAAATCACTTAGCATTCTGGACAATAGGGCTGTTGCATTCTCTTTTGTTTCAGCCCAGGGAGCTCCGGAAGACACATTAACCCAGTTTAACCACTTTGAGTTAGTCAATCACAGCTTTCTCTTGTGTATTGGACTCTTTGGGTGGGGAATTTTGCACACAGCCCTTGCAGGGCAGAACAGCAGGACCTGATCAGGTATAAAGATAGCTGCTGTGAAGCTATCTGGCCTCTTACTTCGCTGGACCACAGGTGAGCAGAGTGTTCTGACTCCTCAATGTAACGGCTTCAGCGGCACTTCCCTCTGCTCGCCGCCTGAGGGCAGTTTTTGAGGCCTCGGTGCGCAGCTGCCGTGCCTTTGGGCCCCTCTCCTCACCTGTTTCTCGAGTAATTGATCTCATCAGAGTAATTAGGCTAGTTATTAAAGTTGTTTGTTTTTGCCCTTGTCTTGTCCTCTTTTTATAAACCCAAAAAATAAACCCTTAAACAAATAAACCCTTTAAATGACCCGATTAATCAAATTAAAATTTGGCCTCTTAAATCGATTACGCACTCCAGTCCCCGCGGCGCCCACCGGTCACGAAAGAGCTCGAGCTCGCCGGCGGACACCGCGTGCTCCATCTCCAGGGCCACCCGGCCGCGAACATGGCCGCGGAAGAGAGGGAGGCAATCCGGCCGGACGACCCCCTCGGCCGCCCGCTGCCTGGACCAATTAATGGCTTTCTTGGCCAGGCCCAGGAGCAGGCCCACGAGGAGGTCCTCCGACCTGCCCGCTCCCCTCCGCACCGGGTGACCGTAGATCAAGAGCGTGGGACTGAAGTGCAACCAAAATTTGAGGAGCAGCCCCTTCAAATAGTGAAAGAGGGGCTGCAACCTCCCACACTCGACATACACATGGAACACGGACTCCTCCAGACCGCAGAACAAACAGGCGGCCCGGGAGTCCGTGAACCTATTTAAAAACCTATTGCACGGGACTGCTCTGTGCAACACCCTCCAGGCCAAGTCCCCAATAGAACAAGGGAAGACTCCCGCATAGAGAGCCCCCCATTGGGGACCTCCGCCTCTGCCGGAAGGTAAAACGGCACACCACAGCGTGTCCGGACGGCAGGCGAAGATGGCAAAGTGGAAGGTGTGCAAGAGCAGCCCGTACAGGAAACCCCTCCGCGCAGAATGGAAAGGCACGGAGGGCATCTCCTCGAGACGGCTCAAGTTGTGAGGCACCAAACCCCTAGGGGAGCTTTGGGGCAGGGCGCCGATATGGAATTCCGTCCGAACGGGAGTAAGCCCGGGCGGGATCGCCCCATGCGCTTGAGCCGCCTCGATACACCTCGTGGCGCCGGGGCGCAACCTCGCCTTCACCGCCTCGATGGCATCGACCGCGAGCCGGACGTTGCCCCACGACATACGCCGCGCCAACTCCTCCGGCGCCATCCAGCCCGCTCCTCCGCCATCGAGTAGGTCCCCGACTCTAGTCACCCTGCCAGGCACAGCCCTCCGCTCCGCCAGCCGCCCGAACTCACGGACGCGGAGGTGCGGTTTCCTGAACAGCGGCTCTCAAAGGACAGCCGCCATTCCTGACGGGGGAGAGCTCCGCCTGGAGGCGACGGAGTTCCAAACCCATAGCAGTTCCTGGTAAAAGACAGGCAGCTCCTGCAGGCTGGCACGCCTGCTGCCCACTTCCAGAAACAGGAGCTGCATGTCGTAATTGAGGCCGTGCAGCTGGCGGAAGAAATACGTCGCCAGCGCACACCATCTGGGAGGATTCTCGACGTACAGGTATCTCTGCAGCGTCTGAAGATGGAAAGTCGCAGCCTGGGTGCGAAGGCACACCAGCGCCTGACCGCCCTCCCTAAGCGGGAGTCTCAGAACCGCGGCAGCGACCCAGTGTATCCTATTGTTCCAGAAGAAGTCGACGAGCTTCTTCTGTATCTTGGCGACAAACGCAGGGGGGGGGATCAGAGTAACCAACCGGTACCACAACATGGCGGCCACCAGTTGGTTTATGACCAACGCCCGACCCCTGTAGGACAACACTCGGAGCAATCCTGTCCAGCGTCCTAAGCGAGCGGTGACTTTGGCCTCCAGCTCGTGCCAGTTCGCCGGCCAGGCGTCCTCGGCCGGGCTGAGGTAGACTCCCAAGTAGAGGAGGTGCGTCGTACTCCAGGCGAAGGGCCTGAACTCCTCCGGCAGAGAGTCCACCTGCCACTGACCCACCAGGAGTCCAGAACATTTCCCCCAGTTGATCCTGGCGGAGGATGCGTCCGAGTAAATCTGCTGGCATTCCCGCATCCTCCGCAAGTCAACGGGATCCGTGACCATGAGGAGCACGTCATCGGCGTAAGCCGAGAGGACCACCTCCACGCCCGGCCCTTGCAGAGCCAATCCCGCCAACCTCTTCCACAAGAGGCGCAGGAAAGGCTCCACGCAAATGGCATATAACTGGCCGGACATGGGGCATCCCTGACGCACCCCCCTCCCGAAGCGAAGGGGCGCCGTCAAGGACCCGTTAACTTTAATCAGACACTCCGCGGCAGCGTACAGAAGTCGGATCCGGGCGACGAAATGCGTCCCGAACCCGAATGCGCGCAGAGTCCCGAAAAGATACTCGTGATCCACCCTGTCGAACGCCTTCTCCTGATCCAGGGAAAGGAAGGCGACCGACAGACCAGCCTTCTGGGAATGGTGGACCAGGTCCCGGACCAGATGGATGTTATCGTGAATGGTCCGGCCCGGGACCGTGTAGGACTGGTCGGGATAGATCATGTGGGCCAGCACGGTGCCAAGGCGAACGGACATGGCCCTGGCAAAGATTTTGTAATCCGTGCTGAGGAGGGAGACCGGGCGCCAGTTCTTAAGGAGGCGGAGATCACCCCTCTTAGGCAGCAGGACGATCACCGCCCTGCGCCACGAGAGGGGCATCTCCCCGGTCGCCAAACATTCCCCCAGGACCCGCACGTAGTCGCCCCCCAGGACGCCCCAGAACGCCCTGTGGAACTCCACGGTCAGCCCGTCCAACCCCGGGGACTTCCCCCTAGAGAGCTGGCGGAGGGCGCCGGACAGCTCCTCCAAACTCAGAGGAGCGACCAATTTTTCGGCGCCCTCCAGGCCGACCTTCGGCAGGTCCTCCCACAAAACTCTGCGCGCTTCCTCGCTGGACGGATCCGGAGAGAACAGAGCCCCGTAATAGGCGCGGGTCTCCGCGCGGATTCCCTCCGGATCCGAGACCGGAGATCCGTCATTGGCCAGCAGCTCCAAAAGCTGCTTACGGACACTCCGTCTTTTTTCCAGCGAGTGGAAGAAGGGGGAGCCGCGGTCCAGGTCCCGCAGGAACTGGATCCGCGACCTCACGTACGCGCCTCGGGACCCGACGAGCTGCAGGTCCTTCAGCGCGCCCTTCTTCTCTTCGTACGCCAGCCGCAGGGCCGGGTCCTCGGCGACTTGACCGAGACGGGACTCCAGGTCGAGCACCTCCTTCTCCAACTGCCCGACCCGGGCCTCCCACCTCTTGGTCGACCCCTTCGCGTACTCCTGACAGAAGAGACAGATGTGAGCCTTGCCCACATCCCACCATAGCCTCAAGGAGGGGAAGCCCCCCTGCTTCCTTCTCCAGCCGGCCCAGAACCGACCGAATGAATCCCGGAACCGCGCGTCCTCCAGCAGCAGGTTGTTAAAGTGCCAGTACGCGGACCCCCCCCCGGCGCGCGGCGGCACGAGCTCCGCCCACACCAGGTGGTGGTCCGTGCACGGCACCGGCCGCACGGAAGCCGCCGGAACGCAGGAGACGTATGCCCGGGAAATGTAGAGGCGGTCGATCCTGGACGCTCCTCCCCCAGACCTCACAAAAGTGAAGGCGCTGGAGTCGGGATGGAGATTACGCCAGACGTCCACCAAGTCGAGGGACCCGACCAGGTCCCTCAGCTTCCCCATCGCCGCTGGGCACGGCTGGGTACCCGTGCGGTCCCTCGCCTCGAGGGTACAATTAAAATCCCCCCCGAGGATGACGCACTCGCCCGCGTCGATGGAGCCCAAAAGAGTGGACACTTCTTCAAAGAAGCGCGCTTGCTGCGCACCAGCCTGAGGGGCATACACGTTCACTAGATGGAACGGCACGCCCCCCAGGCGAACAGTGACCTGGAGCAAGCGGCCCGGCACGAGCTCCTTGACCCCCAAGATCTCCGGCTGAAAATGCGGGGCCAACAAGATAGCCACCCCACTGGAAACACTGGAGAGGTGACTCATGTTGACCCCTCCTTGCCACTCCAGGAGCCACGTGGCCTCGTCTCCCGGAACGGTGTGGGTTTCTTGCAGGAAGCACACCGCATACTTCCCGTCCCGAAGGACCGAAAAGTTATTAAATCTGCGGCTAGCCTCCCTGCTGCCGTTGACGTTGAGGCTGGCTATGGTTATCTTCATTTCAGAAGCACAACCAACGCCTACTTAAACCTAATGGGGGAAGGGAGGGCGGCCGCTAGCCGACCGCCACTCCCTTAGCAGCCCGGTGAGGAATGCCCGGAACCGACACAGCTCGGACGGGCTCACGCCCGCGTCCGCACCCATGGTCTTGTAGGCGACGCGGGCCGACCCGATGAGCAGCGCCAGCCCCGACCATCTGTCGAGGGCCTGCTGGGTCCTGCGGCGACCCTGGCTCGTGGCCACAAATTCCCGGAGCTCCCTGATGGGAATAAGAACGAGGGGGGTCCCGGCGAGGGGCGCGAGGTCATCCATCGCCTCGTCGGCGACGGACTCGAAGTCCTCCTCCGCCCCCACCACCGAGTCCCCGTCCTCCTCCGGGGGGTCGCCACCGGCGGCCGAACCGTCCACCACGCAATGCGCATCGGGCGGCCCGGCCGCGACAGCCGGCCCCGCCTCCGCCCGGATCCCACCCCCAGGATCGGTAGCGGAGGATTCCCCCCCGGGCTCCTCTAGGGGGGCCGGGCCAGCAGGCGGCGGCGGTTCGGAGACCCCCTCCGCCCCAGGCGCCGGAACGACCGGAGAGGCCGGAGAGACCGGAGAATACAAAAACCGGACCTCCTCCAAGTCGCCCGGCGCCGGAGACACAGACCGAGGGCCCTCCTCAGCGACGCCACCGGCCTCTGACCCAGCAGACGGGGGAAAATTCTGACACACCTCGACGAGGTCGAGCAGCACCTGGGAAAAATCCGGGTCGTTCTGGGCGAGCTCGTCCTCAGACGACTCGCCCGACCCGGTCCCCTGGCCGCCCGACCCGTCGAGGGGCAATGCCACCAGCAATGGCTCAATAACTGCCGCGGGTTGTTCCGCGACCCCCCCCACGGGCAGGGTCTCGTCCCCATCCCCGGGAGGCACGAGCTGGGCAGACGCTTCTGCCTCAGCCTCCCCAGGGACAGGCGACCCCTGCCGTTCGCCCGTAATGGTGTTAGCGGTGGGGTGGGGCGCAGTGCCCGCGGCGGGCGACGACTCCCCCTGACCGGAGGGACCTTCCTCCTCCCGGTCCTCCTCCACATCCAGAGGGTCGCGCCTTCTTTTCAGCGCGGAGGGGTAAAGGGAGGCCTCCATTTCCTCAGGGGCCTCCCCTGCTCCTTCTGGTGGAGGGAGTTCTTTGGGTCCCCCGGGCCCGAGCCCGGCCGCAGGTTCTGGCGTGACCGCCTCGGCGGTCGCAGCCACAGGCTCGGGCACGAGGTCCCCCCCCACCTCCGCACTCCGCGATTATCGCGATTACGCGCTCGGGCGTCAGGGCCTCCAAATTCAGGGGGACGCCCTCCGCGGGGGGACCCACCCTACGGTTTCTGGTCTTGTCCCGCGCCTTCTTTCTGACCGGACCTCCCTCCTCCCCCCCGCCGGAGGCCTGGATGTCGTTGGCCTCCGACGACGACCGCGCCCCTGTAACATTCGATTGAGCGGGGGCGCGGCTAGACCTGGAAGGAGGAGCGGCGACGGCGCCAGCCTTGGCCATGCCAGATGACTTGGCGGCCTTGGAGGCGGGGCAGTTTTTCCGCACGTGCCCCACCTCCCTACAGGCGTGGCACCGCACGCCGTCCGACGTCCAGAAGACGCGGTACGAGGTCCCCCCGTGGAGGACCGTGAAAGCCCCGTCCGTCTCCCCCTCCCGCGCCAGCTGGATAAAGGCCTGGCGCCGGAAGGAGAAGACATGGCGAAGGCTGCTCTCCCGGAGACCGAGCGGGATCGGGGAAATCCCCGACCTCACCTCCCCGAGTTGGTGTAGGTGGGGGAGGAGGAGCTCACAGGTGATAAAGGGCGGGACGTTTGATAACACCACCCTCTGCGCGGTGGCCTCCAGCGGGTCCACCGGCAGGTAAGTCCCGCCCACGGTGAGCCCCTGAGCGATGGCCAGGGCCACCGCCCGCTCGGACTCCAGGAAGAAGACGGCCTTCCCGTACATTTTTGAGGCGGCCACTATGGCCGGAGGGCCGACAACCCCGGCCATAGCCTTAACGCACGCCTCAATTGTCATATTGGGGTGGGTGTAGCTCTTCACCCCAAGCTTTTTAGTAATAAGTTTAAAAGGTGACGGGGCAGCAGAAGAAGCGAGAGCGGCTGTGGCTGCGGCTGCCACTCTCGCGTAGGTCCTGACTGACCCCGCCACCGGCGAAGATGTAGTCGCCATTATGGGGTGGTCCTTTTTTTAAAAGAAAAAGCTACACTCACCCCAAGTCACAGGCCTGAAGGAGTTAAAAATGCCTCCGTTTTTTAAAGTCTTCCCTTGAGCAGAGGGAGCTGTTAAATTAAAGGCCCGCCTCTCCCCTTGTTGAAAGTAATTGGGAGGGGGGCCTTCTTCCCTCGGCTCAAGTGGCAATTAGTATAAGTTTGGAGAAAGAGGTGCCTCCTGAGAGACAGGGAGAGAGAGAGACAAAGAGAGGGGGGGGTGGGAAGGAGGGAGGCCGCAAAGGCAGGGGCGCCACTCAGGATGGCAGGTGGGTGGGTGGGTGGGTGGGTGTCGGCAGGGGGTGCACTCCCCGATGGTAAAAATAAATAAAGTCTCTGCGGGTGGTCTTCAGGCAGGGGGAGAAGATGTCTTCACCTGGGGAAGCTGGAGAAAAGCCCAGGCTCAGCCCCACACCAGGTCTTCTTGATGTGCTGGAAAAGCTTCACCCGGGCAGCTCCAGCTAACCCAGGCCAGGCAATGGAAGGGGCTTTTGACACCACTTGGTCTTCCGGCCCGGTCTTCCTTCCTCCCCCTACCCACAATACAAAGTCTTTGGGGAATGCACCGACTGACACCCCCCTGCAGAAGTTCAAAATAGAAAAGGAAGTTGCTCCTACCCTCCTTCCAAGCAGTGGGTGTTGAATGCAGCTCCTCTCCCCTCTCCTGGAAAGGAGGCCAATTTGGGGAGGCAGTGATGGAAAGGCCTCTCCAGTTGTAAATGCTGGCCTCCTCTTCCCCTCTCCTCCTCTCTCTCCAGGCACCTCGGTAAATAAAGTAGGTTGATGGCAGTGGTGGCCTGGGGTCTCTCCTTCCCCTCCACTCCCTGGTCAAGGCGACCACCACTTTCCACTCTGCTGCAGCTCCAACCAGCACCACAGACAGCAAGGCAGAGAATGAATAAAGTTGTGTGTTTGTCCTTGTCTTGTCCTCTGTGCCTCTGGCCTCACCTGTGTGTTGTTAATGTATTTGTCTCCTGTCTCATTTGAATAATTATGTCACGTGACCACTTTGGCCTGGATGTAAGCTTCCTGTTCCCTGTCCTCTTTGCTCAGTCCTGGGGCTTGCCTGCCTGCAGGTAGCAGCTCTCTCGAGTCTCCAGTGAATCTCCTTTCGAGTGTTACCCTGTTTCTATGTTCTCGAGTCTCAAGGAAGCATCTTTCATGTTCTACCCGGTCTCGAGTCCTTGGATAGGTTTCCTGCACTTGGGCCCATACCGTAACCCTAGCAAAACGGCCCCGTGAATGCACGGCCCGTGACACTCAACAAGGCAACCTAGCAGGAATTAAGGGATGGTGTTTTAAGGGTATTGCTAAGATTGTTTAAATAACATTGTAGCCATTGTATCCCTCGTTTTTGCCATCTGCAACCCCCTGTTATATAGTTTTACTGTAATTACTGTGTTCGTGTGGTATCGTTTATTCTTTGGATTGTAGTTTATTTAGGTAATAAAACTTGATTTTTTTCTCTCATCCAAACCACTTGTTCCGTTTTAATATCATTAATTATAAGTTCCTCCACTCAGAACTAAATGAGGGGCTGCGATTCAGAACTGCTGTTTTAAAATTGGTTTTATTGGAATTGGTCTGTGTGCAGGCAAAGCCTGCAAGACCAGGAAAATTACTTTAAACCAGTTTAAAGAAGCCCCCAACCCTTACAATGGCGAGCCAGGTAGGAGTGGAGGCCATTTTTGATATGATAAGTGGTCTGGATCTAGAGAAAGCATCAGTTATTGTCATTCTTGCTTTCAGTCTGTGGGCAGCCCTGCGGAAGGTAGTGGCAGTGTGTAAGCTGACCTATCAGGGTATAGGTGGTTGTGTTAGGAAGGGTGTGAAGAGAGAGCAGGAGGAATGGTTTAGGGAACCAAAGGCAGCTTATAAGCTGGCCTGTGCCCTAAGGTTTGAGGAAGCAGATCATGGCCCCTGTAGGGCAGAGATAGAAAGCCTTAACATGGCTTTAAAGATAGCAAGGGGAATGATTTGCGTGATCAGCCTGAAGGCAGGTCAGCTGGACTTTACTGGCAGCCCAAGTAGAACCATCCCACAGGCAGCACCCAGAACGGTGCTGGATTGGGAATTAGAGACCCCAAGACCGCAGCCCACAGCTCCGAGTCTTGAGGAGCTCTGGCAGCGAGGAGGGGTGGACAATGGGGTGGTAGAAGAACATCAGCAGGTCCCGCTAGGCAGGCGGGTACCAGGACCAGTGTACCCCCTCCAACAATGGAGGTACGGTCCGTCCGTGAGGAGTGAGACTGAGAATAGGAATCCTCAGCCCACAGCATGTTCGAGTTCACAGGCAAGCACTGTGGCTTGTGTGGGGGGAGGAGCCATTCATATTCAGAGTAAGCTGTTTAAGCCAGGGAACAGAAAAGGAGAGTTCTGTGGCCCCTGTAGAGCAGGTCCAGTAGCAGAAATCCGGGACAAGGGAGGCACACAGGGGATAGTTTTGGCCCCAGACAAAAGGCAGGTCCAAAATTCCACAGTTAAAGCAAACTGTGTGAGGGAACATGAGTTTGCTGTCCATGCAAGTTCAAGTTCACCGCCTGTTTAAAGGGACCAGCTTCTCAGCCAGATTCTAGAGTGGTCCCTGCCATGAAGTGGGACCCTGCGGGGGCAGGGATAGCAATCCCTCTTGCAGGAGACATAGGGGGAGGGAGCTGACACCAGGTTTTAAACATGGGGAGGAAAATTTCCAGCCACCAGCAGCGGGTGGTGAGAGTATACCTGCCCCCAGCACAGAAGTGGGCATGGAAGAGCAGACAAACGCAGAGAGAGATTTGCACCGGCAGGCTGCCATGTACATTATACAGTGCGGGCTATTTGGACATGGTGGAGAAGGTTCCCAGCCAGCTGGGGCTGTGACCCAAGTTCAGGGTCCGCCAGCCAAAGTTTCCCCAGAGAACCACCCCTCAGAAAGTCTCAGCGGGTGCCCCAGCCTAAGAAAGCATGGTCACCCACTTTACAGTGGTGTAGGGCTGTCTCCCGAGCCAGGGGAAGCCAGAGAACAGAGGCCCCCACTCAACAGCCATAAGCTGCGAGGGACCAGAGACAGGAGACAGTCCAGCTTCGCTGCAGCCAGCAGCAATCTGTGACAGTACCAGAGATTAGTCTGGCCGTCCGGAGATGGGCGGCATCTGTATTATAGCTATGTGTGTGTATATAGCTTGCTTTAAGGTGTATTTTAAGTTTTGTTGATATAACTAGTTTTAAGTGTAAGTTTAAAGAGTTTAAGTTAACATGTGTGCCAAATGTATGTATTTTGGTCCGAGGTCAAGGGACCCGACCATGTCTCCACCTAAAGCATAGTGGTTAGCACTGTTGCCACACAGCGCCGGGGACCCGGGTTCGAATTCCGGCTTCGGGTGACTGTCTGTGTGGAGTTTGCACGTTCTCCCCGTGTTTGTGTGGGTTTCCTCCGGGTGCTCCGGTTTCCTCCCACAGTCCAAAAATGTGCGGGATAGGTTGATTGGCTATGATAAAAATTGACACTTATTGTTAGGGGGATTAAATACGTGGGGTGGGTGGGATATGTGTTGGTGTAGGGGTTATGGGGATCGGGTGGGATAAGTGTCGGTGCAGGCTCGATGGGCCGAAATGGCCTCTATCTGCACTGTGGGGTTTCTGTGAAGGCAGCAGGTCAGTGAGACCTGGTTGCATGTCCTTTTAAGTTTTGCAGGAGATTGGAAAATGAAGCAGCCATGTTCGCCCAGCCCGAGCTGGGCATCGAATGAAGATATGGAGACAGAATGTTGGGGAATCACCTCGCCACTGGACGAATCCAGGAGACCCCGCAGCGAACTTTGGGGAAAACCGGACAGGGTCCGGAGGAACTTGCCTACTCCTCATACGGGGAGGAGATGGGCCCGAGCTGGGTGGGGCACGGCCCCCAACCCAGCACCATCCTGACCGAAGTTCACTTGCGGGAGACCTCGCTGTTGAGGAGTCATGATGGGGAAGCGCGGGTGCCTGGTCATAGGGATGCGTTCCCGGCGGTGGGTGGTGATGGCCCGGGAATGATTGTACAGAGGAGGGGGAGACCCAAGAGTCGCGTGGGTGCGGTCGGGGGAGGGAGGAACTTACCCGGGGGCCCACAGGCAAAGAGGATAAGTGTGGCTGGGATGGATGAGTGGGTGGCCGGAGCAGTGTGGGGCCAGGGAGAGCCGCCACACAGGCACCCATCATTTTCTGCAGCCAGTCGAGGGAAGACGGGAGGGGGAGGGACTTGAAGTCATGAGATCCCATACTCCCCGGTCTCAGTCTGTGCCAAGGTAATTTTTAAACATGAGGGCTGCCCCGCCTCCACATAAGGACAAGGGAACGGCTCGGGGCTGGCGGAGCAGGCTGGTCTGTAAATCCATTCTGCCTGTTTTGAAGTTTAAGACAAGCAACAGGGGGGTGGAAGGTACTTTTACTCCCAAGTGGGAGTAGCAATACCCACTCGAATTTCGCGACCCATCATCAGCATGTGATGATCGGGCTTCATTTAAACATGTTGTTTAATGATTTTTTGTATTTTGTTTTGCAGCCCCAAGTTGAGCAGAGGCATAGGATCCTCTCCGTGCTTGGGACCAGTTTGTGACATAAGAACATAAGAACATAAGAAATAGGAGCAGGAGTAGGCCAATCGGCCCTTCGAGCCTGCTCCACCATTCAATAAGATCATGGCTGATCTGATCCTAACCGCCAATCCACTATCACAGAACCATCTCCTGAATCTAACAGAATTAGACACGCGAAATAGGAGCAGGATCAGGCTACACGGCCCCTGGGCCTGCTCCGCTACCCACAGGGCCATGACCGATCCGAACCTAGACTCATGTCCAAATTCCTGCCCTCTCCCCGTAACCCAGTAATTCCCTTTACTTCTAGGAAACTGTCTATTTCTGTTTTAAATTTATATAATGAAGTAGCTTCTACAGCTTTTTGGGGCAGCATATTCCATGGACCTCCCACCCTCTGAGTGAAGTAGTTCCTTCTCATCTCAGTTTTGAAAGAGCAGCCCCTTATTCTAAGACTATGCCCCCTAGTTCTAGTTTCATCCATCATCGGCAACATCTACCCCGCATCCACACGATCCAACCCCTTCACAATCTTATATATTTCAATAAGATCGCCTCTCATTCTTCTGAACTCCAATGAGTAGAGTCCCAATCTACTCAACCTCTCGTCATATGTCCATCCCCTCATCCCCGGGATTAACCGAGTGAACCTTCTTTGTACTGACTCGGGAGCAAGTATGTCCTTTCTTAAGTATGGACATTAAAACTGTACGAAGTATTCCAGGTGCGGTCTCAACAATACCTTGTACAACTGAAGCAATACCTCCCTATTTTTATATTCTATCCCCATAGCAATGAAAGCCAACATTCCATTGGCCTTCTTAATCACTTGCTGCACCTGCATACTAATCTTTGAGTTTCGTGCACCAGAACCCCCAGATCCCTTTGTACTTCAGTACTTTTCAGTTTCTTGCCATTAAGATAATAACTTGCTCTACGATTTTTCCTGCCAAAGTGCATAACCTCACACTTTCCAGTATTGTATTCCATCTGCCAAATCTCTGCCCACTTACTTAGCCTGTCGATGTCCCCTTGCAGGTTTTTTATGTCCTCCTCACTCACTACTTTTCCTCCCATCTTAGTATCATCTGCAAACTTTGATATGTTACACACGGTCCCCTCCTCCAAATTGTTAATATAGATTGTGAAGAGCTGGGGACCCAGCACTGACCCCTGTGGAACCCTACTAGTTACTGATTGCCAGTCTGAGAATGAACCACTTATCCCAACTCTCTGCCTTCTGTTAGATAGCCAATCCTCTATCCATGCCAGAATATCACCCCAAATCCCTTGATTTTTTATCTTAAGCAATAATCTTTTGTGTGGCACCTTGTCAAATGCCTTTTGGAAGTCTAAATACACTACATCCACTGGTTCCCCTTTATCCACCCTGTACGTTAATTCCTCAAAGAACTCCAGCAAATTTGTCAAACATGACTTCCCCTTCATGAAACTATGCTGACTTTGTCCTATTAAATTATGATTATCCAAATGTCCTGTTACTGTCTCCTTAATAATGGACTCCAAAATTTTACCTACCACTGATTTTAGCCTAACCGGTCTATAGTTTCCAGCCTTCTGTCTACTGCCCTTTTTAAATAAGGGTGTTACATTAGCAGTTTTCCAGTCTGCCGGGACCTTTGCCGAGTCCAGGGTGTTTTGGAAAATTATTACCAATGCATCCACAATCCCTACCGCAAATTCCCTCAAGACCATAGGATGTAAGCCATCAGGTCCAGGTGATTTATCTGCCTTGAGTCCCATGATTTTACCGAGTACCAATTCCTTAGTGATTTTGATCGTGTTTAGCTCCTCCCCCCCTTTAGCCCCCTGTTTGTCCAGTATTGGGATATTCTTAGTGTCTTCTACTATAAAGACTGATGTAAAATATTCATTCAGTGTTTTTGCCATCTCCATATTTCCCACCATTAATTTCCCGGTCTCATCCTCTATGGGACCAACATTTACTTTAGCCACCCTTTTTCGTTTTATATAAGTATAAAAACTCTTACTATCTGTTATTATATTTTTTGCTAATTTACTTTCAAAATCTATCTTCCCTTTCATAATCAATCTTTTTGTTATTTTTTGCTGTCTTTTAAAGTTTTGCCAATCCTCTATCCTCCCACTAGATTTGGCTACCTTATATGCCCTTGTTTTTAGTCGAATACTATCCATAATTTCTTTACTTAGCCATGGATGGCTGTCTTTTCTTTTACACCCTTTTCTTCTCAGTGGAATATATTTGTTTGGATGTTGTAAAATAACTCCTTAAATGTACACCACTGATCATGTATCGTCTTACCCATTAATCTATTTTCCCAATCCACTCTACTCAATTCCGCTCTCATACCTTCATAGTCTCCTTTATTCAAGCTTAGCACGCTTGTTTGAGATCCAACCTTCTCACCCTCTAATTGAATATGGAATTCAACCATGTTATGATCACTCATTCCAAGGGGATCCTTTATTAGGACATTTTTAATTAATCCCATCTCGTTACACAGGACCAGATCTAAAGTTGCTTGCCCCCTGGTCGGTTCAGTTACATACTGCTCAATAAACCCATCCCTAATACACTCAATGAACTCATCCTCAAGGCAGCCCTGCCCAATTTGATTTGTCCAATTAATATGATAGTTAAAATCCCCCCTTAACTATAGATGTTCCCTTATTTCAAGCCTTAACTATTTCCTGATTGATACTCCGTCCAACAGCGTTGCCATTGTTCAGAGGCCTATAGACTACGCCCACTAGTGTTTTTTTCCCCTTATTATTCCTTACCTCCACCCAACTGTTTCATTATCCTGATCTTTTGACCCAATATCATTTCTCTTTATTACAGTGATTCCTTCCTTTATTAACATAGCCACCCCACCTCCCCTTCCTTCCTGATCGTTAAATAACCTGGTATGTTTAATTCTCAGGCATTGTCACCCTGCAGCCATGTTTCTGTATGGCCACAAGATCATACCCATATGTAGTTATTTGTGCCATTAACTCGTCTATTTTGTTACGAATGCTACGTGCATTCAGATAGAGAACTTTCAAAGATGTTTTGTGACACTTAGTTCCTGCTTTTGCCCTTTTTATTACTTTACCTTTTACTCCATACCTTCTGCCCCTTCCTGACACGCTCTGGTTTTTAATTTCCCCACTGCTACCTAAGTCTATGACCTTCTCTGTTGTCATTTTTATTATTTGCTCTCTAGGAACCTCCCCCCCACTAGTTAGTTTTAAGCCCTCTCTACAGCCCTAGTTGTATGATCTGCCAGGACTCCATTCCCAGCACTGGCCAAGTGAAGCCCGTCCCAATGGAACAGCTCCCTCCTGCCCCAGTACTGGTGCCAGTGACCCAGGAAGCAAAACCCATTTCTCCCACACCAGTCTTTGAGCCACGCATTTAACTCTCTAATTTTATTTGTCCTAGCCAAATTCGCTCGTGGCTCAGGTAATAATCCAGAGATTCTTACCCTTGAGGTTCTGCGTTTTAATTTGACCCCTAGCTGCTCATACTCCTTTAACAGAAACGGCTTCCTAGTCCTATCTACGTCGTTTGTATCAACATGGACCACGACAACTGGATCCACCCCCTCCCACTGCAAGTTTCTTTCCAGCCCATGGTGGCGGATTCGGCGATGGTAATATTGTTGAATGACAAGGGCTGGTGGTTAGACTCTCACTTGTGTTAAATTTTCGAGTGAACTTTCAAGTCTTCTGGGCCTTCGTTGTGTTAACTCTCTAGTTAACTTCCACGTTTCCTGGGCCTTCGTTGTGTTATATTTTCAAGTCAACTCTCCAGCTTCCTGGGCCTCTACTGTGTTAGACCCCCAAGTGAACTCTCAGGCCTCCTGTTGGCCTTCATAGTGTTAGATTTTCGAGTCAACTTTCAAGTTTCCTGGGCCTCCCGTTGTGTTGAACTTTCAAGTCAACTTTCAAGTTTCCTGGGCCTTCATAATGTTAAATTTTCGAGTGAACTTTCTAGTCTACTGGACCTTCATTGTGTTTATCTCTCAAGCTTCCTGGCCCTCTACTGTGTTAAATTCTCAAGTTAAATGTTCGAGTGAACTCTCAAGTCTCCTGGCCCTCATTGTGTTAAACTCTCGAGTGAACTTTCAAGTTTCCTGGACGTTCATTGTGTTAACTTTCTAGTTAAGTTGCAAGCTTCCTGGGCCTCTACTGTGTTAGACTCCCAAGCGAACTCTCGAGTTTCCTGGGCCTTCATTGTGTTAAATTCTCAAGTGAACTTTCAAGTCTCCTGGGCCTCTCGTAGCGTTAAATTCTCAAGTCAACTCTCAAGCTTCCTGGGCCTTCGTTGTGTTAAACTCTCGAGCTCTCTTGGGCAAATATTTGGTCTCCGAGGAAGAAGACTCCCCGCTGTGTCTTTGTGTATAGTTTTCGAGTCTCCTAGGAAGAGGACCCCCGCTGTGTTTGCTACCCTCCTGGTTTGGACAAGTTTAATTTTCGAGCTCTCCTGGACAAGATAAAGGGTAAAGAAAAGAAAGAAGAAAAGGAGTTTCCCAGTTCTCCTGGGCAAATTAAGTAAACTTTCGAGCACTCTGGGACAAAATAAACTCTCGAACTCTTCGGTTTTGGTATCGATAAACTTTCGAGCTCCCCTGGATAAGAGACTTTTGAGCTCCCCTGGATGGGAGTCTCAAGCTCCCCTGGATAAGAAACCTTCGAGCTCCCCTGGATTAGATACTCTCGAGCTCTCCTGGATAGGATACTCTCAAGTTCTCCTGGACAAGTTAAATTTTCGAGCTGCCCTGGACAAGATAACCTCTCAAGTTCTCCTGGACAAGATAACTTTCGAGCTCTCCTGGACAAGATAAACTCTCAAGCACGCCGGGACAAGGTAAAACTATCGAGCTCTCCTGGACAAGATAAACTCTCAAGCTCTCCTGGACAAATTAAAACTTTCGAGCTATCCTGGACAAGTTAAAACTTTCGAGCTCTCCTGCACAAGATAAACTCTCAAGTTATCTTGGGCAAATATTTGGGCTTTTGCTGTGTTTTCTGCTGTTAAACGCTCGAGCGTTCCCGAGCTCCCACTGTGTTTTTTGTGTTTAATTCTCGAGTCTTGCTAAAAAAAAGTATAAAAAAAATAAAAATAAAATAAATAAAATTGTGATCATCTTAGGCTTATGGGACGTCAGGTGCCGTCCCTAAAAGGGGGGGTACTGTAACGGCTTCAGCGGCACTTCCCTCTGCTCGCCGCCTGAGGGCAGTTTTTGAGGCCTCGGTGCGCAGCTGCCGTGCCTTTGGGCCCCTCTCCTCACCTGTTTCTCGAGTAATTGATCTCATCTGAGTAATTAGGCCAGTTAATAAAGTTGTTCGTTTTTGTCCTCTTTTTTATAAACCCAAAAATAAACCCTTAAACAAATAAACCCTTTAAATGACCCGATTAATCAAATTAAAATTTGGCCTCTTAAATCGATTACGCACTCCAGTCCCCGCGGCGCCCACCGGTCACGAAAGAGCTCGAGCTCGCCGGCGGACACCGCGTGCTCCATCTTCAGGGCCACCCGGCCGCGAACATGGCCGCGGAAGAGAGGGAGGCAATCCGGCCGGACGACCCCCTCGGCCGCCCGCTGCCTGGACCAATTAATGGCTTTCTTGGCCAGGCCCAGGAGCAGGCCCACGAGGAGGTCCTCCGACCTGCCCGCTCCCCTCCGCACCGGGTGACCGTAGATCAAGAGCGTGGGACTGAAGTGCAACCAAAATTTGAGGAGCAGCCCCTTCAAATAGTGAAAGAGGGGCTGCAACCTCCCACACTCGACATACACATGGAACACGGACTCCTCCAGACCGCAGAACAAACAGGCGGCCCGGGAGTCCGTGAACCTATTTAAAAACCTATTGCACGGGACTGCTCTGTGCAACACCCTCCAGGCCAAGTCCCCAATAGAACAAGGGAAGACTCCCGCATAGAGAGCCCCCCATTGGGGACCTCCGCCTCCGCCGGAAGGTAAAACGGCACGCCACGGCGTGTCCGGACGGCAGGCGAAGATGGCAAAGTGGAAGGTGTGCAAGAGCAGCCCGTACAGGAAACCCCTCCGTGCAGAATGGAAAGGCACGGAGGGCATCTCCTCGAGACGGCTCAGGTTGTGAGGCACCAAACCCCTAGGGGAGCTTTGGGGCAGGGCGCCGATATGGAATTCCGTCCGAACGGGAGTAAGCCCGGGCGGGATCGCCCCACACGCTTGAGCCGCCTCGATACACCTCGTGGCGCTGGGGCGCAACCTCGCCTTCACCGCCTCGATGGCATCGACCGCGAGCCGGACGTTGCCCCACGACATACGCCGCGCCAACTCCTCCGGCGCCATCCAGCCCGCTCCTCCGCCATCGAGTAGGTCCCCGACTCTAGTCACCCTGCCAGGCACAGCCCTCCGCTCCGCCAACCGCCCGAACTCACGGACGCGGAGGTGCGGATTCCTGAACAGCGGCTCTCAAAGGACAGCCGCCATTCCTGACGGGGGAGAGCTCCGCCTGGAGGCGACGGAGTTCCAAACCCATAGCAGTTCCTGGTAAAAGACAGGCAGCTCCTGCAGGCTGGCACGCCTGCTGCCCACTTCCAGAAACAGGAGCTGCATGTCGTAATTGAGGCCGTGCAGCTGGCGGAAGAAATACGTCGCCAGCGCACACCATCTGGGAGGATTCTCGACGTACAGGTATCTCTGCAGCGTCTGAAGACGGAAAGTCGCAGCCTGGGTGCAAAGGCACACCAGCGCCTGACCGCCCTCCCTAAGCGGGTGACTCAGAACCGCGGCAGCGACCCAGTGTATCCTATTGTTCCAGAAGAAGTCGACGAGCTTCTTCTGTATCTTGGCGACAAACGCAGGGGGGGGATCAGAGTAACCAACCGGTACCACAACATGGCGGCCACCAGTTGGTTTATGACCAACGCCCGACCCCTGTAGGACAACACTCGGAGCAATCCTGTCCAGCGTCCTAAGCGAGCGGTGACTTTGGCCTCCAGCTCGTGCCAGTTCGCCGGCCAGACGTCCTCGGCCGGGCTGAGGGAGACTCCCAAGTAGAGGAGGTGCGTCGTACTCCAGGCGAAGGGCCTGAACTCCTCCGGCAGAGAGTCCACCTGCCACTGACCCACCAGGAGTCCAGAACATTTCCCCCAGTTGATCCTGGCGGAGGATGCGTCCGAGTAAATCTGCTGGCATTCCCGCATCCTCCGCAAGTCAACGGGATCCGTGACCATGAGGAGCACGTCATCGGCGTAAGCCGAGAGGACCACCTCCACGCCCGGCCCTTGCAGAGCCAATCCCGCCAACCTCTTCCGCAAGAGGCGCAGGAAAGGCTCCACGCAAATGGCATATAACTGGCCGGACATGGGGCATCCCTGACGCACCCCCCTCCCGAAGCGAAGGGGCGCCGTCAAGGACCCGTTAACTTTAATCAGACACTCCGCGGCAGCGTACAGAAGTCGGATCCGGGCGACGAAATGCGTCCCGAACCCGAATGCGCGCAGAGTCCCGAAAAGATACTCGTGATCCACCCTGTCGAACGCCTTCTCCTGATCCAGGGAAAGGAAGGCGACCGACAGACCAGCCCTCTGGGAATGGTGGACCAGGTCCCGGACCAGATGGATGTTATCGTGAATGGTCCGGCCCGGGACCGTGTAGGACTGGTCGGGATGGATCATGTGGGCCAGCACGGTGCCAAGGCGAACGGACATGGCCCTGGCAATGATTTTGTAATCCGTGCTGAGGAGGGAGACCGGGCGCCAGTTCTTAAGGAGGCGGAGATCACCACTCTTAGGCAGCAGGACGATCACCGCCCTGCGCCACGAGAGGGGCATCTCCCCGGTCGCCAAACATTCCCCCAGGACCCGCACGTAGTCGCCCCCCAGGACGCCCCAGAACGCCCTGTGGAACTCCACGGTCAGCCCGTCCAACCCCGGGGACTTCCCCCTAGAGAGCTGGTGGAGGGCGCCGGACAGCTCCTCCAAACTCAGAGGAGCGTCCAATTTTTCGGCGCCCTCCAGGCCGACCTTCGGCAGGTCCTCCCACAAAACTCTGCGCGCTTCCTCGCTGGACAGATCCGGAGAGAACAGAGCCCCGTAATAGGCGCGGGTCTCCGCGCGGATTCCCTCCGGATCCGAGACCCGTCGTCGGCCATCAGCTCCAAAAGCTGCTTACGGACCCCCCGTCTTTTTTCCAGCGAGTAGAAGAAGGGGGAGCCGCGGTCCAGGTCCCGCAGGAACTGGATCCGCGACCTCACGTACGCGCCTCGGGACCCGACGAGCTGCAGGTCCTTCAGCGCGCCCTTCTTCTCTTCGTACGCCAGCCGCAGGGCCGGGTCCTCGGCGACTTGACCGAGACGGGACTCCAGGTCGAGCACCTCCTTCTCCAACTGCCCGACCCGGGCCTCCCGCCTCTTGGTCGACCCCTTCGCGTACTCCTGACAGAAGAGACGGATGTGAGCCTTGCCCACATCCCACCATAGCCTCAAGGAGGGGAAGCCCCCCTGCTTCCTTCTCCAGCCGGCCCAGAACCGACCGAACGAATCCCGGAACCGCGCGTCCTCCAGCAGCAGGTTGTTAAAGTGCCAGTACGCGGACCCCTCCCCGGCGCGCGGCGGCACGAGCTCCGCCCACACCAGGTGGTGGTCCGTGCACGGCACCGGCCGCACGGAAGCCGCCGGAACGCAGGAGACGTATGCCCGGGAAATGTAGAGGCGGTCGATCCTGGACGCTCCTCCCCCAGACCTCACAAAAGTGAAGGCACTGGAGTCGGGATGGAGATTACACCAGACGTCCACCAAGTCGAGGGACCCGACCAGGTCCCTCAGCTTCCCCATCGCCGCTGGGCACGGCTGGGTACCCGTGCGGTCCCTCGCCTCGAGGGTACAATTAAAATCCCCCCCGAGGATGACGCACTCGCCCGCGTCGATGGAGCCCAAAAGAGTGGACACTTCTTCAAAGAAGTGCACTTGCTGCGCACCAGCCTGAGGGGCGTACACGTTCACTAGATGGAACGGCACGCCCACCAGGCGAACAGTGACCTGGAGCAAGCGGCCCGGCACGAGCTCCTTGACCCCCAAGATCTCCGGCTGAAAATGCGGGGCCAACAAGATAGCCACCCCACTGGAAACACTGGAGAGGTGACTCATGTTGACCCCTCCTTGCCACTCCAGGAGCCACGTGGCCTCGTCTCCCGGAACGGTGTGGGTTTCTTGCAGGAAGCACACCGCATACTTCCCGTCCCGAAGGACCGAAAAGTTATTAAATCTGCGGCTAGCCTCCCTGCTGCCGTTGACGTTGAGGCTGGCTATGGTTATCTTCATTTCAGAAGCACAACCAACCCCTACTTAAACCTAACGGGGGAAGGGAGGGCGGCCGCTAGCCGACCGCCACTCCCTTAGCAGCCCGGTGAGGAATGCCCGGAACCAACACAGCTCGGACGGGCTCACGCCCGCGTCCGCACCCATGGTCTTGTAGGCGACGCGGGCCGACCCGATCAGCAGCGCCAGCCCCGACCATCTGTCAAGGGCCTGCTGCGACCCTGGCTCGTGGCCACAAATTCCCGGAGCTCCCTGATGGGAATAAGAACGAGGGGGGTCCCGGCGAGGGGCGCGAGGTCATCCATCGCCTCGTCGGCGACGGACTCTAAGTCCTCCTCCGCCCCCACCACCGAGTCCCCGTCCTCCTCCGGGGGGTCGCCACCGGCGGCCGAACCGTCCACCACGCAATGCGCATCGGGCGGCCCGGCCGCGACAGCAGGCCCCGCCTCCGCCCAGATCCCACCTCCAGGATCGGTAGCGGAGGATTCCCCCCCGGGCTCCTCTAGGGGGGCCGGGCCAGCAGGCGGCGGCGGTTCGGAGACACCCTCCGCCCCAGGCGCCTGAACGACCGGAGAGGCCGGAGAATACAAAAACCGGACCTCCTCCAAGTCGCCCGGCGCCGGAGACACAGACCGAGGGCCCTCCTCAGCGACACCACCGGCCTCTGACCCAGCAGACGGGGGACAATTCTGACACACCTCGACGAGGTCGAGCAGCACCTGGGAAAAATCCGGGTCGTTCTGGGCGAGCTCGTCCTCAGACGACTCGCCCGACCCGATCCCCTGGCCGCCCGACCCGTCGAGGGGCAATGCCACCAGCAATGGCTCAATAACCGCCGCGGGTTGTTCCGCGACCCCCCCCACGGGCAGGGTCTCGTCCCCATCCCCGGGTGGCACGAGCTGGGCAGACGCTTCTGCCTCAGCCTCCCCAGGGACAGGCGACCCCTGCCGTTCACCCGTAATGGTGTTAGCGTTGGGGTGGGGCGCAGTGCCCGCGGCGGGCGATGACTCCCCCTGACCGGAGGGACCTTCCTCCTCCCGGTCCTCCTCCCCATCCAGGGGGTCGCGCCTTCTTTTCAGCGCGGAGGGGTAAAGGGAGGCCTCCATTTCCTCAGGGGCCTCCCCTGCTCCTTCTGGTGGAGCGAGTTCTTTGGGTCCCCCGGGCCCGAGCCCGGCCGCAGGTTCTGGCGTGACCGCCTCGGCGGTCGCGGCCACAGGCTCGGGCACGAGGTCCCCCCCACCTCCGCACTCCGCGATTATCGCGATTACGCGCTCGGGCGTCAGGGCCTCCAAATTCAGGGGGACGCCCTCCGCGGGGGGACCCACCCTACAGTTTCTGGTCTTGTCCCGCGGCTTCTTTCTGACCGGACCTCCCTCCTCCCCCCCGCCGGAGGCCTGGATGTCGTTGGCCTCCGACGACGACCGCGCCCCGGTAGCATTCGATTGAGCGGGGGCGCGGCTAGACCCGGAAGGAGGAGCGGCGACGGCGCCAGCCTTGGCCACGCCAGATGAC
Organism: Somniosus microcephalus; assembly: GCF_052327205.1. Taxonomy (NCBI): domain Eukaryota; kingdom Metazoa; phylum Chordata; class Chondrichthyes; order Squaliformes; family Somniosidae; genus Somniosus; species Somniosus microcephalus. The sequence continues at coordinate 6,240,882 of NW_028225181.1, read as the reverse complement.
TTGGCGGCCTTGGAGGCGGGGCAGTTTTTCCGCCCGTGCCCCACCTCCCTACAGGCGTGGCACCGCACGCCGTCCGACGTCCAGAAGACGCGGTACGAGGTCCCCCCGTGGCGGACCGTGAAAGCCCCGTCCGTCTCCCCCTCCCGCGCCAGCTGGATAAAGGCCTGGCGCCGGAAGGAGAAGACATGGCGAAGGCTGCTCTCCCGGAGTCCGAGCGGGATCGGGGAAATCCCCGACCTCACCTCCCCGAGTTGGTGTAGGTGGGGGAGGAGGAGCTCACAGGTGATAAAGGGCGGGACGTTTGATAACACCACCCTCTGCGCGGTGGCCTCCAGCGGGTCCACCGGCAGGAAAGTCCCGCCCACGGTGAGCCCCTGAGCGATGGCCAGGGCCACCGCCCGCTCGGACTCCAGGAAGAAGACAGCCTTCCCGTACATTTTTGAGGCGGCCACTATGGCCGGAGGGCCGACAACCCCGGCCATAGCCTTAACGCACGCCTCAATTGTCATATTGGGGTGGGTGTAGCTCTTCACCCCGAGCTTTTTAGTAATAAGTTTAAAAGGTGACGGGGCAGCAGAAGAAGCGAGAGCGGCTGTGGCTGCGGCTGCCACTCTCGCGTAGGTCCTGACTGACCCCGCCACCGGCGAAGATGTAGTCGCCATTATGGGGTGGTCCTTCTTTTTTTTAAAAAGAAAAAGCTACACTCACCCCAAGTCACAGGCCTGAAGGAGTTAAAAAGGCCTCCGTTTTTTAAAGTCTTCCCTTGAGCAGAGGGAGCTGTTAAATTAAAGGCCCGCCTCTCCCCTTGTTGAAAGTAATTGGGAGGGGGGCCTTCTTCCCTCGGCTCAAGTGGCAATTAGTATAAGTTTGGAGAAAGAGGTGCCTCCTGAGAGACAGGGAGAGAGAGAGACAAAGAGAGGGGGGGGGTGGGAAGGAGGGAGGCCGCAAAGGCAGGGGCGCCACTCAGGATGGCAGGTGGGTGGGTGGGTGTCGGCAGGGGGTGCACTCCCCGATGATAAAAATAAATAAAGTCTCTGCGGGTGGTCTTCAGGCAGGGGGAGAAGATGTCTTCACCTGGGGAAGCTGGAGAAAAGCCCAGGCTCAGCCCCACACCAGGTCTTCTTGATGTGCTGGAAAGGCTTCACCCGGGCAGCTCCAGCTAACCCAGGCCAGGCAATGGAAGGGGCTTTTGACACCCCCTTGGTCTTCCGGCCGGTCTTCTTTCCTCCCCCCACCCACAATACAAAGTCTTTTGGGGAATGCACCGAATGACACCCACCTGCAGAAGTTCAATAAAAAAGAAGTTGTTCCTACCCTCCTTCCAAGTAGTGGGTGTTGCGTGCTGCTCCTCTCCCCTCTGTCCCTCTCCTGGAATGGAGGCCAATTTGGGGAGGCAGTGGTGGAAAAGCGTCTCCTCTTGTCGATGTTGGCCTCCTTTTTCCCTCCCCTCTCCTCTCCTCTTCTCTTCTCTTCTCTCTCCAGGCACCTCAGTTGTAGATTGTTGCTGGTTTGTGGTAGTGGTGGCCTGGGGTCTCTCCTTCCCCTCCACTCCCTGGTCAAGGCGACCACCACTTTCCACTCTGCTGCAGCTCCAACCAGCACCACAGACAGCAAGGCAGAGAATGAATAAAGTTGTGTTTTTGTCCTTGTCTTGTCCTCTGTGCCTCTGGACTCACCTGTGTGTTGTTAATGTATTTGTCTCCTGTCTCATTTGAATAATTATGTCACGTGACCACTCTGGCTTGTATTTAAGCTTCCTGTTTCCTGTCCTCTTTGCTCAGTCCTGGGGTTTGCCTGCCTGCAGGTAGCAGCTCTCTCGAGTCTCTAGTGAATGTCCTTTCGAGTATTACCCTGTTTCTATGTTCTTGAGTCTCAAGGAAGCATCTTTTGAGTTCTACCCGGTCTCGAGTCCTTGGATAGGTTTCCTGTGCTTGGGTCCACTACCGTAACCCTAGCAAAACGGCCCCGTGACACTCAACAAGGCAACCTAGCAGGAGTTAAGGGGTGGTGATTTAAGGGTATTGCTAAGATTGTTTAAATAACATTGTAGCCATTGTATCCCTCGTTTTCGCCATCTGCAAACCCCTGTTATATAGTTTTACTGTAATTACTGTGTTCGTGTGGTATAGTTTATTCTTTGGATTGTAGTTTATTTAGGTAATAAAACTTGATTTTTTTTCTCTCATCCAAACCACTTGTTCCATTTTAATATCATTTATTATAAGTTCCTCCACTCCGAACTAAAGGAGGGGTAGCGATTCGGAACCGCTGTTTTAAAATTGGTTTTATTGGAATTGGTCTGATTGCAGGCAAATGCTGCAAGACCAGGAAATTTACTTTAAACCAGTTTAAAGAAGCCCCCAACCCTTACAGTCACTGCCTGCCATCGGAAAAAATAGCTGTTTATTCCAACTCTTTCCTTCCTGTCTGCTAACCAGTTCTCAATCTAAGATAGCACCTTACCCCCAATCCCGTGTGCTTCACCTTAGCATGCTAATCTCTTATACGGGACCTTATAGAAAGCCTTCAGAAAATCCGATTATACCACATCCACTGGTTCTCCCTTATCTATTCTATCACTTTCATCCTCAAAAAATTCCAGTAAATTAGTCAATCATGATTTACCTTTTGTAAATCCATGTTTACTTTGTCCGATCTTGTCACTGTTTTCCAAGTGCTCTGCTATTACATCTTTTATAAGGGTCCCGAGCATTTTCCCCAGTACCAATGCCAGGCTTACCGGGCTATAATTCCCCCTTTTCTCTCTACCACCTTTTTTAAATAGTGAGGTTATATTAGCTATCCTCCAATCCCTGGGAACTGTTCCAGAATATATAAAATTTTATAAGTGGGGTGGGGAGGTGGAGCGAGTTGGGCGGTGACAGGAAGGGGAGTGGGGCAGGGAGGGATGGGAAGTGGGGCGGTGAGGTGGAGGGGAGTGGGGCATTGAGTGTGAGCGTGTGGTGTGGTGAGAGGGAGGGGATTGGGGCAGTGAGGTGGAGGGGGTTTGGGCAGTGACAGGAAGGGGAGAGGGGTAGTGACGGGTAGGGGAGTGGCGCCGTGAGGGGGAGGGGAGTGGGGCATTGAGTGTGAGGGTATGTTGCGGTGAGAGGGAGGGGAGTGGGGTGGTGAGTGTGGGGGAGTGTGGCAGTTAGTAGGAGGGGAGTTGGGCGGTGAGTAAGAGGGGCAGTGAGCGTAAGGTGGGTGGCGCGGAGTGGTGGAGGGGAGTTGGGCCGTGAATTTGCAGTGAGAGGGGAGGGGGAAATGGAGTTGGGTGGTGAGGAGGTGTGAATGGGGCAGAGTGTTTGACGTGAGTTCGGTGTTGTGCGGGATGGGGTGGAGTGGAGAGGTGGAAATAAGCAGGGTGGCGAGTGGAAGGTGAGAGGGGCGGTGAGGGAGAGGAGACAGGGTCGGCGTGGGGAAGGGGAATGGCAGGCATTGAGTCAGAGGGTGGAACTGGGGTGGTGATTGGGAGCGGAATGGAGTGGTATGATATGGGTGTGGGGAGGGGGCCGATGAGTGGGTCTGGAGTGGGGTGGTGAGGGGGACGTGCTTGGAAAGGTGAATGGGGAGTGGAGTGGGGGTGCTGGGAGTGGGGTGGTGATGGTGGGAGGGGAGGAAAATTGAGTGGCTGGAAAGTTGGGTGTGGTGGTGAGGGGACTGGGGCCGTTAGATGGAGGGTAGTGGGGAGGGGAATGGGCTTGAGGGGGTAATGGGCGGTGAGGAAGGGTAGTGAGGGAGAGGTATTTGGGGCTGTCAGGGGGTGGGGTGTGAGCTTGTGAGAGTTGGAGTGGAGGGGGCCAGCGAGTGGGGACCTGGGGCAGTGAGTGCGAGGGAAGTGGGGCGTGGGGTGTTGAGGGTGAGTTGTGTGGGGTGGTTAGGGGATGGGGAGTGGGGAGGTGAAGGGGAGTGGAGAGGCTAATGAGGGGGAGGGGTGTGGGGCACTGAGGGTGATGGGAGTGAAGCGCTGAGGCTGGGAATCTGGGATGTTGAGGGTAACGGGGAGTGGGGTGTTTAGGGGTGAGCAGTAGGTCGGTTAGATGGAGGGGTGTGCGGCATTGAGGCAGAGGGGAGTGGATAGGTGAGGGTGTGGAGTTGGGTGGTGAGCGGGAGGTAATTTGGGGCAGTGAGGGAGAGGGGAGAGGGGCTGTGAGGGGGGGAATAGTGAGATGGTGAGGAAGAGGTTTGTGGGGCCGTGAAGAGATGGGCATTGGGGTGGGGAAGTGGAAGGGAGTGTGGTGTTGAGGGGGGGAAGTGGAGCGGTGAAGGGGTGGGGATGGGGCAATGAGTGGGGCAAAGTGATGGCGAGGGTGTGGAGCGCTGAGGGTGAGTGGAGTGGTGAGAGGGGGAGTGGAGCGGTGAGGGGGTGGGGATGGGGCAATGAGTGGGGGAAAGTGATGGTGAGGGTGTGGGGCGCTGAGGATAAGGGAATTGATGTGGTGAGGGGGAGTGCAGTGGGACAGTGAGGGCGAAGGGAGTTGGGCAGGTATGGGGAGGTGAGTGGGGGGGTGAGGGGGAGGGGAGTGGGGCGTGTATGGGGAGTGTAGTGGGGCAGTGAGGGGGAGGGAGTGGGGCAAAGAGGGGGACGGGAATGGTGCGGTGAGGTGGAGGGGAGCGCGGTTGGGATGTGTCGGTTAGGGGGAATGGAATGGGACGGTAAGCATTTGAGGATTGGCGAGCTGAGCGGGTGCGAAGTGGGTCGCTTGGTGAAAATCCTGGAGCTCCCTGCCTAAGAGCACTGTGGGGCTACCTTCCATAGATTATGCGCATAAGAACATAAGTAACAGGAGCAGGAGTAGGCCATTCGGCACTTTGAACCATCCCCGTCATTCAATAAGATCATGGCTGATCAGATCTTAGCCTTAACACCAGTTTCCCGCTCGCCCCCCATAACCCTTGACTCGCCCATAGCTCAAATATATGTTTACCTCCACCTTGAATTTATTCAATGACTCCAATTTCACAGATCTTTGTGGTAAAGAATTCCAAAGTTTCAAGACCCTCTGAATTAAGAAATTCCTCCTCATCGCCATTGTAAATGGGCGACCACTTATCCTGAAACTATGCCCCCTAGATCTAGATTCCCCCACGAGGGGAAACATTCTCCCTGCATGTACCCTGCCAAGCCCGTTCAGAATCTTAAATTTTCAATGAGATCACCTCTCACTCTTCTAGACTCCAATGAGCATAGGACCAACCTGCCCAATCTTTCTTCATAAGCCTACCACTTCTCAGGAATTAAATTAGTGAACCTTCGCTGAACTGCCTCAAATGCAAGGATATTCCTCCTTAAATAAGGAGACCAAAACTTCACGCAGCACTCCAGGTGTTGTCTCACCAACGCTCTGTACAGTTGTAGCAATACTTCCCTACTTTTAAACTCCATCCCCCTTGCAATAAAGCCAACATACCCCTGTCCCTCACCGGCCCATTCGCCTCCCCCAAGCCGCCCCAGCCCACTCCCATTCCCCACAATGACCCGCTCCCCTCCCCTCACCGCCCCAATCCCCTCACTCTCACCGATCCAATCCCCTCACTCTCACCGATCCAATCCCCTACACCAACCGTCCCAATCCCCTCCCTCTCAAGGACCCAATTCCCTCCTTCTCACAGACCCAATCCCCTCCCTCTCACTGACCCAATCCCCTCCCTCTCACTGATCCAATCCCCTCATCTCAATGCCCCGCTCCCCTCCCTCTCACCGACCCAATCCCCTCCCTCTCACCGATCCAATCCCCTCCCTCTCACTGACTCAATCCCCTCACTCTAACCAATCCAAGCCCCTCCTCTCAACGTCCCGCTCCCCTCCCTCTCACCGATCCATTCCCCTCCCCTCACCGCCCCCCTCACGGCCCCCCTCCCCTCCACTCCCCTCATCGCCCCAATCCCCTCCCTCTCACCGACCCACTCCTACACGTCCCAAACCCCAACCCTCACCGACCAACTACGCTCACACTCACTGCAGCACTGCCCTCCCCTCCCCTCCCTTTCCCCTCCCACTCCGCATATTCGGAAGTGACCTCTCCGCGTAGACTTCTGCGCCAACATGGCGGCTCCCATGGGGTCTCCGGGGTCATGGGCTTGGTTGACCCACTTTCCGAGAGTGCAACGCCTCACTGAGCCGCCAATCCAATGGGGGATCAGCCCACCCGACTCGTGATGGAAGGAGGGCGAACCAATAAAACAGGTACTGCAATCACTGACAAATAACAGCGTGGCTGTGTCCACTCAGCATTTGCCTCCCGCCGGCACTGTGTTGGACAGCAGAGTGAATCAAAGGCTGAGGGGCGCTGTCGCACTCTGAATATTTGGAGCGCTGCCTTGCATTTCAAGTGCAGCCCGCCTTATTGCGTCAGTCCCGGATTAGCGTCATTGCGTCATTCCCCGATCGGCAGCTTTGCGTCATTTCGCTTTGACTGTCTTTCGAGTGAGGCACTGCGGGGCGCTGGAACCAATGAGAAACCGGAGGGGGAATCAGCGCTCATTAAAGCGGAGCCGACCACTGGAATTATGGTTGTGCAACTATATTTCACTGATGTCAATTAAAGCGGGAACCAAACTGCGATAATTCAGCGGATGAGAGATTAAGAAACCGTGGGGAGAGGAAGGGAGAAAAATGGAGGGGAAAGGGGTAAAGAAATGGCGTTAGTTGAAATAAAAAGGGAAAGCGGATAATTACTATCATTGCACAGAAAGAGGCCATTCGGCCAATCTTGTCTGTGCCAGCTCTTTGGTAGAGCAACCCACATAATCCCACTCCCCTGCTCTTGCCCCATAGAACTGCAAATGTTATCCCTTCAACTATTTATCCAATTCGCTGTTGAAAGTTACTATTGAATCTGCTACCACCGCCATTTCAAGCAGTGCCTTCCAGATCACAACAGCTCGCTGTATAACAAAAAAAGCTTCCTCATGTTGTCTTTTTTTTTTGCCAATCACCTTCAATCTGTGTCCACTTGTTACTGACCCTTCTGCCACTGGAAACAGTTTCTCCTTGTTTACTCTATCAAAAACCCTTCATAATTTAGAACACCTCTATCAAATCTCGTAACCTTCGCTGCTCTAAGAAGAACAACCTCAGCTTCTCCACATAACTGAAGTCCCACTTTCCTGGCACCATTCTAGTAAATCTCTTCCGCATCCTCTCAAAGCCCTTGACACAGTCCGTAATGTGTGGTGCCCAGAATGGAACACAATACAACAGCTGAGGCCTAACGTGTGTTTTATAAACTTTTAGCATAACTTCCTTGCTTTTGTACTCTATTCCTGTATTAATAAAGCTAAGGATGCCGTAAGTGTTTTTAGTAGACTTGACAACTTGTCCTGCCGAATTCAAAGATTTGTGTACATACACTCCCTGTCTCTCTGTTCCTGCAACCCCTTTAAAATTGAACCATTTAGTTCCTCTTGCCTCTCTCGTTCTTTCTACCCAAATGTACACTTCCCACTTCTCTACATTAAATTTCATCTGCCCTGTGTCTGCCCGGTTCACCAGTCTGTTCACCTCCTGAAGTCAGTTACTATACTTTACATTGTTTACTACTTTTCCGAGCTGTGTTTCATCTGCTAACATTGAAATCCTGCCCTGTGTACCCAAGCTCAGTTAATTAATATATATCAATTAGAGCAATAGTCCCAACTCCGACCACAGGGAAGCACCACTGCACACTTCCCGCCAGTTCAAGAACAATCGTTCACCACTTCTCTCTGTTTTATGTCCCTTAGAAAATGCAGTATCCGTGGAACCACTGTCTATTTAATCCCATGGGTTTTAATTGTTCTATTATGTGGTACTTTACCAAATGTCTGTTGAAAGTCCATATACATAACATTAACCGCATTACCCTCATCATCACTCGCCATCAATTCATCAAAGAACTCGATCAAGTTAATCAAACACGATGTGCCTTTTATAAATCTATGATGACCCTTCTGATGAAGGGTTATCGACCTGAAACGTTAACTCTGTTTCTCTCTCCACAGATGCTGCGTGACCTGCTGAGTATTTCCAGCATTTTCTATTTTTATTTAATATATCTATGCTGATTATCATTTATTAGCCCATAGTTTTCAAAGTGGAAAATAATTTTGTTCTGGATTAATGTGTCTAAAAATTTTCCCATCACCGACATTAAGCTAACTGTCCTGTAGTTGCCGCCTTTTTCTCTCTCCCCATTTTTATATAGAGTTGTAACATTTTCATTCCTCCAGTCCCCTGGCACTACGTTCACAGGGCTCAGTACGATGTCTCTTGCTTTTTGTGGTATACATCAATGATTTAGACTTCAACGTTGGGGGCATGATTAAGAAGTTTGCAAATGAAGCAAAAAATGGCTGTGTGGTTGATAGTGAGGAAGAAAGCTGTAGGCAGCAGGAATATTTCAATGGAATGGTCAGTTTTACAGAACAGTTGTAAATGGAATTCAATCTAGAGAAGTGTTAGGTACTGCATTTAATAAGAACATAAGAACATAAGAAATAGGAGCAGGAGTAGGCCAATTGGCCCCTCGAGCCTGCTCCACCATTCAATAAGATCATGGCTGATCTGATCCTAACCGCCAATCCACTATGACAGGACTATCTCCTGAATCTAACAGCATTAGACACACGAAAACAGGAGCAGGATCAGGCTACACGGCCCCTGGGCCCGCTCCGCTACCCACAGGGCCATGACCTATCCGAACCTAGACTCATGTCCAAATTCCTGCCCGCTCCCCGTAACCCTTAATTCCCTTTTCTACTAGGAAACTGTCTATTTCTGTTTTAAATTTATGTAATGATGTAGCTTCGACAGCTTTTTGTGGCAGCATATTCCATGGACCTACCACCCTCTGAGTGAAGTAGTTCCTCCTCATCTCAGTTTTGAAAGAGCAGCCACTTATTCTAAGACTATGCCCCCTAGTTCTAGTTTCACCCATCATCTGGAACATCCTCCCTGCATCCACCCGATCCAACCCCTTCATAATCTTATATGTTTCAATAAGATCGCCTCTCATTCTTCTGAACTCCAATGAGTAGAGTCCCAATCTACTCAACCTCTCCTCATATGTCCATCCCCTCATCCCCGGGATCAATCGAGTGAACCTTCTTTGTACTGACTCGAGAGCAAGTATGTCCTTTCTTAAGTATGGACACCAAAACTGTATGCAGTATTCCAGGTGTGGTCTCACCAATACCTTGTACAACTGAAGCAATACCTCCCTATTTTTATATTCTATCCCCCTAGCAATGAAAGCCAACATTCCATTGGCCTTCTTAATCACTTGCTGCACCTGCATACTAACCTTTTGAGTTTCGTGCACCAGGACCCCCAGATCCCTTTGTACTTCAGTACTTTCCAGTTTCTTGCCATTAAGATAATAACTTGCTCTACGATTTTTCCTGCCAAAGTGCATAACCTCACACTTTCCAGTATTGTATTCCATCTGCCAAATCTCTGCCCACTTACTTAGCCTGTCGATGTCCCCTTGCAGGTTTTTTATGTCCTCCTCACTCACTACTTTTCCTCCCATCTTAGTATCATCTGCAAACTTTGATATGTTACACACGGTCCCCTCCTCCAAATTGTTAATATAGATTGTGAAGAGCTGGGGACCCAGCACTGACCCCTGTGGAACCCTACTAGTTACTGATTGCCAGTCTGAGAATGAACCACTTATCCCAACTCTCTGCCTTCTGTTAGATAGCCAATCCTCTATCCATGCCAGAATATCACCCCAAATCCCTTGATTTTTTATCTTAAGCAATAATCTTTTGTGTGGCACCTTGTCAAATGCCTTTTGGAAGTCTAAATACACTACATCCACTGGTTCCCCTTTATCCACCCTGTACGTTAATTCCTCAAAGAACTCCAGCAAATTTGTCAAACATGACTTCCCCTTCATGAAACTATGCTGATTTTGTCCTATTAAATTATGATTATCCAAATGTCCTGTTACTGTCTCCTTAATAATGGACTCCAAAATTTTACCTACCACTGATTTTAGCCTAACCGGTCTATAGTTTCCAGCCTTCTGTCTACTGCCCTTTTTAAATAAGGGTGTTACATTAGCAGTTTTCCAGTCTGCCGGGACCTTTGCCGAGTCCAGGGTGTTTTGGAAAATTATTACCAATGCATCCACAATCCCTACCGCAAATTCCCTCAAGACCCTAGGATGTAAGCCATCAGGTCCAGGTGATTTATCTGCCTTGAGTCCCATGATTTTACCGAGTACCAATTCCTTAGTGATTTTGATCGTGTTTAGCTCCTCCCCCCCTTTAGCCCCCTGTTTGTCCAGTATTGGGATATTCTTAGTGTCTTCTACTATAAAGACTGATGTAAAATATTCATTCAGTGTTTTTGCCATCTCCATATTTCCCACCATTAATTTCCCGGTCTCATCCTCTATGGGACCAACATTTACTTTAGCCACCCTTTTTCGTTTTATATAAGTATAAAAACTCTTACTATCTGTTATTATATTTTTTGCTAATTTACTTTCAAAATCTATCTTCCCTTTCATAATCAATCTTTTTGTTATTTTTTGCTGTCTTTTAAAGTTTTGCCAATCCTCTATCCTCCCACTAGATTTGGCTACCTTATATGCCCTTGTTTTTAGTCGAATACTATCCATAATTTCTTTACTTAGCCATGGATGGCTGTCTTTTCTTTTACATCCTTTTCTTCTCAGTGGAATATATTTGTTTGGATGTTGTAAAATAACTCCTTAAATGTACACCACTGATCATGTATCGTCTTACCCATTAATCTATTTTCCCAATCCACTCTACTCAATTCCGCTCTCATACCTTCATAGTCTCCTTTATTCAAGCTTAGCACGCTTGTTTGAGATCCAACCTTCTCACCCTCTAATTGAATATGGAATTCAACCATGTTATGATCACTCATTCCAAGGGGATCCTTTATTAGGACATTTTTAATTAATCCCATCTCGTTACACAGGACCAGATCTAAAGTTGCTTGCCCCCTGGTCGGTTCAGTTACATACTGCTCAATAAACCCATCCCTAATACACTCAATGAACTCATCCTCAAGGCAGCCCTGCCCAATTTGATTTGTCCAATTAATATGATAGTTAAAATCCCCCCTTAACTATAGATGTTCCCTTATTTCAAGCCTTAACTATTTCCTGATTGATACTCCGTCCAACAGCGTTGCCATTGTTCAGAGGCCTATAGACTACGCCCACTAGTGTTTTTTCCCCTTATTATTCCTTACCTCCACCCAAACTGTTTCATTATCCTGATCTTTTGACCCAATATCATTTCTCTTTATTACAGTGATTCCTTCCTTTATTAACATAGCCACCCCACCTCCCCTTCCTTCCTGCCTGTCCTTCCTGATCGTTAAATAACCTGGTATGTTTAATTCTCAGGCATTGTCACACTGCAGCCATGTTTCTGTATGGCCACAAGATCATACCCATATGTAGTTATTTGTGCCATTAACTCGTCTATTTTGTTACGAATGCTACGTGCATTCAGATAGAGAACTTTCAAAGATGTTTTGTGACACTTAGTTCCTGCTTTTGCCCTTTTTATTACTTTACCTTTTACTCCATACCTTCTGCCCCTTCCTGACACACTCTGGTTTTTAATTTCCCCACTGCTACCTAAGTCTATGACCTTCTCTGTTGTCATTTTTATTATTTGCTCTCTAGGAACCTCCCCCCCACTAGTTAGTTTTAAGCCCTCTCTACAGCCCTAGTTGTATGATCTGCCAGGACTCCATTCCCAGCACTGGCCAAGTGAAGCCCGTCCCAACGGAACAGCTCCCTCCTGCCCCAGTACTGGTGCCAGTGACCCAGGAAGCAAAACCCATTTCTCCCACACCAGTCTTTGAGCCACGCATTTAACACTCTAATTTTATTTGTCCTAGCCAAATTCGCTCGTGGCTCAGGTAATAATCCAGAGATTCTTACCCTTGAGGTTCTGCTTTTTAATTTGACCCCTAGCTGCTCATACTCCTTTAACAGAAACGGCTTCCTAGTCCTATCTACGTCGTTTGTATCAACATGGACCACGACAACTGGATCCACCCCCTCCCACTGCAAGTTTCTTTCCAGCCCATGGTGGCGGATTCGGCGATGGTAATATTGTTGAATGACAAGGGCTGGTGGTTAGACTCTCACTTGTGTTAAATTTTCGAGTGAACTTTCAAGTCTTCTGGGCCTTCGTTGTGTTAACTCTCTAGTTAACTTCCACGTTTCCTGGGCCTTCGTTGTGTTATATTTTCAAGTCAACTCTCCAGCTTCCTGGGCCTCTACTGTGTTAGACCCCCAAGTGAACTCTCAGGCCTCCTGTTGGCCTTCATAGTGTTAGATTTTCGAGTCAACTTTCAAGTTTCCTGGGCCTCCCGTTGTGTTGAACTTTCAAGTCAACTTTCAAGTTTCCTGGGCCTTCATAATGTTAAATTTTCGAGTGAACTTTCTAGTCTACTGGACCTTCATTGTGTTTATCTCTCAAGCTTCCTGGCCCTCTACTGTGTTAAATTCTCAAGTTAAATGTTCGAGTGAACTCTCAAGTCTCCTGGCCCTCATTGTGTTAAACTCTCGAGTGAACTTTCAAGTTTCCTGGACGTTCATTGTGTTAACTTTCTAGTTAAGTTGCAAGCTTCCTGGGCCTCTACTGTGTTAGACTCCCAAGCGAACTCTCGAGTTTCCTGGGCCTTCATTGTGTTAAATTCTCAAGTGAACTTTCAAGTCTCCTGGGCCTCTCGTAGCGTTAAATTCTCAAGTCAACTCTCAAGCTTCCTGGGCCTTCGTTGTGTTAAACTCTCGAGCTCTCTTGGGCAAATATTTGGTCTCCGAGGAAGAAGACTCCCCGCTGTGTCTTTGTGTATAGTTTTCGAGTCTCCTAGGAAGAGGACCCCCGCTGTGTTTGCTACCCTCCTGGTTTGGACAAGTTTAATTTTCGAGCTCTCCTGGACAAGATAAAGGGTAAAGAAAAGAAAGAAGAAAAGGAGTTTCCCAGTTCTCCTGGGCAAATTAAGTAAACTTTCGAGCACTCTGGGACAAAATAAACTCTCGAACTCTTCGGTTTTGGTATCGATAAACTTTCGAGCTCCCCTGGATAAGAGACTTTTGAGCTCCCCTGGATGGGAGTCTCAAGCTCCCCTGGATAAGAAACCTTCGAGCTCCCCTGGATTAGATACTCTCGAGCTCTCCTGGATAGGATACTCTCAAGTTCTCCTGGACAAGTTAAATTTTCGAGCTGCCCTGGACAAGATATCCTCTCAAGTTCTCCTGGACAAGATAACTTTCGAGCTCTCCTGGACAAGATAAACTCTCAAGCACTCCGGGACAAGGTAAAACTATCGAGCTCTCCTGGACAAGATAAACTCTCAAGCTCTCCTGGACAAGTTAAAACTTTCGAGCTCTCCTGGACAAGTTAAAACTTTCGAGCTCTCCTGCACAAGATAAACTCTCAAGTTATCTTGGGCAAATATTTGGGCTTTTGCTGTGTTTTCTGCTGTTAAACGCTCGAGCGTTCCCGAGCTCCCACCGTGTTTTTTGTGTTTAATTCTCGAGTCTTGCTAAAAATAAAGTATAAAAAAAATAAAAATAAAATAAATAAAATTGTGATCATCTTAGGCTTATGGGACGTCAGGTGCCGTCCCTAAAAGGGGGGGTACTGTAACGGCTTCAGCGGCACTTCCCTCTGCTCGCCGCCTGAGGGCAGTTTTTGAGGCCTCGGTGCGCAGCTGCCGTGCCTTTGGGCCCCTCTCCTCACCTGTTTCTCGAGAAATTGATCTCATCTGAGTAATTAGGCCAGTTAATAAAGTTGTTCGTTTTTGTCCTTGTCTTGTCCTCTGTGCCTCTGGCCTCACCTGTGTGTTGTTAATGTATTTGTCTCCTGTCTCATTTGAATAATAATGTCACGTGACCACTCTGGCTTGTATTTAAGCTTCCTGTTTCCTGTCCTCTTTGCTCAGTCCTGGGGTTTGCCTGCCTGCAGGTAGCAGCTCTCTCGAGTCTCTGTGTTTTCGAGTCTCTAGTGAATCTCCTTTCGAGTATTACCCTGTTTCTATGTTCTTGAGTCTCAAGGAAGCATCTTTCGAGTTCTACCCGGTCTCGAGTCCTTGGATAGGTTTCCTGCGCTTGGGTCCACTACCGTAACCCTAGCAAAACGGCCCCGTGAATGCACGGCCCCGTGACACTCAACAAGGCAACCTAGCAGGAGTTAAGGGGTGGTGATTTAAGGGTATTGCTAAGATTGTTTAAATAACATTGTAGCCATTGTATCCCTCGTTTTCGCCATCTGCAACCCCATGTTATATAGTTTTACTGTATTTACTGTGTTCGTGTGGTATAGTTTATTCTTTGGATTGTAGTTTATTTAGGTAATAAAACTTGATTTTTTTTCTCTCATCCAAACCACTTGTTCCGTTTTAATATCATTAATTATAAGTTCCTCCACTCCGAACTAAAGGAGGGGTAGCGATTCGGAACCGTTGTTTTAAAATTGGTTTTATTGGAATTGGTCTGATTGCAGGCAAATGCTGCAAGACCAGGAAATTTACTTTAAACCAGTTTAAAGAAGCCCCCAACCCTTACAGTCACTGCCTGCCATCGGAAAAAATAGCTGTTTATTCCACCTCTTTCCTTCCTGTCTGCTAACCAGTTCTCAATCTAAGATAGTACCTTACCCCCAATCCCGTGTGCTTCGCCTTTGCATGCTAATCTCTTATACGGGACCTTATCGAAAGCCTTCAGAAAATCCGAATACACCACATCCACTGGTTCTCCCTTATCTATTCTATCACTTTCATCCTCAAAAAATTCCAGTAAATTAGTCAATCATGATTTACCTTTTGTAAATCCATCTTTACTTTGTCCGATCTTGTCACTGTTTTCCAAGTGCTCTGCTATTACATCTTTTATAAGGGACACGAACATTTCCCCCAGTACCAATGCCAGGCTTACCGGGCTATAATTCCCCCTTTTCTCTCTACCACCTTTTTTAAATAGTGGGGTTATATTAGCTATCCTCCAATCCATGGGAACTGTTCCAGAATATATAAAATTTTATAAGTGGGGTGGGGAGGTGGAGCGAGTTGGGCGGTGACAGGAAGGGGAGTGGGGCAGGGAGGGGTGGGGAGTGGGGCGGTGAGGTGGAGGGGAGTGGGGCATTGAGTGTGAGCATGTGGTGCGGTGAGAGGGAGGGGATTGGGGCAGTGAGGTGGAGGGGGGTTGGGCAGTGACAGGAAGGGGAGAGGGGTAGTGACGGGTAGGGGAGTGGCGCCGTTAGGGGGAGGGGAGTGGGGCATTGAGTGTGAGGGTGTGTTACGGTGAGAGGGAGGGGAGTGGGGTGGTGAGTGTGAGGGAGTGTGGCGGTTAGTAGGAGGGGAGTTGGGCGGTGAGTAAGAGGGGCAGTGAGCATAAGGTGGGTGGTGCGGAGTGGTGGAGGGGAGTTGGGCCGTGAATTTGCAGTGAGAGGGGAGCGGGAAATGGAGTTGGGTGGTGAGGAGGTGTGAATGGGGCAGAGTGTTTGACGTGAGTTCGGTGTTGTGCGGGATGGGGTGGAGTGGAGAGGTGGAAATAAGCAGGGTGGCGAGTGGAAGGTGAGAGGGGCGGTGAGGGAGAGGAGATAGGGTCGGCGTGGGGAAGGGGAATGGCAGGCATTGAGTCAGAGGGTGGAACTGGGGTGGTGATTGGGAGCGGAATGGAGTGGTATGATATGGGTGTGGGGAGGGGGCCGGTGAGTGGGTCTGGAGTGGGGTGGTGAGGGGGACGGGCTTGGAAAGGTGAATGGGGAGTGGAGTGGGGGTGCTGGGAGTGGGGTGGTGGTGGTGGGAGGGGAGGAAAATTGAGTGGCTGGAAAGTGGGGTGTGGTGGTGAGGGGACTGGTGTTGTGTATGTAACCGTTTACCTTTAAGGGAACTATAGAATGTGACCGTTCGCCTTTAAGAGCACTACGTTAGGGTGGCACTATTTATTGGCTCATGTATACTGTAATACCGATAGTGACCACACCAGTATATAAGGGTTGGAATACGTTAACTAGGGCAGAAATCGCCCAGACCTCTGAATAGTAAAGACCTGTTTTGTTTGTACTTCTAAAGTCTCTGAAGTTATTTACTGCACAACCTACAGACTTTACAGTGGCGATGAGTCCGATCGTACCCTGTGGCAAGACTAACCAGTAGCAGAGAGCTTCAAAAAGAAAACACGAGGCTCCGTCTACTAAAAGTATAGTACTTACTGGAAGCTGGAAGATTAACAGCAAAGCTGCGGCAGCAACAGGCACAGATTACCCTGCTACCACATCTTGAGCGAGCCAATCAGCCTAAAACAAGGCGGCCGAAGAGACTGTGAGTAGTTAAAACAAATAAATTTAAAAAAAAAAAAAAAAACGGGGTAGAAGTATTTGGAGGAGAAGGGCAAAGCATTCGGGTCCAATGGCGTCGGGTGACAGCCGGACCGCGGGCAATGTGAGAAGCCGTGCAGCAACCGCTGCCACGAAGCGCTGAGCCTGCGAGTAGGCGCGGGAGTGTCAGAGCCGAGAGCCGCGCGAGCGGGGGAGCCAGAGCCGAGCGGGAGGCATTGCAAGCCAGCGATCGCATCTCCAGATAAGGGCCGCACTCGGGCTGACAGACGGCGTCGGGGGACCGGGTGAAGACCGCCAAGCGCGGGAAAACCGCCATTGAAGTGGGCGGGGAGAGCGAGAAGCGCGGGAAAGCCGCCATTTTTCGGGGAAAACCGCTGAAGAAGAAGGAAGAAGCGGGAAACCGCCATCTTGGAAATTATTAAGAATTTCAGAAAAGTAATAAGATTTTTCAGAAAGGCTGGTGTGTTCTCAAGAAGAGAGAAGAAAATTAATAATAAGTAAAGTAATACTTGTACTGTTCTCAAAAAGAGAAGAAGATGCCTAAGTGAGGAAATATTAATGACTTTAATGCAGAAATAGAAGACTGGGCCACGTATGTGGAACGCATAGAAATATATTGCGTAGCCAACGAAATTGAGGATGACAACAAGGCAATAACTTTGTTAAATTCGATGGGAGCAAAAACATACGGGCTTTTGAAACATCTAATAGCACCAGTTAAACCAGTGGACCAGACCTTCGAAGAGATCGTAACAGTGTTGAAGGATCACTTGAACCCCACACCGTTGATGCTGGCTGAACGATTTAAATTTTACGCCAGAACCCAGAGGCAAGATGAAAGCAATGCGGAATACTTAGTCGAACTGCGTAAGCGAGCGAAATACTGCCAGTTTGGAGGGAATTTAACAGAGGCGCTGCGGGACAAGTTCGTATGCGGCTTGGCCAAAGAAGGAACGCAGAAGCGACTTCTGGAAGAAAACGACCTCACACTGGACAGGGCTGTCCTCATAGCTTCATCGCACGAAGCCGCAGCGAAAGGGACGGCGGAAATGCAGCTAAAGGCGGCGGCACTCGGGGTGGACCAAATTACAGCAAGCACTCCCAAATGCTACCGTTGTGGAAAGACAACGCACGACCAGAATCAGTGCTGGTTTAAGGACCAAGAGTGCAGGAAATGTGGCAAACTGGGTCACATCGCGAAGGTATGCAGGTCCGGAAAGAAGACCAACAAGCAAAGGAAGCCACCACCACAAGGAAAGTACAACAAGGTGCATCAGGTGGCTGAAAAGAGTTCAGACGAACAAAATTCAGACTCAGACCCAAACAGCCAGGAGCTGGATAATCTGAGAATCCACCATGTGGGTAAAGTCACTGATCTACAGACGATCTGGGTCACACTAAAAATAGCGGAAGTCCAAGTACGAATGGAGCTGGACACGGGATCAGCTGTATCCGTCATCAACCAAAAGGACTATCACCGGCTATTCTCTCACATACCCTTAAGAAATACCAAATTCGTATTACAGACATACACGGGGCATCATGTATACCCCCTGGGAAAAATACGAGTCAAGGTGAGAGATAGGGGTAAAGAACACCCACGAATGTATCTGTACGTACTACCTGAGGGAGGACCACCACTTCTGGGACGGGAGTGGATCAAGAAAATAGACATGGAATGGCACTACCGACAAGCAATGACGAGTGAGGACTCGGTGCAGACAAGCAGCTCAGACTCCGAGCCGGAAGACGATAAGTCCAGCTTATGTATGAAAAACAAGATTAACATGAACTCACGGACTAAGGTTGGGAAATCGATGGCGTGCATAAAGACAGAGAATTCTGAGTCTGTTCAAGCTACAGACATATGCATTACGGAGGAACACCGGGCTAGAACTCAACGTTATGTCAAAGTACAACGACAATTAGAACAGTTGAGTGCCCGTCTCCTACAAGAGATGGAAAAGGTGAAAAAGTTCGGGGACACCGAATGGGAGTCCCTGGAAAGACAACAGAGACAGCTCGCTCAAGCAGAGAGCGATCATAGAGCCATCGTGGCCAAGTACCAATCACATCTCCCGGAGGCTGTTCAGGAACTAGAATATACACAGAACGATCCAAAGGAAGAGGAATCTTCAGGAAGTCAGGATGGTATTCCAGTTCACCTCTACGACTTGTTGCAAGCAGAGTGTAACGAGTTGAAAGAACAGTATGAACAGGCTCGGACTACAATCCTGGAAGGGGTTAACTTGGCAACTTCCGAAAAGCTCGTGTTAGTGAAAGCATATGAACGACTAAAGGTTGACCATAAGCAAGAATTACAAAGTCTGCAGGAAATGTTTGATGAGCTTCAGGCCAAGGCTGACTCATCGTTAGGGATTCAATCCATAAGAAAAAAATTAGTGGTGGAAGACATACCAGAACAGGGAATACAGGATGTCCAAGAACTCGTTAAATTATTAAAGGAAACACAAAATAAATATGAAGCGGCAATGGCCGAGGTCCAACGACTTGAAGAACAGATGCAACTGGAAATCTTTTCAGTGGAAGAAAAGGGAACTGTAAGAAACACAGAGACCGTAAGAATGGGCCATGAACATGAGCTTAAATCGTCAGAGGAGAAGGGTTTGGAGCTCTCAAAAGTTATTGAAATAGCCGAGGTTGCAACACAGACTGAGAAGATGGCAGCAGAGCAACCCTTAGATACCAAAAGTACGCTGACTCATGTCAAGGTTGAGCAACAGAACGCTGAAACAACTGCTCCGGTAGAGAGATTGAATAGTCCGATCAATCAATCTCCAAAGGAAGTTGAAGTATTAAAATCACAAATGAGGTCATTAGTAAACAACTTGCTGAAAGCCCAGAAAAAGTTAGAGGAAGCGGAACACGTGAAGAAGTCTCTTCAGGAAAGATGTCTGGATTTGGAACAAAAGCTGGCTGACGTCCAGCTGGGTAGGGAGGACATAGAAGACCCTCTCGCTGGCCTAGCTCAGGACGACTCCGAATATTACTATGTCCTGTCCTGCCCAACTTGTAACTTCGACTCCCACCATACAGAAATCATGGAGGAGCACCGAAAGTCTACGGAACATCGGGAGAAGGTGGCTCTACTACGGGAAAAGGAGGAAGAGAAGGAGGAACTGCGCATGCAGCTGGCAGCTGACAGTGGAGCCCAGAGAGTCTCCAAGAAGCAGAAAAGGAAAAGTTGAAACAGAAGATGACCCATCTGAACCATTATTACCTCTACCAGATCACACACGTGGTCCCTCCGAACGGAGCCAATTCATTCGGAAGTTCAAACTGTTAAACCCATGGAAGGACTATTGAATGAGTCACTCCAGCAATGTGAACCGACTACACCACAGAGACTGAATCTATGAACTGTTTTCCACAGAGACTGAATCTGTGATCTGTTTTGACATGAAGTTATATATGTTATTATGTTATGTTAAACATGAAGTTATATGACGTTGACTCCATCGAGAGTATATCAGTAAATTGTTATATGACGTTGACTCCATCGAGAGTATAGCTGCAAACTGTTTATATAAAATTGAAGATTGTATGTTAACGGGATTCTGTAAGTAATAAGCTAGGAAGGGAGGAGTGTTGTGTATGTAACCGTTTACCTTTAAGGGAACTATAGAATGTGACCGTTCGCCTTTAAGAGCACTACGTTAGGGTGGCACTATTTATTGGCTCATGTATACTGTAATACCGATAGTGACCACACCAGTATATAAGGGTTGGAATACGTTAACTAGGGCAGAAATCGCCCAGACCTCTGAATAGTAAAGACCTGTTTTGTTTGTACTTCTAAAGTCTCTGAAGTTATTTACTGCACAACCTACAGACTTTACAACTGGGGCCGTTAGATGGAGGGTAGTGGGGAGGGGAATGGGCTTGAGGGCGTAATGGGCGGTGAGGAAGGGTAGTGAGGGAGAGGTATTTGGGGCTGTCAGGGGGTGGGGTGTGAACTTGTGAGAGTTGGAGTGGAGGGGGCCAGCGAGTGGGGACCTGGGGCAGTGAGTGCGAGGGAAGTGGGGCGTGGGGTGTTGAGGGTGAGTTGTGTGGGGTGGTTAGGGGATGGGGAGTGTGGAGGTGAAGGGGAGTGGAGAGGCTAATGAGGGGGAGGGGTGTGGGGCACTGAGGGTGATGGGAGTGAAGCGCTGAGGCTGGGAATCTGGGATGTTGAGGGTAACGGGGAGTGGGGTGTTTAGGGGTGAGCAGTAGGTCGGTTAGATGGAGGGGTATGCGGCATTGAGGCAGAGGGGAGTGGATAGGTGAGGGTGTGGAGTTGGGTGGTGAGCGGGAGGTAATTTGGGGCAGTGAGGGAGAGGGAAGAGGGGCTGTGAGGGGGGGAATAGTGAGATGGTGAGGAAGAGGTTTGTGGGGCCGTGAAGAGATGGGCATTGGGGTGGGGAGGTGGAAGGGAGTGTGGTGTTGAGGGGGGGAAGTGGAGCGGTGAAGGGCTGGGGATGGGGCAATGAGTGGGGGAAAGTGATGGCGAGGGTGTGGAGCGCTGAGGGTGAAGGGAGTGGAGTGGTGAGAGGGGGAGTGGAGCGGTGAGGGGGTGGGGATGGGGCAATGAGTGGGGGAAAGTGATGGTGAGGGTGTGGGGCGCTGAGGATAAGGGAATTGATGTGGTGAGGGGGAGTGCAGTGGGACAGTGAGGGCGAAGGGAGTTGGGCAGGTATGGGGAGGGGAGTGTGGGGTGAGGGGGAGGGGAGTGGGGCGTATATGGGGAGTGTAGTGGGGCAGTGAGGGGGAGGGAGTGGGGCAGAGAGGGGGATGGGAATGGTGCGGTGAGGTGGAGGGGTTCGGGGTTAGGATGTGTCGGTTAGGGGGAATGGAATGGGACGGTAAGCATTTGAGGATTGGCGAGCTGAGCGGGTGCGAAGTGGGTCGCTTGGTGAAAATCCTGGAGCTCCCTGCCTAAGAGCACTGTGGGGCTACCTTCCATAGATTATGCGCATAAGAACATAAGTAACAGGAGCAGGAGTAGGCCATTCGGCACTTTGAACCATCCCCGTCATTCAATAAGATCATGGCTGATCAGATCTTAGCCTTAACACCAGTTTCCCGCTCGCTCCCCATAACCCTTGACTTGCCCATAGCTCAAATATATGTTTACCTCCACCTTGAATTTATTCAATGACTCCAATTTCACAGATCTTTGTGGTAAAGAATTCCAAAGTTTCAAGACCCTCTGAATTAAGAAATTCCTCCTCATCGCCATTGTAAATGGGCGACCACTTACCCTGAAACTATGCCCCCTAGATCTAGATTCCCCCACGAGGGGAAACATTCTCCCTGCATGTACCCTGCCAAGCCCGTTCAGAATCTTAAATTTTCAATGAGATCACCTCTCACTCTTCTAGACTCCAATGAGCATAGGACCAACCTGCCCAATCTTTCTTCATAAGCCTACCACTTCTCAGGAATTAAATTAGTGAACCTTCGCTGAACTGCCTCAAATGCAAGTATATTCCTCCTTAAATAAGGAGACCAAAACTTCACGCAGCACTCCAGGTGTTGTCTCACCAACGCTCTGTACAGTTGTAGCAATACTTCCCTACTTTTAAACTCCATCCCCCTTGCAATAAAGCCAACATACCCCTGTCCCTCACCGGCCCATTCGCCTCCCCCAAGCCGCCCCAGCCCACTCCCATTCCCCTCAATGACCCGCTCCCCTCCCCTCACCGCCCCAATCCCCTCACTCTCACCGATCCAATCCCCTCCCTCTCACCGATCCAATCCCCTACACCAACCGTCCCAATCCCCTCCCTCTCAAGGACCCAATTCCCTCACTCTCACCGACCCAATCCCCTCCCCTCACCGTCCCAATCCCCTCACTCTCACCGATCCAATCCTCTCACTCTCACCGATCCAATCCCCTACACTAACCGTCCCAATCCCCTCCCTCTCAAGGACCCAATTCCCTCCTTCTCACAGACCCAATCCCCTCCCTCTCACTGAACCAATCCCCTCCCTCTCACTGATCCAATCCCCTCCTCTCAATGCCCCGCTACCCTCCCTCTCACCGACCCAATCCCCTCCCTCTCACCGATCCAATCCCCTCCCTCTCACTGACCCAATCCCCTCACTCTCACCAATCCAAGCCCCTCCTCTCAACGCCCCGCTCCCCTCCCTCTCACCGATCCATTCCCCTCCCCTCACCGCCCCCCTCCCCTCCCCTCACCGCCCCCCTCCCCTCCCCTCACCGCCCCAATCCCCTCCCTCTCACCGACCCACCCCTACACGGCACAAACCCCAATCCCTCCACATCCCAAACCCCAACCCTCACCGACCAACTACGCTCACACTCACTGCAGCACTGCCCTCCCCACCCCTCCCTTTCCCCTCCCACTCAGCATATTCGGAAGTGACCGCTCTGCGTAGACTTCTGCGCCAACATGGCTGCTCCCATGGGGTCTCCGGGGTCATGGGCTTGGTTGACACACTTTCCGAGAGTGCAACGCCTCACTGAGCCGCCAATCCAATGGGGGATCAGCCCACCCGACCCATGATGGAAGGATGGCGAACCAATAAAACAGGTACTGCAATCACTGACAAATAACAGCGTGGCTGTGTCCACTCAGCATTTGCCTCCCGCCGGCACTGTGTTGGACAGCAGAGTGAATCAAAGGCTGAGGGGCGCTGTCGCACTCTGAATATTTGGAGCGCTGCCTTGCTTTTCAAGTGCAGCCCGCCTTATTGCGTCAGTCCCGGATTAGCGTCATTGCGTCATTCCCCGACCAGCAGCTTTGCGTCATTTCGCTTTGACTGTCTTTCGAGTGAGGCACTGCGGGGTTCTGGAACCAATGAGAAACCGGAGGGGGAATCAGCGCTCATTAAAGCGGAGCCAACCACTGGAATTATGGTTGTGCAACTATATTTCACTGATGTCAATTAAAGCGGGAACCAAACTGCGATAATTCAGCGGATGAGAGATGAAGAAACCGCGGGGAGCGGAAGGGAGAAAAATGGAGGGGAAAGGGGTAAAGAAATGGCGTTAGTTGAAATAAAAAGGGAAAGCGGAAAATTACTATCATTGCACAGAAAGAGGCCATTCGGCCAATCTTGTCTGTGCCAGCTCTTTGGTAGAGCAACCCACATAATCCCACTCCCCTGCTCTTGCCCCATAGAACTGCAAATGTTATCCCTTCAACTATTTATCCAATTCGCTGTTGAAAGTTACTATTGAATCTGCTACCACCGCCATTTCAAGCAGTGCCTTCCAGATCACAACAGCTCGCTGTATAACAAAAAAAGCTTCCTCATGTTGTCTCTGTTTTTTGCCAATCACCTTCAATCTGTGTCCACTTGTTACTGACCCTTCTGCCACTGGAAACAGTTTCTCCTTGTTTACTCTATCAAAAACCCTTCATCATTTAGAACACCTCTATCAAATCTCGTAACCTTCGCTGCTCTAAGAAGAACAACCTCAGCTTCTCCACATAACTGAAGTCCCACTTTCCTGGCACCATTCTAGTAAATCTCTTCCGCATCCTCTCAAAGCCCTTGACACAGTCCGTAATGTGTGGTGCCCAGAATGGAACACAATACAACAGCTGAGGCCTAACGTGTGTTTTATAAACTTTTAGCATAACTTCCTTGCTTTTGTACTCTATTCCTGTATTAATAAAGCAAAGGATGCCGTAAGTGTTTTTAGTAGACTTGACAACTTGTCCTGCCGAATTCAAAGATTTGTGTACATACACTCCCTGTCTCTCTGTTCCTGCACCCCCTTTAAAATTGAACCATTTAGTTCCTCTGGCCTCTCTCGTTCTTTCTACCTAAATGTACACTTCCCACTTCTCTACATTAAATTTCATCTGCCCTGTGTCTGCTCGGTTCACCAGTCTGTTCACCTCCTGAAGTCAGTTACTATACTTTACATTGTTTACTACTTTTCCGAGCTGTGTTTCATCTGCTAACATTGAAATCCTGCCCTGTGTACCCAAGCTCAGTTAATTAATATATATCAATTAGAGCAATAGTCCCAACTCCGACCACAGGGAAGCACCACTGCACACTTCCCGCCAGTTCAAGAACAATCGTTCACCACTTCTCTCTGTTTTATGTCCCTTAGAAAATGCAGTATCCGTGGTGCCACTGTCTATTTAATCCCATGGGTTTTAATTGTTCTATTATGTGGTACTTTACCAAATGTCTGTTGAAAGTCCATATACATAACATCAACCGCATTACCCTCATCATCACTCGCCATCAATTCATCAAAGAACTCGATCAAGTTAATCAAACACGATGTGCCTTTTATAAATCTATGATGACCCTTCTGATGAAGGGTTATCGACCTGAAACGTTAACTCTGTTTCTCTCTCCACAGATGCTGCGTGACCTGCTGAGTATTTCCAGCATTTTCTGTTTTTATTTAATATATCTATGCTGATTATCATTTATTAGCCCATAGTTTTCAAAGTGGAAAATAATTTTGTTCTGGATTAATGTGTCTAAAAGTTTTCCCACCACCGACATTAAGCTAACTGTCCTGTAGTTGCCGCCTTTTTCTCTCTCCCCATTTTTATATAGAGTTGTAAAATTTTCATTCCTCCAGTCCCCTGGCACTACGTTCACAGGGCTCAGTACGATGTCTCTTGCTTTTTGTGGTATACATCAATGATTTAGACTTCAACGTTGGGGGCATGATTAAGAAGTTTGCAAATGAAGCAAAAAATGGCTGTGTGGTTGATAGTGAGGAAGAAAGCTGTAGGCAGCAGGAATATTTCAATGGAATGGTCAGTTTTACGGAACAGTTGTAAATGGAATTCAATCTAGAGAAGTGTTAGGTACTGCATTTGGGGAGAGTTAAAGAGGTAAGAAAATACATAATAACTGGTAGGATACTGAGACGTGTAGAGCAACAGAGGGGCCTTGGAGTGCATGTCCAAAGATCCCGAAAGATAGCATGACATGCAGATAAGATGGTTATGAAGACATACGGGATGCATAGAAACATAGAAGATAGGAGCAGTAGTAGGCCATTCGACCCCTCGAGCCTGCTCCCCCATTCAATGAGATCATGGCTGATCATCCAAGCTAAGTACCCTGTCCCTGCTTCTCTCCATGTCCCTTGATCCCTTTAGCCTTACGAAACATATCTAACTACTTCTTGAATATATTTAATGAATTGGACTCAAATTTATAGATATGTGAAGAGAAAAAGATTGGTGAAGTCAAGCGTAGGACCCTTGCAGTCAGAATCGGGGGAATTAATAATGGGGAACAAAGAAATGGCAGACCAACTAAATACATATTTTGGTTCTGTCTTCACAATAGAGGACACAAATAACCTCCCAGAAATACCGGGGAACATATGGTCTGACGAAAGGGTGGAACTGAAAGAAATCAGTATTTGTAGGGAAATGGTGTTAGGAAAATAGATGGGACTGAAGGCCGATAAATCCCCAGGGCCTGATAATCTACATCCCAGGGTACGTAAGGAAGTGGCCCTAGAAATAGTAGATGCATTGCTGGTCATCTTCCAGAACTCAATAGACTCTGGAACAGTACCCATGGATTAGAGGGTAGCTAATGTTACCCTACTATTCAAAAAAGGTGGCAGAGAAAAAGCAGGGAATTATAGACCGGTAAGCCTGACATCGGTAGTGGGGAAAATGCTAGATTCCATTTTAAAAGAAGTAAAAGCAGAGCACTTGGAAAGCAGTGACAGGATCGGACAAAGTCAAAATGGATTTACAAAAGGTAAATCATGCTTGACTAATCTACTGGAATTTTTTGAGGATGTAACTGGTAAAATAGATAAGGGAGAACCAGTGGATGTGGTGTATTTGGACTTTCAGAAGGCTTTCGATAAGGTCCCGCATAAGAGATTAGCGTGCAAAATTAAAGCACATGGGATTGGGGGCAAGGTATTGATTGGATAGAGATCTGGTTGGCGGACAGAAAGCAAAGAGTTGGAATAAACGGGTTGTTTTCTGAGTGGCAGGCAGTGACTAGTGGGGTACCGCAAGGATCGGTCCTAGGACCCCAGCTGTTCACAATATATATTAATGATCTAGACGAGGGAATTGGATGTAATATCTCCAAATTTGCAGACGACACAAAGCTGGGTGGGAGGGTATGCTGTGAGGAGGATGTCATGAAACTCCAGTACGATTTGAACAGGTTAGGTGATTGGGCAGAAACATGGCAAATGCACTATAATGTGGATAAATGTGAGGTTATCCACTTTGGTGGCAAAAACAGGAAGGCAGATTATTATTTGAATGTAAATAGATTGGGAGAAGGGGAAGTGCAAAGAGACCTGGGTGTTCTTGTGCACCAGTCGCTGAAGGTAAGCATGCAGGTGCAGCAGGCGGTTAAGAAGGCAAATCTTATTTTGGCCTTCATAGCAAGAGGGTTCGAGTACAGGAACAAGTATGTCTTGCTACAGTTGTACAGGGCCTTGGTGAGACCGCACCTTGTGTATTATATGCTGTTTTGGTCGCCTTATCTGAGAAAGGCCATGCTTGCCATGGAAGGAGTGCAGCGAAGATTCACCAGGCTGATCCCTGGGATGGCAGGAATGATGTATGAGGAGCGATTGTGTCGATTGGGCTTATACTCACTGGAGTTTAGAAGGTTGAGAGGGGATCTCATCGAAACCTATAAAATTCTGTCAGGCCTGGACAGACTAGATGCTGGAAGGATGTTCCCGATGGCCGGGGAGTCCAGAACCAGGGGTCACAGTGTAAGGATAAGGGGTAGGACATTTAGGACTGAAATGAGGAGGAATTTCTTCACCCAGAGAGTGGTGAACCTGTGGAATTCTCTGCCACAGAGGGCGGTGGAGGCCAGTTCATTAAATATATTCAAGAAAGAGTTGTATATATTTCTTAAGGCTAAAGGGATCAAGGGGTATGGGGAGAAGGCAGGGACAGGGTACTGAATTTGGATGATCAGCCATGAGCTCATTGAATGGCGGAGCAGGCTCGAAGGGCCGAATGGCCTACTCCTGCTCCTATCTTCTATGTTTCTATGTTTCTATGCCTTCTGTGGTAGAGAATTCCACAGGTTCACCACACTCTGGGTGAAGAAATTCCTCCTCATCTCTGTCCTAAATGGCTTATGCTTTATCCTTAGACTATGTCCCCTGGTTCTGGACTCCCCCGCCATCGGGAACATTCTGCCTGCATCTAGTCTGTCTAGTCCTGTTAGAATTTTATAAGTTTCAATGAGGCCCCCTCTCATTATTCTAAACGCCAGTGAGTGTAAGACCAATCGACACAATCTCTCCCCATACGTCATTCCTGCCATCCCAGGTATCAGCCTGGTGAATCTTCGCTGCACTCCCTCCATGGCAAGAACATCCTTCCTCAGATAAGGCGATCAAAACTGCACACAATACTCAAGGCGTGCTCTCACCAAGGCCCTGTACATACTTTCCTTTGTTAGTTGTGGCATAGAATATAAGAGCAGGGAGGTTATGCTTGAACTGTATAAAACACTAATTAGGCCACAGCTTAGAGTACTGCGCACAGTTCTGGTCGCCACATTACAGGAAAGATGTGATTGCACTGGAGAGAATACAATGGAGATTTCCAAGGATGTTGCAATGAAAGGAGAGTTTTAGCCATTCTGAAAGATTGGATAGGCTGGGATTGTTTTATTTGGGGCTGGGGGGGGATTTAATTAAGGTGTATAAAAAATGAGGGGCCTAGATAGAGTGGGTAGGAGAGACCTATTTCCCTAGATAGAGTGGATAGGATGGACCTATTTCCCTAGATAGAGTGGATAGGACGGACCTATTTCCCTAGATAGAGTGGATAGGAGGGACCTATTTCCCCAGATGTGTGGTCAATAACCAATAGAGTTAAAGTAATTGTAGAAGAATTAGAGGGGAGTTGGGGAGAACTTTTTTCACCCAGAGTGTGGTGGGGATCTGGAACTCACTGCCTGAAAGGGTGGTAGAGCCACATTTAAAGAAAGAAAGACTTGCATTTATATCGTGCTGTTCACGACCTCAGGATGTCCCAAAGCGCATTACAGCCAATGAAGAAACGAAAGTGCTGTCCACTGAGCCAAAGCTGACATAAGTACTTTAAAAAGTTAAAGGCGCTATATAAATGCAAGTTGCTCTTGTTGTTTTCATCTAGGGATCTCGAGCCTTGGAGGCCCTTCAGTTCCCCTCATGGGCATATGTCTAGCCTTTGGCTGAACTATCTCCTCTTTGAAATTTTCCCATTGTTGAATTACTGTTTTGCTGACCAATCTTCGATTCCACTGCATCTGGGTCAGGTCCCTTTATAACTCCCTGAAATTAGCCCTCCTCCAGTTAAGTATTTTGGTGCGTGATCGTTCCCCGCCCATTTTCATAACTATTCTAAATCTGATGATATTATGATCACTGTTCTCCTAATCTCGCCTCTCCCCCACTGAAACATGCTTCACTTGCCCCACTTCATGCCCCAGAACTAGATCCAGCACTGATTCCTTTCTTGTTGGACTGGTCAGGAAAGATCCCTTGTGCAAATTTGAGGAATTCCTCTCCCTCTTTGCTCGTTACACTGTTACAATAGATTCAAAGTAAGGGGCAGGAGGTTTAGATTGGATTTGAGAAAAAACTTTTTCACCCAGAGGGTGGTTGGAATCTGGAACTCACTGCCTGAAAGGGTGGTGGAGGCAGGATCCCTCACAACATTCAAGAAGCATTTACATGAGCACTTGAAATGCCATAGCATACAAGGCTATGGGCCAAGTACTGGAAAATGGGATTAGAATAGACAGGGCTTGATGTCCGGCGCAGACACGATGGGCCTCTTTCTCTGCTGTATAGCTCTATGGCCTAGAAATTCAGTTGGTAGCACCAGCCGCTAGTGTCTTAAGGAAGCAATAAGTGGGGTGCAAAGTGGCTAGCGCCCGGGCGTGGCGCGACCTGCGTCTCTCGCGAAATTGAGCGTACATTTAGTGGCGGCGCAAAACCGTAATGCCTGCTCAGCTGCGCGTGCAGATCCTGTCGTCATTTCATCATGCAATGCCCTTGGTGTGCCCCGAACTGGAAATTCACTGGCGCGCCCCTTCTTTGGACCTGGCACTCCCAGCGACTGGTTGACTTGAACGGTACACATTCGCTGTGGGGCTGCGGGGGCGCTATATAAAGGGGGCTCTTCCTGGCTTCTTAGTGGTAGCCATTTTTGGACCACTCCTGTGTGAGAGAGAGATAGATTTGCAGCGAGACAGAGGGAGAGAGCTTTCTGCATTGACTCAGCGCTCGCACAGGTACTTCCAGCTTCAGCCCAGAACTTTGCAGTTGGATTGATTTTTCACTGCCACAGCCTTGAGTAGCCAAATATTATGGGGGCTGCAATGGGTTCAAACGTTGCGTTTCTCCATTGCATTGAGAGGGCTCAGAGACGCTGAGAGAGAGTGCCAATCATGACCAGACGGAGGAGGGACAAGAGGCGTCGGCACAAGAGGCCTTACCCTCCCAGGGTATTCCGCCAGCAGTTCTCATACCTCAACATGTCTGAGGAGCAGTGCATTTGGAGGCTTCAATTCAGAAGGGAGGTGGTCACTGAGCTCTGCCACCTGTTTCAGAGAGATCTGCAGCCTCAGCTGAGGAGCAGGACGTCTCTGTCGGTGGCAGTGAAGTTGACAGTGGCTCTCAACTTCTATGCCACTGGCTCCTTCCAATCCGCTACTGGGAACATTGCCAGTCTCTCCCAGTTCGCGGTGCATTGCTGCATCCGCCAAGTCACCAATGCCCTCTTCAACAGGAGACGTCAGTACATTTCCTTCCCCATCTCCCTGAACAAGCAGCAAGAGCGTGCAATGGGATTTGCATCAATCCCGGGCAACCCCATGATCCAGGGCGCCATTGACTGCATGCATGAGGCTTTGTCGGCGCCTCTAGAGAATGCTGAGGAATACCGCAACTGGAAGGGGTTCGATTCATTGAATGTGCAGTTGTTGTGTGACCACAGACAGCTAATACTAGCTGTCAATGCCCGCTTTCCAGGCAGCAGCCACGACACCTTCATCCTGTGCCAGATTTCTGTTGCAGACCTGTTTGAAGCCCCGGCTCACCCAGGAGGCTGGCTTCTCAGGGACAAGGGCTGTCCTTTGTGTACCTGGCTGATGACCCCACTCTGTGCGCCCAGCACCCCTGCTGAAAAACGATACAATGACAGCCATCAAGCGACCAGGAACATCATTGAGCACACAATCGGCGTGCTAAAGCAACGGTTCTGCTGTCTGGACCATTCTGAGGGAGCCCTTCAGTACTCGCCTGAGCGAGACTCCCATTTCGTGGTAGTGTGCTGCATGCTGCACAACCTGGCTATCCTCAGGACTCAGCCACTGTCAGCAGACATTGGAGCACCACCAGAGGAGGAGGAGGAGGAGGAGCACCAAGACGGGAGGGAGGCACAAAGTGCAAGGGCCGTCCATCAGCGTCTTATTGCAAGACGGTTCTAGGCCCCCTCTGAGGGAATGGCTTGTGCCAGCAAACCCTGAGCTGGTCAAGGCAACAAATAGTTCAAAGAGCAAACATGCACAATCTGAATAAAGACAATTTCTTATTCAACAAGCTCTGTGCCCTTCCCGCATGACAAACAGAAACATAGAAACCCCGAAAAAAACAGTCAAACACATAACTGGCTCTCACCACCTGGAGACAATGAACAAAAGATTTAACCAAAAATGACCATGATCCTCGGCCTTCACAAAAAAAACAGCATTTTGCAACACCTCCTATTTCTCTCCTGCTTGCGCGATTGGCCCCTTCCCACCTTGCTGCTCCTCCGCAATGTGACCCCAGTAGCTGCAGCAAGGCTGGGGGAAGGCTGCTCTGTGTCTGATTGTGAGTTGGCAGATGCCCTTGGGGGACGGCCTGGACCAGCTCTGGGCCTGGAGGGCCCGGCTGCTGACTGCTCCAACTCTGCATGGGCGGCAGCAGTCTGTCCTATGGGTGGTGGCAGCTGCAGTGGAGGAGTGACAGTGTTGGCAGCAGGAATGCTGCCAACCTGACAGAGCACAGGCACTCCCTGGTCGGACGAGACACTGGCACTCACACGGGGCAGCACTGAAGCATGCACAGCAATCTGCTGAAGCACAGTCTGCTGGCGTGCTGCGGCGCAGTGAGGGTCCCGGCTAATGCTGCTGGATCCAGCGAGGGTGGCAGCAGTTAGTGCTCATGTGGCCCTGATCTTTGTCTGCATCAGACCAGCCAATGACTGCATGGCACGCATAAGCACTTGGCTGGAAACCGCCTGTGCTGCACTGAAGTCTTGCAGAATCCTTGCCTGTGCTGCCCCGAATTCCTGTACACTCCTTGCCAGTGACTGTATGGAGTCAGGCATCCTTGCCACTGCAGCCATGAGCTCACTGTGCCTCTGCTCTGCCTTGGCACCCATTTCAGCAAGGAGCCGCATCTCCTCTGCGCTCACTGTAGCAGGACTGGAGGCCACACTCTCCCTCCGGGGAGAAGGCCGCTGAGGTTCCCTACCCCCCTGCATTGCTGCAGCCCGCTGGGCCCCGGAGCTTCATCCTCCTCAGACCCTTCCCACCTGCTCCCCTCCAGGGAAGACATGTCCCCATTATGGTCGTGGCCTGCCTCGGCTGAGGGTGGCACTGATGTTCCGGCTTCCTCTTCCTCCTCCTTGCCTTCTGAATCAGTCCCACTGGCAGCTTGAGGGCCCGCCTCCTCACCTGGCGATTCAGCATCTGAAAGCAGGCAGGTACAAGAGTTGCTTTAGCGCGAGGACAGGGCGGCAGCAAGGGAGGCATGAGTGCTGGAATGCACTGCATTGGTTCGATAGTGGCAAAGGATGCTGGTGTGAGGCACAAGTGGAAAGAGAGAGGACAAAAAGGTGATGACCTTACCATCGCTGTCCAGAATGGGGCCGGCTTCTCCAGAGGTGACGGGGCCACTCAGCCGGCCTGCCATAATCCGCTCGACATGCTGCTCCAGATGGCTCAGGTCCTTAAGTTCAGCATGGCCTCCCCCGGTCCGCTGCTTCTGCCTCCTGTTATGGGCCAGCTTGCCCTGCAAGAGAAAGGACAGGCTCTGAGAACAGTGTGAAGCCCTGATATTGGCTGCACTGCCTCCCATGGTCGAATAGCCCTTACAGTTTGAAGCCCTGATCTTGGCTGCACTGCCTCCCATGGTCGAATAGTCTTTACAGTGTGAAGCCCTGATCTTGGCTGCACTGCCTCCCATGGTCGAATAGCCCTTACAGTGTGATGCCCTGATCTTGGCTGCACTGCCTCCCATGGTCGAATAGCCCTTACAGTGTTTGAAGTGGCGAATGTACATGTGAGTTTCATGAGAGGCCTATAGGTGTTGGATGAGGGCTGGGCATTGGGGCTTTCAGGACACTTTGGCCATAAAGTGAGGTGCACATGCAGGGATGAAGAGGATACTGGAAAGGGTACTCACCCTGACAACCCGAGTGAGGTCGTTGAACTTCTTCCTGCATTGCGTCGGGGTCCTAGGCACCATGCTCTGGAGGTCACTCTGTGCGCCACCTCCCTCCAAACTTCTCGGTACTCATTGGGCAGCGGCCTCCTGCCACTGTCTGGAAAGAGGATCTGCCAGCTGTGCTCCACTGCACCATCCAGCACGTTCAGCGCCCCCTCAGTAAACCGCTGCACCCGCTCCCTGGCCCTCTCCATGTTTGTTGTCCTAAGAATGTCGCAGCAGGTCAGTCCATATCGAGAATCAGGGCTGAAATGCGCAGGGCATGGCTGCAAGCCAAATCGACCCTCCCCCTTTAAGAGGTCACCGGCGCCAGCGTGTATGCCTGCAATCACTAACTGGCCGCACCAGCGCTGTGCCCGCCCTCGGTGGTAGCGCCTCGCCTCTCCGGCTTAGCACCTTAGGATAGTCGTGCAGCGCCTGATTTAGCGCACCAACAACCTCTTGGGGCGAAGCAAGTCACTTTCGCTGAAGGTGGCGATAATTTGCGCCGGGTGTTAAATTTACCGCACGCTCAACTATAGCGCCCCAGACGTGGTGATACTGAATTTCTAGGCCTATGACTCTAATCTCAGTCTATATTAGGATAATTGAAATCCCCCGTTATCACTACTGTGTAGTTCTAGCATCTTTCAGTAATTTGCCTGCAAATTTGCTCCTATATCTCCTTCTCACTATTTGTTAGTCTATAGTGTACACCGAGAAGTGTAATATCTCCTCTACTGTTCCTTAATTCTAACCAAATAGATTCTGTCTTTAGCCCCTCAACTACCTCATCCCTTTCCAGTGCTGTAATAGTTACTTTCATTAATACTGCTACACACCCTCCTTTCTATGCTTCCCTAACTTTCCTGAATACCTTGTAGCCAGGAATATTAAGTTCTCAATCCTCCCCATCTTTGATCCAGGTCTCTGTTATTGCCACTATACCATAGTCGCATGTGGGGACTTGTGCCTGCAGCTCACCAACATTACTTACCAGACGCCGTGTATTTATGTACATGCACTCCAAACCCATCTTAGCCTGCCTCGCATTTACCCTCCAGTCTGATCACTCCTATTTCTGAACTATTCTTTACCCACTGCTACTCGCCTCTCCCTGTCCTCTGTACACCTTGTTCCTCCTCCCCTAATGTATCAGCCTGGTGCCCATCTCCCTGACAAATTAGTTTGAACCTTCCCAGCAGCACAAGTGTGCAGATGTCGGAATGACAGGGGGAGAAGTGGGAAAGGAATGTTGCAATTGGGAAAGAAATGGGAGACCAGGGAACTAAATGGGAGACGAGGGAAAGAAATGGCGAGCTGGAAAGAAATGAAGGGGGGGCGGGTGGGCGGTGTTAGAATTTCAGGTCCGACAAGTGTACGGGGAATTAAGGCTCAGTGCGACTCACAGGAAGTGACCTCATCCCACAGAGGTGATCGCCAACATGGACAACGCCGGCACCACCTTCCTGTCCACTGTCCTGTCAATACTCACCGCATAGACCAGTCAGAGTGAGAGTGAGACAGAACGAGACAGAGTGAGAGAGAGAAGAGAGAGAGAGAGAGAAAAAGAGGAGTAAAGAGAAAGGGTCAGAGGGCGTGAGATGAAGAGAGAGACAGACAGACAGAGATGGACCAAATGGGAAAGAGAGACATACAGAGTGAGTTGCATAGAGGGTGAGAGGGAGAGAGACACAGAGGGCGATGAAGAGTAAGAGAGAGTTAGCTGGGAATGCCACATCCTGTTCCAGGAAAGAGGGACACGGGATGAAAGGGGGAAGAGAAATACCTTATAAGAACATAAGAAGTAGGAGCAGAAGTAGGCCATCGGCACCTCGAGCCTGCTCCATCATTATAGAAGATCATGTCTGATCGTGGGCCACAATTCCACTCTCCTGCCCGATCCCAATATCCCTTGATTCTCTTAGATTCGGAAAATCTACCTCTCTCAGCCTTGAATATACTCAACGAATGAGCATCCACAGCCCCCTGGGGTAGAGTATTCGAAAGATTCACAACCCTCTGAGTGAAGAAATTTCTCCTCATCTCAGTCCTAAATTGCCGACTCCTTATCTTTGGTTGCACTCATGGGAAGCCCATTGTGAGTGTTTGTTTCGAGTATTAACGTGGCTCGTCCACGTTGCAAAAATCCATCAGCTAGCCACAGCCAAAGTGGCCGGCAGAACCAGGATCTTATAGGGACTCGGCTGGTCTTGCAACGGCCATACATATCCACCAAGCGTGAAAGCCCCACCGAGGTAAGTGAACTGAGCCAGTACCGTTCAGTATGATGGTCATCCCTCATCATCTGATGTGTAAATTTAAAAAGCAATACACCGCAAACAAACCAGTCACTTCAAACAACATCAACTATTATATTCACACCCCCGTGTGGAATCCACTTGGTTGCCATACCCCACCCGTAGGGCCCGGCAGTTAATTCTCGGGCAGTCATAGGATTTGACAAACACTTTACCAAATCAGCGGTGTCAGTCCTCTGCCCTAATCGATATCGTCAACTTTGGAACTAACATCCCGGGGTTGCTATGCCAGGCGTCGATGGCGTTGACTGGCCTTTGACTCCGATTCAAAAGTCCTAGGTTGGTAACAAAGTATATGACATTATTCACGCCTATAAGCTGTAAATGGCGGAACCTTCAGCCGGGTAGGACCGAACTGACTCTTGAGGCATTAGACTGAATCCTCTACACAGTTGACTCCAATGAGTCAAAATAATTTTTCCTTGGCCCCTCCTACGGGGAAATGGTTGCCGCCAACCGATTTGAGTTATTTTAGAGTCGATTAGGCTTAAAGCGCCGACTGGACCACGAATGGTACGACCCGCACACGGCCCACCACTCAAAGGCACCGTGGCTATTACAACATCAGTTGCAATCCAGCCTATTTAGCAGATTTCTCGGCCAGTCGGTTTAGCTGCCCTCACAGGCAGCTGGTGGGACCCCAGAGGTACGACTCACTGTGGCGTAGATATCTGCAAGATTACCGCAGCTACGTTTGCGAACACCGGCTAACAACAATCGGTGGAATAACCGGCCTGAGATCCTCGAAGGTTCTCAAAGGTACCGGAATTCTACATCCGAAGAGTTTGAAAGGTTTGGTTGTATCCCACCGAATGAGGTTCTCGGCCAGTTGCTTCAGCCAACACCTAAGTGTTGCCCAGCGGGACCACGTGGAGGTACAACTCACAGTGATATAGAGCCCCAGATTCTCGCTGTTACTAGTAACCCTGAAAACATTTTCGGGAGTCGAGGGGGGAGGGATATTCCCCCTCAACGCCTAATGTAGCCACAGGCTGACCAACTCAAGGAAGACCCTTAAGAGAGTCATAGTTACTCTCTTATGACACCTAGTTCCAGACTCTTCAGACAGAGGGAACAACCTCTCAGCGTCTACCCTGTCAATCCCCTTCAAAATCTTGCAGGTTTCAATGGGATCACCTCTCATTCTTCTAAACTCTAGAGAGTATAGGCCCAATCTACTCAACTTCTCCTTAGTGAACAATCCCCCTCATCAAAGGAATCAATCTAGTGAACCTTCGTTACACCCGCTCGAAGGGAAGTACATCCTTCCATAGGTTCGGAGATCAAAACTGTACACATTACTCCAGGTGTGACCTCACCAAAGCCTTGTACAATTGCAGCAAGACTTCCTTACTAATATACTTGCAATAAATGCCAACATACCATTTGCCTTCCTAATTGTTTGCTTTAACTGCCTGTTAACTTTCTGTGTTTCGTGTACAAGGACAGCCAAATCCCTCTTAACACCAACATTTAAAAGTTTCTCAACATTAAAAAAAATATTTTTTCCATTCTACCTACCAAACTGAATAACCTCACGCTTCCTCACATTACACCCCATCTGCCACCTTCTTGCCCACTCACTTAACCTGTCTATATCCCTTTGCCGGATCTTTGTGTCCACCTTGCAGCTCATTTTCACACGTAGCTTTGTATCATCAGCAAACTTCGATACATTACACTTGGTCATTCATCTAAGTCTTTGATATAGCTTGTAAATTGCTGAGGCCCCAGCATTGATCTTTGTGGCACCCAACAATTAACAACAGCCTGCTGTTGGATTGCAAAAATTGGCCTGTGAATCAAAGCCTGAATCCTCCAGTCTTTAAATATATTAACCAAAGCTGTAGGGAGGGCTGTAGTACTAGAAACCATTCAAAGGATGTTTAGCTTAACGTATTAGGAAATATATATAAAATGAACATGTAGCATTTAGGTAGCTGCGAAGCATGATGGGATACTTGACCATCATATTAACCAAGTACTGTAGGAATAAAATATTTACTAGATTCTTAGTCTCTGTCTTTGTTGTTATCAGTGTTACAGAAGCAGTGTTTAATGCAGCTGGCCTTCTGATAGATAAGGGGAACTGAACTTCATAGGGAGTCGGCCATTGATATCTCTCCCTCAAACACCTTATCTTCCTTTGAAATATCTGCTCACAACCAAAAGCGGACATTGTTTATCATCTCAAGAATTAAGCGACCTTGCTCACAGAAGCTGGAAACTAGATGTTATGCTGTATGTCAGAACACTTCAGGGCAGCTCCCGACATTGAGTGACGAATCACGCCAACCAAGAAGGGAGTGACAGTAGTGACGCTGTTTGTATGTGTACACTTACTTTTGCAACCTAATGGGCGTTACCTATCGAAAGGTACATCAAGGATTGTAGATTGTATTTCGTTGAGAGGAACGGTTCGATTCTGGGGAGATCAGCCTCTCTCCCTTGTGCACAAGCTTTCTAGCTATTTACTAAAAAAACTTTTACTTTATTCTCAATTCCGTTTCAGTCTAGAGTTTCTCCGAATTCGAATCTAACACTGCCAACCATTAAATGACCCATTTGGTCCCACTCTCTGTTTTCTGTCCTCATCTGAACCACACGGTCGGTCTCACCATCGCCTGTGGGTACAATTCTAGACTCCTCGGGGAACGTAGCTGAACTCGTGCAAATATGGAAGCAAGGAGCGGGGTAACCTGGATTGGCATTGGATTGGATTCTGCTGTGCCCCAGCCGAGCTATGCTGGGAGCTGTTTTGTTTCCAGTTTTTCTTATTCAATCACGAGATGTGGGCATCGCAGGCAATGCCATCATTTATGGCTCATCACCAATTGGCCTTGAGAAGGCGGTGGTGAGCCTCTGCAGCCCACACTGCTGTTATGGTTTGGGGTGTTGCAGATTTCCAGAGATGATGAATTAACGGCGATATATTTCCAAGTCAGCGTGTGTGATTTGGAGGTGTTGGTGTTCCCATGTGCCTGCTGCCCTTGTTATTCTAGGTTGTAGAGGTCGCAAGCTTGGGAGATGCTGCCGAAGAAGCCTTGGCGAGTTGCTGCAGTGCATCTTGTAGATGGTACACACTGCAGTCAAGGTGCGCCGGTGGTGGAGGGAATGAATCTTTAAATTGGTGGATGGGGTACCAATCAAGCGGGCTGCTTTGTCCTGGATGGTGTCAAGCTTCTTGAGTGCTGTAGGAGCTGCACTCATCCAGACAAATGGAGAGTATTCCATCACACTCCTGACTTATGTATTGTAAATGGTGGAAAGGCTTTGTGGTGTCACAAGATGAGACACTCGCCACAGAAAACCTAGCCTCTGACCTGCTATTTTAGCTACAGTATTTATGTGGCTGGTCCAGTTACATTTCTGGCCATATGTGAACTCAAGGATGTTGCTGTTGGGGGATTCAACGATGGTAATTCCATTGAATGTCAAGGGGCGGTGGTTAGACACTCTCTTGTTACTAGCCACTTTTCAGTCCCAGCCTGAATATTGTCCAGGCCTTGCTGCATGTGGGCACGGACTGCTTCATTATCTGAGGAGTTGCGAATGGGGCTGCGCACTGGGAAATCATCAGCAATCATCCCCACTTCTGACCTTATGTTGGAGGGGTGGTCATTGATGAAGCAGCTGAAGATTGTTAGGCCTAGGACACTGCTCTGAAGAACTCCAACAGCGATCTCCTGGGGCTGAGATGATTGTCCTCCAACAACCACAATCATCTTCCTTTATGCTAGGTATGACTCGTCACTCTTACAGGATTTGGAACTGAGGTGGGAAGCTGAGTGGGATTCACATTGACTACTAAGAGCAGCTTAGATGCGAGTTGGGTAACTGGGTGGAAGCCTGCAGGAGGACAATGCCGAGTGGGCTGTTGAAGGAAGGTCAGGAACTTTATTCCCCATCTAAGCCAAACTGGGGCCGAATCAGATCCATTCCATTGGCATTGCTGGAGGAACAAAGACCAAGGTCCATCTAGTTCACCTTCTCCCATCCTGGTAGGCGCAGGGTACAATGATAATGGAGTTTTTGACAAAGCACAGCAATCAATCTCGTTCAATTAGCCTACAACAGACCCAGACATTAGATGAGGAAACCCCCCAGTGGTGGAGAGCTTTGGGAACCGTAGGTTTAAAGTCACCGGTTCCTCTCAATCCCCGCTATACTCAACATATGTCATGTCTCAAGTTACTCATACACTATCCTTCAGAGAAATCTCTTTAATGTGCAGGGAATATCTGCTTCCAGCATCATCCTGGGAAGCTTGATCCATAGATTGACATAATGCTCACTGAAATAACATTAGAATAGATTCATGTTTTGGTAAAATAATTACAATGCTAGTGGAATGTTGGCCTTTATCTCAAAGGGGGCTGGAATACAGAGCACTGGAAGTTTATGCTACAGTTGTATGACGCTCTGGTCAGGAGCCATTTGGAGAAACTGTGTTCAATTCTGGGCACCGCACCTCAGGAAGGATATATCGGCCTTGGAGGGGATGCAGCGCAGATTCAGAATGATACCTGGGCTAATATGGGTAAATAATGAGGATGGGTTGAAGAGACTAGACTTGTATTCCCTCAAGTGCAGAAGATTAAGGGCATTGAGGAGTTTAAGATGATTAAAAGAGTTGAAAGAGTAGATAGAGAGAAACTATTTCCTCTGGTGAAAGTACTCCAGTACAAGGGGGCATAACCTCAAAAATTAGAGCTAGGCCGTTCAGGGGTGATGTCAGGAAGCACGTATTCACACAAAAGGTAGTGGGAATCTGGAACTCCCTCCCCCAAAAAGCTGTTGAGGCTGGAGGTCAATTACAAATTTCGAAACTGAGTGTTGTGTTAGATCGGGTTATTAAGGGATGTGGAACCAAGGCGGGTAAATGGAGTAAAGATACAGATGAGCCATGATCTCATTGAACGTGGGAACAGGTTCGATGGGCTGAACCAGCCACTCCTGATCCGATGTTCCTATGTAGACCATTGAATGAGATGGATTGTCCAAGGTGTCCGCACTGAGCTGAATATAATGGTGCAGCAGTAGGTGCTGGGAATTCGGGACAGGCCCACCAGTTACTGTAGTATCCCATCTGAACCCAGCCTTCACCAATCATCTAACAGAGAGCGTTCCTTACGGGAAAAACATAGGTGTCTCATGAATAATTGATCAAGCCATTTCTCCAAAATCAATAAGCTTCTTGAAAAGTTCAGGTTAAGCATTCGTAGATTTATTGAGCACAAAGATCATGCAATAGCACTTAAACATACACTAAAAAGATCGGGCTTACAAACACACCCGATCGTCAGGGACTCAAACACATTACAGTTCTGAGCTCAGTATTCAGGCCCTTCAAACCATTGCAATCCAAATCCTCATTACCCTCTGCCACTTTATTCATACCTTTCTAAGCTACAGGTTTCCTTGTCCAAATGTCCATCAGTAGAAGCTACACAGCCCTGACCATGTCTGGCTCATGTGTGCAGTTTTCCACCTTTACACGACAGAATGGTGACCAATGGGTAATTTTACAACACTTCTATTGATTGACGCGAGTGAAGATGGGAACATCTCAATTTCCACTTCCTCGGGAATAAAACTCCGGATAAGGAGAATCTCACAGGATCCGCCCCTT
Organism: Somniosus microcephalus; assembly: GCF_052327205.1. Taxonomy (NCBI): domain Eukaryota; kingdom Metazoa; phylum Chordata; class Chondrichthyes; order Squaliformes; family Somniosidae; genus Somniosus; species Somniosus microcephalus. The sequence goes on along the minus strand of NW_028225181.1, from coordinate 6,200,174 downwards.
ATCAGTAACTTCAGTTAATAAATCTGGTGTCCTCACTGTTTCCACTGGGCTCATGAGCTCGGTATAACTTATTTACTTCGTTATCTTATCAAGCATTTAGCTTTTGTCACACGTAATTTCTATTCTACCAAATAAAATCTTTACTTATAAGTAAATGTTTGATTCTGTAAAGTCCAGAACCAACTATTTCACCCACTCTACAGAAACCCCAATTAAAAAGAAGAGATTTACCCCGAGGTTCTCCTTTTACCAGGACTATCTGTTGCCCTTGCACCTGTTATCAGTGCTGACAGCTCCCTGAAGCTTAGGAATCTCTACACAATGGTAGGTCTTTAATGAAAGTCCCTCATTAAGCAGGAGATCACTTCTACCTGAACCGGGCCAGAGCTGTAGTGTCAGTCTTGGTTCAGCAGTCCAGTGGTCACTACTTCAAAATGGAATGGTATTTAACACAGCAAAGGCTACAAGCTCCCACACCCCTGCAGTATGAAGAGGAATCAATCGCGATATAAGAATAGCACACGTCTAGTTGGAAATTAACCCTTTGCTGGCAGTTTCCTTGGGTTGAACAAGTTGAAGGTGAGGCACAGCCGTAATCGAGCGAGGCTGTGAAACACACGGAGACGGGATCACGGGCTCCGGGCACTCGCTGACACGGTCGGTCACCTTCATTCTTCCACAACCGAGCACTCAAAGTCATCCGCACTCAAATGGGACTCCTCGTTCGCACATTGATCCTTCAACATCAGCTTCACCTGCATCACAGACAGGAGAAAGGACGAGTGTTGCAGCAAGGATGGGGAGGGATGTAGGATAGACAGAGAGAAAGATAGAGAGAGGCAGAAAGTGACAGTGTATGAGAGAGATAGAGAGAGAGAGAATGACAGAGAGAAAGACAGAGACAGAGAGAGAAAGAAAGAGACAGATTGAGAAGGAGAGAAAGAGAGTGTGTTAGATAGAGAGAGAGAGAGTCATGAGAGAGAGACAGAGAGAAAGAGACAGAGAAAGACAGTGTATGAGCGAGAAAGAGAGAGACAGAGAGATAAAGATAGACAGTGAGAGACAGTGACAGTGAGAAAAAGACAGAAAGATAGAGACAGGGAAAGAGAGAGATAGACAGAGAAAGACAGTGTATGAGAAGCCTGAGACACAGAGAGAAAACAGACAGAGAGAGAGACAGTGAAAGAGAGAGAACGACAGAGACAGACAGAGAGAGAGAGAATGAGAGAGTGTGTAAGAAACAGAGAGAGAGACAGGGAGAGACAGAGAAAGAGACAGGGGAGAGAGAGAAAGACAATGAGAGATAGAATGGGAGAGAAACACTGAAACAGCGACATACAGAGAGAGAGGAAGAGACAGAGAGGGAGAGGGAGAGACAGACAGAGAAAATGAGCGACAAATCGAATTGATTCTACGCTCAGCAAGCCATTCAGCCGCTCGAGCCTGTTACACAGGAACAGGAGGAGGCCATTCAGCCCCTCGAGCCTGCTACACAGGAACAGGAGGGTGCCATTCAGCCCCTCGAGCCTGTTACACAGGAACAGGAGGAGGCCATTCAGCCCCTCGAGCCTGTTACACAGGAACAGGAGGAGGCCATTCAGCCCCTCGTGCCTGCTCCTCAGGAACAGGAGGGCGCCATTCAGCCACTCGAGCCTGTTACACAGGAACAGGAGGAGGCCATTCAGCCCCTCGTGCCTGCTTTACAGGAACAGGAGGAGGCCATTCAGCCCCTCGAGCCTGCTCCACAAGAACAGGAGGAGGCCATTCAGCCCCTCGAGCCTGCTACACAGGAACAGGAGGAGGCCATCCAGCCCCACGAGCCTGTTACACAGGAACAGGAAGAGGCCATTCAGCCCTTCCACAGCCTGCTACACAGGAACAGGAGGAGTCCAGTTTGCCCCTCGAGCCTATTACACAGGAACAGGATGAGACCATTCAGCCCCTCGAGCTGCTCTGTACCACAGCTCCATGAATGAGGTGGTCTGGGTGACAGGATGACATCCAGAGGGGGAAGTGGATCTGGTTACATATCTGATGTGGAGATGCCCATCAGTGAATTCAGACATCGAGAGGGAGGATCTGCTGTCGCCCTGTGTTTGCTCTCAGTGCAGTGCAGTCTCTCACCCTCTCCACAGCGATTCTCTTCGCCATTTCATCATCGAGTTCTGTCATTGAAGTGATCTGCACATCAATCCGCTGGTACTGAATATCTAAAAACAACAGGCACAACTTCAAAAGGTTAAACAGGTTGAGAGTTCAGCACAAGTCACGGGATGACTGTGAACTCTTGCTGCCCTCTATTGAATGCTCTCTTACCGCGGTTTTTGCATTCGCTCTATCCTTTACCTCTCTTTTATTCTCGTTTTATCTCACCCCTCTTGTCTCCATTCTACTCTCTCTGTGTATTCATTCTCTGCCCTCCATTCCACCGCCAGCTTTTATTTCCTCTCCCGCTGTGATGTCACCACTTGCTTCACACAATGCTCAGTTACTACATCCAACTCCTATCGAAATCCCCATCCCAATTCCCTCAGTCTCCTCATCCAATTGGCCTCGGAATCCTCATCCCACTCCACCCAGTCTCCTCATCCAACTGGTCTCGGAATCCTCATCCCACTCCACCCAGTCGTATCATCCAACTCCCCTCAGTCTCCTCATAACACTCCCCTTAGTCGCCTCATTGCACCCCCTTCAATCTGGCCATCCTATTCCCCTCAGACACTGCACTCACAACCCTCAATCATTGCATTCAACTCCCCTCAGTCTCCCCGTCCAAGAACCATTCGTCTCCTCAACCCAGGACCCTCAGTTAGAGATTTGATGAATCTGAGGGGCAGAGGATTTCAACAGTTGCATTGATTGAACAGTGTGTTTAATGGACGCCAAAAGGCAGATACCTGAGGTTTCAGGTCCCCCCGGAACAGTGGATGAACGGACAGTGGATTCGCGAGTGGATTGTTCCTCGGGTTTCTCAGTTGGGGATGTCTCGGGATCTGTAATAAAGGAAGAGAGAAAGGGCAGAGTGCTGAGTGGAGCACACCTGAACTGGTCATCAGGCTGGTGCTAGAGTACGAAGAATGTCAGAAACCAGTCTACAGAAAAACTGGAATCTTCGAATCCCACACCGTTAAGTCACTGGATCCCACTACACTCAGTCACTGCAACACACTCTACTCACTCCTCCTTCCACTCACCTCAGCCTCCTCATCACATAGCATTCAGTCTCCTCATCACGCTCCCCTCAGTCTCCTCATCAGACTCCACTTCAGTCTCCACATCCCTCTCCCCTCAGTCATTGCAGCCAACTACACCCAGTCACTGCAGTCCACACACCTCAGTCCCTGCAGCCCACTCACCTCAGTCCCTGCAGCACACTACCCTCGGTAATTACAGCCCAATCCCCTCAGTCACTGCAGCCCACTCCCCTCAGTCACTGCAGACCACAACACTCAGTCATTGCAGCCCACTCCCCTCAGTCACTGCAGCCCAATCTTCTTAGTCATTGCAGCCCATTCCCCACTGTTCCTTCAACCCAATCCCCTCAGCCACTGCAGCCCACTCACCTCAGTCACTGCTGCCCACTCCCCTCAGTCACTGCAGCTCACTCCCCTCGGTCACTGCATCCCACTCCCCTCAGTCACTGCAGCCCACTCCCCTCAGTCACTGCAGCCCACTCCCCTCAGTCACTGCAGCCCACTCCCCTCAGTCACTGCAGCTCACTTCTCTCAGTTTCTGACTCCCACTCCCCTCAGCCACAGCAGCACACTCCCCTAAGTCACTACCACCCACTCCCTCAGTCACTGCAGCCCTTTCCCCTCAGTCACTGCAGCCCACTCCACAGAGTAACTGCATCCCACTCCCCTCAGTCACTGCATCACACTCCCCTCAGTCACTGCATCCCACTCCCCTTAGTCACTGCAGCCCATTCCCCTCAGTCATTGCCACCCACTCCCCTCAGTCACTGCAGCCCACTCCCATCAGTCATAGCAGCACATTCCAATTAGTCACTGAGTCACTCTCCCTTCAGTCACTGCAGCCCATTACTCTCAGTCAGTCACAGCAACCCATTCCGCTCAGTCAATGCACCACACTCCCCTCAATCCCTGCCTCCCACTCCCTTCAGTCACGGAAGCCCATTCCCTTCAGTTACTGCAGCCCACTCCACTCAGTAACTGCTTCCAACTCCACTTAGTCAATGCAGCCCACTCCCCTCTGTCATAAACGCCCACTCCCTTCAGTCACGGAAGCCCATTCCCTTCAGTTACTGCAGCCCACTCCACTAAGTAACTGCTTCCCACACCCCTTAGTCAATGCAGCCCACTCCCCTCTGTCATAAACGCCCACTCCCTTAAGTCACGGAAGTCCACTCCCCTCAGTCATTGCAGCCTACTCCCCTCAGTCACTGCAGCCCACTCCCCTCAGTCACTGCAGCCTCTCCCCTCAGTCAATGCAGCCAACACCCCTCAGTCACTGCCTTCCACAACCCTTCAATCACTGCAGCCCACTCGCCTCAGTAACAGCATCCCACTCCACTGAGTCACTGCAGCCCACTAACCTCAGTCACTGCAGTCCACTCCACTCAGTCACTGCAGCCCACTCCGCTCACTCACTGCATCCCTCTCCACTCAGTCGCTACAGCCCAAAACCTCAGTCACAGCAGCCCACTCCCCTCAGGCACTGCATCCCACTCTGCTCAGTCACTGCAGCCCACTCCCCTCTGCCATTGCCACCCACTCCCCTCAATCAATGCCTCAATCTCCCCTCAGTCACTGCAGCCCACTCCCCTCAATCAATGCCTCAATCTCCCCTCAGTCCCTGCAGCCCATTCACCTCAGTCACCGCAGCCCACTCCCCTCAGTCACTGCAGCTCACTCCACTCAGTCTCTGACTCCCCCAACCCTCAGTCACAGCAGCCCACTCTCCTCAGTCAGTGCAGCTCACTCCACTCAGTCACTACCACCCACTCCCTCAGTCATTGCAGCCCTTTCCCCTCAGTCACTGCAGCCCACTCCACAGAATAACTGCATCCCACTCCCCTCAGTTACTGCATCCCTCTCCCCTCAGTCACTGCATCCCACTCCCCTTAGTCACTGCAGCCCATTCCCCTCAGTCATTGCCACAAACTCCCCTCAATCACGGCAGCCCACTCCTCTCAGTCACAGCAGCACAATCCAATTAGTCACTGAGTCACTCTCACCTCAGTCACTGCAGCCCATTACGCTCAGTCACTGCAGCCCAATCCCCTTAGTCACAGTAACCCATTCCGCTCAGTCAATGCACCCCACTCCCCTCAGTCAATGCACCCCACTCCCCTCAGTCACTGCCTCCCACTCCCTTCAGTCACTGCAGCCCATTCCCTTCAGTTACTGCAGCCCAGTGCACTCAGTAACTGCTTCCCATACCTCTTAGGCACTGCAGCCCACTCCCCTCTGTCATAAACGCCCACTCCCTTCAGTCACAGAAGCCCACTCCCCTCAGTCATTGCAGCCCACTCCCCTCAGTCACTGCAGCCCACTCCCCTCAGTCCCTACAGCCCACTCCCCTCAGTCACTGCATCCTCTCCCCTCAGTCAATGCACCCCACTCCCCTCAGTCCCTACAACCCACTCCCCTCAGTCACTGCAGCCTCTCCCCTCAGTCACTGCAGCCTCTCCCCTCAGTCACTGCAGCACACTCCCCTCAGTCACTGCAGCCCACTCCCCTCAGTCCCTACAGCCCACTCCCCTCAGTCACTGCAGCCCACTCCCCTCAGTCACTGCAGCCTCTCCCCTCAGTCCCTACAGCCCACTCCCCTCAGTCACTGCAGCCTCTCCCCTCAGTCACTGCAGCCTCTCCCCTCAGTCACTGCAGCTCACTCCCCACAGTCACTGCAGCCCACTCCCCTCAGTCCCTACAGCCCACTCCCCTCAGTCACTGCAGCCTCTCCCCTCAGTCAATGCAGCCCACTCCCCTCAGTCGCTGCCTCCCACTCCCTTCAGTCACTGCAGCTCATTCCCTTCAGTTTCTGCAGCCCACTCCAAGCAGTAAATGCTTCCCATACCTCTTAGTCACTGCAGCCCACTCCCCTCTGTCATAAACGCCCACTCCCTTCAGTCAGTGCAGCTCACTCCACTCAGTCACTACCACCCACTCCCTCAGTCATTGCAGTCCTTTCCCCTCAGTCACTGCAGCCCACTCCACAGAATAACTGCATCCCACTCCCCTCAGTTACTGCATCCCTCTCCCCTCAGTCACTGCATCCCACTCCCCTTAGTCACTGCAGCCCATTCCCCTCAGTCATTGCCACAAACTCCCCTCAATCACGGCAGCCCACTCCTCTCAGTCACAGCAGCACAATCCAATTAGTCACTGAGTCACTCTCACCTCAGTCACTGCAGCCCATTACGCTCAGTCACTGCAGCCCAATCCCCTTAGTCACAGTAACCCATTCCGCTCAGTCAATGCACCCCACTCCCCTCAGTCAATGCACCCCACTCCCCTCAGTCACTGCCTCCCACTCCCTTCAGTCACTGCAGCCCATTCCCTTCAGTTACTGCAGCCCAGTGCACTCAGTAACTGCTTCCCATACCTCTTAGGCACTGCAGCCCACTCCCCTCTGTCATAAACGCCCACTCCCTTCAGTCACAGAAGCCCACTCCCCTCAGTCATTGCAGCCCACTCCCCTCAGTCACTGCAGCCCACTCCCCTCAGTCCCTACAGCCCACTCCCCTCAGTCACTGCATCCTCTCCCCTCAGTCAATGCACCCCACTCCCCTCAGTCCCTACAACCCACTCCCCTCAGTCACTGCAGCCTCTCCCCTCAGTCACTGCAGCCTCTCCCCTCAGTCACTGCAGCACACTCCCCTCAGTCACTGCAGCCCACTCCCCTCAGTCCCTACAGCCCACTCCCCTCAGTCACTGCAGCCCACTCCCCTCAGTCACTGCAGCCTCTCCCCTCAGTCCCTACAGCCCACTTCCCTCAGTCACTGCAGCCTCTCCCCTCAGTCACTGCAGCCTCTCCCCTCAGTCACTGCAGCTCACTCCCCTCAGTCACTGCAGCCCACTCCCCTCAGTCCCTACAGCCCACTCCCCTCAGTCACTGCAGCCTCTCCCCTCAGTCAATGCAGCCCACTCCCCTCAGTCGCTGCCTCCCACTCCCTTCAGTCACTGCAGCTCATTCCCTTCAGTTTCTGCAGCCCACTCCAAGCAGTAAATGCTTCCCATACCTCTTAGTCACTGCAGCCCACTCCCCTCTGTCATAAACGCCCACTCCCTTCAGTCACGGAAGCCCACTCCCCTCAGTCATTGCAGCCCACTCGCCGCAGCCAATGCAGCCCACTCCCCTCAGTCCCTACAGCCCACTCCCCTCAGTCACTGCAGCCTCTCCCCTCAGTCAATGCAGCCCACTCCCCTCAGTCACTGCCTTCCACTCCCTTCAGTCACTACAGCAACTGCATGCCACTCCCCTCAGTCACTGCAGCCCACTAACCGCAGTCACTGCAGCCCACTAACCTCAGTCACTGCAGTCCACTCCACTCAGTCACTGCAGCACACTCCGCTTACTCACTGCATCCCACTCCCCTCAGTCGCAACAGCCCAAAACCTCAGTCACAGCAGCCCATGCCCCTCAGGCACTGCATCCCACTCCGCTCAGTCACTGCAGCCCACTCCCCTTAGGCACTGCATCCCACTCCGCTCAGTCGCTGCAGCCCGCTCCCCTCTGCCATTGCCACCCGCTCCCCTCTGCCATTGCCACCCACTCCCCTCAGTCATGGCACCCCACTCCCCTCAGTAACTGCAGCCCACTCTCCTCAGTCACTGCAGCCCACTCCCCTCAAACAATGCCTCAATCTCCCCTCAGTCACTGCAGCCCAATCCCCTCAATCACTGCCTCCGACTCCACTCAGTCACTGCAGCCCATTCACCTCAGTCACAGCAGCCCATTCCCCTCAGTCACTGCAGCCCATTCCCCTCAGTCACTGCAGCCCACTCCCCTCAGTCACTGCAGCCCATGCCCCTCAGTCACTGCAGCCCATGCCCCTCAGTCACTGCAGCCCACGCCCCTCTTCTCTGTAGCCCTCTCTACTCAGTCACTAAAGCCCACTCCACTCAGTCACTGCAGCCCACTCCGCTCACTCACTGCATCCCTCTCCACTCAGTCGCTACAGCCCAAAATCTCAGTCACAGCAGCCCACTCCCCTCAGGCACTGCATCCCACTCTGCTCAGTCACTGCAGCACACTCCCCTCTGCCATTGCCACCCACTCCCCACAATCAATGCCTCAATCTCCCCTCAGTCATTGCAGCCCACTCCCCTCAATCAATGCCTCAATCTCCCCTCAGTCCCTGCAGCCCATTCACCTCAGTCACCGCAGCCCACTCCAGTCAGTCACTGCAGCTCACTCCTCTCAGTCTCTGGCTCCCCCAACCCTCAGTCACAGCAGCCCACTCTCCTCAGTCAGTGCAGCTCACTCCCCTCAGTCACTACCATCCACTCCCTCAGTCATTGCAGCCCTTTCCCCTCAGTCACTGCAGCCCACTCCACAGAATAACTGCATCCCACTCCCCTCAGTTACTGCATCCCACTCCCCTCAGTCACTGCATCCCACTCCCCTTAGTCACTGCAGCCCATTCCCCTCAGTCATTGCCACAAACTCCCCTCAGTCACGGCAGCCCACTCCTCTCAGTCACAGCAGCACAATCCAATTAGTCACTGAGTCACTCTCACCTCAGTCACTGCAGCCCATTACACTCAGTCACTGCAGCCCAATCCCCTTAGTCACAGCAACCCATTCCGCTCAGTCAATGCACCCCACTCCCCTCAGTCAATGCACCCCACTCCCCTCAGTCACTGCCTCCCACTCCCTTCAGTCACTGCAGCCCATTCGCTTCAGTTACTGCAGCCCAGTGCACTCAGTAACTGCTTCCCATACCTCTTAGGCACTGCAGCCCACTCCCCTCTGTCATAAACGCCCACTCCCTTCAGTCACAGAAGCCCACTCCCCTCAGTCATTGCAGCCCACTCCCCTCAGTCACTGCAGCCCACTCCCCTCAGTCCCTACAGCCCACTCCCCTCAGTCACTGCATCCTCTCCCCTCAGTCAATGCACCCCACTCCCCTCAGTCCCTACAGCCCACTCCCCTCAGTCACTGCAGCCTCTCCCCTCAGTCACTGCAGCCTCTCCCCTCAGTCACTGCAGCTCACTCCCCTCAGTCACTGCAGCCCACTCCCCTCAGTCCCTACAGCCCACTCCCCTCAGTCACTGCAGCCTCTCCCCTCAGTCAATGCAGCCCACTCCCCTCAGTCGCTGCCTCCCACTCCCTTCAGTCACTGCAGCCCATTCCCTTCAGTTTCTGCAGCCCACTCCAAGCAGTAAATGCTTCCCATACCTCTTAGTCACTGCAGCCCACTCCCCTCTGTCATAAACGCCCACTCCCTTCAGTCACGGAAGCCCCTCCCCTCAGTCATTGCAGCCCACTCGCCGCAGCCAATGCAGCCCACTCTCCTCAGTCCCTACAGCCCACTCCCCTCAGTCACTGCAGCCTCTCCCCTCAGTCAATGCAGCCCACTCCCCTCAGTCACTGCCTTCCACTCCCTTCAGTCACTACAGCAACTGCATGCCACTCCCCTCAGTCACTGCAGCCCACTAACCTCAGTCACTGCAGCCCACTAACCTCAGTCACTGCAGTCCACTCCACTCAGTCACTGCATCCCACTCCCCTTAGTCACTGCAGCCCGTTCCCCTCAGTCATTGCCACAAACTCCACTCAGTCACGGCAGCCCACTCCACTCAGTCACAGCAGCACAATCCAATTAGTCACTGAGTCACTCTCACCTCAGACACTGCAGCCCATTACGCTCAGTCACTGCACCCCACTCCCCTCAGTCCCTACAGCCCACTCCCCTCAGTCACTGCAGCCTCTCCCCTCAGTCACTGCAGCCTCTCCCCTCAGTCACTGCAGCTCACTCCCCTCAGTCACTGCAGCCCACTCCCCTCAGTCCCTACAGCCCACTCCCCTCAGTCACTGCAGACTCTCCCCTCAGTCAATGCAGCCCACTCCCCTCAGTCGCTGCCTCCCACTCCCTTCAGTCACTGCAGCGCATTCCCTTCAGTTTCTGCAGCCCACTCCAAGCAGCAAATGCTTCCCATACCTCTTAGTCACTGCAGCCCACTCCCCTCTGTCATAAACGCCCACTCCCTTCAGTCACGGAAGGCCACTCCCCTCAGTCATTGCAGCCCACTCGCCGCAGCCAATGCAGCCCACTCCCCTCAGTCCCTACAGCCCACTCCCCTCAGTCACTGCAGCCTCTCCCCTCAGTCAATGCAGCCCACTCCCCTCAGTCACTGCCTTCCACTCCCTTCAGTCACTACAGCAACTGCATGCCACTCCCCTCAGTCACTGCAGCCCACTAACCTCAGTCACTGCAGCCCACTAACCTCAGTCACTGCAGTCCACTCCACTCACTCACTGCAGCACACTCCGCTTACTCACTGCATCCCACTCCCCTCAGTCGCAACAGCCCAAAACCTCAGTCACAGCAGCCCACTCCCCTCAGGCACTGCATCCCACTCCGCTCAGTCACTGCAGCCCACTCCCCTTAGGCACTGCATCCCACTCCGCTCAGTCACTGCAGCCCGCTCCCCTCTGCCATTGCCACCCACTCCCCTCAGTCACGGCACCCCACTCCCCTCAGTAACTGCAGCCCACTCTCCTCAGTCACTGCAGCCCACTCCCCTCAAACAATGCCTCAATCTCCCCTCAGTCACTGCAGCCCAATCCCCTCAATCACTGCCTCCGACTCCACTCAGTCACTGCAGCCCATTCACCTCAGTCACTGCAGCCCATTCCCCTCAGTCACTGCAGACCATTCCCCTCAGTCACTGCAGCCCATGCCCCTCAGTCACTGCAGCCCATGCCCCTCAGTCACTGCAGCCCACGCCCCTCTTCTCTGTAGCCCTCTCTACTCAGTCACTAAAGCCCACTCCACTCAGTCACTGCAGCCCACTGCCCTCAGCCACTGCAGCACACTCCCCTCAGTCACTGCAGCCCACTCCCCTCAGTCACTGCAGACCATGCCCCTCAGCCACTGCAGCCCACGCCCCTTTTCTCTGTAGCCCTCACTACTCAGTCACTAAAGCCCACTCCGCTCAGTCACTGCAGCCCACTCCCCTCAGTCACTGCAGCCCACTCCCTCAGTCACTGCTGCTCACTCCCTCAGTCACTGCAGCCCAATCCCCTCAGTCACTGCAGACCATTCCCCTCAGTCACTGCAACCCACTCCACTCAGTCCCTGCATCCCACTCCCTCAGTCACTGCAGCCCACTCCCCTCAGTCACTGCAGCCCACTCCCTCAGTCACTGCTGCTCACTCCCTCAGTCACTGCAGCCCAATCCCCTCAGTCACTGCAGACCATTCCCCTCAGTCACTGCAACCCACTCCACTCAGTCCCTGCATCCCACTCCCTCAGTCACTGCAGTCCAATCCCCTCAGTCACTGCAGCCCTCTGCCCTCAGCCATAGCAGCACACTCCCCTCAGTCACTGCAGCCCACTGCCCTCAGCTATAGCAGCACGCTCCCCTCAGTCACTGCAGCCCACTCCCCTCAGTCACTGCAGACCATTCCCCACAGTCACGGTGCCCCACTCCTCTCAGTGTCCTTATCACTCTTCCTACATTCTGCTCATCCAGCCCCCCTCGGTCACTAAATCCCACACCCCTCAGTACGAGATGGACGAAGTGTTGGGACTGAAGATTTCAGCATTTACATTGGGTGCGCATTCTGACAACATTTTGGAGCACACTAGACTAATACTAGAGGTTGCAGACCCCTCTGGAATAGTGGATGAACATTCAACGGATTCGCAATGCGATTCTTCCTCGGGTTCCTGATTTGGGGGTGTCTTTGCATGTGCAACAAAGGAAGATTAACATGGGAGCATGCAGAGTGGAGAACACCCGAATAGGTCATCAGGCTGTTACTGGAGTCCGGAGAATGTCAGACTCCAGTCTTTATAAAACTCATTAAGGTACTACGTACAACTCCACTCAGTAACTAGATCCAACAACTCTGGCTCAATGCATCGCAGACCTGTCAGTCACTACAGCTCACACCCCTCAGTCACTGCAGCCCACTCCCCTCAGTCACTGCAGCCGATTCCCCTCAGTCACTGCAGCCCACTCCCCTCAGTCACTGCAGCCCACTCCCCTCAGCCAATGCAGACCACGCCCCTCAGTCACTGTAGCACATACTGTAGTGTATGTACCTTTAAGGGGAGAACTACTTTTTACAGCTCCTGTATACTGTAGTACCGGCAGTGACCACACCTGTATATAAACCCTGAGTAGTGATCTGTACGGTTAGTTTTAGAGTATCCCTCATCCAGTAAACACCTGTTGATTGTTCCCTGCAGTCTCTTGTCTAATTATTGAAGGAAACACAACATCAAGATACACGGATCTAACATTGGCGACGAGAAGATTCAAACCTACCTGCAACTCTGCATCACCTCCCAGGGATTCGCTCCTGGAGAACAGTGAAAGAAGAAGGCCGAGTCCAGAAGCACGGGCGTCGACCATCCAGCGGAGACTTGAGCATCGCAGGGGAGGCTGTTGTGAGCTGGGCTTGGTTCTCCAGTCACGGTGGTCCTGCTTAATGGGCTGGCAACAGGTACGGCGCAGACCCTTCCCGGACAGCGGCGGCTAGAGCCGACCGACGGCACAGAAAAGGCTGAGCAGCGTCAACGGGAGAAGAGAGAGGGTAGAGTGCACAGGGCGCAGCCGGTGTTCAGGACCGAGCGGCGTCGACGGGAGAAGAGAGAGGGTAGAGCGCACAGAGCACAGCCGGTGTTCAAGGGCCGAGCAGCGTCAACGAGAGAGAGAGGCACGCAAGAAAATGCACAGAGCGCAGCCGGTGTTAAAGGGCCGAGCTGCAGCGGAGAAGAAGGGAGAGTGCGGGTGACGCCATTTTGAGCTGCAGCAGAGAAGAAGGGAGAGCGCGGGAGACGCCATTTTGAGCCGCAGCGTAGAGGAAGGGAGAGCGCGGGAGATGTCATTTTGAGCCAGTCTAACCACACCCAAAAATGCTGAAGAGTGGCAGTATCACAGCGTTCGACAATGAAGTCGAAGATTGGACGACATATGTCGAACGCATTGAAGTATACTGCAAGGCAAATGAAGTGACAGATGACAAGAAAGCGCTGGTATTGTTGAATTCAATGGGTGCAAAAACGTATGGCTTACTGCGAAACCTAGTAACCCCAGAGAAGCCAGTGGAAAAGGATTTTGAAAACATAGTGTCAATCCTACAGGACCACTTAAACCCCACACCGCTGCTGATAGCAGAAAGATTTAAGTTTCACAAAAGGAACCAGCATAAAGATGAAAGTAATGCTGAGTATTTAACGGAACTGCGCAAGCTATCGAAACACTGCCAGTTTGGAACGGGACTAGCAGATCCTTTAAGGGACAAGTTTGTGTGTGGGCTTCAAAGTGAAGGAACCCAGAAACGGCTTCTATCAGAAAAGGATGTTACGCTGGACAAGGCTTTCAACATGGCAGTATCACACGAAGCAGCAGCAGGGGGCGTGGAAGAGATACAACGGAGACCGCAAGAATATGGCACAATTGAAATGTCATACGGAACAGTGAAGTGCTATCGCTGCGGCAGAACAACACACGACCATAAGGATTGCTGGTTCAAGGACCAAGTGTGCAGACAGTGTGGAAAAGTAGGACACATAGCAAGAGTCTGCAGGTCAGAAAAGAAAACCAGCAGCAAGAAATCTCCACAGGAGAAGTACAAGAAGGTACATAAGGTGACGGAGAGTAGTTCAGATGAACAGAAAAGTGATACAGACTCCAGAAGCAAGGAGCTGGGTTGTGTGAAACTACATAATGTGATCAAAACGGAGGATCACCAAACTGTCTGGGTCACGCTCAAGATAGCCGGAGTCCAAGTGAAAATGGAATTGGACACAGGATCAGCCCTAACAGTCATAAACCAAAGAGACTACAAGCGGCTATTCTCACGTATACCCTTGAGAGATACAGAGATCGTCTTGAAGACGTACACGGGGCAAAAAGTCTACCCAAAGGAAAAATAAGGGTGAACGTTATATATAACGGCAAGGAAACACCAAAAATGGACCTATATGTATTGCCAGAGGGAGGACCACCATTACTAGGACGTGAATGGATCCGATAGATACAGATAGATTGGCATTCCATACAAGCACTGATTGTAGATGCCAAAAAGGATGACGACGTCACACCTGGACGACTGTCAAAAATGCTAACTGACGCACAAGAAGTGTTCCAGGAGGAACTCGGGACACTAAAAGGCATAACAGCAATGATCGAAATAGAGGAAAATGCAAGCCCAAAGTTTTTTAACGCCAGACCGGTGCCTTATGCGATCCGCCCAGCCGTCGAAGCAGAGCTGGAAGGTTTGGAACGTTCAGGAGTACTGTCCAAAGTGGACTGGAGCGAGTGTGCTACACCCATCGTTCCTGTAATGAAGAGGTCATTGAGTAATACGCTTGGGGAACCAAAGCAGGTTCACATCTGTGGGGACTTTAAGGTGACAGTGAACCCAGTCCTTCACATGGTACAATATCCGCTTCCGCGGATTGAAGATATTTTCGCCTCGCTATCTGGAGGGAAACGCTTCACTAAGATTGATCTGGCCCAGGGGTACCTGCAAATGGAGGTAGAAGAAGCCTCGAAACAGTACCTCACGATCAACACTCATAAAGCTCTCTACCAATACAATCGGCTGGTGTTCGGGGTAGCATCAGCTCCGGTTATTTGGCAAAGGGCAATGGAACAAGTCCTGCAAGGGATTCCAGGGACCCAGTGTTATTTGGATGACATCCTGGTCACGGGCGAAAATGACAGTGATCACCTCACCAACCTGGAACAGGTGCTCACTAGATTGAAGGAATATGGGCTCCGAGCTAATCACCACAAATGCGAGGTTTCCAGAAGCAGATCTCGTATTGTGGCCACGTTATTGATGAAGAGGGGTTACATAAGTCCCCTGAAAAGATTGAGGCAGTAGTCAAGGCTCCAGCACCAGAAAATGTGTCACAACTGAGGTCGTTCCTCGGGCTGGTGAACTACTACCATAAGTTCTTGCCGAATTTGTCTACCGTACTGCACCCATTGAACACCCTACTGCAAATGGGGGTACCATGAAAGTGGAATGACGAATGTAAAAGAGCTTTCCAGAAGAGCAAAACATTGATCACATCAAAAGAGGTGTTGGCTCATTTCAACTCAGCACTACCAATTCGGTTGGCGTGTGATGCATCACCCTATGGCATTGGAGTGGTGCTGTCGCACAAATTCTGGGATGGCTCAGAGAGTCCAATAGCCTTTGCGTCACGATCACTAACCTCAGCCGAGCGTAACTGCACCCAGATTGACAGGGAGGCCCTCAGCCTAGTGTGGGGAGTGAAAAAGTTCAACTACTGTCTGCACGGGCAGAAGTTCACCTTGCTGACTGACCACCAACTACTTGTCTCCATATTTAATCCAGAGAAGGGCGTTCCAGTGATGAATGCGCAACGGCTACAAAGATGTTCCCTTTTCCAATAGGTGAACCAATATGAAATTGAATATAAGGGCACAAAACAGCACGGAAACGCTAATGGGCAATCGCGCCTGCCACTGCCTACTGCAGAGGAAGCACCAGCAGTGGACCCTGTCGAAATATTTCATTCGACTATAATTGAACACTTGCCAGTAACTAATGCTGATATAGAGAAGGAGACCCGAAATGACACAACAATCTCTCGGGTATATGACTTGACGGTGAAGGGATGGCCAACACATGGCGACTCACTGTTGCCAGCATTCTCATCCAGAAGAGAACAGCTGTCAGTATGCCAGGGGACCTTGATGTGTGGATCCCGAGTGGTATTTCCACCCAAGTCAAGGGAGAGAGTGCTCAATGAGCTTCACGAAGGCCATCTGGGAGGGGTGAAAATGAAAAGCCTTGCTAGGGCTTATGTGTGGTGGCCAGGGATCGATCAGCAAATCGAGGACCTGACAAAGGGCTGCTCAGGATGCCAGAAGGTCCAAAATGCACCACCACATGCCCCTCTACACCCATGGGAGTGGCCCTCATCTCCATGGCAACGGGTGCATATTGAATTTGCTGGTCCATTCATGGACTCAATGTTCTTAATAGCCGTGGATGCGCACTCCAAATGGCCTGAGATGATCAAAATGTCCTCCACCACAAAGGGAGAAAGCTATTGCAGTCCTACGGACCAAATTTCCCAGGAATGGCTTGCCAGAGCAGATTTGCTCTGATAACGGACCACAGTTTGTGTCCGAAGAGTTTCGGAAATTTATGAGAAGGAATGGGGTAAGGCATTACACATCCGCCCCGTATCATCCAGCCACAAATGGATTGGCTGAGAGGTTCGTACAAACCTTTAAAAAGGCAGTAAGGGCCATGTGCGATGACGACATTCCACTGCAGCATAAGTTGGACAATTTCCTGTTAGCTTACAGAAATGCAACACATGCAGTTACCAACCAGACCCCAGCCATGATGTTCTTTAACCAAAGGTTGAGATCTCGTCTGGATTTGCTCAGACCAAATGTACGAAGAAATGTTGAGAATAAGCAATTCCAGCACATCAATGAGAAGCCGACAAGGAGCTTCAATGTAGGGCAAACAGTCTTGGCCCGCGACTACCGAACAGAGAAATGGCAACCAGGAACGATATGCACATGGCAGTGGCCACTAATGTACACAGTGGATGTTGGGGAGAGCATTGTGAGATGCCATGTTGACCAGATCCTAGCGTCACAGGAACGAGTCAACCCCATGTCTCGCGTACCTGGTGATGAACCCGACATAATGGTACCATCTACCCCAGAAACAGTAGCATCGGAAGCTGATGAACCAACCGACGACAGGGGGGCAGAATCGCCTCCGCACCAAGAGCAAGACACTCAGGAAAGGCGCTATCCAGAAAGGATCAGGAAGCCGCCCGAAAGACTGAATTTATAAATGGACTATTTTCAGTTAATGTTGCATGTTAAAAGTGTTAACTGTTAAATGAATGTTATGGTACTGTTAATCTAAAAGGGGAGGAATTGTAGTGTATGTACCTTTAAGGGGATAACTACTTTTTACAGCTCCTGTGTACTGTAGTACCGGCAGTGACCACACCTGTATATAAACCCTGAGTAGGGATCTGTACTGTTAGTTTTAAAGTAACCCTCATCCAGTAAAGACCTGTTGATTGTTCCTCTGCAGTCTCTGTCTATTTGTTGAAGGACACCATACATCAAGATTCACAGATTTAACAATTACAATTAACACATTTAACATGCAACATTAGCTGAAAATAGTCTATTTATATATTCAGTCTTTGGGGAGACTTCCTGATCCTTTCTGAATAGCGCCTTTCCCGAGTGTCTTGCTCTTGGTGCCGAGGCGATTCTGGCCCCCTGTCGTCGGTTGGTTCATCAGCTTCCGATGCTACTGTTTCTGGGGTAGATGCGACCTGTACGCCGGGTGCATCACCAGGTACGTATGGGCGAGGCATGGGATTGACTTGTTCCTGTGACTCTAGGATTTGGTCAGCATGGCGTCTCACGATGCTCTCCCCAACGTCCACTGCGTACATTAGTGGGCCCTGCCGTGTGCATATCGTTCCTGGCTGCCATTTTTCTGTTCGGTAGTCGTGGGCCAAGACTGGTTGCCCTACATTGAAGCTCCTTGTTGGCTTTTCATCGATGTGCTGGAATTGCTTACTCTCAACATCTCTTCGTACGTTTGGTCTGAGCAAATCCAGACGAGATCTTAACCTTCGGTTAAAGAACATCATGGCTGGGGCCTGGTTGGTGACTGCATGTGTTGCTTTCCGGTAGGCAGACAGGAAATTGTCCACCTTGTGCTGCAGCGGAATGTTGTCATTGTACATAGCCTTTATTGCCTCCTTAAAGGTTTGTACGAACCTCTCAGCCAATCCATTTGTGGCTGGATGATACGGGGCTGATGTGTAATGCCTTACCCCATTCTTTTTCAAGAACCTCCGGAACTCTTCGGACACAAACTGTGGTCCATTGTCAGAGCAAATCTGTTCTGGCAAGCCATTCCTGGCAAAAATGGTCCATAGGACTGCAATAGTTTTCTCCGTGGTGGTGGAGGACATTTTGATGACCTCAGGCCATTTTGAGTGCGCTTCCATGGCTATTAAAAACTTTGAGTCCATGAATGGACCAGCAAAATCAATATGCACCCGTTGCCATGGAGATGACGGCCACTCCCATGGGTGTAGAGGGGCCTGTGGTGGTGCATTTTGGACTTTCTGGCATCCTGAGCAGCTCTTGGTCAGGTCCTCGAATAGTTTATCGATTCCCGGCCACCACACATAAGCCCTGGCTAGGCATTTCATTTTTACCCCTCCCAGATGACCCTCATGAAGCTCATTGAGCACTCTATCCCTTAACTTGGGTGGAATTACCACTCGGGATCCACACATCAAGGTCCCCCGGCACACTGACAGCTGTTCTCTCCTTGTCGAGAATGCTGGCAACAGTGAGTCACCATGTGCTGGCCATCCCTTCACCGTCAAATCATATACCCAAGACAGTGTCAGGTCATTTTGGGTTTCCTTTTCGATACAAGCGTTACTTACCGGTAGGTATTCAACTCTAGTCGAATGGAATATTTCGACAGGATCCACTGCTGGTGCTTCCTCTGCAGTAGGCAGTGGCAGGCGTGATAGCCCATCAGCATTTCCATGCTGTTTCGTGCCCTTATATTCAATCTCATAGTGGTGCGCCCCTAGAAAAAGTGACCATCTTTGTAGTCGTTGCACAGTCATCACCGGAAAGCCCTTCTTCAGATTAAAAATGGAGACAAGAGGCTGGTGATCAGTCAGCAAGGTGAATTTCTGCCCGTGCAGATAGTGATTGAACTTTTTCACTCCCCACACTAGGCTGAGGGCCTCCCTGTCAATCTGGGCGTAGTTACGCTCGGCTGAGGTTAGTGATCGTGACGCAAAGGCTATTGGCCTCTCTGAGCCGTCCGAGAATTTGTGCGACAGCACCGCTCCATTGCCGTAGGGTGACGCATCACATGCCAACCGAATTGGTAATGCTGGGTTGTAATGGGCCAATACCTCTTTCGATGTGATTAGTGTTTTGCTCTTCTGGAAAGCTCGTCTTCATTCGTCACTCCACTTCAATGGCACCCCAGTTTGCAGTAGGGTGTTCAGTGGGTGCAGTATTGTAGACAAATTTGGCAAGAACTTATGGTAGTAGTTTACCAGCCCGAGGAACGACCTCAGTTGTGACACATTTTCCGGTGCTGGAGCCTTGACTACTGCCGCAATCTTCTCTGGGGGCTTATGTAACCCCTCTTTATCGATAACGTGGCCACAATACGAGATCTGTTTTCTAAAGAACTCGCATTTGGGGCGGTTAGCTCAGAGCCCATATTCCTGCAATCTAGTGAGCACCTGCTCCAGGTTGGCAAGGTGATCACTGTCATTTTCGCCCGTGACCAGGATGTCGTCCAAATAACACTGGGTCCCTGGGATCCCTTGCAGGACTTGTTCCATTGCCCTCTGCCAAATAGCCGGAGCTGATGCTACCCCGAATACCAGCCGGTTGTATTGGTAAAGACCTTTATCGGTGTTGAATGGGAGGTATTTTTTTGATGCTTCTTCTACCTCCATTTGCAGATACGCCTGGGCCAGGTCAATCTTCGTGAAGCATTTCCCTCCAGATAGCGAGGCGAAAATATCTTCAATCCGCGGAAGTGGATATTGTACGGTGTGAAGGACCGGGTTCACTGTAACCTTAAAGTCCCCACAGATGCGAACCTTCCTTGGTTCCCCAGGCGTGCTGCTCAACGACTTTTTCATCACAGGGACGATGGGTGTAGCCCACTCGCTCCAGTCTACCTTGGACAGTACACCTGAACGTTCCAGACTCTCCAGCTTTGCTTTGACGGCTGGGCGGATCGCATAAGG
This sequence comes from Somniosus microcephalus, assembly GCF_052327205.1. Classification (NCBI taxonomy): domain Eukaryota; kingdom Metazoa; phylum Chordata; class Chondrichthyes; order Squaliformes; family Somniosidae; genus Somniosus; species Somniosus microcephalus. The sequence goes on along the minus strand of NW_028225181.1, from coordinate 6,180,193 downwards.
CCTTAAAAAATTTTGGACTTGCTTTTTCTTCAATTTTAATTGTCGCTGTCATGCCTTTTAGTGTTCCGAGTCCTTGCTGGGACACTTCTTTCGCGTCAGTTAGGATCTTTGACAGTCGCCCAGGTGTGACGTCATCATCCTTTTTGTCAGCCACAGTCAGTGCCTGTATGGAATGCCAATCCAGTTGTATTTTCCGGATCCATTCACGTCCCAGTAATGGTGGTCCTCCATCTTGCAATACATACAGGTCTAGTTTTGGTGTTTCCTTACTGTTATATATAACAGTCACCCTTATTTTTCCTTTGGGGTAGACTTTTTGCCCCGTGTACGTCTTCAAAATAATTTTTGTGTCTCTCAAGGGTATGTGTGAGAATAGTCTCTCGTAGTCCCGTCGGTTTATGACTGTTAGGGCTGATCCTGTGTCCAATTCCATCTTTACCTGGACTCCTGCTATCTTGAGAGTGACCCAAATGGTTCGGTGATCCTCCGTTGTGATCACATTATGTAGTTTCAGACAACTCAGTTCCCTGCTTTCGGAGTCATTATCACTCTTTTGTTCCGGCGGTTCTCGTGGCAATGGCGGCGCCCTGTAGGTTTTGCGCGCTTCTCCTGCGCTGCTGCCAACACCGCTCTCGGTGGTCCTCGTGGCAATGGCGGTGCCTCGCGGGTTTCTGCACGTCTCTCTCTCCCTCTCTTCGATGCTGCTCGGCCCCTAAACACTGGCTGCGCCCTGTGCACTCTGCCTTCTCTCTCTCTCCCCCGTCGACGCTGCTCGGCCCTTTGCTGTGCCGCTCGGTCGGGCTCTAGCCCGCCACTGTCCAGGAAGGGTCTGCGCACTACCTGTTGCCAGCCCATTTCGCTGGACCACCTCGACTGGAAAGCCAAGCCTGGCTCTCGACAGCCTCCTCCGCAATTCTCGAGCCTCTGCTGGATGACTGGGCGGTTGCCCGTGGTTGATGCCCGAGCCTCTGGCCTTGACCTCCAATCCACTGATTTCCAGGAACGAATCCCCGGGAGGTGATGCAAAGTTGCAGGTAGATTCGAACTTCCCTTGTCGCCAATGTTGTGTCTGTGTATAATAAGACACAGACTGCAGGAGAAACGGTACAACAGGTGTTTACTCAACGTGGCTCACAGTGGAACTGACTGTACAGATTACTACTCAGTGCTATATACAGGTGTGGTCACTGCCGGTACTACAGTATACATGAGCTGTGAAAAGTAGTTCCCCCCTGAAAGGTATATACATTACATCCAGTTAGTTGTTTAATTGTCCACCACCATTCATGACTGGATGTGGCAGGACAGCTGTGCTTTGATCTCATCCATTGATTGTGGGCTCACTTAGCTCTGTCTATAGCATGCTACTCCCGCCATTTAGCATGCATGTAGACCTGTGTTGCAGCTTCCCCAGGTAGGCACCCCATTTTTAGGTACGCCTGGTGATGTTCCTGGCATGCTCTTCTATACTCCTTATTGAAACAGGGTTGGTCTCCTGGCTTGATGGTCTTGGTAGAGTGAGGGGTATGCCAGGCCATGAGGTTACAGATTGTGGTGGAATCCAATTCTGCTGCTGCTGATGGCCGACAGCCATTCATGGATGCCATGTTTTGAGCTGGACCTGCTCTGTATCTATCTCATTTAGCACGGCAGTAGTCCGACACAACATGACTGGGGTGTCCTCAGTGTGAAGATGGAACTTCGTCTCCACAAGGACCGTGCGGTGGTCACTGCTACCAATACTGTCTTGGACATGTGCATCTGCGACAGGTAGATTGGTGAGGACGAGTTCAAGTAGGTTTTTCCTCCCGTGTTGGTGCTCTCACCACCACCTAAGATGCAGTCTGACAGCTGTGGCGTTCAGGACTCGGCCTATTCGGTCAGTAATGGTGCTACCGAGCCACTCTTCGTGATGGATATTGAAGCCCCCATCTCAGAGAATGTTCTGTGCCCTTGCTACCCTCAGTGTTTCTTCCGGGTGGTGTTCAGCATTGATGAGTATTGATTCATCAGTTGAGGGAGGGCAGTGCCTAATCAGCAGGAGGTTTCCTTTCCCTTGCTTGACCTGAAGCCATGAGACTTCATGGGTTCCAGAGTCAATGTCGAGGACTCCGATGGCCACTCCCTCATGACTGTATATCCTGTCCCGCCACCTCTGTTGGGTCTGACCTGCCGGTGGGACAGGATATACCCAGGGATGGTGATGGAGGATTCTGGGACATTGGCTGAAAGGTATGATTCTGTGAGTATGACTATGTGAGGCTGTTGCTTGACTAATCTGTGGAACAGCTCTCCCAATGTTGGCACCAGTTCCCAGATGTTAGTGAGGGGTCTTTGCATATTCGACTGGGCTGAGTGTGCCTTGTCATGTCCGAAGCCAATGCCTCGGTCTTCGCCGGATGGTCCATCCAGTTTTATTCTTATTCTTGTTTCTCGTAGCAGTTTTGTAAGGATTCCGGGGGCTTCTTTTAAACTGGTTTAAGGTAATCTACCTGGCCAGCAGTCTTTTTGCTGCTGCACTCTAAACCAATTTAGAAACAGCGGTTTCGAATCGCTACCCCCCCTTTAGTTCTGAGTGGAGGAACTTACAATTAATGATATTAAAACGGAACAAGTGGTTTGGATGAGAGAACAAAAATCAAGCTTTATTAACTAAAAGAAACTATAATCACAATATCAAACTATCCCACACGAACACAGTAAATTTGTAAAACTATATAACAGGGAGGTTGCAGACGGCTAAAACGAGGGATACAATGGCTACAATGTTATTTAAACAATCTTAGTAATTCCCTTAAATCACCATCCCCCCTTAACTCCTGCTAGGTTGCCTTGTTGAGGAGTCAGAAAATCTGCTCACATGTGGTCCAGCGAAGAGAGAGAGAGAGAGAGAGAGCTCACCTATGGTCCCAGGAAGTCAAGAGAGCTAGCTTCTCAGCCCTATCTTTATATCTGGTGAGCCCCTCCCGTCCTGCCTTGCAAGGCTGTGTGCAAAATTCCCCACCCAAAAGGGTCCAATACACAAGAGAAGGCTGTGATAGGCTAACTCAAAGTGGTTGGATTGAGTTAATGTGATTTTCGGAGCTCCCTGTTCTGAAACAAAAGGGAGATACAACTGCTCTATTGTCCAGTACTGGGGTGATTTAAAATCCATTCAAATGTTAACGCTTCCCATTCAAGATACAAAAGCCTCTTCTGCAGTTTAGATGTCTTTGTCTTCATTGAACCTTACTTCCAGACACAGAAAGCTGCATTCCAAACGTCTTTTGTCATTCGGCCATGTGGTGCGACAGTCATTTTTATCCCTGGAAATTTAAAAGCACATTGCCCAGGGATACTTTAATCAAAAAAATGAATCTTCAGAACTGTAAATTATTGCGAATTCTTACAGCCCGCCCTTGGATACTTCAAGCTTGCTTGTAGTATCCTCTTGAAGAAATGAGCAATGATTTCTGACCCCCCACAAACAACCATCCACTGTATTTACCTAATAGCTATCTGCCACTGATCCCCATCCCGTCTATTCCCCTTAAATTCCAGAAAAAAAACCATGCTACCGTAGGCATCTTACAGATACTTCAGTTTACAATAAGGGGTTTCATACCCCTACACGCTTGTAAAATTATACAGTGTAAACCAAATTTACAATCACTTTTTTTTTACATCATAAGTTATTACAAAATGTTGCAATCTTAGTTAGACAATGTACTCAAATTATCGCAAGCACAGAGATGGTCCTACGCCTCTGCTCATCTTGGAGTTGTCACAAACTGGTCCCAAGCACGGAGAGGATCCGACGCCTCTGCTCAACTTGGGGCTGCAACACAAAATACAAAAAATCATTAAACAACATGCTTAAATGAACCGTGATCATCACGTGCCGATGATGGGTCGCGAAATTCGAGTGGGTCTTGCTCCTCCCGCTCGGGCAGTAAAAGTACCTTCCAGCCCCCTTTGATCAGCTTAAACTTTAAAACAGGCAGAATGGATTTAGCGACCAGCCTGCTCCGCCAGCCCCGAGCCATTCCCTGGTCCCTTTGTGGAGGCGGGGTGCCCCTCACGTTTAAAATATTACCTTAGCACAGACGGAGACCGGGGAGTATGGGATCTCATGACTCCCAGTCCCTCCCCCTCCCGTCTTCCTTCGACTGGCTGCAGAAAATGATGAGTGCCTGTGTGGCGGCTCTCCCTGGCCCTACACTGATCTGGCCACCCACTCATCCTTCCCAGCCTCACTTATCCTCTTGGCCCGTGGGTCCCCGGGTGAGTACCTCCCTCCCCCGACAGCACCCACGTTACTCTTGGGTCTCCCCCTCCTCTGTACAATCTTCCCGGGCCATCACCACCCACCCCCGGGGAACGCATTCCTATCACAAGGTGCCCGCGCTTCCCCATCGTGACTCCTCGACAGCGAGGCCTCCCGCAAGTGAACTTCGGTCAGGATAGTGTTGGGTTGGGGGCCGTGCCCCACCCAGCTGGGGCCATCTCCTCCCTGTAGTAGGAGTAGGCAAGTTCCTCCGGACTCTGTCTGGTTTTTCCCGAAGATCGCTGTGGGGTCTCCTGGATTCGTCCAGTGGCGAGGTGATCCCCAACATTCCGTATCTTCATTCGATGTCCAGCTCGGGCTGGGCGAACATGGCTGCTTCATTTTCCCATCTCCTGCAAAAGCTTAAAAGGGACATGGAGCCAGGTCTCACTGACCTGCTGCCTTAGGTGGAGACATGTTCGGGTCCCTCGACCTCGGACCAAAATACAAACATTCGGCACACATGTAAACTTAAACTCTTTAAACTTTAACTTAAGACTAGTTATATCAACAAAACTTAAAATACACCTTGAAGCAAGCTATATACACACACATAGCTATAATACAAATGCCGCCCGTCTCTGGACGGCCAGTCTAATCTCTGGCATTGTCGCAGATTGCTGCTGGCTGCAGCGAAGCTGGACTGCCTCCAGTCTCTGGTCCCTCGCAGCTTATGGCTGTTGAGTGGGGACCTCTGTTCTCTGGCTTCTCCCTGGCTCAGGAAACCGCCCTACTCCACTGTAAAGTGGGTGACCATGATTTCTTAGGCTGGGGCACCCACTGAGACCTTCTGAGGGGTGTCTCCATGGGGGAAACTTTGGCTGGTGGACCCTGAGCTTGGGTCACAGCCCCAGCTGGCTGGGAACCTTCTCCCCCATTTCCAAATAGCCCGCACTGTATAATGTACCTGGCAGCCTGCCAGTGCAAATCTCTCTCTTGGTTTGTCTGCTTTTCACTGGAAACAAGTCACAGTTCCTGTTTTTGTGGGCTGTGAACTTTAACTTGCATGGACAGCAAACTCATGTTCCCTCACCCAGGTGGCTTTAAATGGGGAATTTTGGACCTGCCTTTTTCCTGGGGCCAAAACTATCCCCTGTGTGCCTCCCTTGTCCTGGATTTCTGCTACTGGGCCTGCTCTACAGGGGTCCCAGAACTCTCCTTTCCTGTTCCCTGGCTTAATCAGCTTACTCTGAATATGAATGGCTCCTCCCCCCACACAAGCCACAGTGCTTGCCTGGGCTGAGGATTCCTATTCTCAGGCTCACTCCTCACGGGCGAACCGTACCTCCGTTGTTGGAGGGGGTACACTGGTCCTGGTCCCCGCCTGCCTAGTGGACCTGCTGGTGTTCTTCTACCACCCCATTGTCCACCCGTCCTCGCTGCCAGAGGTCTTCAAGACTCGGAGCTGTGGGCTGCAGTCTTGGGGTCTCTAATTCGCAATCCAGCACCGTTCTGGGTGCTGCCTGTGGGATAGTTCTACTTGGGCTGCCAGTAAAGTCCAGCTGACCTGTCTTCAGGCTGATCATGCAAATCATCCCCTTAAATGCATTTAAAGCCACGTTAAGGCTTTCTATCTCTGTCCTACAGGGGCCATGATCTGCTTCCTCAAACCTTAGGGTGCAGGCCAGCTTATGAGCTGCCTTTGCTTCCCTAAACCTTTCCTCCTGCTCTCTCTTCACACCCTTCCTAACCCAGCCAGCTATACCCCGATAGGTCAGCCTGCACGCTGCTGCTAACATCCGCAGGGCTACCCACATACTGCAAACAACGAGAGAATCAAGAGCTGATGCTTCCACCAGATCCAGACCACTTATTAAATCAAAAACTGCCTCCACTCCTGGCTGGCTCGCCATTGCAAGGATTCCGGGGGCTTCTTTTAAACTGGTTTAAGGTAATCTACCTGGCCAGCAGTCTTTTTGCTGCTGCACTCTAAACCAATTTACAAACAGCGGTTTCGAATCGCCACCCTCCTTAATTCTGAGTGGAGGAACTTATAATTAATGATATTAAAACGGAGCAAGTGGTTTGGATGAGAGACCAAAAATCAAGCTTTATTAACTAAAAGAAAATATAATCACAATATCAAACTATCCCACACGAACACAGTAAAATTGTAAAACTATATAACAGGGGGGTTGCAGACGGCGAAAACGAGGGATACAATGGCTACAATGTTATTTAAACAATCTTAGCAATTCCCTTAAATCACCATCCCCCCTTAACTCCTGCTAGGTTGCCTTGTTGAGGAGTCAGAAACTCTGCTCACATGTGGTCCAGTGAAGAGAGAGAGAGAGAGAGAGAGCTCACCTATTTACCAGGAAGTCAAGAGAGCTGGCTTCTCAGCCCTATCTTTATATCTGGTGAGCCCCTCCCGTCCTGCCTTGCAAGGCTGTGTGCAAAATTCCCCACCCAAAAGGGTCCAATACACAAGAGAAAGCTGTGATAAGCTAACTCAAAGTGGTTGGATTGAGTTAATGTGATTTTCGGTGCTCCCTGTGCTGAAACAAAAGGGAGATACAACTGCTCTATTGTCCAGTACTGGGGTGATTTAAAATCCATTCAAATGTTAACGCTTCCCATTCAAGATACAAAAGTCTCTTCTGCAGTTTAGATGTCCTTTGTCTTCATTGAACCTTACTTCCAGACACAGAAAGCTGCATTCCAAACCTCTTTTGTCATTCGGCCATGTGGTGCGACAGTCATTTTTATCCCTGGAAATTTAAAAGCACATTGCCCAGGGATATTTTAATCAAAAAAATGAATCTTCAGAACTGTAAATTATTGCGAATTCTTACAGTTTGCTACAACTGAGTGGCTTGCTAGGCCATTTCAGAGCGCAGTTAAAAGTCAACCACATTGCAGTGGTGGCATAATTGAAGTCCCTCATATCTGCTACCATTCTAGTATAAATCCTCTGCACCCTCGCCAAGACCTTGATAAGCTGCCTAAGATGTGATGCCCAGATCAGGACACAATACTCCAGCTGGGGCCGGACCACTGTTATATAAAGGTTGAGCAATTACTTCCTGGCTTTTGTTCACTGTGCCTCTATTAATAAAGCCTCGGATCCTGTATGCTTTTCTAAAAGTCTTGTCAACTCGTCCTTCCAAGATTTGTATTTATACACCACAGGACTCTCTTTTCCTGCACCCACGATATAATTGGACCATTTAGTTCACATTGCCTCTCCTCATGCCTCCTAGCAAAATGCATCACCTCACAACAAACTCACACTTTTACACGCTGACATTTTCTTAGCCTCTGGTGTGTAAAGAAAACAAAGATGGAAGCCCTTCCAATTGCCTCTCTGGATCATTCTGCTTCTGCCCGTTTCTATGACCCTAAAATGCCCTCTCAGCATCACCTCAACACTGACACATCACTGACACGGGAGAGATTCAACCTCTAACCATTCTCTCGATGACACTCAGTGTCCATTAAAGTTCCAGCCTTGGTGATGCTTGACTTTCAATGTCAATACAGAGACCATTGCAGTCCCTTTACAGGCCCAGTGTAAGTGGGTGAGCAGCAGTCTGTGTCTGGGACAGTGACATCCGGGGACTCCCAGTGTCCCCTGTCCTGGTTAAACAAACACTCTCCTAGTACGCCATAATCTGGAGTAACTGTGTCCAATTCTGGGCCCCGCACCTCAGGAAGGATATATTGGCCTTGGAGGGAGCTCAGCGCAGATTCACCAGACTGATACCGGGCATTGTGGAAATCTACCTTTTTAAAGCTGAACATGTGCCCCTTTTTGACAAAAAAAATGGAGTCCCGGTCCTCCCAGAAGCCTCTGCAGAAATGTCCTCTACTACTTCATTAAACATGTTAACCTTGACTAAACACTGAGAACAGTTGCTTATCTGCGTTGTAAACAAAGGCCATTTACATGAGTAAAGGGAACCTTACGCAAGCCATCTGGCCAGAGGCTTGACCACCAGATAATAGAAGAAACATACTGTATGAAGTATCTACATTCCAAACAGCACTGATAGTCTTAATTAAATAGTCTAGAATAAATAACTACCCATTGTATTATCAATAGTCTTTCGCTACGCCAGACTTTAGAAATATGTAGAAACTTAGTTAAGGATTGAAGAACTCTTTGTCCCTTTGTCTGACTTGAAAGACACATGATGAAACCATAACCTGTTTACTTTACTGTATAAATATGTTATTGATCTGTACTTCTGTAGAGAGTCTCTGTTTAGCCTTTGACTGAGCGGGACGCTCTCCTTGCCACAAGTAAAAGCTTAATAAAAGAACATCTACCAGAGCTGATTGTTTCAGAGTCTCATTGAGAGTCGAGATTTCGACAGTTACTTCTTGGAGTTTCCACCGAGATCGCTTACTCTCTAGTCTGTGAGCGAACAGATGCCGGCATATTGCCTCTTCAGTGAAGGGCTTAACTGGCCAGAATAAGGTGAGCCTTTTTGTTCACAAAGAGTCTCTTTGCTGTTGAACTGCATATGTAATCTGTTGTCCACAGCGGAGGTACTGCGATCTACGAGACTCGAAATCTAAGATCTAAAGTTATTTTTGTAATCATTTCCTTTTCAGCCTAGAGGCAGAAGGGATCTGATCCTGAAAATATCCGGTCTTGAAACAGCCCGGGGAGATTTTCATTAGTTGAAGGTAAGAAGAGCGCTATAGAAATCGATCGATTATCCTTGTGTGATAGGATAATTATCCTTGTGTGATAGGATAAGACAAGTCCGTGAAGGGACAGGATACTTGTTTGATAGGAACATAGAGATGAATAAGATTTCTTTTTTAATAAATTAGGATAAGTTAAGGACTCGGTCTGTAGCGGCGTACAATGCAGACTGAGAATTGACTATTTGTATAGATAGAGTTTAAGGCTATAATTTGTATACCCGCGTGGATGTTGTTTGTCCTAGTTGTCCTTGTTATACTGTTGTGTTCAATACTTTTGTGTGACATTGCAATTGAAGAACCGGGAAGAGACACTAGGGAAAATTGTGATTCGGAAAAACATTCTTTGATTAAGAAAGGAAACAGTGCCTAATTGATCCACTGCAGTTGGTTCGTGTCAACATATCTCACACGCCCAGACTGAGCCTGAATTAAGAGCCTTTTTAGGCCACGTGATGGCCAGGAGAAGTGGGCGTAGAGAACTCAGTTGAGCAAAAAGGATTGTGAGATCAGAAACTGTAAAAACTCTCAATCAATCAGAATGGGTGCCGGAGCAAGTAAAACACCACCAATGGGAACGCCAGCCTATTTTATGCTCCGGAATTCTGGTCAGTCTTCAATTGACCTCTTACAAAATTGGACAAAATGGACTAAGGATGGAAACAGGCCATTTCGACCTGATCGTTCCTTTACTTTAGAAAGAATAACATGTCTAGAGGAGTGTCTTACAGACAGAGACCCAGGCAGAAGAGGTAAAAAGAAAGTAAATTGGTCGGCATTTGGGGATTGGAAAAGGGAAGCTGAAAAACTACATGAGAAAAGCCTACAGGTCAGCAAGCAGTGTACTAAATGGAAAAAGCAAGCAAATAAACGAACAGAGCAGGTAAATGGTCCTAGACATGATAAAAACCCATTTATGATGGTTGCTAAACAAAGAAAAGGACACCCGTCAAATGCCCCTAAGGATCGGAAAAAAGATGAGGATGAGGATTGGGATGAGAATTGGACTCCCTACGGCATGCTCAAGACCAAAATGAAGGTGATCAGGCCGTTCCACCTGTAGTTCAAGCAGAGCCTGTACTTCAGGCTCTTGCACCCCCGGCTGCCCCACAAAATGGGCCACAAAACGGCGCAGTAGCAGGAGCACCTGTCACTCCTGACAATGATAATACAAATCAATTCCACGAAGGTCCGGCAGGGTATATACAGAGTCGTACAGAACAAAGGGAACGCATTGAAAATAATACAGGATCTGACCCTCCACCCGCTCTTACGATGCCAGTGAGACTTTTTCCCAATCCAACTCCGAACGGAGAACCAGTTGGTGTTTATCGACCATGGTCACCAAGTGAATTAAGAACAATTGTGGAAGGATTAACAGACCCCAAAACCAGTCTTGAAAAGGCCATAGACCAATTAAAAGTAATCGTCATGTGCCATGAGCCCAGCATATTAGATGGCCAAATTCTGCTAAAAGCATGGTTAAAAGACACCAAATTTGCTGAATTCGAGATGAAATTCCAAGATTTTAAAACACATCGCGAAACTGTCGGTACCGCGCCCGGCACCAGACCACCCAATGAGGAATTCTGCGGAAGGTGCTGGGAAGCCTTACACAAGGTGTTCCCAAAGAAAACAAATTGGTCTAAAATTATGGAAACCATACAAAGAAAAGATGAGGATGTTGCGTATTACGTTGAGAGGGTGCGAGAACTTACGAGCCAATGTTCAGGCATGAAAACAGAGGAATTAGATTCTCCCATGCTCAGCGCCGTTGTAAACGGACTACGACCTGAACTCAGGGATCCCTTTAAATGAGTTTGTTTCGGATGATGACAGGAAATGCTATCCAAGGTTGTTTATATGTCAAAAGACAGACAAGATCGAAATAGAGAAACTAAAAGCAAGGTTACCGTGTTCATGGAGCGAGCAGCTCCAACGGCACCAGCCCCAACAACACCCACCTATTACCCACAACGTGGCAGGGGAAGAGGACGGGGTGGTGGAAGAGGACATTTTAGGGGTAGAGGCGGTGGCGGTGGAGGACGAGGACAATCCGGTGTCTGTTACAATGGTGGCCAGACTGGGCACTGGGCTAAAAATTGCCCATCAAAACAGCAGCAACCAAATTATAACTGGACTCAACAGGCTGGTAACGGGCCACCTCCTCCACCTCCAGAACCCAATCCGTATGTGACCCGAGCCCAGGTACATGCCAGACCTGAAACTACATTTTCTGCTCAAAATCCATTTGGACCACAAAATCAAAATTCGAAACAATTCGGCCCAGGATTCAATTGTCCGTATAATCAATGACTAGTTGCTCCATATCCAAGTGCTGCAAGTAAACAATTACCCGTTGTTGCATTAAATGCCAAGCACATACAGGCCACTTGGATGAGGCAGCACTTGGAAATGCCAGAGCTGACAATGCAGCTAAATCAGCAGCTCTGTCAGACGAAGGGGAAGAAGTATCCGCATTCCCAGTAAGGGAAAATAATTCCACTGATTAACCGCCCACTATTAATGATGTGCTGGCCTTTCAGTCACAGGCCAGTACGGATGAGGTATTAACCTGGGCAAGGGATCAATGTTGTAAAACTCAAGAAGGAATATGGGTTTACCATGACGGCCACATGGTGTCACCCAAATCCTTACTTCCATGGATTGCCCGATGTGTTCATACATTCACACATGCGGTCAAAAGGGGAATGGCAGATTATATTTTGGCAACTTGGTATGCACCAGGTATTTCGGCAATTGCAAAACAAATTTGTGAAAATTGTGTTACCCGTCAGACAATGAATCCGGGTAAGACGGAAAAGGTAAAACCTGCCTCCCACCCAAACCCAACGGGACCTTTTGTACATTTACAAATGGATTTTATTGAATGACCTATGTGTATGGGATTTAAGTATGTATTAGTTATTGTAGATGTGTTTCTAGCTGGATTGAATTTTTTCCTTGTAAAAAGGCCGATGCCACTACTGTTGCTAAATATTTGTTGAAAGAAATTGTGCCGCGCTTTGGAATTACTGTTAAACTTTCAAGTGATAATGGGTCTCATTTTACTGGAACTGTCATAAAAGAAATGTGTAAAGCCTTAAAGATTAACCAACATTTTCATTGCAGTTATCATCCACAATCAGCTGGACTTGTTGTGAGATATAATGGAATGCTTAAAAATAAACTGCTGAAACGATGCAATGACACTGGACTAGAACTGCTGCCTTTAGCCTTGATGGTAATGCGATCTGCAACTAGCAGAACAACAGGCCTGTCACCGCATGCGAGAGTTATGGGACGTCCCCAACGGCTACCTTTTACAGCACCGTTTACTGCAAAACAAATGGGCATCCATAAAATCGAAGAAAATATGTTGAATTATTGTATTGCACTAACCAAATGTATTTCCAGCTTTCATTCACAGGTAAAAGAAGCTCAAGTCGAACCAGCAGAAGCGAAGTACCATAACCTGGAGCCCGGAGAATTCGTTTACATCAAGATTTTTAAACGTAAAAGCAGTCTACAACCCAGATTTGAAGGACAATACCAGGTTTTGCTGACAAATAAGGCTGCAATCAAGATGAAAGAAAGACCAACATGGATCCACGCATCCCATTGCAAAAAAGCACCCGATCCGGAGGAAATGGCGAAGGAACCAGAGGGAGAGGAAAAGATTTCCACAGACTATGGGGACTGACAGGACTGTGCTTAACAGGGTTATGCTTTGTGTTACTGATAGTACCAGAGATACAGACACGTGAACAAAGGGAACTACATATAAATGTATTCATGGCACTGAGTCCTGAGTATGCACAAGAAAGAGATTTATCCAACTGTTGGGTATGTGCACATGTGCCCATTCACTCGAAAGGAGGCATCCCTCTAAGACCCATTCCCTTTAACGAATCAGACATGGCTGAGTGGATAGTCAGTCAGAACAATACGCATGGTAATACCTCCCAGAAAAGGCACACATCCTATAGGGGCACTACTAGTACAGAGGATTGGAGGCCGGAATGGGAATCAGCAGGCTATAATCTTAGTGCCTTCCAGGGGTGGTACCAACTCAAATATAATCGGAATCGGCAGCCTCCATTCCTAGTTCTTACGAAAACCTCAGTTATAGGGGCCCCAATGGGTAAAATATGTTTAGTAAGGAACATAGCAGGGGGCGAGAACGTGGGTAAAAGCAAATGCGCCCAGAATTTTACCATAACTCGACCCCACAACTTGCACGATGTGGGTCAGTTTAACATGACAAATGTCCGTAATAAGACGAGTGGGAGTACCTGGACAGGTTCCAACCCTATGATGACAAAGAAGAAGTTGCAATTCACTTCTTATAATGGAACCTATTTTATCTGTGGTCATAAGGCGTACCCCTGGTTACCACAATCATGGACGGGATCCTGTTACTTAGGATATGTGATACCCTTTATTAGAACAACAAAGACCCTGAGGGACGCCTACGAAAGCCATCGACCTAAATGGGATTTGACATGGTTGAATGGATTATTCAAGGTAATGATACCACCCTATGGGACAATGTCACAGGAGTGGGAAATACGGGAACTGGCTAAATTAGTAGAATCAGTAGCCAACGCAACCTCACAAACCTTCGAAAGGGTAAATGATGAAGTGGTAGCCATTCGGACAGTGGCTCTCCAAAATCGTATGGCCCTAGATTATCTCCTAGCCAAGGAAGGAGGGACATGCACTTTGATTGGTGAGGAATGCTGTACGTACATCGTGGATCACTCAGAAAAGATCAGCAGTCTGTCAGGACTTATTAGAGAGAAGGTAATAGAGTACAAACAAATTACTGGCCTTGGCGGTACCACTTTGTGGGGTTGGGCACCCGGATGGCTAGGATCCCTGGGAAAATCCCTGGTACAGGGCCTGATCATATTCTTGCTGATAATCTTTTCCCTATACCTTCTGTTTGTATCAATCAAGTGCTGCTGTGTCAGATTGGGAAAAACAGTGTTACCAACAGCAACCACTACTAAGGTTATGGTAGCAACAACTACGAAGGATTCTGTGTGCAAATGGAAATAGAAAGACTAAGCAGGATTGGAATGGATGAAGTTGTCCTCGTGAAGGACAAAAGGGGGGAATGTGGAAATCTACCTTTTTAAAGCTGAATATATTTACATGTGCCCCTTTTTGACAAACAAAATGGAGTCCCGGTCCGCCCAGAATCCTCTGCAGAAATGTCCTCTACTCCTTCCTTAAACATGTTAACCTTGACTAAACACTGAGAACAGTTGCTTATCTGCGTTGTAAACAAAGACCATTTACATGAGTAAATGGAACCTTATGCAAGCCACCTGGCCGGAGGCTTGACCACCAGATAACAGAAGAAACATACTGTATGAAGTATCTACATTCCAAACAGTACTGATAGTCTTTATTAAATAGTCTAAAATAAATAACTACCAATTGTATTATCAATAGTCTTTCCCTACACCAGACTTTAGAAATATGTAGAAACTTAGTTTAGGATTGTAGAACTCTTTGTCCCTTTGTCTGACTTGAAAGACGCATGATGAAACCATAACCTGTTTACTGTATTGATCTGTACTTCTGTAGAGAGTCTCTGCTTAGCCTTTGACTGAGCGGGACGCTCTCCTTGCCGAAAGTAAAAGCTTAATAAAAGAACATCTACCGGAGCAGATCGTTTCAGAGTCTCATTGTGAGTCGAGATTTAGACAGCATAAAAGGGTTAAATTATGAGGACAGGTTGCATAGTCTATGCTTGTAAGTCCTTGAGTATAGAAGGTTGATTGTAGTGTTTCAGGTGATTAAAGGAACTAATAGGGTAGATAGAGAGAAACTATTTCCTCTGGTGGGGGGAGTCCAGAACAAGGGGCATCATCTTAAAATTAGAGCTAGGCCGTTCAGTGGTGATGTCAGGAAGCACTGCTTCACACAAAGTATAGTTGAAATCTGGAACACTCTCTCGCCTATATGCTGTTGAGGCTGAGGATCAATTAAACGTTTGAAAACTGAGATTGATAGGTTTTTGTTGGGTAAGGTTATTACAGTTACGGAATCAAGGCGGGTAGGTGGAATTATGGTACAGGTCAGACAAGATCTGAGTGAATGCTGGAGCAGGCTTGAGGAGCTGAATTGCCTCTTCCTGTTCCTTTGTTTCCATGTTTCTATGACCCTAACACTTCTCTCTCTGTCCCTCCTCACTCTAGTTTTCTTTTTTTTTTTAATGAGCAGCGCTGAGCTTCAGCAGATCTTATCGCTGCTTGTGATTTGGACCGGTCATTGTTCTCAGTCTCTGAGCAGCCTCTGACAAACAACAACAAGCTCTCACCTTTTGAACACTGACATTGTCTTGCCTGCTGCACACAGCGTACAACATTCAAATCTGTTAGCCACAGTGGATGGAAAGATCAGGCAGTCTCTAAAATGACAATGTGTTCAGATTGGCAGCGAGTAACTTCCTTGTATGCAGGAATTAACCCACGGGGATTCACAGATTCGGCAACCTGGGGAGAATGGAGATTGATGAAACTATCGGGGACCAGGGCTTGAACATGAGCTGGTTGGGAGGGAGATGGAAAGTCAGTCAGCTCTTTTAATGCGGACTGTCACACTGAGCAATCAGCTGCAATAAAAAGATTGAGATCAATGTGGGTACGGTGACATACTGGTTAGATCACTGGGATATTGATGCAGAGAACTACAGTTCAAATCCCACCCCGGAAGTTTGAGAATGTGAATTAAAGTGTAAAAATCTGTGTATGAAAAGCCTGGTATCAGTGAATGTAGCTGACACATAGGGTGGATTTATTCTGTGAATATTCTCTCGCTAACACTCAGTGTCCTCACATGTAAGTGGGTGGCATGTGTACCTAATATAGGTGGGATTTGACACTGATTTGGTGGGATTTCTCTCTGATATGCGTGAGAGTTGTCTCTGATATGGGAAGGATTTGTGTACATGGATCCCTGAATCACTTGGCTCCTCCACAGTACCTAGATTCTCACCATTTAGAAAATACTCTGATCTTTCTTTCTCAGGTCTGGAGTGGATGAACTCACACGTTCATGGGCACTGAGTGTCAGAAAGAGAATATTCACAGGGTAAATCCCTCCCATATCAGTAATGCATCATTAATGGGCGAGGGTCTATCGATATCTGTCTCTTGTACAGCTTACATTAATCCTTCGACAGACACACTCTTGGTGGTTATTGACATTTAATTTAAATACAGAGACCAACGCCAGTCCCTTTACTGTCCCAGTGTGAGTGGTTGAGAAGCAGTCAGGGTCGGGGACATTGATATCTGGTCAGGGGCCTCACAACGTCGCGTTTCCTGGTTACACACTCTCCCAGATCGCTCTCTCTCCCCTCAATCTAGTTTGCATATGTTGCGAAATTATCTCCTGTGCTCTTTAAAAGAACTTTTCCGTGCTTCTGATGTGAACAATCTATTGTGCTCAGTCTGTCAACATCATCTGACAAGCATTACATCATAGGATCATAGAATGATACAGCACAGAAGGAGGCCATTTTGCCCATCGTGCCTGTTCCGGCTCTTTGAAAGAGCTGTCCAATTAATCCCACCCCACTGCTCTTTCCCCATAGACCTGTAAATCATATCCCGTCAAAGTGTATCCAATTCCCTTTTGAAAGTTACTATTGAAAGTTTCAGGCAGTGCATTCCAGATCACAACCACTGCTGCGTAAGTAATAATTTTTCCTCATGTCGCGTCTGACTCTTTTGCCAATCACCTTAAATCTGTGTCCTCTGGTCACTGACCCTTTGGCCACGGGAAACAGCTTAACCTTCTTTACTCTATCAAAACGATTCACGGTTTTGAACACCTCAATCAAATCTCCTCGTAATCTTCTCTGCTCTAAGAGGAACAACCCCAACTTCCCCAGTCTCTCAACAGAACTGAAGTCCCTCTTTCCTGCTACCATTCTGGTAAATCTCCTCCGCACCCTCTCCAAGGCCTTGACAACATGCCTAAAATGCATTGCCCAGAATTGGATGCAATACTCCAGCTGAGGCCTAACATGTGTTTATAAATGATTAACAATAACTTCCTTGCTTTTGAACTCTGTGCCTCTATTAATAAAGCCCAAGATCTGGGGTAGTATTTTAACAACATTCTCAACTTGTCCTTCCAAGATTTGTGTACATACAGTCCCAGGTCTCTCTGTTCCTGCACCCCTTTAAAATTGTACCATTTAGTTCTTATTGCCTCTCCTCAGGCCTCCTACCAAAATGTATCAAATGACAACAAACTCCAACTTTTCACAGGCTGACATTGTCTCACCCTCTGATGTGTAAAGAAAGCAAAGATCGATCCCATTCCATTTGCCTCTGAATCATTCAGTTTCTGCCCGATTCTCACTCCCGGGGACCCCCTGTAAATACTGACACACTCCCCGGGACACTCTGTAAATACTGACACACTCCCCGGGACACACTGTAAATACTGACACACTCCCCGGGACACACTGTAAATACTGATACACTCCCGGGGACCCTCTGTAAATACTGACACACTCCCGGGGACTATCTGTAAATACTGACACACACCCCGGGACACACTGTAAATACTGATACACTCCCGGGGACCCTCATTAAATACTGATACACTCCCGGGGACCCTCTGTAAATACTGACACACTCCCGGAGACACTCTGTAAATACTGACACACTCCCGGGGACACACTGTAAATACTGACACACACCCCAGGACACACTGTAAATAATGATACACTCCCGGAGACAGTCTGTAAATACTGACACACTCCCCGGAGACACTCTGTAAATACTGACACACTCCCGGGGACACTCTGTAAATACTGACACCCCCCCGGAGACACTCTGCAAATACTGACACACTCCCGGGGACAATCTGTAAATACTGACACACTCCCGGAGACACTCTGTAAATACTGACACACTCCCCGGGGACATGCTGTAAATACTGACACACTCCCGGGGACACTCTGTAAATACTGACACCCCCCCGGATACACTCTGCAAATACTGACACACTCCCGGGGACAATCTGTAAATACTGACACACTCCCGGAGACACTCTGTAAATACTGACACACTCCCCGGGGACATGCTGTAAATACTGACACACTCCCAGGGACAATCTGTAAATACTGACACCCCCCCGGGGACACGCTGTAAATACTGACACACTCCCCGGGACACTCTGTAAATAATGACACACTCCCGGAGACACTCTTTAAATACTGACAAAATCCCGGGGACCCCCTGTAAATACTGACACTCTCCCGGGGACCCTCTGTAAATACAGACACACTCCCGGAGACACTCTGTAAATACGGACACACTCCCGGGGACTCTCTGTAAATACTGACACACTCCCGGAGACACTCTGTAAATATTGAAACACACCCGGGGACACTCTGTAAATACTGATACACTCCCGGAGACACTCTGTAAATACTGACACACTCCCGGAGACACTATGGAAATACTGACACACTCCCGGAGACACTCTGTAAATACTGACACACTCCGGGGGACGCACTGTAAATATTGACACACTCCCGGGGACACTCTGTAAATACTGACACACTCCCGGGGACGCACTGTAAATACTGACACACTCCCGGGGACGCACTGTAAATACTGACACACTCCCGGGGACACTCTGTAAATACCGACACACTCCCAGGGACAGGCTGTAATTACCGACACACACCCGGAGACACTCTGTAAACACTGACACACTCCCGGGGACACTCTGCAAACACTGACACACCCCCGGGGACACTCTGTAAATACTGATACTCTCCCTGAGACACTCTGTTAATATTGCCACACTACCGGAGACAATCTGTAATTACTGACACACTCCCGGATACACTCTGTAAATACTGACACACTCCCGGAGACACTCTGTAAATACAGGCACACCCCCGGAGACACTCTGCAAATACTGACACACACCCTGGGTCACTCTGTAAATACTGACACACTCCCGGGGCACTCTGTAAATACTGACACACTCCCGGAGACACTCTGTACATACTGACACACTCCCGGGGACACTCTGTAAATACTGACACACACCCCGGTACACAGTGTAAATACTGATACACTCCTGGGGACAGTCTGTAAATACTGACACACTCCCGGGGACACTGTAAATACTGACACACTCCCGGAGACACTCTGTAATACTGACACACCCCCGGGGACACTCTGTAAATACTGACATGCTCCCCGGGGACACGCTGTAAATACTGACACACTCCCGGAGACACTCTGTAAATACTGACACACCCCCAGACACACTCTGTAAATACTGACACACTCCCGGGGACACTCTGTAAATACTGGCACACTCCAGGAGACACTCTGTAACTACTGACACACTGCCCGGGGACATGCTGTAAATACTGACACACTCCCGGAGAAACTCTGTAAACACTGACACACTCCCCGGGACACTCTGTAAATACTGACACACTCCCCGGGACAATCTGCAATTACTGACACACTCCCGGGGACACACTGTAAATAATGACACACTCCCGGGGACAATCTGTAAATGCCGACACACTCCCGGAGACACTCTGTAAACACTGACGCACTCCCGGGGACACTCTGTAAATATTGACATACTCCCTGAGACACTCTGAAAATACTGACACACTCCCGGAGACAATCTGTAAATACAGACACACCCCCGGAGACACTCTGTAAATTCTGACATGTTCCCGCAGATACTCTGTAAATACTGACACACTCCCGGAGACACTCTGTAAATACAGACACACCCCCGGAGACACTCTGTAAATACTGATACACACCCCGGGACACTCAGTAAATACTGACACACTCCCGGGGACACTCTGTAAATACTGACACACTCCCGGAGACACTCTGTAAATACAGACACACTCCCGGGGACCCTCTGTAAATACTGACACACACCGCGGGACACACTGTAAATACTGACACACTCCCGGGAATACTCTGGAAATACTGACACACTCCCGGAGACACTCTGTAAATACTGACACGCCCCCGGAGACACACTGTAAATACTGACACACTCCCGGGGACACTCTCTAAATACTGACACACTCCCGGAGACACTCTGTAAATACAGACACACTCCCCGGGGGCACTCTGTAAATACAGACACACTCCCGGGGACACTCTTTAAATACTGACACACTCCCGGGGACATGCTGTAAATACTGACACACTCCCTGGGGACATGTTGTAAATGCTGACACACTCCCGCAGACACTCTTTAAATACTGACACACTCCCGGAGACATTCTTTAAATACTGACACACTCCCGGTGACACGCTGTAAATACTGACACACTCACCGGGGACACGTTGTAAATACTGACACACTCCCGGAGACACTCTTTAAATACTGACACACTCCCGGAGACACTCTGTAAACACTGACACACTCCGCGGGACACTCTGTAAATACTGACACACTCCCGGAGACACTCTGTAAATACTGAAACACTCCTGTGGACCCTCTGTAAATACCGACACACTCCCGGGGACCCCCTATAAATACTGACACTCTCCCGGGGACCCTCTGTAAATACAGACACACTTCTGGAGACACTCTGTAAATACTGACACACTCCCGGGGACCCTCTGTAAATACTGATACACTCCCGGAGAGACTCTGTAAATACTGACACACTCCTGGAAACACTCTGTAAATACTAACACACTCCCCGGGACACTCTGTATATAATGACACACTCCAGGAGACACTCTGTAAATACTGACACACTGCCCGGGGACACGCTGTAAATACTGACACACTCCCGGAGGCACTCTGTAAACACTGACACACTCCCCAGCACAATCTGTAAATACTGACACATTCCCCGGGACAATCTGTAAATACTGACACACTCCCGGCGACACTCTGTAAATACTGACACACTCCCGGGGACACTCTGTAAATACCGACCCACTCCCGCAGACACTCTGTAAATACTGACAGACTCCCGGAGACAATCTGTAAATAATGACACCCACCCCGGGACACACTGTAAATACTGACACACCCCCGGGGACACGCTGTAAATACTGACACACTCCCGGAGACACTCTGTAAATACTGACACACCCCCAGGTGCACTCTGTAAATACTGACACACTCCCGGGGACACGCTGTAAATACTGACACACTCGCCGGGGACACGTTGTAAATACTGACACACTCCCGGAGACACTCTTTAAATACTGACACACTCCCGGAGACACTCTGTAAACACTGACACACTCCGCGGGACACTCTGTAAATACTGACACACTCCCGGAGACACTCTGTAAATACTGAAACACTCCTGTGGACCCTCTGTAAATACTGACAAACTCCCGGGGACCCCCTATAAATATTGACACTCTCCCGGGGACCCTCTGTAAATACAGACACACTTCTGGAGACACTCTGTAAATACTGACACACACCCGGGGACCCTCTGTAAATACTGACACACTCCCGGAGGCACTCTGTAAACACTGACACACTCCCCGGCACAATCTGTAAATACTGACACATTCCCCGGGACAATCTGTAAATACTGACACACTCCCGGCGACACTCTGTAAATACTGACACACTCCCGGGGACACTCTGTAAATACCGACCCACTCCCGGAGCCACGCTGTAAACACTGACACAATCCCGGGGACACTCTGTAAATACTGACACACTCCCTGAGACATTCTGTAAATACTGACAGACTCCCGGAGACAATCTGTAAAAACAGACACACGCCCGGAGACACTCTGTAAATAATGACACCCACCCCGGGACACACTGTAAATACTGACACACCCCCGGGGACACGCTGTAAATACTGACACACTCCCGGAGACACACTGTAAATACTGACACACCCCCAGGTGCACTCTGTAAATACTGACACACTCCCGGGGACACTCTGTAAATACTGACACACTCCCGGGGACAGTCTGTAAATACGGACACATTCCCGGAGACACGCTGTAAATACTGACACACTCCCGGAGACACTCTGTAAATACTGACACACTCCCCGAGACACTCTGTAAATACTGTCACACTACCCGGGACACTCTGTAAATACTGACACACTCCCGGGGACGCTCTGTAAATACTGACACACTCCCGGGGACACTCTGTAAATACCGACACACTCCCGGAGACACTCTGTAAACACTGACACACTCCCGGAGACAATCTGTAATTACTGACACACTCCCGGGGACACTCTGTAAATACTGACACTCTCCCGGAGACACTGTGTAAATACAGACACACCACCGGAGACACTCTGTAAATACTGACACACACCCCGGGACACTCTGTAAATACTGACACACTCCCGGGGACACTCTGTAAATACTGACACACTCCCGGAGACACTCTGTAAATACTGACACACTCCCGCGGACACTCTGTAAATACGGACACACTCCCCGGGACACTTTGTAAA
The DNA here is from genome assembly GCF_052327205.1 of Somniosus microcephalus. Classification (NCBI taxonomy): domain Eukaryota; kingdom Metazoa; phylum Chordata; class Chondrichthyes; order Squaliformes; family Somniosidae; genus Somniosus; species Somniosus microcephalus. The sequence continues at coordinate 6,157,733 of NW_028225181.1, read as the reverse complement.
TACTGACAGACACCCCGGGACACTTTGTAAATACAGACACACCCCCGTGGACACTCTGTAAATACTGACACACACCCGGGGATACTCTGTTAATACTGACACCCACCCGGGGAAACTCTGTAAATACTGATACACTCCCGGGGATACTCTGTAAATACGGAGACACCCCCGGGGATACTCTGTAAATACTGACACACCCCCGGGGACATTCTGTAAATACTGACACACTCCCGGGGACACTCTGTAAATATTGACACACTCCCGGAGACACTCTGCAAATACTGTCACAACCCCGGGGACACTCTGTAAATACTGACACACTCCCGGGGACACTCTGTAAATACTGACACACCCCCGGGGGTACACTGTAAATACTGACACACCCCCAGGGATGCTCTGTAAATACTGACACACCCCAGGGGATACTCTGTAAATACTGACACACCCCCGGGGATTCTCTGTAAATACTGACACACCCCCGGGGATACTCTGTAAATACTGACACACCCCCGGGGACCCTCTGTAATTAATGACACACCCCAGGGAACACTCTGTAAATACTGACACACCCCCGGGGACACTATATAAAAACTGACACACCCCCGGGGACTCTTTGGAAATACTGACACACCCGCGGGGATACTCGGTAAATACTGACACACCCCCGTGGACACTCTGTAAATACTGACACACCCCCGGGGATACTCTGTAAATACTGACACACCCCCGGGGATACAGTGTAAATACTGACACACCCCCGGGGACACTCTGTAAAGACTGACACACCTCCGGGGATACACTGTAAATGCTGACACACCTTTGGGGATACTCTGTAAATACTGACACTTCCCCGGGGACACTCTGTAAGTACTGACACACCCCCGGGGATACTCTGTAAATATAGACACACCCCCGGGGATACTCTGTAAATACTGACACACCCCCGGGGACACTCTGTAAATACTGACACACCCCCGGGGATACTCTGTAAATACTGACACACCCCCGGGTATAATCTGTAAATACTGACACACCCCCGGGGATACTCTGTAAATACAGACACATCCCCGGGGATACTCTGTAAATACTGACACACTCCCGGGGATAATCTGTGAATACTGACACACCCCCGGGGATATTCTGTAAATACTGACACACCCTAGGGGATACTCTGTAAATACTGACACACCCCCGGGGATACTCTGTAATTACTGACACACCCCCGGGGACACTCTGTAAATACTGACACACTCCCGGGGATACACTGTAAATACTGACACACCCCCGGGGATCCTCTGTAAATACTGACACACTCCCGGGGATACTCTGTATATACTGACACACCCCCGGGGACACTGCGTAAATACTGACACACCCCCGGGGATACTCTGTAAATACTGACACACCCCCGGGGATACTCTGTAAATACTGACACACCCCTGGGGATACTCTGTAAATACTGATACACCCCCGGGGACACTCTGTAAATACTGACACTCCCCCGGGGATAATCTGTAAGTATTGACACACCCCCGGGGACACTCTGTAAATACTGACACACCCTCGGGTCACTCTGTAAATACTGACACCCCCCCGGGGACATTCTGTAATTACTGACACACCCCCGGGGATACTCTGTAAATACTGACACACCCCCGGGGATACTCTGTGAATACTGACACACCCCCGGGGATACTCTGTAAATACTGACACACCCCCGGAAATACTCTGTAAATACTGACACACCCCCGGGGACCCTCTGTAAATACTGACACACCCCCAGGATACTCTTTAAATACTGACACACTCCCGGGGATACTCTGTAAATACTGACACACCCCCGGGGACACTCTGTAAATACTGACACACCCCCGGGGATATTCTGTAAATACTGACACACTACCAGGGGTACCCTGTAAATACTGACACACCCCCGGGGACACTCTGTAAATACTGACACGCACCCGGGGATACTCTGTAAATACTGACACACCCCCGGGGATACACTGTAAACAATGACACACCCCCGGGGCACTCTGTAAATACTGACACGCACCCGGGGATACTCTGTAAATACTGACACACCCCCGGGGATACTCTGTAAATACTGACACACCCCCGGGGATACTCTGTAAACAATGACACACCCCCGGGGCACTCTGTAAATACAGAAACACCCCCGGGGTCACTCTGTAAATACCGACACACCCCCGGGGACCCGCTGTAAATAATGACACACCCCCGGGGATACTCTGTAAATAAAGACACACCCCCGGGGATACTCTGTAAATACTGACACCCCCCCGGGGATCCTCTGTAAATACTGACACACTCCAGGGTATACTCTGTAAATACAGACACACTCCTGGGGATACTCTGTAAATAATGACACACTCCCGGGGACACTCTGTAAATACTGACACACCCCCGGGGACACTCTGTAAATACTGACACACCCCCGGGTATACTCTGTAAATACTGACACACCCCCGGGGATACTCTGTAAATACAGACACACCCCCGGGGACACTATATAAATACTGACACACCCCCGGGGACTCTTTGTAAATACTGACACCCCCCCGGGGATACTCGGTAAATACTGACACACCCCCGGGGACACTCTGTAAATACTGACACACCCCCAGGGACACTATATAAATACTGACACACCCCCGGGGACTCTTTGTAAATACTGACACACACCCGGGGATACTCGGTAAATACTGACACACCCCCGGGGACACTCTGTAAATACTGACACACCCCCGGGGATACTCTGTAAATACTGACACACCCCCAGGGATACAGTGTAAATACTGACACACCCCCGGGGACACTCTGTAAAGACTGACACACCCCCGGGGATACACTGTAAATGCTGACACACCTTCGGGGATACTCTGTAATTACTGACACTCCCCCGGGGACACTCTGAAAGTACTGACACACCCCCGGGGATACTCTGTAAATACAGACACACCCCCGGGGATACTCTGTAAATACTGACACACCCCCGGGGACACTCTGTAAATACTGACACACCCCCGGGGATACTCTGTAAATACTGACACACCCCCGGGTATACTCTGTAAATACTGACACACCCCCGGGGATACTCTGTAAATACAGACACACCCCCGGGGATACTCTGTAAATACTGACACACTCCCGGGGATAATCTGTGAATACTGACACACCCCCGGGGATATTCTGTAAATACTGACACACCCCCGGGGATACTCTATAAATACTGACACACCCCCGGGGATACTCTGTAAATACTGACACACCCCCGGGGATACTCTGTAATTACTGACACACCCCCGGGGACAATCTGTAAATACTGACACACTCCCGGGGATACACTGTATATACTGACACACACCCGGGGATACTCTGTAAATACTGACACACTCCCGGCGATACTCTGTAAATACTAACACACCCCCGGGGACCGTCTGTAAATACTGACACACTCCCGGGGATACTCTGTATATACTGACACACCCCCGGGGACACTGCGTAAATACTGACACACCCCCGGGGATACTCTGTAAATACTGACTCACCCCCGGGGATACTCTGTAAATACTGACACACACCTGGGGATACTCTGTAAATACTGATACACCCCCGGGGACACTCTGTAAATACTGACACTCCCCCGTAGATAATCTGTAAATATTGACACACCCCGGGGACACTCTGTAAATACTGACACACCCTCGGGTCACTCTGTAAATACTGACACCCCCCTGGGGACATTCTGTAATTACTGACACACCCCCGGGGATACTCTGTAAATACTGACACACCCCCGGGGATACCCTGTGAATACTGACACACCCCCGGGGATACTCTGTAAATACTGACACACCCCCGGGAATACTCTGTACATACTGACACACCCCTGGGGACCCTCTATAAATACTGACACACCCCCGGGATACACTTTAAATACTGACACACCCCCGGGGATACTCTGTAAATACAGACACAACCCCGGGGACACTCTGTAAATACTGACACACCCCCGGGGATACTCTGTAAATACTGACACACTCCCAGGGATACCCTGTAAATACTGACACACCCCCGGGGACACTCTGTAAATACTGACACACACCCGGGGATACTCTGTAAATACTGACACACCCCCGGGGATACTCTGTAAACAATGACACACCCCCGGGGCACTCTGTAAATACGGAAACACCCCCGGGGTCACTCTGTAAATACCGACACACCCCCGGGGACACGCTGTAAATAATGACACACCCCCGGGGATACTCTGTAAATACAGACACACCCCCGGGGATACTCTGTAAATACTGACACCCCCCCGGGGATCCTCTGTATATACTGACACACTCCAGGGTATACTCTGTAAATACTGACACACTCCTGGGGATACTCTGTAAATACTGACACACTCCCGGGGACACTCTGTAAATACTGACACACCCCCGGGGACACTCTGTAAATACTGACACACCCCCGGGGATACTCTGTAAATACTGACACACCCCCGGGGATACTCTGTAATTACTGACACACCCCCGGGGACACTCTGTAAATACTGACACACTCCCGGCGATACTCTGTAAATACTGACACACTCCCGGGGATACTCTGCAAATACTGACACACCCCCGGGGACACTCTGTAAATACTGACACACCCCCAGGGACTTACTGTAAATACTGACACACCCCCGGGGACACTCTGTAAATACTGACACACCCCCGGGGATACTCTGTAAATGCTGACACACCCCCGGGGATACTCTGTAAATACTGACACACACCCGGGACACTCTGTAAATACTGATACATCCCCGGGGACACTCTGTAAATACTGGCACACCTCCGGGGATATTCCGTAAATACTGACACACCCCCGGGGACACACTGTAAATACTGACACACCCCCAGGGACACTCTGTAAATACTGACATACCCCCGGGGAAACTCTGTAAATACTGACACACCCCCGGGGATACTCTAAATAGTGACACACCCCCGGGGATACTCTGTAAATACTGACACACCCCCGGGGACCCTCTGTAAATACTGACACACCCCCGGGGTACTCTGTAAACACTGACACACTCCCGGGGACACTCTGTAAATACTGATACACTCCCTGAGACACTCTGTAAATACTGACACAGTCCCGGAGACAATCTGTAAATGCAGACACACCCACGGAGACACTCTGTAAATTCTGACATGCTCCCGCAGATACTCTGTAAATACTGACACACTCCCGGAGACACTCTGTAAATAAAACACACCCCCGGAGACACTCTGTAAATACTGACACACACCCCGGGACACTCTGTAAATACTGACACACTCCCGGGGACTCTCTGTAAATACTGACACACTCTCGGAGACTCTCTGTAAATACTGACACACTCCCGGGGACACTCTGTAAATACAGACACGCCCCCAGAGACTCACTGTAAATACTGAAACACTCCCGGGGACACTCTGTAAATACTGACACACTCCCGGAGACACTCTGTAAATACTGACACACTCCCCGGGGACACTCTGTAAATACTGACACACTCCCGGGGACTCTCTTTAAATACTGACACACTCCCGGGGACACGCTGTAAATACTGACACACTCCCCGGGGACACGTTGTAAATACTGACACACTCCCGGAGACATTCTTTAAATACTGACACACTCCCGGAGACACTCTTTAAATACTGACACACTCCCGGAGGCACTCTGTAAATACTGGCACACTCCCGGGGACACTCTGTAAATACCGACACACACCCAGGGACAGGCTGTAATTACCGACACACTCCCGGAGACACTCTGTAAATACTGACACACTCCCGGGGACACTCTGCAAACACTGACACCCTCCCGGGGACACTCTGTAAATACTGATACTCTCCCTGAGACACTCTGTTAATATTGCCACACTCCCGGAGACAATCTGTAATTACTGACACACTCCCGGAGACACTCTGTAAATACTGACACACTCCCGGAGACACTCTGTAAATACAGGCACACCCCCGGAGACACTCTGCAAATACTGACACACACCCCGGGACACTCTGTAAATACTGACACACTCCCGGGGACACTCTGTAAATACTGACACACTCCCGGAGACACTCTGTACATACTGACACACTCCCGGGGACACTCTGTAAATACTGACACACCCCGGTACACAGTGTAAATACTGACACACTCCCGGGGACACTCTGTAAATACTGACACACACCCCGGGACACAGTGTAAATACTGATACACTCCTGGGGATACTCTGTAAATACTGACACACTCCCGGGGACACTGTAAATACTGACACACTCCCGGAGACACTCTGTAATACTGACACACCCCCGGGGACACTCTGTAAATACTGACATGCTCCCCGGGGACATGCTGTAAATACTGACACAGCCCCGGGGACACTCTGTAAATACTGACACACTCCCGGAGACACTCTGTAAATACTGACACACCCCCAGACACACTCTGTAAATACTGACACACTCCCGGGGACACTCTGTAAATACTGACACACTCCCGGAGACAATCTGTAAATACTGACACACCCCCAGACACACTCTGTAAATACTGACACACTCCCGGGGACACTCTGTAAATACTGACACACTCCAGGAGACACTCTGTAAATACTGACACACTGCCCGGGGACACGCTGTAAATACTGACACACTCCCGGAGAAACTCTGTAAACACTGACACACTCCCCGGGACACTCTGTAAATACTGACACACTCCCCGGGACAATCTGTAAATACTGACACTCTCCCGGGGACACTCTGTAAATACTGACACACTCCCGGGGAAAATCTGTAAATACCGACACACTCCCGGAGGCACTCTGTAAACACTGACACACTCCCGGGGACACTCTGTAAATACTGACATACTCACTGAGACACTCTGTAAATACTGACGCACTCCCGGAGACAATCTGTAAATACAGACACACCCCCGGAGACACTCTGTAAATTCTGACATGCTCCCGCAGATGCTCTGTAAATACTGACACACTCCCGGAGACACTCTGTAAATACAGACACACCCCCGGAGACACTCTGTAAATACTGACACACACCCCGGGACACTCTGTAAATACTGACACACTCCCGGGGACCCTCTGTAAATACTGACACACACCCCGGGACACACTGTAAATACTGACACACTCCCGGGAATACACTGGAAATGCTGACACACTCCCGGAGACACTCTGTAAATACTGACACACTCCCGGGGACACTCTGTAAATACTGACACACTCCCGGAGACACTCTGTAAATACTGACACACTCCCCGGGGACACTCTGTAAATACAGACACACTCCCGGTGACAGTCTTTAAATATTGACACACTCCCGGGGACTCGCTGTAAATACTGACACACTCCCCGGGGATACGTTGTAAATACTGACACACTCCCGGAGACACTCTTTAAATACTGACACACTCCCGGGGACACGCTGTAAATACTGACACACTCGCCGGGGACACGTTGTAAATACTGACACACTCCCGGAGACACTCTTTAAATACTGACACACTCCCGGAGGCACTCTGTAAATACTGACACACTCCCGGAGACACTCTGTAAACACTGACACACTCCGCGGGACACTCTGTAAATACTGACACACTCCCGGAGACACTCTGTAAATACTGAAACTCTCCTGTGGACCCTCTGTAAATACTGACACACTCCCGGGGACCCCCTATAAATACTGACACTCTCCCGGAGACCCTCTGTAAATGCAGACACACTTCTGGAGACACTCTGTAAATACTGACACACTCCCGGGGACCCTCTGTAAATACTGACACACTCCCGGAGACTCTCTGTAAATACTGACACACTCCTGGAAACACTCTGTAAATACTAACACACTCCAGGAGACACTCTGTAAATACTGACACACTGCCCGGGGACACGCTGTAAATACTGACACACTCCCGGAGACACTCTGTAAACACTGACACACTCCCCGGCACAATCTGTAAATACTGACACACTCCCCGGGACACTTTGTAAATACTGACACACACCCCGGGACACTTTGTAAATACAGACACACCCCCGTGGACACTCTGTAAATACTGACACACACCCGGGGATACTCTGTAAATACTGACACCCCCCCGGGGAAACTCTGTAAATACTGACACACCCCCGGGTATACTCTGTAAATACTGACACACCCCCGGGGATACTCTGTAAATACAGACACACCCCCGGGGATACTCTGTAAATACTGACACACTCCCGGGGATAATCTGTGAATACTGACACACCCCCGGGGATATTCTGTAAATACTGACACACCCCCGGGGATACTCTGTAAATACTGACACACCCCCGGGGATACTCTGTAATTACTGACACACCCCCGGGGACACTCTGTAAATACTGACACACTCCCGGGGATACACTGTAAATACTGACACACCCCCGGGGACCCTCTGTATATACTGACACACCCCCGGGGATACTCTGTAAATACTGACACACCCCCGGGGATACTCTGTAAATACTGACACACCCCTGGGGATAATCTGTAAATACTGATACACCCCCGGGGACACTCTGTAAATACTGACACTCCCCTGGGGATAATCTGTAAATATTGACACAACCCCGGGGACACTCTGTAAATGCTGACACACCCTCGGGTCACTCTGTAAATACTGACACCCCCCCGGGGACATTCTGTAATTACTGACACACCCCCGGGGATACTCTGTAAATACTGACACACCCCCGGGGATACTCTGTGAATACTGACACACCCCCGGGGATACTCTGTAAATACTGACACACCCCCGGAAATACTCTGTACATACTGACACACCCCCGGGGACACTCTGTAAATAATGACACACCCCCAGGATACTCTTTAAATACTGAGACACACCCGGGGATACTCTGTAAATACTGACACACCCCCGGGGACACTCTGTAAATACTGACACACCCCCGGGGATACTCTGTAAATACTGACACACTCCCAGGGATACCCTGTAAATACTGACACACCCCCGGGGATACTCTGTAAATACTGACACACCCCCGGGGATACTCTGTAAAAAATGACACACCCCCGGGGCACTCTGTAAATACGGAAACACCCCCGGGGTCACTCTGTATATACCGACACACCCCCGGGGACCCGCTGTAAATAATGACACACCCCCGGGGATACTCTGTAAATACAGACACACCCCCGGGGATACTCTGTAAATACTGACACACTCCAGGTTATACTCTGTAAATACAGACACACTCCTGGGGATACTCTGTAAATACTGACACACTCCCGGGGACACTCTGTAAATACTGACACACCCCCGGGGACACTCTGTAAATACTGACACACCCCCGGGTATACTCTGTAAATACTGACACACCCCCGGGGATACTCTGTAAATAGAGACACACCCCCGGGGACACTATATAAATACTGACACACCCCCGGGGACTCTTTGTAAATACTGACACCACCCCGGGGATACTCAGTAAATACTGACACACCCCCGGGGACACTCTGTAAATACAGACACACCCCCAGGGACACTATATAAATACTGACACACCCCCGGGGACTCTTTGTAAATACTGACACACACCCGGGGATACTCGGTAAATACTGACACACCCCCGGGGACACTCTGTAAATACTGACACACCCCCGGGGATACTGTGTAAATAATGACACACCCCCGGGGATACAGTGTAAATACTGACACACCCCCGGGGACACTCTGTAAAGACTGACACACCCCCGGGGATACACTGTAAATGCTGACACACCTTCGGGGATAATCTGTAAATACTGACACTCCCCCGGGGACACTCTGAAAGTACTGACACACCCCCGGGGATACTCTGTAAATACAGACACACCCCCGGGGATACTCTGTAAATACTGACACACACCCGGGGACACTCTGTAAATACTGACACACCCCCGGGGATACTCTGTAAATACTGACACACCCCCGGGTATACTCTGTAAATACTGACACACCCCCGGGGATACTCTGTAAATACAGACACACCCCCGGGGATATTCTGTAAATACTGACACACTCCCGGGGATAATCTGTGAATACTGACACAGCCCCGGGGATATTCGGTAAATACTGACACAACCCCGGGGATACTCTATAAATACTGACACACCCCCGGGGATACTCTGTAAATACTGACACACCCCCGGGGATACTCTGTAATTACTGACACACCCCCGGGGACACTCTGTAAATACTGACACACTCCCGGGGATACACTGTATATACTGACACACCCCCGGGGATACTCTGTAAATACTGACACACTCCCGGCGATACTCTGTAAATACTGACACACCCCCGGGGATCCTCTGTAAATACTGACACACTCCCGGGGATACTCTGTATATACTGACACACCCCCGGGGATACTCTGTATATACTGACACACACCTGGGGATACTCTGTAAATACTGATACACCCCCGGGGACACTCTGTAAATACTGACACTCCCCCGGGGATAATCTGTAAATACTGACACACCCCCGGGGACACTCTGTAAATACTGACACACCCTCGGGTCACTCTGTAAATACTGACACCCCCCCGGGGACATTCTGTAATTACTGACACACCCCCGGGGATACTCTGTAAATACTGACACACCCCCGGGGATACTCTGTGAATACTGACACACCCCCGGGGATACTCTGTAAATACTGACACACCCCCGGGAATACTCTGTACATACTGACACACCCCCGGGGACCCTCTGTAAATACTGACACACCCCCGGGATCCTGTTTAAATACTGACACACCCCCGGGGATACTCTGTAAATACAGACACAACCCCGGGGACACTCTGTAAATACTGACACACCCCCGGGGATACTCTGTAAATACTGACACACTCCCAGGGATACCCAGTAAATACTGACACACCCCCGGGGACACTCTGTAAATACTGACACACACCCGGGGATATTCTGTAAATACTGACACACCCCCGGGGATACTCTGTAAACAATGACACACCCCCGGGGCACTCTGTAAATACGGAAACACCCCCGGGGTCACTCTGTAAATAACGACACACCCCCGGGGACACGCTGTAAATAATGACACACCCCCGGGGATACTCTGTAAATACAGACACACCCCCGGGGATACTCTGTAAATACTGACACCCCCCCGGGGATCCTCTGTATATACTGACACACTCCAGGGTATACTCTGTAAATACTGACACACTCCTGGGGATACTCTGTAAATACTGACACACTCCCGGGGACACTCTGTAAATACTGACACACCCCCGGGGACACTCTGTAAATACTGACACACCCCCGGGGATACTCTGTAAATACTGACACACCCCCGGGGATACTCTGTAATTACTGACACACCCCCGGGGACACTCTGTAAATACTGACACACTCCCGGGGATACTCTGTAAATACTGACACACTCCCGGGGATACTTTGCAAATACTGACACACCCCCGGGGACACTCTGTAAATACTGACACACCCCCAGGGACTCACTGTAAATACTGATACACCCCCGGGGACACTCTGTTAAATACTGACACACCCCCGGGGATACTCTGTAAATGCTGACACACCCCCGGGGATACTCTGTAAATACTGACACACACCCGGGACACTCTGTAAATACTGATACATCCCCGGGGACACTCTGTAAATACTGGCACACCTCCGGGGATATTCCGTAAATACTGACACACCCCCGGGAACACACTGTAAATACTGACACACCCCCAGGGACACTCTGTAAATACTGACATACCCCCGGGGACACTCTGTAAATACTGCCACACCCCCGGGAATACTCTAAATAGTGACACACCCCCGGGGATACTCTGTAAATACTGACACACCCCCGGGGTCCCTCTGTAAATACTGACACACCCCCGGGGTACTCTGTAAACACTGACACACTCCGGGGACACTCTGTAAATACTGACACACTCCCTGAGACACTCTGTAAATACTGACACAGCCCCGGAGACAATCTGTAAATGCAGACACACCCACGGAGACACTCTGTAAATTCTGACATGCTCCCGCAGATACTCTGTAAATACTGACACACTCCCGGAGACACTCTGTAAATACAAACACACCCCCGGAGACACTCTGTAAATACTGACACACACCCCGGGACACTCTGTAAATACTGACACACTCCCGGGGACTCTCTGTAAACACTGACACACTCTCAGAGACACTCTGTAAATACTGACACACTCCCGGGGACACTCTGTAAATACTGACACGCCCCCAGAGACACACTGTAAATACTGACACACTCCCGGGGACACTCTGTAAATACTGACACACTCCCGGAGACACTCTGTAAATACTGACACACTCCCCGGGGACACTCTGTAAATACAGACACACTCCCGGGGACACTCTTTAAATACTGACACACTCCCGGGGACATGCTGTAAATACTGACACACTCCCCGGGGACACGTTGTAAATACTGACACACTCCCGGAGACACTCTTTAAATAATGACACACTCCCGGAGACACTCTTTAAATACTGACACACTCCCGGGGACACGCTGTAAATACTGACACACTCGCCGGGGACACGTTGTAAATATTGACACACTCCCGGAGACAATCTTTAAATACTGACACACTCCCGGAGGCACTCTGTAAATACTGACACACTCCCGGGGACACTCTGTAAATACCGACACACTCCCAGGGACAGGCTGTAATTACCGACACACTCCCGGAGACACTCTGTAAACACTGACACACTCCCGGGGACACTCTGCAAACACTGACACCCTCCCGGGGACACTCTGTAAATACTGATACTCTCCCTGAGACACTCTGTTAATATTGCCACACTCCCGGAGACAATCTGTAATTACTGACACACTCCCGGAGACACTCTGTAAATACTGACACACTCCCGGAGACACTCTGTAAATACAGGCACACCCCCGGAGACACTCTGCAAATATTGACACACACCCCGGAACACTCTGTAAATACTGACACACTCCCGGGGACACTCTGTAAATACTGACACACTCCCGGAGACCCTCTGTACATACTGACACACTCCCCGGGACACAGTGTAAATACTGATACACTCCTGGGGATACTCTGTAAATACTGACACACTCCCGGGGACACTGTAAATACTGACACACTCCCGGAGACACTCTGTAATACTGACACACCCCCGGGGACACTCTGTAAATACTGACATGCTCCCCGGGGACACGCTGTAAATACTGACACAGCCCCGGGGACAATCTGTAAATACTGACACACCCCCAGACACACTCTGTAAATACTGACACACTCCCGGGGACACTCTGTAAATAATGACACACTCCCGGAGACAATCTGTAAATACTGACACACCCCCAGACACACTCTGTAAATACTGACACACTCCCGGGGACACTCTGTAAATACTGACACACCCCCAGACACACTCTGTAAATACTGACACACTCCCGGGGACACTCTGTAAATACTGACACACTCCAGGAGACACTCTGTAAATACTGACACACTGCCCGGGGACACGCTGTAAATACTGACACACTCCCGGAGAAACTCTGTAAACACTGACACACCCCCGGGGATACTCTGTAAATACTGACACACTCCCCGGGACAATCTGTAAATACTGACACACTCCCGGGGACACTCTGTAAATACTGACACACTCCCCGGGACACTCTGTAAATACTGACACACTCCCCGGGACAATCTGTAAATACTGACACACTCCCGGGGACACTCTGTAAATACTGACACACTCCCGGGGACAATCTGTAAATACCGACACACTCCCGGAGGCACTCTGTAAACACTGACACACTCCCGGGGACACTCTGTAAATACTGACATACTCACTGAGACACTCTGTAAATACAGACACACCCCCGGAGAAAATCTGTAAATACAGACACACCCCCGGAGACACTCTGTAAATTCTGACATGTTCCCGCAGATGCTCTGTAAATACTGACACACTCCCGGAGACACTCTGTAAATACAGACACACCCCCGGAGACACTCTGTAAATACTGACACACACCCCGGGACACTCTGTAAATACTGACACACTCCCGGGGACCCTCTGTAAATACTGACACACACCCCGGGACACACTGTAAATACTGACACACTCCCGGGAATACACTGGAAATACTGACACACTCCCGGAGACACTCTGTAAATACTGAAACGCTCCCGGGGACACTCTGTAAATACTGACACACTCCCGGAGACACTCTGTAAATACTGACACACTCCCCGGGGACACTCTGTAAATACAGACACACTCCCGGGGACACTCTTTAAATATTGACACACTCCCGGGGACACGCTGTAAATACTGACACACTCCCCGGGGACACGTTGTAAATACTGACACACTCCCGGAGACACTCTTTAAATACTGACACACTCCCGGGGACACGCTGTAAATACTGACACACTCGCCGGGGACACGTTGTAGATACTGACACACTCCCGGAGACACTCTTTAAATACTGACACACTCCCGGAGGCACTCTGTAAATACTGACACACTCCCGGAGACATTCTGTAAACACTGACACACTCCGCGGGACACTCTGTAAATACTGACACACTCCCGGAGGCACTCTGTAAATACTGAAACTCTCCTGTGGACCCTCTGTAAATACTGACACACTCCCGGGGACCCCCTATAAATACTGACACTCTCCCGGAGACCCTCTGTAAATGCAGACACACTTCTGGAGACACTCTGTAAATACTGACACACTCCCGGGGACCCTCTGTAAATACTGACACACTCCCGGAGACACTCTGTAAATACTGACACACTCCTGGAAACACTCTGTAAATACTAACACACTCCAGGAGACACTCTGTAAATACTGACACACTGCCGGGGGACACGCTGTAAATACTGACACACTCCCGGAGACACTCTGTACATACTGACACACTCCCCGGCACAATCTGCAAATACTGACACACTCCCCGGGACACTTTGTAAATACTGACACACACCCCGGGACACTTTGTAAATACAGACACACCCCCGTGGAGACTCTGTATATACTGACACACACCCGGGGACACTCTTTAAATACTGACACACTCCCGGGGACACTCTTTAAATACTGACACACTCCCGGAGACACTCTTTAAATACTGACACACTCCCGGGGACACGCTGTAAATACTGACACACTCGCCGGGGACACGTTGTAAATACTGACACACTCCCGGAGACACTCTTTAAATACTGACACACTCCCGGAGGCACTCTGTAAATACTGACACACTCCCGGAGACACTCTGTAAACACTGACACACACCCGGAGACACTCTGTAAATACTGACACACTCCCGGAGACACTCTGTAAATACTGACACACTCCCGGAGGCACTCTGTAAATACTGACACACTCCCGGGGACACTCTGTAAATACCGACACACTCCCAGGGACAGGCTGTAATTACTGACACACTCCTGGAGACACTCTGTAAACACTGACACACTCCCGGGGACACTCTGCAAACACTGACAACCTCCCGGGGACACTCTGTAAATACTGATACTCTCCCTGAGACACTCTGTTAATATTGCCACACTCCCGGAGACAATCTGTAATTACTGACACACTCCCGGAGACACTCTGTAAATACTGACACACTCCCGGAGGCACTCTGTAAATACAGGCACACCCCCGGAGACACTCTGCAAATACTGACACACACCCCGGGACACTCTGTAAATACTGACACACTCCCGGGGACACTCTGTAGATACTGACACTCTCCCGGAGACACTCTGTACATACTGACACACTCCCCGGGACACAGTGTAAATACTGATACACTCCCGGAGACACTCTGTAATACTGACACACCCCCGGGGACACTCTGTAAATACTGACATGCTCCCCGGGGACACGCTGTAAATACTGACACAGCCCCGGGGACACCCTGTAAATACTGTCACACTCCCGGAGACACTCTGTAAAAACTGACACACTCCCGGAGACAATCTGTAAATACTGACACACCCCCAGACACACTCTGTAAATACTGACACACTCCCGGGTCACTCTGTAAATACTGACACACTCCAGGAGACACTCTGTAAATACTGACAGACTGCCCGGGGACACGCTGTAAATACTGACACACTCCCGGAGAAACTCTGTAAACACTGACACACTCCCCGGGACACTCTGTAAATACTGACACACTCCCCGGGACAATCTGTAAATACTGACACACTCCCGGGGACACTCTGTAAATACTGACACACTCCCGGGGACACTCTGTAAATACTGACACACCCCCGGGGACATTCTGTAAATACTGACACACTCCCGGGGATGCTCTGTAAATACGGACACACCCCCGGGGATACTCTGTAAATACTGACACACCCCCGGGGACATTCTGTAAATACTGACACACTCCTGGGGACACTCTGTAAATATTGACACACTCCCGGAGACACTCTGCAAATACTGTCACAACCCCGGGGACACTCTGTAAATACTGACATACTCACTGAGACACTCTGTAAATACTGACACACTCCCGGAGACAATCTGTAAATACAGACACACCCCCGGAGACACTCTGTAAATTCTGACATGCTCCCGCAGATGCTCTGTAAATACTGACACACTCCCGGAGACACTCTGTAAATACAGACACACCCCCGGAGACACTCTGTAAATACTGACACACACCCCGGGACACTCTGTAAATACTGACACACTCCCGGGGACCCTCTGTAAATACTGACACACTTCTGGAGACACTCTGTAAATACTGACACACTCCCGGGGACCCTCTGTAAATACTGACACACTCCCGGGGACCCCCTATAAATACTGACACTCTCCCGGAGACCCTCTGTAAATGCAGACACACTTCTGGAGACACTCTGTAAATACTGACACACTCCCGGGGACCCTCTGTAAATACTGACACACTCCCGGAGACACTCTGTAAATACTGACACACTCCTGGTAACACTCTGTAAATACTAACACACTCCAGGAGACACTCTGTAAATACTGACACACTGCAGGGGGACACGCTGTAAATACTGACACACTCCCGGAGACACTCTGTACATACTGACACACTCCCCGGCACAATCTGCAAATACTGACACACTCCCCGGGACACTTTGTAAATACTGACACACACCCCGGGACACTTTGTAAATACAGACACACCCCCGTGGAGACTCTGTAAATACTGACACACACCCGGGGACACTCTTTAAATACTGACACACTCCCGGGGACACTCTTTAAATACTGACACACTCCCGGAGACACTCTTTAAATACTGACACACTCCCGGGGACACGCTGTAAATACTGACACACTCGCCGGGGACATGTTGTAAATACTGACACACTCCCGGAGACACTCTGTAAATACAGACACACCCCCGGAGACACTCTGTAAATACTGACACACACCCCGGGACACTCTGTAAATACTGACACACTCCCGGGGACCCTCTGTAAATACTGACACACACCCGGGAATACACTGGAAATACTGACACACTCCCGGAGACACTCTGTAAATACTGAAACACTCCCGGGGACACTCTGTAAATACTGACACACTCCCGGAGACAATCTGTAAATACTGACACACTCCCCGGGGACACTCTGTAAATACAGACACACTCCCGGGGACACTCTTTAAATATTGACACACTCCCGGGGACAAGCTGTAAATACTGACACACTCCCCGGGGACACGTTGTAAATACTGACACACTCCCGGAGACACTCTTTAAATACTGACACACTCCCGGGGACACGCTGTAAATACTGACACACTCGCCGGGGACACGTTGTAAATACTGACACACTCCCGGAGACACTCTTTAAATACTGACACACTCCCGGAGGCACTCTGTAAATACTGACACACTCCCGGAGACACTCTGTAAACACTGACACACTCCGCGGGACACTCTGTAAATACTGACACACTCCCGGAGGCACTCTGTAAATACTGAAACTCTCCTGTGGACACTCTGTAAATACTGACACACTCCCGGGGACCCCCTATAAATACTGACACTCTCCCGGAGACCCTCTGTAAATGCAGACACACTTCTGGAGACACTCTGTAAATACTGACACACTCCCGGGGACCCTCTGTAAATACTGACACACTCCCGGAGACACTCTGTAAATACTAACACACTCCAGGAGACACTCTGTAAATACTGACACACTGCCGGGGGACACGCTGTAAATACTGAAACACTCCCGGAGACACTCTGTAAACACTGACACACTCCCCGGCACAATCTGTAAATACTGACACACTCCCCGGGACACTTTGTAAATACTGACACACACCCCGGGACACTTTGTAAATACAGACACACCCCCGTGGACACTCTGTAAATACTGACACACACCCCGGGACACTTTGTAAATACAGACACACCCCCGTGGACACTCTGTAAATACTGACACACACCCGGGGATACTCTATAAATACTGACACCCCCCCGGGGAAACTCTGTAAATACTGATACACTCCCGGGGATGCTCTGTAAATACGGACACACCCCCGGGGATACTCTGTAAATACTGACACACCCCCGGGGACATTCTGTAAATACTGACACACTCCCGGGGACACTCTGTAAATATTGACACACTCCCGGAGACACTCTGCAAATACTGTCACAACCCCGGGGCACTCTGTAAATACTGACACACTCCCGGGGACACTCTGTAAATACTGACATACCCCCGGGGGTACTCTGTAAATACTGACACACCCCCGGGGATGCTCTGTAAATACTGACACACCCCCGGGGATACTCTGTAAATACTGACACACCCCCGGGGATTCTCTGTAAATACTGACACACCCCCGGGGACACTCTGTAAATACTGACACACCCCCGGGGACCCTCTGTAAATACTGACACACCCCAGGGGACACTCTGTAAATACTGACACACCCCCGGGAACACTATATAAATACTGACACACCCCCGGGGACTCTTTGTAAATACTGACACACCCCCGGGAATACTCGGTAAATACTGACACACCCCCGGGGAAACTCTGTAAATACTGATACACTCCCGGGGATACTCTGTAAATACTGATACACTCCCGGGGATACTCTGTAAATACTGACACACCCCCGGGGACACTCTGTAAATACTGACACACTCCCGGGGACACTCTGTAAATACTGACACACTCCCGGAGACACTCTGTAAATACTGTCACAACCCCGGGGACACTCTGTAAATACTGACACACTCCCGGGGACACTCTGTAAATACTGACACACCCCCGGGGGTGCTCTGTAAATACTGACACACCCCCGGGGATGCTCTGTAAATACTGACACACCCCCGGGGATACTCTGTAAATACTGACACACCCCCGGGGATTCTCTGTAAATACTGACACACCCCCGGGGACTCTCTGTAAATACTGACACACCACCGGGGACCCTCTGTAAATACTGACACACCCCAGGGGACACTCTGTAAATACTGACACACCCCCGGGGACACTCTATACATACTGACACACTCCCGGGGACTCTCTGTAAATACTGAAACACCCCCGGGAATGCTCTGTAAATACTGACACACCACCGGGGACACTCTGTAAATACTGACACACCCCCGTGGATACACTGTAAATACTGACACACCCCCGGGGACACAGTGTAAATTCTGACACACCCCCGGGGACACCCTGTAAAGACTGACACACCCCTGGGGATACACTGTAAATGCTGACACACCCTCGGGGATACTCTGTAAATACTGGCACACTCCCGGAGACACTCTGTAAATACTGACACACTCCTGGAAACACTCTGTAAATACTAACACACTCCAGGAGACACTCTGTAAACACTGACACACTCCGCGGGACACTCTGTAAATACTGACACACTCCCGGAGGCACTCTGTAAATACTGAAACTCTCCTGTGGACCCTCTGTAAATACTGACACACTTCCGGGGACCCCCTATAAATACTGACACTCTCCCGGAGACCCTCTGTAAATGCAGACACACTTCTGGAGACACTCTGTAAATACTGACACACTCCCGGAGACACTCTGTAAATACTGACACACTCCTGGAAACACTCTGTAAATACTAACACACTCCAGGAGACACTCTGTAAATACTGACACACTGCCGGGGGACACGCTGTAAATACTGAAACACTCCCGGAGACACTCTGTAAACACTGACACACTCCCCGGCACAATCTGTAAATACTGACACACACCCCGGGACACTTTGTAAATACTGACACACACCCCGGGACACTTTGTAAATACAGACACACCCCCGTGGACACTCTATAAATACTGACACACACCCGGGGATACTCTATAAATACTGACACCCCCCCGGGGAAACTCTGTAAATACTGATACACTCCCGGGGATGCTCTGTAAATACGGACACACCCCTGGGGATACTCTGTAAATACTGACACACCCCCGGGGACATTCTGTAAATACTGACACACTCCCGGGGACACTCTGCAAATATTGACCCACTCCCGGAGACACTCTGCAAATACTGTCACAACCCCGGGGCACTCTGTAAATACTGACACACTCCCGGGGACACTCTGTAAATACTGACACACCCCCGGGGGTATTCTGTAAATACTGACACACCCCCGGGGATGCTCTGTAAATACTGACACACCCCCGGGGATAATCTGTAAATACTGACACACCCCCGGGGATTCTCTGTAAATACTGACACACCCCCGGGGACACTCTGTAAATACTGACACACCCCCGGGGACCCTCTGTAAATACTGACACACCCCAGGGGACACTCTGTAAATACTGACACACCCCCGGGCACACTATATAAATACTGACACACCCCCGGGGACTCTTTGTAAATACTGACACACCCCCGGGGATACTCGGTAAATACTGACACACCCCCGGGGAAACTCTGTAAATACTGATACACTCCCGGGGATACTCTGTAAATACTGATACACTCCCGGGGATACTCTGTAAATACTGACACACCCCCGGGGACACTCTGTAAATACTGACACACTCCCGGGGACACTCTGTAAATACTGACACACTCCCGGAGACACTCTGTAAATACTGTCACAACCCCGGGGACACTCTGTAAATACTGACACACTCCCGGGGACACTCTGTAAATACTGACACACCCCCGGGGGTGCTCTGTAAATACTGACACACCCCCGGGGATGCTCTGTAAATACTGACACACCCCCGGGGATACTCTGTAAATACTGACACGCCCCCGGGGATTCTCTGTAAATACTGACACACCCCCGGGGACTCTCTGTAAATACTGACACACCACCGGGGACCCTCTGTAAATACTGACACACCCCAGGGGACACTCTGTAAATACTGACACACCCCCGGGGACACTCTATACATACTGACACACTCCCGGGGACTCTCTGTAAATACTGAAACACCCCCGGGGATGCTCTGTAAATACTGACACACCACCGGGGACACTCTGTAAATACTGACACACCCCCGTGGATACACTGTAAATACTGACACACCCCCGGGGACACAGTGTAAATTCTGACACACCCCCGGGGACACCCTGTAAAGACTGACACACCCCTGGGGATACACTGTAAATGCTGACACACCCTCGGGGATACTCTGTAAATACTGGCACACCCCCGGGGACACTCTGTAAGTACTGACACACCCCTGTTTGTACTCTGTAAATAAAGACACACCCCCGGGGATACTCTGTAAATACTGACACACCCCCGGGGACACTCTGTAAATACTGACACACCCCCGGGGATACTCTGTAAATACTGACACACCACCGGGTATACTCTGTAAATACTGACACACCCCCGGGGATACTCTGTAAATACAGACACACCCCCGGGGATATTCTGTAAATACTGACACACTCCCGGGGATACTCTGTGAATACTGACACACCCCCGGGGATATTCTGTAAATACTGACACACCCCCGGGGATACTCTGTAAATACTGACACACCCCCGGGGATACTCTGTAAATACTGACACACTCCCGGGGATATACTTTATATACTGACACACCCCCGGGGATACTCTGTAAATACTGACACACTCCCGGCGATACTCTGTAAATACTGACACACCCCCAGGGGCCCTCTGTAAATACTGACACACCCCCGGGGATACACTGTAAATACTGACACACCCCTGGGGATACTCTGTAAATACTGATAGACCCCCGGGGACACTCTGTAAATACTGACACACACGGGGATAATCTGTAAATACTGACACACCCCCGGGGACACTCTGTAAATACTGACACACCCTCGGGGACACTCTGTAAATACTGACACCCCCCCGGGGACATTCTGTAATTACTGACACACCCCCGGGGATACTCTGTAAATACTGACAAACCCCCGGGGATACTCTGTGAATACTGACACACCCCCGGGGATACTCTGTAAATAATGACACACCCCCGGGAATACTCTGTACATACTGACACACCCCCGTGGACCCTCTGTAAATACTGACACGCCCCCGGGATACTTTCTGTAAATACTGACACACACCCGGGGATACTCTGTAAATATTGACACACCCCCGGGGATACTCTGTAAATACTGACACACGCCCGGGTACACTCTGTAAATAAGGAAACACCCCCGGGGTCACTCTGTAAATACCGACACACCCCCGGGGACCCGCTGTAAATAATGACACCCCCCCCGGGGATACTCTGTAAATACAGACACACCCCCGGGGATACTCTGTAAATACTGACACGCCCCCGGGGATCCACTGTAAATACAGACACACTCCAGGGTATACTCTGTAAATACTGACACACTCCTGGGGATACTCTGTAAATACTGACACACTCCAGGGGATACTCTTTAAATACTGACACACCCCCGGGGACACTCTGTAAATACTGACACACCCCCGGGGATACTCTGTAAATACTGACACACCCCCGGGGATAAGCTGTAATTACTGACACACCGCCGTGGACACTCTGTAAATACTGACACACTCCCGGGGATACTCTGCAAATACTGACACACCACCGGGGACACTCTGTAAATACTGACACACCCCCAGGGACTCACTGTAAATACTGACACACCCCCGGGGACACTCTGTAAATACTGACACACCTCCGGGGATACTCTGTAAATACTGACACACCCCCGGGGATACTCTGTAAATACTGACACACACACGGGACACTCTGTAAATACTGATACATCCCCGGGGACACTCTGTAAATACTGGCACACCTCAGGGGATACTCCGTAAATACTGACACACCCCCGGGGACACTCTGTAAATACTGACACACCCCCAGGGACACTCTGTAAATACTGACACACCCCCGGGGACACTCTGTAAATACTGACACACCGCCGGGGGTACTCTGTAAATACTGACACACCCCCGGGGATACTCTGTAAATACTGACACACCCCCGGGGACCCTCTGTAAATTCTGACACACCCCCGGGGTACTCTGTAAACACTGACACACTCCCGGGGACACTCTGTAAATACTGACACACTCCCTGAGACACTCTGTAAATACTGACACACTCCCGGAGACAATCTGTAAATACAGACACACCCCCAGAGACACTCTGTAAATTCTGACATCGTCCCGCAGATACTCTGTAAATACTGACACACTCCCGGAGACACGCTGTAAATACAGACACACCCCCGGAGACACTCTGTAAATACTGACACACACCCCGGGAACTCTGTAAAAACTGACACACTCCCGGGGACTCTCTGTAAATACTGACACACTCCCGGAGACACTCTGTAAATACTGACACACTCCCGGGGACCCTCTGTAAATACTGACACACACCCCGGGACACACTGTAAACACTGACACACTCCCGGGAATACTCTGGAAATACTGACACACTCCCGGAGACACTCTGTAAATACTGACACGCCCCCGGAGACACACTGTAAATACTGAACACTCCCGGGGACACTCTTTAAATACTGACACACTCCCGGGGACACGCTGTAAATACTGACACACTCCCCGGGGACACGTTGTAAATACTGACACACTCCCGGAGACACTCTTTAAATACTGACACACTCCCGGAGACACTCTTTAAATACTGACACACTCCCGTGGACACGCTGTAAATACTGACACACTCGCCGGGGACACGTTGTAAATACTGACACACTCCCGGCGACACTCTTTAAATACTGACACACTCCCGTGGACACGCTGTAAATACTGACACACTCCCCGGGGACACGTTGTAAATACTGACACACTCCCGGAGACACTCTTTAAATACTGACACACTCCCGGAGACACTCTTTAAATACTGACACACTCCCGTGGACACGCTGTAAATACTGACACACTCGCCGGGGACACGTTGTAAATACTGACACACTCCCGGCGACACTCTTTAAATACTGACACACTCCCGGAGGCACTCTGTAAATACTGACACACTCCCGGAGACCCTCTGTAAACACTGACACACTCTGCGGGACACTCTGTAAATACTGACACACTCCCGGAGATACTCTGTAAATACTGAGGCCTAGCAATTGAGTGGGCTGAGCGCTCATTTTGCGGCGCTAGATTGCATTGCGCTGGACTTACAGCCGGTTTTGAAATTGACTAGGGCCCAACATCGGCGTTACACCGGTAGCGCTGCGCCGGCACCGATGACGTCATCGGTGTGCGCAGCGTCCCAGTTGCCGTGGTGACGGGCCCCAGCGCCGACATTCAGTTGCGGCCGCCTCGCCCGTGGCAGCCGCAACTAAGACTCTGGCAACAGAGTCTTACACGACTTTGCGCCGGCGCATAAAGGTGGAGCGGCGGCCGGCCGCTTTCCCGCCGGCCGCCTGCCCGCACCTCCCTCCCCGGACTTCCCCCCCCCCCCCGCGGAACAGATGCTTCTCGGTTGCGAGCCCGGCACTTCCCCGAGGTGCCGGGCTCATTTTTGTGGCGATTTAACCGGCCAGCGGGCGGGTGCAGGCAGCTCCTCCTTAACTGAAGGAGGAGGCCTGCACTTCCCAAGCCTGCCGCACCGCATCGGGTGCCGCAGCGCCGGAATAGCGCCGCAATGCGGCGCGTAGCGCCAGTTTTCAGGCGCAAGCAGCCTTCAGTAGCGCCGGCAGCCGTTTGGGCGCGGCGCTACTGTATTTTTGGCGCGCACAGCGTGACTTAGCACCGGCGCTAAATTTCCGGCGTTAAGCCCCGGCGCAGCGCAAACTCAATTTCTAGGCCCGAAACTCTTATGTGGACCCTCTGTAAATACTGACACACTCCCGGGGACCCCCTATAAATACTGACACTCTCCCGGGGACCATCTGTAAATGCAGACACACTTCTGGAGACACTCTGTAAATACTGACACACTCCCGGGGACCCTCTGTAAATACTGACACACTCCCGGAGACACTCTGTAAATACTGACACACTCCCGGAAACACTCTGTAAATACTAACACACTCCCCGGGACACTCTGTATAGACTGACACACTCCAGGAGACACTCTGTAAATACTGACACACTGCCCGGGGACATGCTGGAAATACTGACACACTCCCGGAGACACTCTGTAAACACTGACACACTCCCTGGGACACTCTGTAAATACTGACACATTCCCCGGGACAATCTGTAAATACTGACACACTCCCGGCGACAATCTGTAAATACTGACACACTCCCGGGGACACTCTGTAAATACCGACACACTCCCGGAGACACACTATAAACACTGACACACTCCCGGGGACACTCTGTAAATACTGCCACACTCCCTGAGACACTCTGTAAATACTGACACACTGCCGGAGACAATCTGTGAATACAGACACACGCCCGGAGACACTCTGTAAATACTGACACACACCCCGGGACACACTGTAAACACTGACACACTCCCGGGAATACTCTGGAAATACTGACACACTCCCGGAGACACTCTGTAAATACTGACACGCCCCCGGAGACACACTGTAAATACTGAACACTCCCGGGGACACTCTTTAAATACTGACACACTCCCGGGGACACGCTGTAAATACTGACACACTCCCCGGGGACACGTTGTAAATACTGACACACTCCCGGAGACACTCTTTAAATACTGACACACTCCCGGAGACACTCTTTAAATACTGACACACTCCCGTGGACACGCTGTAAATACTGACACACTCGCCGGGGACACGTTGTAAATACTGACACACTCCCGGCGACACTCTTTAAATACTGACACACTCCCGTGGACACGCTGTAAATACTGACACACTCCCCGGGGACACGTTGTAAATACTGACACACTCCCGGAGACACTCTTTAAATACTGACACACTCCCGGAGACACTCTTTAAATACTGACACACTCCCGTGGACACGCTGTAAATACTGACACACTCGCCGGGGACACGTTGTAAATACTGACACACTCCCGGCGACACTCTTTAAATACTGACACACTCCCGGAGGCACTCTGTAAATACTGACACACTCCCGGAGACCCTCTGTAAACACTGACACACTCTGCGGGACACTCTGTAAATACTGACACACTCCCGGAGATACTCTGTAAATACTGAGGCCTAGCAATTGAGTGGGCTGAGCGCTCATTTTGCGGCGCTAGATTGCATTGCGCTGGACTTACAGCCGGTTTTGAAATTGACTAGGGCCCAACATCGGCGTTACACCGGTAGCGCTGCGCCGGCACCGATGACGTCATCGGTGTGCGCAGCGTCCCAGTTGCCGTGGTGACGGGCCCCAGCGCCGACATTCAGTTGCGGCCGCCTCGCCCGTGGCAGCCGCAACTAAGACTCTGGCAACAGAGTCTTACACGACTTTGCGCCGGCGCATAAAGGTGGAGCGGCGGCCGGCCGCTTTCCCGCCGGCCGCCTGCCCGCACCTCCCTCCCCGGACTTCCCCCCCCCCCCCCGCGGAACAGATGCTTCTCGGTTGCGAGCCCGGCACTTCCCCGAGGTGCCGGGCTCATTTTTGTGGCGATTTAACCGGCCAGCGGGCGGGTGCAGGCAGCTCCTCCTTAACTGAAGGAGGAGGCCTGCACTTCCCAAGCCTGCCGCACCGCATCGGGTGCCGCAGCGCCGGAATAGCGCCGCAATGCGGCGCGTAGCGCCAGTTTTCAGGCGCAAGCAGCCTTCAGTAGCGCCGGCAGCCGTTTGGGCGCGGCGCTACTGTATTTTTGGCGCGCACAGCGTGACTTAGCACCGGCGCTAAATTTCCGGCGTTAAGCCCCGGCGCAGCGCAAACTCAATTTCTAGGCCTGAAACTCTTATGTGGACCCTCTGTAAATACTGACACACTCCCGGGGACCCCCTATAAATACTGACACTCTCCCGGGGACCATCTGTAAATGCAGACACACTTCTGGAGACACTCTGTAAATACTGACACACTCCCGGGGACCCTCTGTAAATACTGACACACTCCCGGAGACACTCTGTAAATACTGACACACTCCCGGAAACACTCTGTAAATACTAACACACTCCCCGGGACACTCTGTATAGACTGACACACTCCAGGAGACACTCTGTAAATACTGACACATTCCCCGGGACAATCTGTAAATACTGACACACTCCCGGCGACAATCTGTAAATACTGACACACTCCCGGGGACACTCTGTAAATACCGACACACTCCCGGAGACACACTATAAACACTGACACACTCCCGGGGACACTCTGTAAATACTGACACACTCCCTGAGACACTCTGTAAATACTGACACACTGCCGGAGACAATCTGTGAATACAGACACACGCCCGGAGACACTCTGTAAATACTGACACACACCCCGGGACACTCTGAAAATACTGACACACTCCCGGGGACACTCTGTAAATACTGACACACTCCCGGGGACTCTCTGTAAATACTTACACACTCCCGGAGACACTCTGTAAATACTGACACACTCCCGGGGACACTCTGTAAATACTGACACACCCCCGGTGACAGGCTGTAAATATTGACTCACTCCCGGAGACACTCTGTAAATACTGACACACCCCCAGGTGCACTCTGTAAATACTGACACACTCCCGGGGACACTCTGTAAATACTGACACACTCCCGGGGACAGTCTGTAAATACGGACACATTCCCGGAGACACTCTGTAAATACTGTCACACTCCCCGGGGACACGCTGTAAATACTGACACACTCCCGGAGACACTCTGTAAATACTGACACACTCCCCGAGACACTCTGTAAATACTGACACACTCCCCGGGACACTCTGTAAATACTGACACTCTCCCGGGGACACTCTGTAAATACTGACACACTCCCGGGGACACTCAGTAAATAACGACACACTCCCGGAGACACTCTGTAAACTCTGACACACTCCTGGGGACACTCTGTAAATACTGACACACTCCCTGAGACACACTGTAAATACTGACACACTCCCGGAGACAATCTGTAATTACTGACACACTCCCGGGGACACTCTGTAAATACTGACACACTCCCGGAGACACTGTGTAAATACAGACACACCCCCGGAGACACTCTGTAAATACTGACACACACCCCGGAACACTCTGTAAATACTGACACACTCCCGGGGACATTCTATAAATACTGACACACTCCCGGAGACACTCTGTAAATACTGTCACACTCCCGGGGACACTCTATAAATACTGACACACTCCCCGGGACACTTTGTAAATACTGACACACACCCCGGGACACTTTGTAAATACAGACACACCCCCGGGGACACTCTGTAAATACTGACACACACCCGGGGATACTCTGTAAATACTGACAACCCCCCGGGGAAACTCTGTAAATACTGATACACTCCCGGGGATACTCTGTAAATACGGACACACCCCCGGGGATAATTTGTAAATACTGACACACCCCCGGGGACACTCTGTAAACACTGACACACTCCCGGGGACACTCTGTAAATACTGACACACTCCCGGAGACACTCTGTAAATACTGACACAACCCCGGGGACACTCTGTAAATACTGACACACTCCCGGGGACACTCTGTAAATACTGACACACCCCCGGGTGTACTCTGTAAATGCTGACACACCCGCGGGGATGCACTGTAAATACTGACACACCCCGGGGTATACTCTGTAAATACTGACACACCCCCGGGGATACTCAGTAAATACAGACACACCCCCGGGGATACTCCGTAAATACGAACACACCCCCGGGGATAATCTGTGAATATTGACACACCCCCGGGATACTCTGTAAATGCTGACACACCCCCGGGGATACTCTGTAAATACTGACACACCCCCGGGGATATTCTATAAATACTGACACATCCCCGATGATACTCTGTAATTACTGACACACCCCCGGGGACACTCTGTAAATATTGACACACTCCCGGGGATACACTGTATATACTAACACACCCCCGGGGATACTCTGTAAATCTGAGACACTCCCGGCGATACTCTGTAAATACTGACACACCCCCGGGGACCCTCTGCAAATACTGACACACTCCCGGGGATACTCTGTATATACTGACACACCCCCGGGGACACTGCGTAAATACTGCCACACCCCCGGGGACACTCGGTAAATACTGACACACCCCCGGGGATACTCTGTAAATACTGACACACCCCCGGGGATACTCTGTAAATGCTGACACACCCCCGGGGACACTCTGTAAACACTGACACACCCCCGGGGACACTCTGTAAATACTGACACAACCCCGGGGACATTCTGTAATTACTGACACACCCCCGGGGATACTCTGTATATACTGACACACCCCCGGGGATACTCTGTGAATACTGACACACCCCCGGGGATACACTGTGAATACTGACACACACACGGGGACCCTCTGTAAATACTGACACACCCCCGGGATACTCTGTAAACACTGATACACTCCCGGGGACATTCTGTAATTACTGACACACCCCCGGGGACACTCTGTAAATACTGACGCACCCCAGGGGATACTCTGTAAATACTGACACACTCCCAGGGTTACCCTGTAAATACAGACACACCCCCGGAGACACTCTGTAAACACTGACACACTCCGCGGGACACTCTGTAAATACTGACACACTCCCGGAGACACTCTGTAAATACTGAAACTCTCCTGTGGACCCTCTGTAAATACTGACACACTCCCGGGGACCCCCTATAAATACTGACACTCTCCCGGAGACCCTCTGTAAATGCAGACACACTTCTGGAGACACTCTGTAAATACTGACACACTCCCGGGGACCCTCTGTAAATACTGACACACTCCCGGAGACTCTCTGTAAATACTGACACACTCCTGGAAACACTCTGTAAATACTAACACACTCCAGGAGACACTCTGTAAATACTGACACACTGCCCGGGGACACGCTGTAAATACTGACACACTCCCGGAGACACTCTGTAAACACTGACACACTCCCCGGCACAATCTGTAAATACTGACACACTCCCCGGGACACTTTGTAAATACTGACACACACCCTGGGACACTTTGTAAATACAGACACACCCTCGTGGACACTCTGTAAATACTGACACACACCCGGGGATACTCTGTAAATACTGACACCCCCCCGGGGAAACTCTGTAAATACTGACACACCCCCGGGTATACTCTGTAAATACTGACACACCCCCGGGGATACTCTGTAAATACAGACACACCCCCGGGGATACTCTGTAAATACTGACACACTCCCGGGGATAATCTGTGAATACTGACACACCCCCGGGGATATTCTGTAAATACTGACACACCCCCGGGGATACTCTGTAAATACTGACACACCCCCGGGGATACTCTGTAATTACTGACACACCCCCGGGGACACTCTGTAAATACTGACACACTCCCGGGGATACACTGTAAATACTGACACACCCCCGGGGATACTCTGTAAATACTGACACACTCCCGGGGATACTCTGTATATACTGACACACCCCCGGGGACACTGCGTAAATACTGACACACCCCCGGGGATACTCTGTAAATACTGACACACCCCCGGGGATACTCTGTAAATACTGACACACCCCTGGGGATAATCTGTAAATACTGATACACCCCCGGGGACACTCTGTAAATACTGACACTCCCCTGGGGATAATCTGTAAATATTGACACAACCCCGGGGACACTCTGTAAATGCTGACACACCCTCGGGTCACTCTGTAAATACTGACACCCCCCCGGGGACATTCTGTAATTACTGACACACCCCCGGGGATACTCTGTAAATACTGACACACGCCCGGGGATACTCTGTGAATACTGACACACCCCCGGGGATACTCTGTAAATACTGACACACCCCCGGAAATACTCTGTACATACTGACACACCCCCGGGGACACTCTGTAAATAATGACACACCCCCAGGATACTCTTTAAATACTGACACACCCCCGGGGATACTCTGTAAATACTGACACACCCCCGGGGACACTCTGTAAATACTGACACACCCCCGGGGATACTCTGTAAATACTGACACACTCCCAGGGATACCCTGTAAATACTGACACACCCCCGGGGACACTCTGTAAATACTGACACGCACCCGGGGATACTCTGTAAATACTGACACACCCCCGGGGATACTCTGTAAAAAATGACACACCCCCGGGGCACACTGTAAATACGGAAACACCCCCGGGGTCACCCTGTATATACCGACACACCCCCGGGGACCCGCTGTAAATAATGACACACCCCCGGGGATACTCTGTAAATACAGACACACCCCCGGGGATACTCTGTAAATACTGACACACTCCAGGTTATACTCTGTAAATACAGACACACTCCTGGGGATACTCTGTAAATACTGACACACTCCCGGGGACACTCTGTAAATACTGACACACCCCCGGGGACACTCTGTAAATACTGACACACCCCCGGGTATACTCTGTAAATACTGACACACCCCCGGGGATACTCTGTAAATAGAGACACACCCCCGGGGACACTATATAAATACTGACACACCCCCGGGGACTCTTTGTAAATACTGACACCACCCCGGGGATACTCGGTAAATACTAACACACCCCCGGGGACACTCTGTAAATACAGACACACCCCCAGGGACACTATATAAATACTGACACACCCCCGGGGACTCTTTGTAAATACTGACACACACCCGGGGATACTCGGTAAATACTGACACACCCCCGGGGACACTCTGTAAATACTGACACACACCCGGGGATACTCTGTAAATACTGACACACCCCCGGGGATACAGTGTAAATACTGACACACCCCCGGGGACACTCTGTAAAGACTGACACACCCCCGGGGATACACTGTAAATGTTGACAGACCTTCGGGGATACTCTGTAAATACTGACACTCCCCCGGGGACACTCTGAAAGTACTGACACACCCCCGGGGATACTCTGTAAATACAGACACACCCCCGGGGATACTCTGTAAATACTGACACACCCCCGGGGACACTCTGTAAATACTGACACACCCCCGGGGATACTCTGTAAATACTGACACACTCCCGGGGATAATCTGTGAATACTGACACACCCCCGGGGATATTCGGTAAATACTGACACACCCCCGGGGATACTCTATAAATACTGACACACCCCCGGGGATACTCTGTAAATACTGACACACCCCCGGGGATACTCTGTAATTACTGACACACCCCCGGGGACACTCTGTAAATACTGACACACTCCCGGGGATACACTGTATATACTGACACACCCCCGGGGATACTCTGTAAATACTGACACACTCCCGGCGATACTCTGTAAATACTGACACACCCCCGGGGACCCTCTGTAAATACTGACACACTCCCGGGGATACTCTGTATATACTGACACACCCCCGGGGACACTGCGTAAATACTGACACACCCCCGGGGATACTCTGTAAATACTGACACACACCTGGGGATACTCTGTAAATACTGATACACCCCCGGGGACACTCTGTAAATACTGACACTCCCCCGGGGATAATCTGTAAATACTGACACACCCCCGGGGACATCTGTAAATACTGACACACCCTCGGGTCACTCTGTAAATACTGACACCCCCCCGGGGACATTCTGTAATTACTGACACACCCCCGGGGATACTCTGTAAATACTGACACACCCCCGGGGATACTCTGTGAATACTGACACACCCCCGGGGATACTCTGTAAATACTGACACACCCCCGGGAATACTCTGTACATTCTGACACACCCCCGGGGACCCTCTGTAAATACTGACACACCCCCGGGATCCTGTTTAAATACTGACACAGCCCCGGGGATACTCTGTAAATACAGACACAACCCCGGGGACACTCTGTAAATACTGACACACCCCCGGGGATACTCTGTAAATACTGACACACTCCCAGGGATACCCAGTAAATACTGACACACCCCCGGGGACACTCTGTAAATACTGACACACACCCGGGGATATTCTGTAAATACTGACACACCCCCGGGGATACTCTGTAAACAATGACACACCCCCGGGGCACTCTGTAAATACGGAAACACCCCCGGGGTCACTCTGTAAATAACGACACTCCCCCGGGGACACGCTGTAAATAATGACACACCCCCGGGGATACTCTGTAAATACAGACACACCCCCGGGGATACTCTGTAAATACTGACACCCCCCCGGGGATCCACTGTATATACTGACACACTCCAGGGTATACTCTGTAAATACTGACACTCTCCTGGGGATACTCTGTAAATACTGACACACTCCCGGGGACACTCTGTAAATACTGACACACCCCCGGGGACACTCTGTAAATACTGACACACCCCCAGGGACTCACTGTAAATACTGATACACCCCCGGGGACACTCTGTAAATACTGACACACCCCCGGGGATACTCTGTAAATGCTGACACACCCCCGGGGATACTCTGTAAATACTGACACACACCCGGGACACTCTGTAAATACTGATACATCCCCGGGGACACTCTGTAAATACTGGCACACCTCCGGGGATATTCCGTAAATACTGACACACCCCCGGGGACACACTGTAAATACTGACACACCCCCAGGGACACTCTGTAAATACTGACATACCCCCGGGGACACTCTGTAAATACTGACACACACCCGGGGATACTCGGTAAATACTGACACACCCCCGGGGACACTCTGTAAATACTGACACACCCCCGGGGATACTCTGTAAATACTGACACACCCCCGGGGATACAGTGTAAATACTGACACACCCCCGGGGACACTCTGTAAAGACTGACACACCCCCGGGGATACACTGTAAATGCTGACACACCTTCGGGGATACTCTGTAAATACTGACACTCCCCCGGGGACACTCTGAAAGTACTGACACACCCCCGGGGATACTCTGTAAATACAGACACACCCCCGGGGATACTCTGTAAATACTGACACACCCCCGGGGACACTCTGTAAATACTGACACACCCCCGGGGATACTCTGTAAATACTGACACACTCCCGGGGATAATCTGTGAATACTGACACACCCCCGGGGATATTCGGTAAATACCGACACACCCCCGGGGATACTCTATAAATACTGACACACCCCTGGGGATACTCTGTAAATACTGACACACCCCCGGGGATACTCTGTAATTACTGACACACCCCCGGGGACACTCTGTAAATACTGACACACTCCCGGGGATACACTGTATATACTGACACACCCCCGGGGATACTCTGTAAATACTGACACACTCCCGGCGATACTCTGTAAATACTGACACACCCCCGGGGACCCTCTGTAAATACTGACACACTCCCGGGGATACTCTGTATATACTGACACACCCCCGGGGACACTGCGTAAATACTGACACACCACCGGGGATACTCTGTAAATACTGACACACACCTGGGGATACTCTGTAAATACTGATACACCCCCGGGGACACTCTGTAAATACTGACACTCCCCCGGGGATAATCTGTAAATACTGACACACCCCCGGGGACACTCTGTAAATACTGACACACCCTCGGGTCACTCTGTAAATACTGACACCCCCCCGGGGACATTCTGTAATTACTGACACACCCCCGGGGATACTCTGTAAATACTGACACACCCCCGGGGATACTCTGTGAATACTGACAC
Organism: Somniosus microcephalus; assembly: GCF_052327205.1. Classification (NCBI taxonomy): domain Eukaryota; kingdom Metazoa; phylum Chordata; class Chondrichthyes; order Squaliformes; family Somniosidae; genus Somniosus; species Somniosus microcephalus. The sequence continues at coordinate 6,122,365 of NW_028225181.1, read as the reverse complement.
ACCCCCGGGGATACTCTGTAAATACTGACACACCCCCGGGAATACTCTGTACATACTGACACACCCCCGGGGACCCTCTGTAAATACTGACACACCCCCGGGATCCTGTTTAAATACTGACACACCCCCGGGGATACTCTGTAAATACAGACACAACCCCGGGGACACTCTGTAAATACTGACACACCCCCGGGGATACTCTGTAAATACTGACACACTCCCAGGGATACCCAGTAAATACTGACACACCCCCGGGGACACTCTGTAAATACTGACACACACCCGGGGATATTCTGTAAATACTGACACACCCCCGGGGATACTCTGTAAACAATGACACACCCCCGGGGCACTCTGTAAATACGGAAACACCCCCGGGGTCACTCTGTAAATAACGACACACCCCCGGGGACACGCTGTAAATAATGACACACCCCCGGGGATACTCTGTAAATACAGACACACCCCCGGGGATACTCTGTAAATACTGACACCCCCCCGGGGATCCTCTGTATATACTGACACACTCCAGGGTATACTCTGTAAATACTGACACTCTCCTGGGGATACTCTGTAAATACTGACACACTCCCGGGGACACTCTGTAAATACTGACACACCCCCGGGGACACTTTGTAAATACTGACACACCCCCGGGGATACTCTGTAAATACTGACACACCCCCGGGGATACTCTGTAATTACTGACACACCCCCGGGGAGACTCTGTAAATACTGACACACTCCCGGGGATACTCTGTAAATACTGACACACTCCCGGGGATACTTTGTAAATACTGACACACCCCCGGGGACACTCTGTAAATACTGACACACCCCCAGGGACTCACTGTAAATACTGATACACCCCCGGGGACACTCTGTAAATACTGACACACCCCCGGGGATACTCTGTAAATGCTGACACACCCCCGGGGATACTCTGTAAATACTGACACACACCCGGGACACTCTGTAAATACTGATACATCCCCGGGGACACTCTGTAAATACTGGCACACCTCCGGGGATATTCCGTAAATACTGACACACCCCCGGGGACACACTGTAAATACTGACACACCCCCAGGGACACTCTGTAAATACTGACATACCCCTGGGGACACTCTGTAAATACTGACACACCCCCGGGAATACTCTAAATAGTGACACACCCCCGGGGATACTCTGTAAATACTGACACACCCCCGGGGTCGCTCTGTAAATACTGACACACCCCCGGGGTACTCTGTAAACACTGACACACTCCCGGGGACACTCTGTAAATACTGACACACTCCCTGAGACACTCTGTAAATACTGACACAGTCCCGGAGACAATCTGTAAATGCAGACACACCCACGGAGACACTCTGTAAATTCTGACATGCTCCCGCAGATACTCTGTAAATACTGACACACTCCCGGAGACACTCTGTAAATACAAACACACCCCCGGAGACACTCTGTAAATACTGACACACACCCCGGGACACTCTGTAAATACTGACACACTCCCGGGGACTCTCTGTAAACACTGACACACTCTCAGAGACACTCTGTAAATACTGACACACTCCCGGGGACACTCTGTAAATACTGACACGCCCCCAGAGACACACTGTAAATACTGACACACTCCCGGGGACACTCTGTAAATACTGACACACTCCCGGAGACACTCTGTAAATACTGACACACTCCCCGGGGACACTCTGTAAATACAGACACACTCCCGGGGACACTCTTTAAATACTGACACACTCCCGGGGACATGCTGTAAATACTGACACAGTCCCCGGGGACACGTTGTAAATACTGACACACTCCCGGAGACACTCTTTAAATAATGACACACTCCCGGAGACACTCTTTAAATACTGACACACTCCCGGGGACACGCTGTAAATACTGACACACTCGCCGGGGACACGTTGTAAATATTGACACACTCCCGGAGACAATCTTTAAATACTGACACACTCCCGGAGGCACTCTGTAAATACTGACACACTCCCGGGGACACTCTGTAAATACCGACACACTCCCAGGGACAGGCTGTAATTACCGACACACTCCCGGAGACACTCTGTAAACACTGACACACTCCCGGGGACACTCTGCAAACACTGACACCCTCCCGGGGACACTCTGTAAATACTGATACTCTCCCTGAGACACTCTGTTAATATTGCCACACTCCCGGAGACAATCTGTAATTACTGACACACTCCCGGAGACACTCTGTAAATACTGACACACTCCCGGAGACACTCTGTAAATACAGGCACACCCCCGGAGACACTCTGCAAATACTGACACACACCCCGGGACACTCTGTAAATACTGACACACTCCCGGGGACACTCTGTAAATACTGACACACTCCCGGAGACCCTCTGTACATACTGACACACTCCCCGGGACACAGTGTAAATACTGATACACTCCTGGGGATACTCTGTAAATACTGACACACTCCCGGGGACACTGTAAATACTGACACACTCCCGGAGACACTCTGTAATACTGACACACCCCCGGGGACACTCTGTAAATACTGACATGCTCCCCGGGGACACTCTGTAAATACTAACACAGCCCCGGGGACACTCTGTAAATATTGTCACACTCCCGGAGACACTCTGTAAATACTGACACACCCCCAGACACACTCTGTAAATACTGACACACTCCCGGGGACACTCTGTAAATACTGACACACTCCAGGAGACACTCTGTAAATACTGACACACTGCCCGGGGACACGCTGTAAATACTGACACACTCCCGGAGAAACTCTGTAAACACTGACACACCCCCGGGGATACTCTGTAAATACTGACACACTCCCCGGGACAATCTGTAAATACTGACACACTCCCGGGGACACTCTGTAAATACTGACACACTCCCCGGGACACTCTGTAAATACTGACACACTCCCCGGGACAATCTGTAAATACTGACACACTCCCGGGGACACTCTGTAAATACTGACACACACCCGGGGACAATCTGTAAATACCGACACACTCCCGGAGACACTCTGTAAACACTGACACACTCCCGGGGACACTCTGTAAATACTGACATACTCACTGAGACACTCTGTAAATACAGACACACCCCCGGAGAAAATCTGTAAATACAGAAACACCCCCGGAGACACTCTGTAAATTCTGACATGTTCCCGCAGATGCTCTGTAAATACTGACACACTCCCGGAGACACTCTGTAAATACAGACACACCCCCGGAGACACTCTGTAAATACTGATACACACCCCGGGACACTCTGTAAATACTGACACACTCCCGGGGACCCTCTGTAAATACTGACACACACCCCGGGACACACTGTAAATACTGACACACTCCCGGGAATACACTGGAAATACTGACACACTCCCGGAGACACTCTGTAAATACTGAAACACTCCCGGGGACACTCTGTAAATACTGACACACTCCCGGAGACACTCTGTAAATACTGACACACTCCCCGGGGACACTCTGTAAATACAGACACACTCCCGGGGACACTCTTTAAATATTGACACACTCCCGGGGACACGCTGTAAATACTGACACACTCCCCGGGGACACGTTGTAAATACTGACACACTCCCGGAGACACTCTTTAAATACTGACACACTCCCGGGGACACGCTGTAAATACTGACACACTCGCCGGGGACACGTTGTAGATACTGACACACTCCCGGAGACACTCTTTAAATACTGACACACTCCCGGAGGCACTCTGTAAATACTGACACACTCCCGGAGACATTCTGTAAACACTGACACACTCCGCGGGACACTCTGTAAATACTGACACACTCCCGGAGGCACTCTGTAAATACTGAAACTCTCCTGTGGACCCTCTGTAAATACTGACACACTCCCGGGGACCCCCTATAAATACTGACACTCTCCTGGAGACCCTCTGTAAATGCAGACACACTTCTGGAGACACTCTGTAAATACTGACACACTCCCGGGGACCCTCTGTAAATACTGACACACTCCCGGAGACACTCTGTAAATACTGACACACTCCTGGAAACACTCTGTAAATACTAACACACTCCAGGAGACACTCTGTAAATACTGACACACTGCCGGGGGACACGCTGTAAATACTGACACACTCCCGGAGACACTCTGTATATACTGACACACTCCCCGGCACAATCTGCAAATACTGACACACTCCCCGGGACACTTTGTAAATACTGACACACACCCCGGGACACTTTGTAAATACAGACACACCCCCGTGGAGACTCTGTAAATACTGACACACACCCGGGGACACTCTTTAAATACTGACACACTCCCGGGGACACTCTTTAAATACTGACACACTCCCGGAGACACTCTTTAAATACTGACACACTCCCGGGGACACGCTGTAAATACTGACACACTCGCCGGGGACACGTTGTAAATACTGACACACTCCCGGAGACACTCTTTAAATACTGACACACTCCCGGAGGCACTCTGTAAATACTGACACACTCCCGGAGACACTCTGTAAACACTGACACACACCCGGAGACACTCTGTAAATACTGACACACTCCCGGAGACACTCTGTAAATACTGACACACTCCCGGAGGCACTCTGTAAATACTGACACACTCCCGGGGACACTCTGTAAATACCGACACAATTCACAATTCACAATTCAAATCGCTTTATTGGCATGACAAGTTACATCTTATGTTGCCAAAGCATCAAAATACATCTATGGTTTACCACATAAACGCAGTTCCATTCATACAGTGTATAAACAGGTATATCCCCGAGTGTACAAACATACACTCGCATCGTTTATATATATTCTTTTCTTAGTTTACTGGTTGGCCCTCTGTTCATGGCAAGCTGCAACATAGCGTGCCGCCAGTGTTACACAGCTTCTCTCCTCTCCCAGTAGGAATGGGAGTTTTTGGTTGTCATTCAGATTTCTGAAATCAGGGCATATTTGTGAGAATTTTTGGTAGAAATTCTCCCTGATGCCCTGATATTTTCCACAAGCTGTGAGGAAGTGCATCTCTGTCTCCACCACTCCCTGACAGCAGTGCGAGCATATCCTTTCCTCTCTTGGCAGCCTGGTCTGCCTGTGTCTGCCTTTTTCGATCGCTAGGCTATGTTCGCTAAGTCTGTACCTTGTCAAGGTTCTTCTCAGTTTGTTATCCTTTACCATGGTCAGGTAATCAGCTATGTTGTATTGTCTGTTTAGGGCCAAGTAGCAATTGAGTTTGCTTTGGGTTTTTGTTGTTTCTGCCCAATATGTCAGATATTTTTCCTTTTGCTTAGCGACGATTGTGTTGGGTCGAATTCTTTGTGTTACCCTGTCACTGTCCTGGGGCTGGTTATTGTTAGTATTGTTAGTAGTTACTTCACTGAGTCCCAGGACTAGTTGACTGAGGGTATTCTTCTTTATGGTCAGCTCTTGGCATTTCAGGGCGTCGTAGTGATAGCATTGGGGATTGCTCATTTGTAGGTGATTCCAAAATTTGGTGGCTCTTTTTTGGATAGTGATTATTAATGGATATTGGCCGAGTTCCGCCCTGCATGCATTGTTTACTGTTTTCCTTTGAGTCCGGAGGATACTTTTACAGAATTCTGCATGTAGGATCTCAATTGGGTGTTTGTCCCATTTTGCAAATTCTTGTTGAGTTAGCGGTCCCCATACCTCACTGCCATAGAGTGCAATTGGTTCAATTACTGATTTGAAAATTTTGAGCCAAATGCTAATTGGGATTTCTATTTGGATTGATTTTTTGATGGCATAGAAAGCCCTTCTTGCTTTCTCTTTCAGTTCATTCACAGCCAGTTTGAAGTTTCCCGTAGAACTGATTTTTAAGCCCAAGTATGTGTAGTTAGTGGTTTGTTCAATTTTGGTTGTTCCTACTGTGAAATTTATTTTGGGTCCCTGATGTTTGGATCTTTGCTGGAACACAAGGACTTTGGTTTTTTGGGGATTTATTTTCAGGGCCCAAGTCTGGCAGTACGACTCCAGCAGGTCCAGGTTTTGCTGTAGCCCCTCTTTAGTAGGTGACAGCAGAACCAGGTCGTCTGCATAGAGGAGGAATTTAACCTTGGATTCATATAGGGTGAGGCCGGGTGCTGTAGATTGTTCAAGTAGTTTTGCCAATCCATTTATGTAAATATTAAAGAGTGTCGGTGAGATTGGCGAGCCCTGCGTCACCCCCCGCCCCTGTGGGAAGTATTTTGTTTGTTTGTCTCCAATTTTAACTGCACATTTGTTGTTTGTATACATTGATTTAATTACATCATATGTTTTCCCTCCTACCCCACTTTCGATAAGTTTCAGGAATAAACCGTCATGCCAGATGGAGTCGAAAGCCTTCTGGAAATCTACAAAGCATGCGTAGATTTTGCTTTTGTTATGGTGAACGTGTTTGTCAATTAGGGTCTGTAGGGTGAAGATATGATCGGATGTTCTATAGTTTGGCAGGAATCCAATTTGGCTTTTACTCAAGACATTGTGCTCCTCAAGGAAGTTTATAAGTCTTTTGTTTATGATGCTACAGAATACCTTCCCCAGGTTACTGTTTACACAGATGCCTCGATAGTTGTTTGGGTCGATTTTGTCCCCACTTTTGTATATGGGCGTTATGAGTCCTTTGTTCCAGATATCAGGGAAATAACCGACACTCAGAACCAAGTTGAAGAGTTTTAGGATAGCCAGTTTCATTTTGTTGTCTGTGTGTTTAATCATCTCGTTTAGTATGCCGTCTGTCCCGCAGGCTTTTCCTGGTCGCAGGTCCTTGAGTTTTTCAAGAAGTTCTTTTTCTGTTATTATGGCGTCCAGCGGGTTTTGGTTATCTTTTATGGCCATTTCTAGCTTTTCCAGTTTTTTGCATATTTGGTGTTGCTCTGGTCTTAGTGTGTTTTTCTGGTATAATTTTTCAAAGTGGTTTACCCATGTGTCCCCATTTTGAATGGCCAAATCGTCGTGTTGTTTTTTGTGTAGTGTTTTCAAGTTTTCCCAGAAACAATTGGAATCTATGGATTCCTCCATGGAGCTGAGTGTATTCTTAATATATTGCTCTTTTTTGCTTCTGAGTGTGTTTCTGTATTGTGTTAGTGTCTGACAATAAGTAAGGCGTAGTTCCTCGTTTTCTGGATGTCTGTGTTTTTGGTTTGATATTTTTCTAAGTTTTTTCCTCATGTTATGGCAATCTCGGTCAAACCATTTTTCATAGTTTTTTGTTTTGGGTTTGTTCTTGCGAGCTTTCAAGTTTGCATTTGTTGCCAAATTATCAAAAATATTGTTTAGTTTACTAACTGCCCGGTTTACGCCTTCTTTATTGTGAGTGTATATGTTATCCAGAAAGGTGTCTAAGAGAGCTTGAGTTGATGCATTGCTAATTGTTTTCTGGTATTTTTCCGTGTCGTTTTTGGCCCATCTGTACGATTTTTGGGTGTTGTACAGTTTACTGGGTTGTGTTTCTATGTTGTTTGTTTCTGTCTTTTTGAGGAACATAGTAATTTGACTGTGATCTGACAGTGTTGTTTGTGGTTTGACTGTGAATGCTCTGAAAGAGGATGGTTCTAAGTCTGTAATCATATAGTCTACTGTGCTGCAGCCAAGAGGTGAGCAATAGGTCGATCTTCCTAGGAGGTCTCCTATGAACCTACCATTGACAATGTACAGACCCAGGTTTTGACAGAGCTGTAGTAGCTGTTTTCCATTGGTATTTGACTGCTTGTCGCAGTTATGCCTGTATGGAAGGGAAGGGATGTCAAAGTGGTTATTCCCGAAAATGTAATTGTTTCCCTGATTATTGGTGAAGTCTGGTTCTTCGCCCGTTCTTGAATTGAGGTCCCCACAGATCAACACGTTCCCCTGGGCCTGGTATTGGATAATTTCCCCCTCCATGTTGGAGAAGGTGTCCTCTTTGTAGTACGGGGAATCGATTGGAGGGATATAAAGTGCGCAAATGTAAACATCTTGGGTGTTTGAGATAATCTCCCTCTCAAGTTTGAGCCACATATGGTTTTCGCCCTTTTTTATAAATTTGATGTAATTCTTAAGTTCTGTTTTAAACCAGATCAGTATGCCTCCGGAGTCTCTGCCTTGGGTTACACTTGGTAATTTATTGGAGGGGACCACCAGCTCAGTGTACCCTTGGGGACAGCCAGTGTGTCCTTTTCCTTTATACCAAGTTTCCTGTAAAATGATAATATCTAGGTCTTTAGTTTCATCTATGAACTCTGGGGTCCTACTTTTCACTTCTCGCAGTGAAGAGCGTAGACCTTGGATATTCCAGGTCGAAATATATAAGGATTTCATGTTAAGTTTGATCTTTTACTATGATAGGTTAAAGAGTGGTACGTGTTTGTCGTGTCTAAGTGTGGGAAAAAAAAAGATCACATCAGTTGTCTACAAAAGTTAATACAATTTGGTTACAGTTCTTTCTATTAATTAGTCCTTGATCCATAAGGCGGAAGTAGATGCTGCTGCACATCTGCTTATTGTCTCTTAATGGATTGTTTCTGTCTGAGGTATTGCGTACGTCCTGTGCATCTCTCCCTCTGTCTGGCTGGGAGCAGTCCTATTCCCCTGTGGGACAGGAGTGGTGCAGGTCTGACATTGTTGTTTTGCATGGGGATCCTCTCTGGTCTCGGTTGGTGTGTTGGTGGTCCTTGTAGTGTTCCTGATATGTACCCCGCTGATCTCTGGTGGTCGGGGGGGGGTCCTCTTGGAGTCTGGGTATGGACCCGGTTAAAAGCGACGTCCTTCAGGGCTTTAGCAATGATCGATATTCTTTGCCTTTGGATGTGGACGTGGTCGTAAAGACATTCCTCATCGAGGGTGGGGTGTTGGGCCAGGTGTACGTTGTGGTTTGATTCGCAGTCTCTTGCTATGCTGGCATTTATCTCATGAATTGTGTTGTTGTTGAAGTCTGTTCTCGGCAATATTGTGGAAACAGTGATTCTAGTGTTTGGAAATGTACTGCTTGCTTTCCTAATCATTGCTCTGAGCGATGTTGCTACTTCTTTCTGTTGGGTCTTTAGGTCATTTGTGCCCGTGTGTATTATTATGTGTTGGGGGGAGCCTAATCTGGCTTTGGTCAGCCATCCCATGGCTCTGTTTGTTGTTGGGCACCAGATCTTTTCTACTTTACTTCTAGGGAATAGCTTTTTCTCCCATAGAAATTTCCCATTTGAGTCTATGAGTATTACGACGTCAGCCTTGTTTGTGTTTACTGTCTGGTGGCTTTCGCTTGGACTCATAGTGTGTGTGCTGGGCTGGGGTGTCTGGTGTGTGCGTACCTCTTGTGAGCGGCCCGCTTGTGGTTCCACGGTGGTGGGGGAAGATTGCGAATCAGTATGCTGGTCGGTCTGTGTGGCACCCCTTGTATTGTGTGTCTGTTGCTTTTGTTCCGTGTGGGAGTGCAGCCGTTCCGTCCGGCTCTGTCTTGTCTTATCTCTAGCCTCTGGTTGCTGGTCTAATGGTGTTATCTCTCCTCTATGGCTCTCTTCTTTTTCCTGCAGCTCTTTCACCTGATTCCTAAGTAGATTCACCTGGTTCTCAAGTAGCTTCAGCTCTCTCTTGTGTCTCTCCCTCTCCTGATTTTGATAGTCATTCATTTTGAGGAAGTCCTCTCTAAGTTTAACCACCTCTATCTCTAATTGATTAAATTTATCTTTTGGTTGTATCTGGCTGTGTGATCCCGGGGTATGTGCCTGGTCGGCCCTGGAAGGCTCACTCACTTCCTGGCTAGGCTGGTCGGCCCTGGAGGGCTCACTCACTTCCTGGCTATGCTGCTCTTCTCTTGGTGAGCTGGGAATGGTAGGGGGACTATGTGTGGCTTCCTCCCTGGTAGTTATGCTGGGGTTTGTCAGTTGTATCGTGTGGCTGTGGTTCCCCGGGGTTGGTGTCTGGTTTGAACTGTGTGGCTCGTTCACCTCCTGACCAGGCAGATTTTCTCTTGGTAAGTTGTCAATGTTGGGGGGAGTGCGGGCCACTCTGGGGCTGTTCCTTCCCCCTTTAGTTAATTTTTTCAGTGTCCTGAAGGCTGTCGCAAATTTGTCGAGGTTGCCTTGCACTAATATTGTTCCGGTATTGTACGCGTTGACCGTCGTAGTTGAACTGTCTCCTGGTGTGTTAATTTTCATTATGGACCCATTTGCGGTATTTTCTAGCTTAACATTGGTATAGTGTGATTTTATTGCTGTGATCCAAGCCACTGGCTGATCTGAGTAGAAAATGAGGTTACTTTTTGTCCCATTGTTGTAACAGTCAGCAAAAAGTGTTTCTGGTTTTTCTCTCATCTGCTCATGCTTGATCGCTTTTATAGCTTTTTTTGCGGTGTTGGGGGGAATCTGGAAGCGGGGCTGTTGTGGATCTTCTGATTCGCTCATTTTTGGTAAAGTATTGTTGATCTTAGAATAAGCTTTTCTGGGGCCCCGGGTTTGGTGTTTCCCTCTCCCTGTTCGCGAACTTTCCCGGTCCCCCTCTCCGACCCCGTGGTCCCTGGGCCTCGGCTTCTGGGTTCACCCTTCTCAGGTCTGGGTCTGTGAGCCGCTGTTTCCCGGTGCCTTCGGGCTGTTCCCCTCCCCCTCAGAGGTCTCTGTGCCTCTGTCTCGGCCTGGCTCCTCGGGCCTTTCCCTGGCTTCAGTCTCCCTCCCTGGGCCCTGTACTCACAGTCTTGGTTTGCTTCTGGAAGCCTTCTGGTTGCTCCCCTTCGCCTCAGAGGTCTCTGGGCCTGGCTCCTCGGGCCTTTCCCGGGCTTTCTATCCCAGCCGCCGCTCGGGCTGTGCCTCGTTCGCCGTTCGGGTGCTGGACTGCGGTCGTCGCTCGGGTGCTGGACTGCGGCCGTCGCTCGGGTGCTGGACTGCGGTCGTCGCTCGGGTGCTGGACTGCGGCCGCCGATCGGGCCGTGTCTCGTTCGCCGCTCGGGCTCCCCGAGTCACCTCGTTCCGGCTGCCGCTGCGTCTCCGTGCGGCCTCCCCGATTCGCCTCGTTTCCCGAAGCGGCCTCCCCGAGTCTCCTCGCTCCGGCTGCCGCTGCGTCTCCGTGCGGCCTTCGCGCCTCGGTTCCCGATGCGGCCGAGTCACCTCGCTTCTGCTGCTGCTGTGGCCCCGTGCGGCCGCTGTTCTTTGGTTTGTATATTTTTTTTTTTTTTTCCCTTATTTCTTTTTTTTTCTTTGGCTTTTTTTTTCTAATTTCCTCTGGTTTTTTTTTCCTTTGGTGGTCTCTTTGGTGGTCTTTTCCTTCCTTACTTAATCTAGACTAAACTAAACTTAAACTTAACTAAACAAACTAAACTAATTTAACTAGAACTAAATTTAACTTTAAAACCTTTTTAAACTTGAAATGAACCTTTTTTTCCCCCACTTTAAACACTAAAAACACGAAAAATTCAGCAGCCCATCTTCAGCGTGTGTATTCACTCTGTCTGGCTGTCTCTCTCCCTCCCTTTCCCCTCTCACTCCCAGGGACAGGCTGTAATTACTGACACACTCCCGGAGACACTCTGTAAACACTGACACACTCCCGGGGACACTCTGCAAACACTGACACCCTCCCGGGGACACTCTGTAAATACTGATACTCTCCCTGAGACACACTGTTAATATTGCCACACTCGCGGAGACAATCTGTAATTACTGACACACTCCCGGAGGCACTCTGTAAATACTGACACACTCCCGGAGGCACTCTGTAAATACAGGCACACCCCCGGAGACACTCTGCAAATACTGACACACACCCCGGGACACTCTGTAAATACTGACACACTCCCGGGGACACTCTGTAGATACTGACACTCTCCCGGAGACACTCTGTACATACTGACACACTCCCCGGGACACAGTGTAAATACTGATACACTCCCGGAGACACTCTGTAATACTGACACACCCCCGGGGACACTCTGTAAATACTGACATGCTCCCCGGGGACACCCTGTAAATACTGACACAGCCCCGGGGACACTCTGTAAATACTGTCACACTCCCGGAGACACTCTGTAAAAACTGACACACTCCCGGAGACAATCTGTAAATACTGACACACCCCCAGACACACTCTGTAAATACTGACACACTCCCGGGGACACTCTGTAAATACTGACACACTCCAGGAGACACTCTGTAAATACTGACACACTGCCCGGGGACACGCTGTAAATACTGACACACTCCCGGAGAAACTCTGTAAACACTGACACACTCCCCGGGACACTCTGTAAATACTGACACACTCCCCGGGACAATCTGTAAATACTGACACACTCCCGGGGACACTCTGTAAATACTGACACACTCCCGGGGACACTCTGTAAATACTGACACACCCCCGGGGACATTCTGTAAATACTGACACACTCCCGGGGATGCTCTGTAAATACGGACACACCCCCGGGGATACTCTGTAAATACTGACACACCCCCGGGGACATTCTGTAAATATTGACACACTCCCGGAGACACTGCAAATACTGTCACAACCCCGGGGACACTCTGTAAATACTGACATACTCACTGAGACACTCTGTAAATACTGACACACTCCCGGAGACAATCTGTAAATACAGACACACCCCCGGAGACACTCTGTAAATTCTGACATGCTCCCGCAGATGCTCTGTAAATACTGACACACTCCCGGAGACACTCTGTAAATACAGACACACCCCCGGAGACACTCTGTAAATACTGACACACACCCCGGGACACTCTGTAAATACGGACACACTCCCGGGGACCCTCTGTAAATACTGACACACTTCTGGAGACACTCTGTAAATACTGACACACTCCCGGGGACCCTCTGTAAATACTGACACACTCCCGGGGACCCCCTATAAATACTGACACTCTCCCGGAGACCCTCTGTAAATGCAGACACACTTCTGGAGACACTCTGTAAATACTGACACACTCCCGGGGACCCTCTGTAAATACTGACACACTCCCGGAGACACTCTGTAAATACTGACACACTCCTGGAAACACTCTGTAAATACTAACACACTCCAGGAGACACTCTGTAAATACTGACACACTGCCGGGGGACACGCTGTAAATACTGACACACTCCCGGAGACACTCTGTACATACTGACACACTCCCCGGCACAATCTGCAAATACTGACACACTCCCCGGGACACTTTGTAAATACTGACACACACCCCGGGACACTTTGTAAATACAGACACACCCCCGTGGAGACTCTGTAAATACTGACACACTCCCGGGGACACTCTGTAAATACTGACACACTCCCGGAGACACTCTGTAAATACTGACACACTCCCCGGGGACACTCTGTAAATACAGACACACTCCCGGGGACACTCTTTAAATATTGACACACTCCCGGGGACACGCTGTAAATACTGACACACTCCCCGGGGACACGTTGTAAATACTGACACACTCCCGGAGACACTCTTTAAATACTGACACACTCCCGGGGACACGCTGTAAATACTGACACACTCGCCGGGGACACGTTGTAGATACTGACACACTCCCGGAGACACTCTTTAAATACTGACACACTCCCGGAGGCACTCTGTAAATACTGACACACTCCCGGAGACATTCTGTAAACACTGACACACTCCGCGGGACACTCTGTAAATACTGACACACTCCCGGAGGCACTCTGTAAATACTGAAACTCTCCTGTGGACCCTCTGTAAATACTGACACACTCCCGGGGACCCCCTATAAATACTGACACTCTCCTGGAGACCCTCTGTAAATGCAGACACACTTCTGGAGACACTCTGTAAATACTGACACACTCCCGGGGACCCTCTGTAAATACTGACACACTCCCGGAGACACTCTGTAAATACTGACACACTCCTGGAAACACTCTGTAAATACTAACACACTCCAGGAGACACTCTGTAAATACTGACACACTGCCGGGGGACACGCTGTAAATACTGACACACTCCCGGAGACACTCTGTACATACTGACACACTCCCCGGCACAATCTGCAAATACTGACACACTCCCCGGGACACTTTGTAAATACTGACACACACCCCGGGACACTTTGTAAATACAGACACACCCCCGTGGAGACTCTGTAAATACTGACACACACCCGGGGACACTCTTTAAATACTGACACACTCCCGGGGACACTCTTTAAATATTGACACACTCCCGGAGACACTCTTTAAATACTGACACACTCCCGGGGACACGCTGTAAATACTGACACACTCGCCGGGGACACGTTGTAAATACTGACACACTCCCGGAGACACTCTTTAAATACTGACACACTCCCGGAGGCACTCTGTAAATACTGACACACTCCCGGAGACACTCTGTAAACACTGACACACACCCGGAGACACTCTGTAAATACTGACACACTCCCGGAGACACTCTGTAAATACTGACACACTCCCGGAGGCACTCTGTAAATACTGACACACTCCCGGGGACACTCTGTAAATACCGACACACTCCCAGGGACAGGCTGTAATTACTGACACACTCCCGGAGACACTCTGTAAACACTGACACACTCCCGGGGACACTCTGCAAACACTGACACCCTCCCGGGGACACTCTGTAAATACTGATACTCTCCCTGAGACACTCTGTTAATATTGCCACACTCCCGGAGACAATCTGTAATTACTGACACACTCCCGGAGGCACTCTGTAAATACTGACACACTCCCGGAGGCACTCTGTAAATACAGGCACACCCCCGGAGACACTCTGCAAATACTGACACACACCCCGGGACACTCTGTAAATACTGACACACTCCCGGGGACACTCTGTAGATACTGACACACTCCCGGGGACCCCCTATAAATACTGACACTCTCCTGGAGACCCTCTGTAAATGCAGACACACTTCTGGAGACACTCTGTAAATACTGACACACTCCCGGGGACCCTCTGTAAATACTGACACACTCCCGGAGACACTCTGTAAATACTGACACACTCCTGGAAACACTCTGTAAATACTAACACACTCCAGGAGACACTCTGTAAATACTGACACACTGCCGGGGGACATGCTGTAAATACTGACACACTCCCGGAGACACTCTGTACATACTGACACACTCCCCGGCACAATCTGCAAATACTGACACACTCCCCGGGACACTTTGTAAATACTGACACACACCCCGGGACACTTTGTAAATACAGACACACCCCCGTGGAGACTCTGTAAATACTGACACACACCCGGGGACACTCTTTAAATACTGACACACTCCCGGGGACACTCTTTAAATACTGACACACTCCCGGAGACACTCTTTAAATACTGACACACTCCCGGGGACACGCTGTAAATACTGACACACTCGCCGGGGACACGTAAATACTGACACACTCCCGGAGACACTCTTTAAATACTGACACACTCCCGGAGGCACTCTGTAAATACTGACACACTCCCCGGGGACACTCTGTAAATACAGACACACTCCCGGGGACACTCTTTAAATATTGACACACTCCCGGGGACACGCTGTAAATACTGACACACTCCCCGGGGACACGTTGTAAATACTGACACACTCCCGGAGACACTCTTTAAATACTGACACACTCCCGGGGACACGCTGTAAATACTGACACACTCGCCGGGGACACGTTGTAGATACTGACACACTCCCGGAGACACTCTTTAAATACTGACACACTCCCGGAGGCACTCTGTAAATACTGACACACTCCCGGAGACATTCTGTAAACACTGACACACTCCGCGGGACACTCTGTAAATACTGACACACTCCCGGAGGCACTCTGTAAATACTGAAACTCTCCTGTGGACCCTCTGTAAATACTGACACACTCCCGGGGACCCCCTATAAATACTGACACTCTCCTGGAGACCCTCTGTAAATGCAGACACACTTCTGGAGACACTCTGTAAATACTGACACACTCCCGGGGACCCTCTGTAAATACTGACACACTCCCGGAGACACTCTGTAAATACTGACACACTCCTGGAAACACTCTGTAAATACTAACACACTCCAGGAGACACTCTGTAAATACTGACACACTGCCGGGGGACACGCTGTAAATACTGACACACTCCCGGAGACACTCTGTACATACTGACACACTCCCCGGCACAATCTGCAAATACTGACACACTCCCCGGGACACTTTGTAAATACTGACACACACCCCGGGACACTTTGTAAATACAGACACACCCCCGTGGAGACTCTGTAAATACTGACACACACCCGGGGACACTCTTTAAATACTGACACACTCCCGGGGACACTCTTTAAATACTGACACACTCCCGGAGACACTCTTTAAATACTGACACACTCCCGGGGACACGCTGTAAATACTGACACACTCGCCGGGGACACGTTGTAAATACTGACACACTCCCGGAGACACTCTTTAAATACTGACACACTCCCGGAGGCACTCTGTAAATACTGACACACTCCCGGAGACACTCTGTAAACACTGACACACACCCGGAGACACTCTGTAAATACTGACACACTCCCGGAGACACTCTGTAAATACTGACACACTCCCGGAGGCACTCTGTAAATACTGACACACTCCCGGGGACACTCTGTAAATACCGACACACTCCCAGGGACAGGCTGTAATTACTGACACACTCCCGGAGACACTCTGTAAACACTGACACACTCCCGGGGACACTCTGCAAACACTGACTCCCTCCCGGGGACACTCTGTAAATACTGATACTCTCCCTGAGACACTCTGTTAATATTGCCACACTCCCGGAGACAATCTGTAATTACTGACACACTCCCGGAGGCACTCTGTAAATACTGACACACTCCCGGAGGCACTCTGTAAATACAGGCACACCCCCGGAGACACTCTGCAAATACTGACACACACCCCGGGACACTCTGTAAATACTGACACACTCCCGGGGACACTCTGTAGATACTGACACTCTCCCGGAGACACTCTGTACATACTGACACACTCCCCGGGACACAGTGTAAATACTGATACACTCCCGGAGACACTCTGTAATACTGACACACCCCCGGGGACACTCTGTAAATACTGACATGCTCCCCGGGGACACGCTGTAAATACTGACACAGCCCCGGGGACACTCTGTAAATACTGTCACACTCCCGGAGACACTCTGTAAAAACTGACACACTCCCGGAGACAATCTGTAAATACTGACACACCCCCAGACACACTCTGTAAATACTGACACACTCCCGGGGACACTCTGTAAATACTGACACACTCCAGGAGACACTCTGTAAATACTGACACACTGCCCGGGGACACGCTGTAAATACTGACACACTCCCGGAGAAACTCTGTAAACACTGACACACTCCCCGGGACACTCTGTAAATACTGACACACTCCCCGGGACAATCTGTAAATACTGACACACTCCCGGGGACACTCTGTAAATACTGACACACTCCCGGGGACACTCTGTAAATACTGACACACCCCCGGGGACATTCTGTAAATACTGACACACTCCCGGGGATGCTCTGTAAATACGGACACACCCCCGGGGATACTCTGTAAATACTGACACACCCCCGGGGACATTCTGTAAATACTGACACACTCCTGGGGACACTCTGTAAATATTGACACACTCCCGGAGACACTCTGCAAATACTGTCACAACCCCGGGGACACTCTGTAAATACTGACATACTCACTGAGACACTCTGTAAATACTGACACACTCCCGGAGACAATCTGTAAATACAGACACACCCCCGGAGACACTCTGTAAATTCTGACATGCTCCCGCAGATGCTCTGTAAATACTGACACACTCCCGGAGACACTCTGTAAATACAGACACACCCCCGGAGACACTCTGTAAATACTGACACACACCCCGGGACACTCTGTAAATACGGACACACTCCCGGGGACCCTCTGTAAATACTGACACACTTCTGGAGACACTCTGTAAATACTGACACACTCCCGGGGACCCTCTGTAAATACTGACACACTCCCGGGGACCCCCTATAAATACTGACACTCTCCCGGAGACCCTCTGTAAATGCAGACACACTTCTGGAGACACTCTGTAAATACTGACACACTCCCGGGGACCCTCTGTAAATACTGACACACTCCCGGAGACACTCTGTAAATACTGACACACTCCTGGAAACACTCTGTAAATACTAACACACTCCAGGAGACACTCTGTAAATACTGACACACTGCCGGGGGACACGCTGTAAATACTGACACACTCCCGGAGACACTCTGTACATACTGACACACTCCCCGGCACAATCTGCAAATACTGACACACTCCCCGGGACACTTTGTAAATACTGACACACACCTCGGGACACTTTGTAAATACAGACACACCCCCGTGGAGACTCTGTAAATACTGACACACACCCGGGGACACTCTTTAAATACTGACACACTCCCGGGGACACTCTTTAAATACAGACACACTCCCGGAGACACTCTTTAAATACTGACACACTCCCGGGGACACGCTGTAAATACTGACACACTCGCCGGGGACACGTTGTAAATACTGACACACTCCCGGAGACACTCTTTAAATACTGACACACTCCCGGAGGCACTCTGTAAATACTGACACACTCCCGGAGACACTCTGTAAACACTGACACACACCCGGAGACACTCTGTAAATACTGACACACTCCCGGAGGCACTCTGTAAATACTGACACACTCCCGGGGACACACTGTAAATACCGACACACTCCCAGGGACAGGCTGTAATTACTGACACACTCCCGGAGACACTCTGTAAACACTGACACACTCCCGGGGACACTCTGCAAACACTGACACCCTCCCGGGGACACTCTGTAAATACTGATACTCTCCCTGAGACACTCTGTTAATATTGCCACACTCCCGGAGACAATCTGTAATTACTGACACACTCCCGGAGACACTCTGTAAATACTGACACACTCCCGGAGGCACTCTGTAAATACAGGCACACCCCCGGAGACACTCTGCAAATACTGCCACACACCCCGGGACACTCTGTAAATACTGACACACTCCCGGGGACACTCTGTAGATACTGACACTCTCCCGGAGACACTCTGTACATACTGACACACTCCCCGGGACACAGTGTAAATACTGATACACTCCCGGAGACACTCTGTAATACTGACACAACCCCGGGGACACTCTGTAAATACTGACATGCTCCCCGGGGACACGCTGTAAATACTGACACAGCCCCGGGGACACTCTGTAAATACTGTCACACTCCCGGAGACACTCTGTAAAAACTGACACACTCCCGGAGACAATCTGTAAATACTGACACACCCCCAGACACACTCTGTAAATACTGACACACTCCCGGGGACACTCTGTAAATACTGACACACTCCAGGAGACACTCTGTAAATACTGACACACTGCCCGGGGACACGCTGTAAATACTGACACACTCCAGGAGACACTCTGTAAACACTGACACACTCCCCGGGACACTCTGTAAATACTGACACACTCCCCGGGACAATCTGTAAATACTGACACACTCCCGGGGACACTCTGTAAATACTGACACACTCCCGGGGACACTCTGTAAATACTGACACACCCCCGGGGACATTCTGTAAATACTGACACACTCCCGGGGATGCTCTGTAAATACGGACACACCCCCGGGGATACTCTGTAAATACTGACACACCCCCGGGGACATTCTGTAAATACTGACACACTCCTGGGGACACTCTGTAAATATTGACACACTCCCGGAGACACTCTGCAAATACTGTCACAACCCCGGGGACACTCTGTAAATACTGACATACTCACTGAGACACTCTGTAAATACTGACACACTCCCGGAGACAATCTGTAAATACAGACACACCCCCGGAGACACTCTGTAAATTCTGACATGCTCCCGCAGATGCTCTGTAAATACTGACACACTCCCGGAGACACTCTGTAAATACAGACACACCCCCGGAGACACTCTGTAAATACTGACACACACCCCGGGACACTCTGTAAATACTGACACACTCCCGGGGACCCTCTGTAAATACTGACACACACCCCGGGACACACTGTAAATACTGACACACTCCCGGGAATACACTGGAAATACTGACACACTCCCGGAGACACTCTGTAAATACTGAAACACTCCCGGGGACACTCTGTAAATACTGACACACTCCCGGAGACACTCTGTAAATACTGACACACTCCCCGGGGACACTCTGTAAATACAGACACACTCCCGGAGACACTCTTTAAATATTGACACACTCCCGGGGACAAGCTGTAAATACTGACACACTCCCCGGGGACACGTTGTAAATACTGACACACTCCCGGAGACACTCTTTAAATACTGACACACTCCCGGGGACACGCTGTAAATACTGACACACTCGCCGGGGACACGTTGTAAATACTGACACACTCCCGGAGACACTCTTTAAATACTGACACACTCCCGGAGGCACTCTGTAAATACTGACACACTCCCGGAGACACTCTGTAAACACTGACACACTCCGCGGGACACTCTGTAAATACTGACACACTCCCGGAGGCACTCTGTAAATACTGAAACTCTCCTGTGGACCCTCTGTAAATACTGACACACTCCCGGGGACCCCCTATAAATACTGACACTCTCCCGGAGACCCTCTGTAAATGCAGACACACTTCTGGAGACACTCTGTAAATACTGACACACTCCCGGGGACCCTCTGTAAATACTGACACACTCCCCGGGGACACTCTGTAAACACTGACACACTCCCGGAGACACTCTGTAAATACTGACACACTCCTGGAAACACTCTGTAAATACTAACACACTCCAGGAGACACTCTGTAAATACTGACACACTGCCGGGGGACACGCTGTAAATACTGAAACACTCCCGGAGACACTCTGTAAACACTGACACACTCCCCGGCACAATCTGTAAATACTGACACACTCCCCGGGACACTTTGTAAATACTGACACACACCCCGGGACACTTTGTAAATACAGACACACCCCCGTGGACACTCTGTAAATACTGACACACACCCGGGGATACTCTATAAATACTGACACCCCCCCGGGGAATCTTTGTAAATACTGATACACTCCCGGGGATGCTCTGTAAATACGGACACACCCCCGGGGATACACTGTAAATACTGACACACCCCCGGGGACATTCTGTAAATACTGACACACTCCCGGGGACACTCTGTAAATATTGACACACTCCCGGAGACACTCTGCAAATACTGTCACAACCCCGGGGCACTCTGTAAATACTGACACACTCCCGGGGACACTCTGTAAATACTGACACACCCCCGGGGGTACTCTGTAAATACTGACACACTCCAGGAGACACTCTGTAAATACTGACACACTGCCCGGGGACACGCTGTAAATACTGACACACTCCCGGAGAAACTCTGTAAACACTGACACACTCCCCGGGACACTCTGTAAATACTGACACACTCCCCGGGACAATCTGTAAATACTGACACACTCCCGGGGACACTCTGTAAATACTGACACACTCCCGGGGACACTCTATAAATACTGACACACCCCCGGGGACATTCTGTAAATACTGACACACTCCCGGGGATGCTCTGTAAATACGGACACACCCCCGGGGATACTCTGTAAATACTGACACACCCCCGGGGACATTCTGTAAATACTGACACACTCCTGGGGACACTCTGTAAATATTGACACACTCCCGGAGACACTCTGCAAATACTGTCACAACCCCGGGGACACTCTGTAAATACTGACATACTCACTGAGACACTCTGTAAATACTGACACACTCCCCGGGACACTCTGTAAATACTGACACACTCCCCGGGACAATCTGTAAATACTGACACACTCCCGGGGACACTCTGTAAATACTGACACACTCCCGGGGACACTCTGTAAATACTGACACACCCCCGGGGACATTCTGTAAATACTGACACACTCCCGGGGATGCTCTGTAAATACGGACACACCCCCGGGGATACTCTGTAAATACTGACACACCCCCGGGGACATTCTGTAAATACTGACACACTCCTGGGGACACTCTGTAAATATTGACACACTCCCGGAGACACTCTGCAAATACTGTCACAACCCCGGGGACACTCTGTAAATACTGACATACTCACTGAGACACTCTGTAAATACTGACACACTCCCGGAGACAATCTGTAAATACAGACACACCCCCGGAGACACTCTGTAAATTCTGACATGCTCCCGCAGATGCTCTGTAAATACTGACACACTCCCGGAGACACTCTGTAAATACAGACACACCCCCGGAGACACTCTGTAAATACTGACACACACCCCGGGACACTCTGTAAATACTGACACACTCCCGGGGACCCTCTGTAAATACTGACACACACCCCGGGACACACTGTAAATACTGACACACTCCCGGGAATACACTGGAAATACTGACACACTCCCGGAGACACTCTGTAAATACTGAAACACTCCCGGGGACACTCTGTAAATACTGACACACTCCCGGAGACACTCTGTAAATACTGACACACTCCCCGGGGACACTCTGTAAATACAGACACACTCCCGGGGACACTCTTTAAATATTGACACACTCCCGGGGACAAGCTGTAAATACTGACACACTCCCCGGGGACACGTTGTAAATACTGACACACTCCCGGAGACACTCTTTAAATACTGACACACTCCCGGGGACACGCTGTAAATACTGACACACTCGCCGGGGACACGTTGTAAATACTGACACACTCCCGGAGACACTCTTTAAATACTGACACACTCCCGGAGGCACTCTGTAAATACTGACACACTCCCGGAGACACTCTGTAAACACTGACACACTCCGCGGGACACTCTGTAAATACTGACACACTCCCGGAGGCACTCTGTAAATACTGAAACTCTCCTGTGGACCCTCTGTAAATACTGACACACTCCCGGGGACCCCCTATAAATACTGACACTCTCCCGGAGACCCTCTGTAAATGCAGACACACTTCTGGAGACACTCTGTAAATACTGACACACTCCCGGGGACCCTCTGTAAATACTGACACACTCCCGGAGACACTCTGTAAATACTGACACACTCCTGGAAACACTCTGTAAATACTAACACACTCCAGGAGACACTCTGTAAATACTGACACACTGCCGGGGGACACGCTGTAAATACTGAAACACTCCCGGAGACACTCTGTAAACACTGACACACTCCCCGGCACAATCTGTAAATACTGACACACTCCCCGGGACACTTTGTAAATACTGACACACACCCCGGGACACTTTGTAAATACAGACACACCCCCGTGGACACTCTGTAAATACTGACACACACCCGGGGATACTCTATAAATACTGACACCCCCCCGGGGAAACTCTGTAAATACTGATACACTCCCGGGGATGCTCTGTAAATACGGACACACCCCCGGGGATACTCTGTAAATACTGACACACCCCCGGGGACATTCTGTAAATACTGACACACTCCCGGGGACACTCTGTAAATATTGACACACTCCCGGAGACACTCTGCAAATACTGTCACAACCCCGGGGCACTCTGTAAATACTGACACACTCCCGGGGACACTCTGTAAATACTGACACACCCCCGGGGGTACTCTGTAAATACTGACACACTCCAGGAGACACTCTGTAAATACTGACACACTGCCCGGGGACACGCTGTAAATACTGACACACTCCCGGAGAAACTCTGTAAACACTGACACACTCCCCGGGACACTCTGTAAATACTGACACACTCCCCGGGACAATCTGTAAATACTGACACACTCCCGGGGACACTCTGTAAATACTGACACACTCCCGGGGACACTCTGTAAATACTGACACACCCCCGGGGACATTCTGTAAATACTGACACACTCCCGGGGATGCTCTGTAAATACGGACACACCCCCGGGGATACACTGTAAATACTGACACACCCCCGGGGACATTCTGTAAATACTGACACACTCCTGGGGACACTCTGTAAATATTGACACACTCCCGGAGACACTCTGCAAATACTGTCACAACCCCGGGGACACTCTGTAAATACTGACATACTCACTGAGACACTCTGTAAATACTGACACACTCCCGGAGACAATCTGTAAATACAGACACACCCCCGGAGACACTCTGTAAATTCTGACATGCTCCCGCAGATGCTCTGTAAATACTGACACACTCCCGGAGACACTCTGTAAATACAGACACACCCCCGGAGACACTCTGTAAATACTGACACACACCCCGGGACACTCTGTAAATACTGACACACTCCCGGGGACCCTCTGTAAATACTGACACACACCCCGGGACACACTGTAAATACTGACACACTCCCGGGAATACACTGGAAATACTGACACACTCCCGGAGACACTCTGTAAATACTGAAACACTCCCGGGGACACTCTGTAAATACTGACACACTCCCGGAGACACTCTGTAAATACTGACACACTCCCCGGGGACACTCTGTAAATACAGACACACTCCCGGGGACACTCTTTAAATATTGACACACTCCCGGGGACAAGCTGTAAATACTGACACACTCCCCGGGGACACGTTGTAAATACTGACACACTCCCGGAGACACTCTTTAAATACTGACACACTCCCGGGGACACGCTGTAAATACTGACACACTCGCCGGGGACACGTTGTAAATACTGACACACTCCCGGAGACACTCTTTAAATACTGACACACTCCCGGAGGCACTCTGTAAATACTGACACACTCCCGGAGACACTCTGTAAACACTGACACACTCCCGGAGGCACTCTGTAAATACTGAAACTCTCCTGTGGACCCTCTGTAAATACTGACACACTCCCGGGGACCCCCTATAAATACTGACACTCTCCCGGAGACCCTCTGTAAATGCAGACACACTTCTGGAGACACTCTGTAAATACTGACACACTCCCGGGGACCCTCTGTAAATACTGACACACTCCCGGAGACACTCTGTAAATACTGACACACTCCTGGAAACACTCTGTAAATACTAACACACTCCAGGAGACACTCTGTAAATACTGACACACTGCCGGGGGACACGCTGTAAATACTGAAACACTCCCGGAGACACTCTGTAAACACTGACACACTCCCCGGCACAATCTGTAAATACTGACACACTCCCCGGGACACTTTGTAAATACTGACACACACCCCGGGACACTTTGTAAATACAGACACACCCCCGTGGACACTCTGTAAATACTGACACACACCCGGGGATACTCTATAAATACTGACACCCCCCCGGGGAAACTCTGTAAATACTGATACACTCCCGGAGATGCTCTGTAAATACGGACACACCCCCGGGGATACTCTGTAAATACTGACACACCCCCGGGGACATTCTGTAAATACTGACACACTCCCGGGGACACTCTGTAAATATTGACACACTCCCGGAGACACTCTGCAAATACTGTCACAACCCCGGGGCACTCTGTAAATACTGACACACTCCCGGGGACACTCTGTAAATACTGACACACCCCCGGGGGTACTCTGTAAATACTGACACACCCCCGGGGATGCTCTGTAAATACTGACACACCCCCGGGGATACTCTGTAAATACTGACACACCCCCGGGGATTCTCTGTAAATACTGACACACCCCCGGGGACACTCTGTAAATACTGACACACCCCCGGGGACCCTCTGTAAATACTGACACACCCCAGGGGACACTCTGTAAATACTGACACACCCCCGGGAACACTATATAAATACTGACACACCCCCGGGGACTCTTAGTAAATACTGACACACCCCCGGGGATACTCGGTAAATACTGACACACCCCCGGGGAAACTCTGTAAATACTGATACACTCCCGGGGATACTCTGTAAATACTGATACACTCCCGGGGATACTCTGTAAATACTGACACACCCCCGGGGACACTCTGTAAATACTGACACACTCCCGGGGACACTCTGTAAATACTGACACACTCCCGGAGACACTCTGTAAATACTGTCACAACCCCGGGGACACTCTGTAAATACTGACACACTCCCGGGGACACTCTGTAAATACTGACACACCCCCGGGGGTGCTCTGTAAATACTGACACACCCCCGGGGATGCTCTGTAAATACTGACACACCCCCGGGGATACTCTGTAAATACTGACACACCCCCGGGGATTCTCTGTAAATACTGACACACCCCCGGGGACTCTCTGTAAATACTGACACACCACCGGGGACCCTCTGTAAATACTGACACACCCCAGGGGACACTCTGTAAATACTGACACACCCCCGGGGACACTCTATACATACTGACACACTCCCGGGGACTCTCTGTAAATACTGAAACACCCCCGGGGATGCTCTGTAAATACTGACACACCACCGGGGACACTCTGTAAATACTGACACACCCCCGTGGATACACTGTAAATACTGACACACCCCCGGGGACACAGTGTAAATTCTGACACACTCCCGGGGACACCCTGTAAAGACTGACACACCCCTGGGGATACACTGTAAATGCTGACACACCCTCGGGGATACTCTGTAAATACTGGCACACTCCCGGAGACACTCTGTAAATACTGACACACTCCTGGAAACACTCTGTAAATACTAACACACTCCAGGAGACATTCTGTAAACACTGACACACTCCGCGGGACACTCTGTAAATACTGACACACTCCCGGAGGCACTCTGTAAATACTGAAACTCTCCTGTGGACCCTCTGTAAATACTGACACACTCCCGGGGACCCCCTATAAATACTGACACTCTCCCGGAGACCCTCTGTAAATGCAGACACACTTCTGGAGACACTCTGTAAATACTGACACACTCCCGGAGACACTCTGTAAATACTGACACACTCCTGGAAACACTCTGTAAATACTAACACACTCCAGGAGACACTCTGTAAATACTGACACACTGCCGGGGGACACGCTGTAAATACTGAAACACTCCCGGAGACACTCTGTAAACACTGACACACTCCCCGGCACAATCTGTAAATACTGACACACTCCCCGGGACACTTTGTAAATACTGACACACACCCCGGGACACTTTGTAAATACAGACACACCCCCGTGGACACTCTGTAAATATTGACACACACCCGGGGATACTCTATAAATACTGACACCCCCCCGGGGAAACTCTGTAAATACTGATACACTCCCGGGGATGCTCTGTAAATACGGACACACCCCTGGGGATACTCTGTAAATACTGACACACCCCCGGGGACATTCTGTAAATACTGACACACTCCCGGGGACACTCTGTAAATATTGACACACTCCCGGAGACACTCTGCAAATTCTGTCACAACCCCGGGGCACTCTGTAAATACTGACACACTCCCGGGGACACTCTGTAAATACTGACACACCCCCGGGGGTACTCTGTAAATACTGACACACCCCCGGGGATGCTCTGTAAATACTGACACACCCCCGGGGATACTCTGTAAATACTGACACACCCCCGGGGATTCTCTGTAAATACTGACACACCCCCGGGGACACTCTGTAAATACTGACACACCCCCGGGGACCCTCTGTAAATACTGACACACCCCAGGGGACACTCTGTAAATACTGACACACCCCCGGGAACACTATATAAATACTGACACACCCCCGGGGACTCTTTGTAAATACTGACACACCCCCGGGGATACTCGGTAAATACTGACACACCCCCGGGGAAACTCTGTAAATACTGATACACTCCCGGGGATACTCTGTAAATACTGATACACTCCCGGGGATACTCTGTAAATACTGACACACCCCCGGGGACACTCTGTAAATACTGACACACTCCCGGGGACAATCTGTAAATACTGACACACTCCCGGAGACACTCTGTAAATACTGTCACAACCCCGGGGACACTCTGTAAATACTGACACACTCCCGGGGACACTCTGTAAATACTGACACACCCCCGGGGGTGCTCTGTAAATACTGACACACCCCCGGGGATGCTCTGTAAATACTGACACACCCCCGGGGATACTCTGTAAATACTGACACACCCCCGGGGATTCTCTGTAAATACTGACACACCCCCGGGGACTCTCTGTAAATACTGACACACCACCGGGGACCCTCTGTAAATACTGACACACCCCAGGGGACACTCTGTAAATACTGACACACCCCCGGGGACACTCTATACATACTGACACACTCCCGGGGACTCTCTGTAAATACTGAAACACCCCCGGGGATGCTCTGTAAATACTGACACACCACCGGGGACACTCTGTAAATACTGACACACCCCCGTGGATACACTGTAAATACTGACACACCCCCGGGGACACAGTGTAAATTCTGACACACCCCCGGGGACACCCTGTAAAGACTGACACACCCCTGGGGATACACTGTAAATGCTGACACACCCTCGGGGATACTCTGTAAATACTGGCACACCCCCGGGGACACTCTGTAAGTACTGACACACCCCTGTTTGTACTCTGTAAATAAAGACACACCCCCGGGGATACTCTGTAAATACTGACACACCCCCGGGGACACTCTGTAAATACTGACACACCCCCGGGGATACTCTGTAAATACTGACACACCCCCGGGTATACTCTGTAAATACTGACACACCCCCGGGGATACTCTGTAAATACAGACACACCCCCGGGGATATTCTGTAAATACTGACACACTCCCAGGGATACTCTGTGAATACTGACACACCCCCGGGGATATTCTGTAAATACTGACACACCCCCGGGGATACTCTGTAAATACTGACACACCCCCGGGGATACTCTGTAAATACTGACACACCCCCGGGGATACTCTGTAATTACTGACACACCCCCAGGGACACTCTGTAAATACTGACACACTCCCGGGGATATACTTTATATACTGACACACCCCCGGGGATACTCTGTAAATACTGACACACTCCCGGCGATACTCTGTAAATACTGACACACCCCCAGGGGCCCTCTGTAAATACTGACACACCCCCGGGGATACACTGTAAATACTGACACACCCCTGGGGATACTCTGTAAATACTGATAGACCCCCGGGGACACTCTGTAAATACTGACACACACGGGGATAATCTGTAAATACTGACACACCCCCGGGGACACTCTGTAAATACTGACACCCCCCCGGGGACATTCTGTAATTACTGACACACCCCCGGGGATACTCTGTAAATACTGACACACCCCCGGGGATACTCTGTGAATACTGACACACCCCCGGGGATACTCTGTAAATAATGACACACCCCCGGGAATACTCTGTACATACTGACACACCCCCGTGGACCCTCTGTAAATACTGACACACCCCCGGGATACTCTGTAAATACTGACACCCCCCCGGGGATACTCTGTAAATATTGACACACCCCCGGGGACACTCTGTAAATACTGGGACACCCCCGGGGATACTCTGTAAATACTGACACACTCCCAGGGATACCCTGTAAATACTGACACACCCCCGGGGACATTCTGTAAATACTGACACACACCCGGGGATACTCTGTAAATACTGACACACCCCCGGGGATACTCTGTAAATACTGACACACGCCCGGGGACACTCTGTAAATAAGGAAACACCCCCGGGGTCACTCTGTAAATACCGACACACCCCCGGGGACCCGCTGTAAATAATGACACCCCCCCCGGGGATACTCTGTAAATACAGACACACCCCCGGGGATACTCTGTAAATACTGACACGCCCCCGGGGATCCACTGTAAATACAGACACACTCCAGGGTATACTCTGTAAATACTGACACACTCCTGGGGATAATCTGTAAATACTGACACACTCCAGGGGATACTCTTTAAATACTGACACACCCCCGGGGACACTCTGTAAATACTGACACACCCCCGGGGATACTCTGTAAATACTGACACACCTCCGGGGATAAGCTGTAATTACTGACACACCGCCGTGGACACTCTGTAAATACTGACACACTCCCGGGGATACTCTGCAAATACTGACACACCACCGGGGACACTCTGTAAATACTGACACACCCCCAGGGACTCACTGTAAATACTGACACACCCCCGGGGACACTCTGTAAATACTGACACACCTCCGGGGATACTCTGTAAATACTGACACACCCCCGGGGATACTCTGTAAATACTGACACACACACGGGACACTCTGTAAATACTGATACATCCCCGGGGACACTCTGTAAATACTGGCACACCTCAGGGGATACTCCGTAAATACTGACACACCCCCGGGGACACTCTGTAAATACTGACACACCCCCAGGGACACTCTGTAAATACTGACACACCCCCGGGGACACTCTGTAAATACTGACACACCGCCGGGGGTACTCTGTAAATACTGACACACCCCCGGGGATACTCTGTAAATACTGACACACCCCCGGGGACCCTCTGTAAATACTGACACACCCCCGGGGTACTCTGTAAACACTGACACACTCCCGGGGACACTCTGTAAATACTGACACACTCCCTGAGACACTCTGTAAATACTGACACACTCCCGGAGACAATCTGTAAATACAGACACACCCCCAGAGACACTCTGTAAATTCTGACATCGTCCCGCAGATACTCTGTAAATACTGACACACTCCCGGAGACACGCTGTAAATACAGACACACCCCCGGAGACACTCTGTAAATACTGACACACACCCCGGGAACTCTGTAAAAACTGACACACTCCCGGGAATACTCTGGAAATACTGACACACTCCCGGAGACACTCTGTAAATACTGACACGCCCCCGGAGACACACTGTAAATACTGAACACTCCCGGGGACACTCTGTAAATACTGACACACTCCTGGAGACACTCTGTAAATACTGACACACTCCCCGGGGACACTCTGTAAATACAGACACACTCCCGGGGACACTCTTTAAATACTGACACACTCCCGGGGACACGCTGTAAATACTGACACACTCCCCGGGGACACGTTGTAAATACTGACACACTCCCGGAGACACTCTTTAAATACTGACACACTCCCGGAGACACTCTTTAAATACTGACACACTCCCGTGGACACGCTGTAAATACTGACACACTCGCCGGGGACACGTTGTAAATACTGACACACTCCCGGCGACACTCTTTAAATACTGACACACTCCCGGAGGCACTCTGTAAATACTGACACACTCCCGGAGACCCTCTGTAAACACTGACACACTCTGCGGGACACTCTGTAAATACTGACACACTCCCGGAGATACTCTGTAAATACTGAGGCCTAGCAATTGAGTGGGCTGAGCGCTCATTTTGCGGCGCTAGATTGCATTGCGCTGGACTTACAGCCGGTTTTGAAATTGACTAGGGCCCAACATCGGCGTTACACCGGTAGCGCTGCGCCGGCACCGATGACGTCATCGGTGTGCGCAGCGTCCCAGTTGCCGTGGTGACGGGCCCCAGCGCCGACATTCAGTTGCGGCCGCCTCGCCCGTGGCAGCCGCAACTAAGACTCTGGCAACAGAGTCTTACACGACTTTGCGCCGGCGCAGAAAGGTGGAGCGGCGGCCGGCCGCTTTCCCGCCGGCCGCCTGCCCGCACCTCCCTCCCCGGACTTCCCCCCCCCCCGCGGAACAGATGCTTCTCGGTTGCGAGCCCGGCACTTCCCCGAGGTGCCGGGCTCATTTTTGTGGCGATTTAACCGGCCAGCGGGCGGGTGCAGGCAGCTCCTCCTTAACTGAAGGAGGAGGCCTGCACTTCCCAAGCCTGCCGCACCGCATCGGGTGCCGCAGCGCCGGAATAGCGCCGCAATGCGGCGCGTAGCGCCAGTTTTCAGGCGCAAGCAGCCTTCAGTAGCGCCGGCAGCCGTTTGGGCGCGGCGCTACTGTATTTTTGGCGCGCACAGCGTGACTTAGCACCGGCGCTAAATTTCCGGCGTTAAGCCCCGGCGCAGCGCAAACTCAATTTATAGGCCTGAAACTCTTATGTGGACCCTCTGTAAATACTGACACACTCCCGGGGACCCCCTATAAATACTGACACTCTCCCGGGGACCATCTATAAATGCAGACACACTTCTGGAGACACTCTGTAAATACTGACACACTCCCGGGGACACTCTGTAAATACTGACACACTCCCGGAAACACTCTGTAAATACTAACACACTCCCCGGGACACTCTGTATAGACTGACACACTCCAGGAGACACTCTGTAAATACTGACACACTGCCCGGGGACATGCTGGAAATACTGACACACTCCCGGAGACACTCTGTAAACACTGACACACTCCCTGGGACACTCTGTAAATACTGACACATTCCCCGGGACAATCTGTAAATACTGACACACTCCCGGCGACAATCTGTAAATACTGACACACTCCCGGGGACACTCTGTAAATACCGACACACTCCCGGAGACACACTATAAACACTGACACACTCCCGGGGACACTCTGTAAATACTGACACACTCCCTGAGACACTCTGTAAATACTGACACACTGCCGGAGACAATCTGTGAATACAGACACACGCCCGGAGACACTCTGTAAATACTGACACACACCCCGGGACACTCTGAAAATACTGACACACTCCCGGGGACACTCTGTAAATACTGACACACTCCCGGGGACACTCTGTAAATACTTACACACTCCCGGAGACACTCTGTAAATACTGACACACTCCCGGGGACACTCTGTAAATACTGACACACCCCCGGTGACACGCTGTAAATACTGACTCACTCCCGGAGACACTCTGTAAATACTGACACACCCCCAGGTGCACTCTGTAAATACTGACACACTCCCGGGGACACTCTGTAAATACTGACACACTCCCGGGGACAGTCTGTAAATACGGACACATTCCCGGAGACACTCTGTAAACTCTGACACACTCCCGGGGACACTCTGTAAATACTGACACACTCCCTGAGACACACTGTAAATACTGACACACTCCCGGAGACAATCTGTAATTACTGACACACTCCCGGGGACACTCTGTAAATACTGACACACTCCCGGAGACACTGTGTAAATACAGACACACCCCCGGAGACACTCTGTAAATACTGACACACACCCCGGAACACTCTGTAAATACTGACACACTCCCGGGGACATTCTATAAATACTGACACACTCCCGGAGACACTCTGTAAATACTGTCACACTCCCGGGGACACTCTATAAATACTGACACACTCCCCGGGACACTTTGTAAATACTGACACACACCCCGGGACACTTTGTAAATACAGACACACCCCCGGGGACACTCTGTAAATACTGACACACACCCGGGGATACTCTGTAAATACTGACAACCCCCCGGGGAAACTCTGTAAATACTGATACACTCCCGGGGATACTCTGTAAATACGGACACACCCCCGGGGATAATCTGTAAATACTGACACACCCCCGGGGACACTCTGTAAATACTGACACACTCCCGGGGACACTCTGTAAATATTGACACACTCCCGGAGACACTCTGCAAATACTGTCACAACCCCGGGGCACTCTGTAAATACTGACACACTCCCGGGGACACTCTGTAAATACTGACACACCCCCGGGGGTACTCTGTAAATACTGACACACTCCAGGAGACACTCTGTAAATACTGACACACTGCCCGGGGACACGCTGTAAATACTGACACACTCCCGGAGAAACTCTGTAAACACTGACACACTCCCCGGGACACTCTGTAAATACTGACACACTCCCCGGGACAATCTGTAAATACTGACACACTCCCGGGGACACTCTGTAAATACTGACACACTCCCGGGGACACTCTGTAAATACTGACACACCCCCGGGGACATTCTGTAAATACTGACACACTCCCGGGGATGCTCTGTAAATACGGACACACCCCCGGGGATACTCTGTAAATACTGACACACCCCCGGGGACATTCTGTAAATACTGACACACTCCTGGGGACACTCTGTAAATATTGACACACTCCCGGAGACACTCTGCAAATACTGTCACAACCCCGGGGACACTCTGTAAATACTGACATACTCACTGAGACACTCTGTAAATACTGACACACTCCCGGAGACAATCTGTAAATACAGACACACCCCCGGAGACACTCTGTAAATTCTGACATGCTCCCGCAGATGCTCTGTAAATACTGACACACTCCCGGAGACACTCTGTAAATACAGACACACCCCCGGAGACACTCTGTAAATACTGACACACACCCCGGGACACTCTGTAAATACTGACACACTCCCGGGGACCCTCTGTAAATACTGACACACACCCCGGGACACACTGTAAATACTGACACACTCCCGGGAATACACTGGAAATACTGACACACTCCCGGAGACACTCTGTAAATACTGAAACACTCCCGGGGACACTCTGTAAATACTGACACACTCCCGGAGACACTCTGTAAATACTGACACACTCCCCGGGGACACTCTGTAAATACAGACACACTCCCGGGGACACTCTTTAAATATTGACACACTCCCGGGGACAAGCTGTAAATACTGACACACTCCCCGGGGACACGTTGTAAATACTGACACACTCCCGGAGACACTCTTTAAATACTGACACACTCCCGGGGACACGCTGTAAATACTGACACACTCGCCGGGGACACGTTGTAAATACTGACACACTCCCGGAGACACTCTTTAAATACTGACACACTCCCGGAGGCACTCTGTAAATACTGACACACTCCCGGAGACACTCTGTAAACACTGACACACTCCGCGGGACACTCTGTAAATACTGACACACCCCCGGAGGCACTCTGTAAATACTGAAACTCTCCTGTGGACCCTCTGTAAATACTGACACACTCCCGGGGACCCCCTATAAATACTGACACTCTCCCGGAGACCCTCTGTAAATGCAGACACACTTCTGGAGACACTCTGTAAATACTGACACACTCCCGGGGACCCTCTGTAAATACTGACACACTCCCGGAGACACTCTGTAAATACTGACACACTCCTGGAAACACTCTGTAAATACTAACACACTCCAGGAGACACTCTGTAAATACTGACACACTGCCGGGGGACACGCTGTAAATACTGAAACACTCCCGGAGACACTCTGTAAACACTGACACACTCCCCGGCACAATCTGTAAATACTGACACACTCCCCGGGACACTTTGTAAATACTGACACACACCCCGGGACACTTTGTAAATACAGACACACCCCCGTGGACACTCTGTAAATACTGACACACACC
This sequence comes from Somniosus microcephalus, assembly GCF_052327205.1. Classification (NCBI taxonomy): domain Eukaryota; kingdom Metazoa; phylum Chordata; class Chondrichthyes; order Squaliformes; family Somniosidae; genus Somniosus; species Somniosus microcephalus. Next base: position 6,086,936 of record NW_028225181.1, on the reverse strand, counting down.
CGGGGATACTCTATAAATACTGACACCCCCCCGGGGAAACTCTGTAAATACTGATACACTCCCGGGGATGCTCTGTAAATACGGACACACCCCCGGGGATACTCTGTAAATACTGACACACCCCCGGGGACATTCTGTAAATACTGACACACTCCCGGGGACACTCTGTAAATATTGACACACTCCCGGAGACACTCTGCAAATACTGTCACAACCCCGGGGCACTCTGTAAATACTGACACACTCCCGGGGACACTCTGTAAATACTGACACACCCCCGGGGGTACTCTGTAAATACTGACACACTCCAGGAGACACTCTGTAAATACTGACACACTGCCCGGGGACACGCTGTAAATACTGACACACTCCCGGAGAAACTCTGTAAACACTGACACACTCCCCGGGACACTCTGTAAATACTGACACACTCCCCGGGACAATCTGTAAATACTGACACACTCCCGGGGACACTCTGTAAATACTGACACACTCCCGGGGACACTCTGTAAATACTGACACACCCCCGGGGACATTCTGTAAATACTGACACACTCCCGGGGATGCTCTGTAAATACGGACACACCCCCGGGGATACACTGTAAATACTGACACACCCCCGGGGACATTCTGTAAATACTGACACACTCCTGGGGACACTCTGTAAATATTGACACACTCCCGGAGACACTCTGCAAATACTGTCACAACCCCGGGGACACTCTGTAAATACTGACATACTCACTGAGACACTCTGTAAATACTGACACACTCCCGGAGACAATCTGTAAATACAGACACACCCCCGGAGACACTCTGTAAATTCTGACATGCTCCCGCAGATGCTCTGTAAATACTGACACACTCCCGGAGACACTCTGTAAATACAGACACACCCCCGGAGACACTCTGTAAATACTGACACACACCCCGGGACACTCTGTAAATACTGACACACTCCCGGGGACCCTCTGTAAATACTGACACACACCCCGGGACACACTGTAAATACTGACACACTCCCGGGAATACACTGGAAATACTGACACACTCCCGGAGACACTCTGTAAATACTGAAACACTCCCGGGGACACTCTGTAAATACTGACACACTCCCGGAGACACTCTGTAAATACTGACACACTCCCCGGGGACACTCTGTAAATACAGACACACTCCCGGGGACACTCTTTAAATATTGACACACTCCCGGGGACAAGCTGTAAATACTGACACACTCCCCGGGGACACGTTGTAAATACTGACACACTCCCGGAGACACTCTTTAAATACTGACACACTCCCGGGGACACGCTGTAAATACTGACACACTCGCCGGGGACACGTTGTAAATACTGACACACTCCCGGAGACACTCTTTAAATACTGACACACTCCCGGAGGCACTCTGTAAATACTGACACACTCCCGGAGACTCTCTGTAAACACTGACACACTCCCGGAGGCACTCTGTAAATACTGAAACTCTCCTGTGGACCCTCTGTAAATACTGACACACTCCCGGGGACCCCCTATAAATACTGACACTCTCCCGGAGACCCTCTGTAAATGCAGACACACTTCTGGAGACACTCTGTAAATACTGACACACTCCCGGGGACCCTCTGTAAATACTGACACACTCCCGGAGACACTCTGTAAATACTGACACACTCCTGGAAACACTCTGTAAATACTAACACACTCCAGGAGACACTCTGTAAATACTGACACACTGCCGGGGGACACGCTGTAAATACTGAAACACTCCCGGAGACACTCTGTAAACACTGACACACTCCCCGGCACAATCTGTAAATACTGACACACTCCCCGGGACACTTTGTAAATACTGACACACACCCCGGGACACTTTGTAAATACAGACACACCCCCGTGGACACTCTGTAAATACTGACACACACCCGGGGATACTTTATAAATACTGACACCCCCCCGGGGAAACTCTGTAAATACTGATACACTCCCGGAGATGCTCTGTAAATACGGACACACCCCCGGGGATACTCTGTAAATACTGACACACCCCCGGGGACATTCTGTAAATACTGACACACTCCCGGGGACACTCTGTAAATATTGACACACTCCCGGAGACACTCTGCAAATACTGTCACAACCCCGGGGCACTCTGTAAATACTGACACACTCCCGGGGACACTCTGTAAATACTGACACACCCCCGGGGGTACTCTGTAAATACTGACACACCCCCGGGGATGCTCTGTAAATACTGACACACCCCCGGGGATACTCTGTAAATACTGACACACCCCCGGGGATTCTCTGTCAATACTGACACACCCCCGGGGACACTCTGTAAATACTGACACACCCCCGGGGACCCTCTGTAAATACTGACACACCCCAGGGGACACTCTGTAAATACTGACACACCCCCGGGAACACTATATAAATACTGACACACCCCCGGGGACTCTTTGTAAATACTGACACACCCCCGGGGATACTCGGTAAATACTGACACACCCCCGGGGAAACTCTGTAAATACTGATACACTCCCGGGGATACTCTGTAAATACTGATACACTCCCGGGGATACTCTGTAAATACTGACACACCCCCGGGGACACTCTGTAAATACTGACACACTCCCGGGGACACTCTGTAAATACTGACACACTCCCGGAGACACTCTGTAAATACTGTCACAACCCCGGGGACACTCTGTAAATACTGACACACTCCCGGGGACACTCTGTAAATACTGACACACCCCCGGGGGTGCTCTGTAAATACTGACACACCCCGGGGGATGCTCTGTAAATACTGACACACCCCCGGGGATACTCTGTAAATACTGACACACCCCCGGGGATTCTCTGTAAATACTGACACACCCCCGGGGACTCTCTGTAAATATTGACACACCACCGGGGACCCTCTGTAAATACTGACACACCCCAGGGGACACTCTGTAAATACTGACACACCCCCGGGGACACTCTATACATACTGACACACTCCCGGGGACTCTCTGTAAATACTGAAACACCCCCGGGGATGCTCTGTAAATACTGACACACCACCGGGGACACTCTGTAAATACTGACACACCCCCGTGGATACACTGTAAATACTGACACACCCCCGGGGACACAGTGTAAATTCTGACACACTCCCGGGGACACCCTGTAAAGACTGACACACCCCTGGGGATACACTGTAAATGCTGACACACCCTCGGGGATACTCTGTAAATACTGGCACACTCCCGGAGACACTCTGTAAATACTGACACACTCCTGGAAACACTCTGTAAATACTAACACACTCCAGGAGACATTCTGTAAACACTGACACACTCCGCGGGACACTCTGTAAATACTGACACACTCCCGGAGGCACTCTGTAAATACTGAAACTCTCCTGTGGACCCTCTGTAAATACTGACACACTCCCGGGGACCCCCTATAAATACTGACACTCTCCCGGAGACCCTCTGTAAATGCAGACACACTTCTGGAGACACTCTGTAAATACTGACACACTCCCGGAGACACTCTGTAAATACTGACACACTCCTGGAAACACTCTGTAAATACTAACACACTCCAGGAGACACTCTGTAAATACTGACACACTGCCGGGGGACACGCTGTAAATACTGAAACACTCCCGGAGACACTCTGTAAACACTGACACACTCCCCGGCACAATCTGTAAATACTGACACACTCCCCGGGACACTTTGTAAATACTGACACACACCCCGGGACACTTTGTAAATACAGACACACCCCCGTGGACACTCTGTAAATATTGACACACACCCGGGGATACTCTATAAATACTGACACCCCCCCGGGGAAACTCTGTAAATACTGATACACTCCCGGGGATGCTCTGTAAATACGGACACACCCCTGGGGATACTCTGTACATACTGACACACCCCCGGGGACATTCTGTAAATACTGACACACTCCCGGGGACACTCTGTAAATATTGACACACTCCCGGAGACACTCTGCAAATACTGTCACAACCCCGGGGCACTCTGTAAATACTGACACACTCCCGGGGACACTCTGTAAATACTGACACACCCCCGGGGGTACTCTGTAAATACTGACACACCCCCGGGGATGCTCTGTAAATACTGACACACCCCCGGGGATACTCTGTAAATACTGACACACCCCCGGGGATTCTCTGTAAATACTGACACACCCCCGGGGACACTCTGTAAATACTGACACACCCCCGGGGACCCTCTGTAAATACTGACACACCCCAGGGGACACTCTGTAAATACTGACACACCCCCGGGAACACTATATAAATACTGACACACCCCCGGGGACTCTTTGTAAATACTGACACACCCCCGGGGATACTCGGTAAATACTGACACACCCCCGGGGAAACTCTGTAAATACTGATACACTCCCGGGGATACTCTGTAAATACTGATACACTCCCGGGGATACTCTGTAAATACTGACACACCCCCGGGGACACTCTGTAAATACTGACACACTCCCGGGGACACTCTGTAAATACTGACACACTCCCGGAGACACTCTGTAAATACTGTCACAACCCCGGGGACACTCTGTAAATACTGACACACTCCCGGGGACACTCTGTAAATACTGACACACCCCCGGGGGTGCTCTGTAAATACTGACACACCCCCGGGGATGCTCTGTAAATACTGACACACCCCCGGGGATACTCTGTAAATACTGACACACCCCCGGGGATTCTCTGTAAATACTGACACACCCCCGGGGACTCTCTGTAAATACTGACACACCACCGGGGACCCTCTGTAAATACTGACACACCCCAGGGGACACTCTGTAAATACTGACACACCCCCGGGGACACTCTATACATACTGACACACTCCCGGGGACTCTCTGTAAATACTGAAACACCCCCGGGGATGCTCTGTAAATACTGACACACCACCGGGGACACTCTGTAAATACTGACACACCCCCGTGGATACACTGTAAATACTGACACACCCCCGGGGACACAGTGTAAATTCTGACACACCCCCGGGGACACCCTGTAAAGACTGACACACCCCTGGGGATACACTGTAAATGCTGACACACCCTCGGGGATACTCTGTAAATACTGGCACACCCCCGGGGACACTCTGTAATTACTGACACACCCCTGTTTGTACTCTGTAAATAAAGACACACCCCCGGGGATACTCTGTAAATACTGACACACCCCCGGGGACACTCTGTAAATACTGACACACCCCCGGGGATACTCTGTAAATACTGACACACCCCCGGGTATACTCTGTAAATACTGACACACCCCCGGGGATACTCTGTAAATACAGACACACCCCCGGGGATATTCTGTAAATACTGACACACTCCCGGGGATACTCTGTGAATACTGACACACCCCCGGGGATATTCTGTAAATACTGACACACCCCCGGGGATACTCTGTAAATACTGACACACCCCCGGGGATACTCTGTAAATACTGACACACCCCCGGGGATACTCTGTAATTACTGACACACCCCCAGGGACACTCTGTAAATACTGACACACTCCCGGGGATATACTTTATATACTGACACACCCCCGGGGATACTCTGTAAATACTGACACACTCCCGGCGATACTCTGTAAATACTGACACACCCCCAGGGGCCCTCTGTAAATACTGACACACCCCCGGGGATACACTGTAAATACTGACACACCCCTGGGGATACTCTGTAAATACTGATAGACCCCCGGGGACACTCTGTAAATACTGACACACACGGGGATAATCTGTAAATACTGACACACCCCCGGGGACACTCTGTAAATACTGACACCCCCCCGGGGACATTCTGTAATTACTGACACACCCCCGGGGATACTCTGTAAATACTGACACACCCCCGGGGATACTCTGTGAATACTGACACACCCCCGGGGATACTCTGTAAATAATGACACACCCCCGGGAATACTCTGTACATACTGACACACCCCCGTGGACCCTCTGTAAATACTGACACACCCCCGGGATACTCTGTAAATACTGACACCCCCCCGGGGATACTCTGTAAATATTGACACACCCCCGGGGACACTCTGTAAATACTGGGACACCCCCGGGGATACTCTGTAAATACTGACACACTCCCAGGGATACCCTGTAAATACTGACACACCCCCGGGGACATTCTGTAAATACTGACACACACCCGGGGATACTCTGTAAATACTGACACACCCCCGGGGATACTCTGTAAATACTGACACACGCCCGGGGACACTCTGTAAATAAGGAAACACCCCCGGGGTCACTCTGTAAATACCGACACACCCCCGGGGACCCGCTGTAAATAATGACACCCCCCCCGGGGATACTCTGTAAATACAGACACACCCCCGGGGATACTCTGTAAATACTGACACGCCCCCGGGGATCCACTGTAAATACAGACACACTCCAGGGTATACTCTGTAAATACTGACACACTCCTGGGGATAATCTGTAAATACTGACACACTCCAGGGGATACTCTTTAAATACTGACACACCCCCGGGGACACTCTGTAAATACTGACACACCCCCGGGGATACTCTGTAAATACTGACACACCTCCGGGGATAAGCTGTAATTACTGACACACCGCCGTGGACACTCTGTAAATACTGACACACTCCCGGGGATACTCTGCAAATACTGACACACCACCGGGGACACTCTGTAAATACTGACACACCCCCAGGGACTCACTGTAAATACTGACACACCCCCGGGGACACTCTGTAAATACTGACACACCTCCGGGGATACTCTGTAAATACTGACACACCCCCGGGGATACTCTGTAAATACTGACACACACACGGGACACTCTGTAAATACTGATACATCCCCGGGGACACTCTGTAAATACTGGCACACCTCAGGGGATACTCCGTAAATACTGACACACCCCCGGGGACACTCTGTAAATACTGACACACCCCCAGGGACACTCTGTAAATACTGACACACCCCCGGGGACACTCTGTAAATACTGACACACCGCCGGGGGTACTCTGTAAATACTGACACACCCCCGGGGATACTCTGTAAATACTGACACACCCCCGGGGACCCTCTGTAAATACTGACACACCCCCGGGGTACTCTGTAAACACTGACAGACTCCCGGGGACACTCTGTAAATACTGACACACTCCCTGAGACACTCTGTAAATACTGACACACTCCCGGAGACAATCTGTAAATACAGACACACCCCCAGAGACACTCTGTAAATTCTGACATCGTCCCGCAGATACTCTGTAAATACTGACACACTCCCGGAGACACGCTGTAAATACAGACACACCCCCGGAGACACTCTGTAAATACTGACACACACCCCGGGAACTCTGTAAAAACTGACACACTCCCGGGGACTCTCTGTAAATACTGACACACTCCCGGAGACACTCTGTAAATACTGACACACTCCCGGGGACCCTCTGTAAATACTGACACACACCCCGGGACACACTGTAAACACTGACACACTCCCGGGAATACTCTGGAAATACTGACACACTCCCGGAGACACTCTGTAAATACTGACACGCCCCCGGAGACACACTGTAAATACTGAACACTCCCGGGGACACTCTGTAAATACTGACACACTCCTGGAGACACTCTGTAAATACTGACACACTCCCCGGGGACACTCTGTAAATACAGACACACTCCCGGGGACACTCTTTAAATACTGACACACTCCCGGGGACACGCTGTAAATACTGACACAGTCCCCGGGGACACGTTGTAAATACTGACACACTCCCGGAGACACTCTTTAAATACTGACACACTCCCGGAGACACTCTTTAAATACTGACACACTCCCGTGGACACGCTGTAAATACTGACACACTCGCCGGGGACACGTTGTAAATACTGACACACTCCCGGCGACACTCTTTAAATACTGACACACTCCCGGAGGCACTCTGTAAATACTGACACACTCCCGGAGACCCTCTGTAAACACTGACACACTCTGCGGGACACTCTGTAAATACTGACACACTCCCGGAGATACTCTGTAAATACTGAGGCCTAGCAATTGAGTGGGCTGAGCGCTCATTTTGCGGCGCTAGATTGCATTGCGCTGGACTTACAGCCGGTTTTGAAATTGACTAGGGCCCAACATCGGCGTTACACCGGTAGCGCTGCGCCGGCACCGATGACGTCATCGGTGTGCGCAGCGTCCCAGTTGCCGTGGTGACGGGCCCCAGCGCCGACATTCAGTTGCGGCCGCCTCGCCCGTGGCAGCCGCAACTAAGACTCTGGCAACAGAGTCTTACACGACTTTGCGCCGGCGCAGAAAGGTGGAGCGGCGGCCGGCCGCTTTCCCGCCGGCCGCCTGCCCGCACCTCCCTCCCCGGACTTCCCCCCCCCCCGCGGAACAGATGCTTCTCGGTTGCGAGCCCGGCACTTCCCCGAGGTGCCGGGCTCATTTTTGTGGCGATTTAACCGGCCAGCGGGCGGGTGCAGGCAGCTCCTCCTTAACTGAAGGAGGAGGCCTGCACTTCCCAAGCCTGCCGCACCGCATCGGGTGCCGCAGCGCCGGAATAGCGCCACAATGCGGCGCGTAGCGCCAGTTTTCAGGCGCAAGCAGCCTTCAGTAGCGCCGGCAGCCGTTTGGGCGCGGCGCTACTGTATTTTTGGCGCGCACAGCGTGACTTAGCACCGGCGCTAAATTTCCGGCGTTAAGCCCCGGCGCAGCGCAAACTCAATTTATAGGCCTGAAACTCTTATGTGGACCCTCTGTAAATACTGACACACTCCCGGGGACCCCCTATAAATACTGACACTCTCCCGGGGACCATCTGTAAATGCAGACACACTTCTGGAGACACTCTGTAAATACTGACACACTCCCGGGGACACTCTGTAAATACTGACACACTCCCGGAAACACTCTGTAAATACTAACACACTCCCCGGGACACTCTGTATAGACTGACACACTCCAGGAGACACTCTGTAAATACTGACACACTGCCCGGGGACATGCTGGAAATACTGACACACTCCCGGAGACACTCTGTAAACACTGACACACTCCCTGGGACACTCTGTAAATACTGACACATTCCCCGGGACAATCTGTAAATACTGACACACTCCCGGCGACAATCTGTAAATACTGACACACTCCCGGGGACACTCTGTAAATACCGACACACTCCCGGAGACACACTATAAACACTGACACACTCCCGGGGACACTCTGTAAATACTGACACACTCCCTGAGACACTCTGTAAATACTGACACACTGCCGGAGACAATCTGTGAATACAGACACACGCCCGGAGACACTCTGTAAATACTGACACACACCCCGGGACACTCTGAAAATACTGACACACTCCCGGGGACACTCTGTAAATACTGACACACTCCCGGGGACACTCTGTAAATACTTACACACTCCCGGAGACACTCTGTAAATACTGACACACTCCCGGGGACACTCTGTAAATACTGACACACCCCCGGTGACACGCTGTAAATACTGACTCACTCCCGGAGACACTCTGTAAATACTGACACACCCCCAGGTGCACTCTGTAAATACTGACACACTCCCGGGGACACTCTGTAAATACTGACACACTCCCGGGGACAGTCTGTAAATACGGACACATTCCCGGAGACACTCTGTAAACTCTGACACACTCCCGGGGACACTCTGTAAATACTGACACACTCCCTGAGACACACTGTAAATACTGACACACTCCCGGAGACAATCTGTAATTACTGACACACTCCCGGGGACACTCTGTAAATACTGACACACTCCCGGAGACACTGTGTAAATACAGACACACCCCCGGAGACACTCTGTAAATACTGACACACACCCCGGAACACTCTGTAAATACTGACACACTCCCGGGGACATTCTATAAATACTGACACACTCCCGGAGACACTCTGTAAATACTGTCACACTCCCGGGGACACTCTATAAATACTGACACACTCCCCGGGACACTTTGTAAATACTGACACACCCCCGGGGACACTCTGTAAATACTGACACACACCCGGGGATACTCTGTAAATACTGACAACCCCCCGGGGAAACTCTGTAAATACTGATACACTCCCGGGGATACTCTGTAAATACGAACACACCCCCGGGGATAATCTGTAAATACTGACACACCCCCGGGGACACTCTGTAAACACTGACACACTCCCGGGGACACTCTGTAAATACTGACACACTCCCGGAGACACTCTGTAAATACTGACACAACCCCGGGGACACTCTGTAAATACTGACACACTCCCGGGGACACTCTGTAAATCCTGACACACCCCCGGGTGTACTCTGTAAATGCTGACACACCCGCGGGGATGCACTGTAAATACTGACACACCCCGGGGTATACTCTGTAAATACTGACACACCCCCGGGGATACTCAGTAAATACAGACACACCCCCGGGGATACTCTGTAAATACTAACACACCCCCGGGGATAATCTGTGAATATTGACACACCCCCGGGATACTCTGTAAATGCTGACACACCCCCGGGGATACTCTGTAAATACTGACACACCCCCGGGGATATTCTATAAATACTGACACATCCCCGATGATACTCTGTAATTACTGACACACCCCCGGGGACACTCTGTAAATATTGACACACTCCCGGGGATACACTGTATATACTAACACACCCCCGGGGATACTCTGTAAATCTGAGACACTCCCGGCGATACTCTGTAAATACTGACACACCCCCGGGGACCCTCTGCAAATACTGACACACTCCCGGGGATAGTCTGTATATACTGACACACCCCCGGGGACACTGCGTAAATACTGCCACACCCCCGGGGACACTCGGTAAATACTGACACACCCCCGGGGATACACTGTAAATACTGACACACCCCCGGGGATACTCTGTAAATGCTGACACACCCCCGGGGACACTCTGTAAACACTGACACACCCCCGGGGACACTCTGTAAATACTGACACAACCCCGGGGACATTCTGTAATTACTGACACACCCCCGGGGATACTCTGTATATACTGACACACCCCCGGGGATACTCTGTGAATACTGACACACACACGGGGACCCTCTGTAAATACTGACACACCCCCGGGATACTCTGTAAACACTGATACACTCCCGGGGACATTCTGTAATTACTGACACACCCCCGGGGACACTCTGTAAATACTGACGCACCCCAGGGGATACTCTGTAAATACTGACACACTCCCAGGGTTACCCTGTAAATACAGACACACCCCCGGGGTCACTCTGTAAATACTGACACACACCCGCGGATACTCTGTAAATATTGACACACCCCCGGGGATACTCTGTAAATACTGACACACCCCCGGGGACACTCTGTAAATACTGAAACACCCCCGGGGACACTCTGTAAATACCGACACACCCCCGGGGACCCGCTGTAAATACTGACACACCCCCGGGGATACTCTGTAAATACTGACACATCCCCGGGGATACTCTGTAAATACTGACACACCCGCGGGAATACTCTGTAAATACTGACACACCCCCGGGGATACTCTGTAATTACTGACACACCCCCGGGGACACTCTGTCAATACTGACACACTCCCGGGGATACTCTGTAAATACTGACACACCCCCGGGGATATTCTGTAAATACTGACACACCCCCGGGGACACTCTGTAAATACTGAAACACCCCCGGGGACACTCTGTAAATACCGACACACCCCCGGGGACCCGCTGTAAATACTGACACACCCCCGGGGAAAGTCTGTAAATACTGATACACTCCCGGGGATACTCTGTAAATACGGACACACCCCCGGGGATAATCTGTAAATACTGACACACCCCCGGGGACACTCTGTAAACACTGACACACTCCCGGGGACACTCTGTAAATACTGACACACTCCCGGAGACACTCTGTAAATACTGACACAACCCCGGGGACACTCTGTAAATACTGACACACTCCCGGGGACACTCTGTAAATACTGACACCCCCCCGGGTGTACTCTGTAAATGCTGACACACCCGCGGGGATGCACTGTAAATACTGACACACCCCGGGGTATACTCTGTAAATACTGACACACCCCCGGGGATACTCAGTAAATACAGACACACCCCCGGGGATACTCTGTAAATACTAACACACCCCCGGGGATAATCTGTGAATATTGACACACCCCCGGGATACTCTGTAAATGCTGACACACCCCCGGGGATACTCTGTAAATACTGACACACCCCCGGGGATATTCTATAAATACTGACACATCCCCGATGATACTCTGTAATTACTGACACACCCCCGGGGACACTCTGTAAATATTGTCACACTCCCGGGGATACACTGTATATACTAACACACCCCCGGGGATACTCTGTAAATCTGAGACACTCCCGGCGATACTCTGTAAATACTGACACACCCCCGGGGACCCTCTGCAAATACTGACACACTCCCGGGGATACTCTGTATATACTGACACACCCCCGGGGACACTGCGTAAATACTGCCACACCCCCGGGGACACTCGGTAAATACTGACACACCCCCGGGGATACTCTGTAAATACTGACACACCCCCGGGGATACTCTGTAAATGCTGACACACCCCCGGGGACACTCTGTAAACACTGACACACCCCCGGGGACACTCTGTAAATACTGACACAACCCCGGGGACATTCTGTAATTACTGACACACCCCCGGGGATACTCTATATATACTGACACACCCCCGGGGATACTCTGTGAATACTGACACACACACGGGGACCCTCTGTAAATACTGACACACCCCCGGGATACTCTGTAAACACTGATACACTCCCGGGGACATTCTGTAATTACTGACACACCCCCGGGGACACTCTGTAAATACTGACGCACCCCAGGGGATACTCTGTAAATACTGACACACTCCCAGGGTTACCCTGTAAATACAGACACACCCCCGGGGTCACTCTGTAAATACTGACACACACCCGCGGATACTCTGTAAATATTGACACACCCCCGGGGATACTCTGTAAATACTGACACACCACCGGGGACACTCTGTAAATACTGAAACACCCCCGGGGACACTCTGTAAATACCGACACACCCCCGGGGACCCGCTGTAAATACTGACACACCCCCGGGGATACTCTGTAAATACTGACACATCCCCGGGGATACTCTGTAAATACTGACACACCCGCGGGAATACTCTGTAAATACTGACACACCCCCGGGGATACTCTGTAATTACTGACACACCCCCGGGGACACTCTGTCAATACTGACACACTCCCGGGGATACTCTGTAAATACTGACACACCCCCGGGGATATTCTGTAAATACTGACACACCCCCGGGGACACTCTGTAAATACTGAAACACCCCCGGGGACACTCTGTAAATACCGACACACCCCCGGGGACCCGCTGTAAATACTGACACACCCCCGGGGATACTCTGTAAATACTGACACACCCCCGGGGATACTCTGTAAATACTGACACCCCCGCGGGGATACACTGTAAATACTGACACACTCCAGGGGATACGCTGTAAATACTGACACACTCCCGGGGATACTCTGTAAATACTGACACACTCCCGGGGATGCTCTGTAAATACTGACACACTCCCGGGGACACACTGTAAATACTGACACCCCCCCGGGGATACTCTGTAAATACTGACACACCCCCGGGGATACTCTGTAATTACTGACACACCCCCGGCGACATTCTGTAAATACTGAAACACTCCCGGGGATACTCTGTAAATACCGACACACCCCCGGGGACACTCTGTAAATACTGAAACACCCCCGGGGACTCACTGTAAATACTGAGACACCCCCGGGGACACTCTGTAAATACTGACACCCCCCCGGGGATACTCTGCAAATACTGACACACTCCCGGGGATACACTGTAAATACTGACACACTCCCGGGGACACTCTGTAAATACTGATACATCCCCGGGGACACTCTGTAAATACTGACACACCTCCGGGGATACTCCGTAAATACTGACACACCCCCGGGCACACACTGTAAATACTGACACACCCCCCAGGGAGACTCTGTAAATACTGACACCCCCCCGGGGACACTCTGTAATTACTGACACACCCCCGGGGATACTCTGTAAATACTGACACACCCCCGGGGATACTCTGCAAATACTGACACACACCCGGGGAAACTCTAAATACTGACACACCCCCGGGGATACTCTGTAAATACTGACACACCCCCGGGGACCCTCTGTAAATACTGACACACCCCCGGGGATACTCTGTAAATACTGACACACCCCCGGGGATACTCTGTAAATACAGACACACTCCCGGGGACCCCCTGTAAGTACTGAAACTCTCCCGGGGACCCTCTGTAAATACAGACACACTCCCGGAGACACTCTGTAAATACTGAAACACTCCCGGAGAGACTCTGTAATTACTGACATCCTCCCGGAAGCTCTCTGTAAATACCAACACACTCCCCGGGACACTCTGTAAATACTGACACACTCCCGGAGACACTCTGTAAACACTGACACACTCCCGGAGAAACTCTGTAATTACTGACACAACCCCGGAGGCACTATGTAAATACTGACACACTCCCGGAGACACTCTGTAAATACTGACACACTCCCGGGGACACTCTGTAAATACTGACAAACTCCTGGAGACACTCTGTAAATACTGACACACTCCCGGAGACACTCTGTAAATACTGACACACTCCCCGGGGACACGCTGTAAATGCTGACACACTCCCGGAGACACTCTTTAAATACTGACTCACTCCCGGGGACACGCTGTAAATACTGACACACTCCCCGGGGACACATTGTAAATTCTGGCACACGCCCGGAGACACTCTTTAAATACTGACACACTCCCGGAGGCACTCTGTAAATACTGACACACTCCCGGAGACACTCTGTCAACACTGACACACTCCCCGGGACATTCTGTCAATACTGACACACTCCCGGAGACACTCTGTAAATACTGAAACTCTCCTGTTGACCCTCTGTAAATACTGACACACTCCCGGGCACCCCCTGTAAATACTGAAACTCTCCCGGGGACCCTCTGTAAATACAGACACACTACCGGAGACACTCTGTAGATACTGAAACACTCCCGGAGAGACTCTGTAATTACTGACATCCTCCCGGAAACTCTCTGTAAAAACTAACACACTCCCCGGGGCACTCTGTAAATACTGACACACTCCCGGAGACACTCTGTAAACACTGACACACTCCCGGAGAAACTCTGTAATTACTGACACAACCCCGGAGGCACTATGTAAATACTGACACACTCCCGGAGACACTCTGTAAATACTGACACACTCCCGCGGACACTCTGTAAATACTGACACACTCCCGGAGACACTCTGTAAAAACTGACACACGCCCGGGGACACACTGTAACACTGACACACTCCCCGGGACACTCTGTAAATACTGACACACACCCGCGGATACTCTGTAAATACTGACACACCCCCGGGGATACTCTGTAAATACTGACACACCCCTGAGGACACTCTGTAAATACTGAAACACCCCCACGGACACTCTGTAAATACCGACACACCCCCGGGGACCCGCTGTAAATACTGACACCCCCCCGGGGATACTCTGTAAATACTGACACACCCCCGGGGATACTCTGTAAATACTGACACACCCGCGGGGATACTCTGTAAATACTGACACACTCCAGGGGATACGCCGTAAATACTGACACACTCCCGGGGATACTCTCTAAATACTGACACACTCCCGGGGAAATTCTGTAAATACTGACACACCCCCGGGGACATACTGTAAATACTGACACCCCCCCGGGGATACTCTGTAAATACTGACACACCCCCGGGGATACTCTGTAATTACTGACACACCCCCGGGAACACTCTGTCAAGACTGACACACTCCCGGGGATACTCTGTAAATACTGACACACCCCCGGGGATGCTCTGTAAATACTGACACACCCCCGGGGACACTCTGTAAATACTGAAACACCCCCGGGGACACTCTGTAAATACCGACACACCCCCGGGGACCCGCTGTAAATGCTGACACACCCCCGGGGATACTCTGTAAATATTGACACACCCCCGGGGATACTCTGTAAATACTGACACACCCGCGGGGATACTCTGTAAATACTGACACACTCCAGGGGATACGCTGTAAATACTGACACACTCCCGGGGATACTCTGTAAATACTGACACACTCCCGGGGATGCTCTGTAAATACTGACACACTCCCGGGGACACACTCTAAATACTGACACCCCCCCACGGATACTCTGTAAATACTGACACACCCCCGGGGATACTCTGTAATTACTGACACACCCCCGGGGACACTCTGTAAATACTGAAACACTCCCGGGGATACTCTGTAAATACCGACACCCCCCCGGGGACACTCTGTAAATACTGAAACACCCCCGGGGACTCACTGTAAATACTGGCACACCCCCGGGGACACTCTGTAAATACTGACACCCCCCCGGGGATACTCTGTAAATACTGACACACCTCCGGGGATACTCCGTAAATACTGACACACCCCCGGGCACACACTGTAAATACTGACACACCCCCAGGGACACTCTGTAAATACTGACACCCTCCCGGGGACACTCTGTAATTACTGACACACCCCCGGGGATACTCTGTAAATACTGACACACCCCCGGGGATACTCTGCAAATACTGACACACCCCCGGGGAAACACTAAATACTGACACACCCCCGGGGATACTCTGTAAATACTGACACACCCCCAGGGACCCTCTGTAAATACTGACACACCCCCGGGGATACTCTGTAAATACTGACACACCCCCGGGGATACTCTGTGAATACTGACACACCCCCGGGGAAACCCTTTAAATAGTGACACACCCCCGGGGATACTCTGTAAATTCTGACACACTACCAGGGATACTCTGTAAATACTGACACACCCCCGGGGACACTCTGTAAATACTGACACACACCCGGGGACACTCTGTAAATACAGACACACCCCCGGGGACACTTTGTAAATACTGACACACCCCCGGGGATACGCTGTAAATACTGACACACCCCCGGGGACACTCTGTAAATACTGACACACCCCCGGGGACACACTGTAAATACCGACACACCCCCGTGGACACTCTGTAAACACTGACACACCCCCGGGGATACTCTGTAAATACTGTCACACCCCCGGGGATACTCTGTAAATACTGACACACCCCCGTGGATACTCTGTAAATACTGACACACTCCCGGGTATACTCTGTAAATACTGACACACTCCCGGGGATACTCTGTAAATACTGACACACTCCCGGGGATACTCTGTAAATACTGACACACCCCCGGGGACACCCTGTAAATACTGACACACCCCCGGGGATACTCTGTAAATACTGACACACCCCCGGGGACACTCTTTAAATACTGACACACCCCCGGGGATACTCTGTAAATACTGACACACCCCCGGGGACACTCTGTAAATACTGACACACCCACGGGGATCCTCTGTAAATACTGACACACTCCCGGAGACACTCTGTAAATACTGACACACCCCCGGGGACACACTGTAAATACTGACACACTCCCCGGGACACTCTGTCAATACTGACACACTCCCACAGACATTCTGTAAATACTGACACACTCCCCGGGTACACGCTGTAAATGCTGACACACTCCCGGAGACACTCTTTAAATACTGACTCACTCCCGGGGACACGCTGTCAATACTGACACACTCCCCGGGGACACGTTGTAAATTCTGGCACACGCCCGAAGACACTCTTTAAATACTGACACACTCCCGGAGGCGCTCTGTAAATACTGACACACTCCCGGAGACACTCTGTAAACACTGACACACACCCCGGGACATTCTGTCAATACTGACACACTCCCGGAGACACTCTGTAAACACTGAAACTCTCCTGTGACCCCTCTGTAAATACAGACACACTCCCAGGGACCCCCTGTAAATACTGAAACTCTCCCGGGGACCCTCTGTAAATACAGACACACTCCCGGAGACACTCTGTAAATACTGAAACACTCCCGGAGAGACTCTGTAATTACTGACATCCTCCCGGAAGCTCTCTGTAAATACGAACACACTCCCCGGGACACTCTGTAAATACTGACACACTCCCGGAGACACTCTGTAAACACTGACACACTCCCGGAGAAACTCTGTAATTACTGACACAACCCCGGAGGCACTATGTAAATACTGACACACTCCCGGAGACACTCTGTAAATACTGACACACTCCCCGGGACACTCTGTAAATACTGAAACACCCCCGGGGACACTCTGTAAATACCGACACACCCCCGGGGACCCGCTGTAAATGCTGACACACCCCCGGGGATACTCTGTAAATACTGACACACCCCCGGGGATACTCTGTAAATACTGACACACCCGCGGGGATACTCTGTAAATACTGACACACTCCAGGGGATACGCTGTAAATACTGACACACTCCCGGGGATACTCTGTAAATACTGACACACTCCCGGGGATGCTCTGTAAATACTGACACACTCCCGGGGACACACTGTAAATACTGACACCCCCCCAGGGATACTCTGTAAATACTGACACACCCCCGGGGATACTCTGTAATTACTGACACACCCCCGGGGACACTCTGTAAATACTGAAACACTCCCGGGGATACTCTGTAAATACCGACACCCCCCCGGGGACACTCTGTAAATACTGAAACACCCCCGGGGACTCACTGTAAATACTGGCACACCCCCGGGGACACTCTGTAAATACTGACACCCCCCCGGGGATACTCTGTAAATACTGACACACCTCCGGGGATACTCCGTAAATACTGACACACCCCCGGGCACACACTGTAAATACTGACACACCCCCAGGGACACTCTGTAAATACTGACACCCTCCCGGGGACACTCTGTAATTACTGACACACCCCCGGGGATACTCTGTAAATACTGACACACCCCCGGGGATACTCTGCAAATACTGACACACCCCCGGGGAAACACTAAATACTGACACACCCCCGGGGATACTCTGTAAATACTGACACACCCCCGGGGACCCTCTGTAAATACTGACACACCCCCGGGGATACTCTGTAAATACTGACACACCCCCGGGGATACTCTGTGAATACTGACACACCCCCGGGGAAACCCTTTAAATAGTGACACACCCCCGGGGATACTCTGTAAATACTGACACACTACCAGGGATACTCTGTAAATACTGACACACCCCCGGGGACACTCTGTAAATACTGACACACACCCGGGGACACTCTGTAAATACAGACACACCCCCGGGGACACTTTGTAAATACTGACACACCCCCGGGGATACGCTGTAAATACTGACACACCCCCGGGGACACTCTGTAAATACTGACGCACCCCCGGGGACACACTGTAAATACCGACACACCCCCGTGGACACTCTGTAAACACTGACACACCCCCGGGGATACTCTGTAAATACTGTCACACCCCCGGGGATACTCTGTAAATACTGACACCCCCCCGTGGATACTCTGTAAATACTGACACACTCCCGGGTATACTCTGTAAATACTGACACACTCCCGGGGATACTCTGTAAATACTGACACACTCCCGGGGATACTCTGTAAATACTGACACACCCCCGGGGACACCCTGTAAATACTGACACACCCCCGGGGATACTCTGTAAATACTGACACACCCCCGGGGACACTCTTTAAATACTGACACACCCCCGGGGATACTCTGTAAATACTGACACACCCCCGGGGACACTCTGTAAATACTGACACACCCACGGGGATCCTCTGTAAATACTGACACACTCCCGGAGACACTCTGTAAATAATGACACACCCCCGGGGACACACTGTAAATACTGACACACTCCCCGGGACACTCTGTAAATACTGACACACTCCCACAGACATTCTGTAAATACTGACACACTCCCCGGGTACACGCTGTAAATGCTGACACACTCCCGGAGACACTCTTTAAATACTGACTCACTCCCGGGGACACGCTGTCAATACTGACACACTCCCCGGGGACACGTTGTAAATTCTGGCACACGCCCGAAGACACTCTTTAAATACTGACACACTCCCGGAGGCGCTCTGTAAATACTGACACACTCCCGGAGACACTCTGTAAACACTGACACACACCCCGGGACATTCTGTCAATACTGACACACTCCCGGAGACACTCTGTAAACACTGAAACTCTCCTGTGACCCCTCTGTAAATACAGACACACTCCCAGGGACCCCCTGTAAATACTGAAACTCTCCCGGGGACCCTCTGTAAATACAGACACACTCCCGGAGACACTCTGTAAATACTGAAACACTCCTGGAGAGACTCTGTAATTACTGACATCCTCCCGGAAGCTCTCTGTAAATACTAACACACTCCCCGGGACACTCTGTAAATACTGACACACTCCCGGAGACACTCTGTAAACACTGACACACTCCCGGAGAAAGTCTGTAATTACTGACACAACCCCGGAGGCACTATGTAAATACTGACACACTCCCGGAGACACTCTGTAAATACTGACACACTCCCGCGGACACTCTGTAAATACTGACACGCTCCCGGAGGCACTCTGTAAATACTGACACACTCCTGGGGACGCACTGTAAATACTGTCACACCCCCGGGGATACTCTGTAAACACTGACACATCCCCGGGGTTACTCTGTAAATACTGACACACCCCCGGGGACACTCTGTAAATACTGATACATCCCCGGGGACACTCTGTAAATACTGACACACTTCCGGGGATACTCCGTAAATACTGACACACCCCCGGGGACACGCTGTAAATACTGACACACCCCCAGGGACACTCTGTAAATCCTGACACAATCCCGGGGACACTCTGTAATTACTGACACACCCCCGGGGATACTCTGTAAATACTGACACACCCCCGGGGATACTCTGTAAATACTGACACACCCCCGGGGATACTCTAAATACTGACACACCCCCGGGGATACTCTGTAAATACTGACACACCCCCGGGGACCCTCTGTAAATACTGACACACCCCCGGGGATACTCTGTAAATACTGACACACCCCCGGGGATACTCTGTAAATACTGACACACCCCCGGGGATACTCTAAATACTGACACACCCCCGGGGATACTCTGTAAATACTGACACACCCCCGGGGACCCTCTGTAAATACTGACACACCCTCGGGGACCCTCTGTAAATACTGACACACCCCCGGGGATACTCTGTAAATACTGACACACTCCCGGAGACACTCTGTAAACACTGAAACTCTCCTGTGACCCCTCTGTAAATACAGACACACTCCCGGGGACCCCCTGTAAATACTGAAACTCTCCCGGGGACCCTCTGTAAATACAGACACACTCCCGGAGACACTCTGTAAATACTGAAACACTCCCGGAGAGACTCTGTAATTACTGACATCCTCCCGGAAGCTCTCTGTAAATACTAACACACTCCCCGGGACACTCTGTAAATACTGACACACTCCCGGAGACACTCTGTAAACACTGACACACTCCCGGAGAAACTCTGTAATTACTGACACAACCCCGGAGGCACTATGTAAATACTGACACACTCCCGGAGACACTCTGTAAATACTGACACACTCCCGGGGACACTCTGTAAATACTGACAAACTCCCGGAGACACTCTGTAAATACTGACACACTCCCGGAGACACTCTGTAAATACTGACACACTCCCCGGGGACACGCTGTAAATGCTGACACACTCCCGGAGACACTCTTTAAATAATGACTCACTCCCGGGGACACGCTGCAAATACTGACACACTCCCCGGGGACACATTGTAAATTCTGGCACACGCCCGGAGACACTCTTTAAATACTGACACACTCCCGGAGGCACTCTGTAAATACTGACACACTCCCGGAGACACTCTGTAAATACTGACACACTCCCCGGGACATTCTGTCAATACTGACACACTCCCGGAGACACTCTGTAAATACTGAAACTCTCCTGTTGACCCTCTGTAAATACTGACACACTCCCGGGCACCCCCTGTAAATACTGAAACTCTCCCGGGGACCCTCTGTAAATACAGACACACTCCCGGAGACACTCTGTAGATACTGAAACACTCCCGGAGAGACTCTGTAATTACTGACATCCTCCCGGAAACTCTCTGTAAATACTAACACACTCCCCGGGACACTCTGTAAATACTGACACACTCCCGGAGACACTCTGTAAACACTGACACACTCCCGGAGAAGCTCTGTAATTACTGACACAACCCCGGAGGCACTATGTAAATACTGACACACTCCCGGAGACACTCTGTAAATACTGACACACTCCCGCGGACACTCTGTAAATACTGACACACTCCCGGAGACACTCTGTAAAAACTGACACACTCCCGGGGACACACTGTAACACTGACACACTCCCCGGGACACTCTGTAAATACTGACACGCTCCCGGAGGCACTCTGTAAATACTGACACACTCCTGGGGACACACTGTAAATACTGACACACCCCCGGGGATACTCTGTAAACACTGACACATCCCCGGGGTTACTCTATAAATACTGACACACCCCCGGGGCCACTCTGTAAATACTGATACATCCCCGGGGACACTCTGTAAATACTGACACACTTCCGGGGATACTCCGTAAATACTGACACACCCCCGGGGACACGCTGTAAATACTGACACACCCCCAGGGACACTCTGTAAATCCTGACACAATCCCGGGGACACTCTGTAATTACTGACACACCCCCGGGGATACTCTGTAAATACTGACACACCCCCGGGGATACTCTGTAAATACTGACACACCCCCGGGGATACTCTGTAAATATTGACACACCCCTGGGGATGCTCTGTAAATACTGACACACTACCAGGTATACTCTGTAAATACTGACACACCCCCAGGGACACACTGTAAACACTGACACACCCCCGGGGATACTCTGTAAATACAGACACACCCCCGGGGACACTTTGTAATTGCTGACACCCCCCCGCGGATACTCTGTTAAAACTGACACACCCCTGGGGACACTCTGAAAATACTGACATACCCCCGGGGACACTCTGTAAATACTGACACACCCCCGGGGATACTCTGTAAATACTGACACACCCCCGGGGATACTCTGTAAATACTGACACACCCCCGGGGACACTCTGTAAATACTGACACACCCCCGGGGATACTCTGTAAATACTGACACACCCCCGGGGACCCTCTGTAAATACAGACACACTCCCGGAGACACTCTGTAAATACTGAAACACTCCCGGAGACACTCTGTAATTACGGACATCCTCCCGGAAACTCTCTGTAAATACTAACACACTCCCCGGGACACTCTGTAAATACTGACACACTCCCGGAGACATTCTGTAAACACTGACACACTCCCGGAGAAACTCTGTAATTACTGACACAACCCCGGAGGCACTATCTAAATACTGACACACTCCCGGAGACACTCTGTAAATACTAACACATTCCCGGGGACCCCCTGTAAATACTGAAACTCTCCCGGGGACCCTCTGTAAATACAGACACACTCCCGGAGACACTCTGTAAATATTGAAACACTCCCGGAGACACTCTGTAATTACGGACATCTTCCCGGAAACTCTCTGTAAATACTAACACACTCCCCGGGACACTCTGTAAATACTGACACACTCCCGGAGACACTCTGCAAACACTGACACACTCCCGGAGAAACTCTGTAATTACTGACACAACCCCGGAGGCACTATGTAAATACTGACACACTCCCGGAGACACTCTGTAAATACTGACACACTCCCGGGGACACTCTGTAAATACTCACACACTCCCGGAGACATTCTGTAAAAACTGACACACTCCCGGGGACACACTGTAACACTAACACACTCCCCGGGACACTCTGTAAATACTGACTCACTCCTGGGGACACACTGTAAATACTGACACACTCCCGGATACACTCTGTAAATACTGATACACTCCCTGGGACACACTTTAAATACTGACACACTCCCCAGGACACTCTGTAAATACTGACACCCTCCCAGGGACACTCTGTAAATACTGACACACTCCCGGGGACACTCTGTAAATATCGACACACTCCCGGAGACACTCTGTCAACACTGACACACTCCCGGGGCACTCTGTAAATACTGACACACTCCGTGAGACACTCTGTAAACACTGACACACTCCCCGGGACACTCTGTAAATACTGACACACTCCCAGAGACAATCTGTAATTACTGACACACTCCCGGAGATACTCTGTAAATACTGACACACTCCCGGAGACACTCTGTATATACTGACACACTCCCGGGGACACTCTGTAAATACTGACACACTCCCGGAGACACTCTGTAAATACTGACGCACTCCCCGGACACTCTGTAAATAATGACACACTCCCAGAGACACGCTGTAAACTCTGACACACTCCCGGGGACACTCTGTAAATACTGACACACTCCCGGAGACACTCTGTAAACACTGACACACTCCCGGTGACCCTCTGTAAATACTGACACAGTCCCGGAGACACTCTGTAACCACTGACAAACTCCCGGGGACACTCACTGAACAATGACACACTCCCGGAGACTCTCTGTAATACTGACACACTCCCTGGGACACTCTTTAAATGCTGGCACACTCTCAGAAACACACTGTAGTACTGACACTCTCCCCGGAACACTCTGTAAATAATGACACTCGCTCGGGGACCCTCTGTAAATACTGACACACTCCCGGAGACCCCCTGTAAATACAGACACACTCCCGGAGACACTCTGTAAATACTGACACACTCCCCGGGGACACGCTGTAAATGCTGACACACTCCCGAAGACACTCTTTAAATACTGACTCACTCCCGGGGACGCGCTGTAAATACTGACACACTCCCCGGGGACACATTGTAAATTCTGGCACACGCCCGGAGACACTCTTTAAATACTGACACACTCCCGGAGGCACTCTGTAAATACTGACACACTCCCGGAGACACTCTGTAAACACTGACACACTCCCCGGGACATTCTGTCAATACTGACAGACTCCCGGAGACACTCTGTAAATACTGAAACTCTCCTGTTGACCCTCTGTAAATACTGACACACTCCCGGGCACCCCCTGTAAATACTGAAACTCTCCCGGGGACCCTCTGTAAATACAGACACACTCCCGGAGACACTCTGTAGATACTGAAACACTCCCGGAGAGACTCTGTAATTACTGACATCCTCCCGGAAACTCTCTGTAAATACTAACACACTCCCCGGGACACTCTGTAAATACTGACACACTCCCGGAGACACTCTGTAAACACTGACACACTCCCGGAGAAACTCTGTAATTACTGACACAACCCCGGAGGCACTATGTAAATACTGACACACACCCGGAGACACTCTGTAAATACTGACACACTCCCGCGGACACTCTGTAAATACTGACACACTCCCGGAGACACTCTGTAAAAACTGACACACTCCCGGGGACACACTGTAACACTGACACACTCCCCGGGACACTCTGTAAATACTGACACGCTCCCGGAGGCACTCTGTAAATACTGACACACTCCTGGGGACACACTGTAAATACTGACACACCCCCGGGGATACTCCGTAAACACTGACACATCCCCGGGGTTACTCTGTAAATACTGACACACCCCCGGGGACACTCTGTAAATACTGATACATCCCCGGGGACACTCTGTAAATACTGACACACTTCCGGGGATACTCCGTAAATATTGACACACCCCCGGGGACACGCTGTAAATACTGACACACCCCCAGGGACACTCTGTAAATCCTGACACAATCCCGGGGACACTCTGTAATTACTGACACACCCCCGGGGATACTCTGTAAATACTGACACACCCCCGGGGATACTCTGTAAATACTGACACACCCCCGGGGATACTCTAAATACTGACACACCCCCGGGGATACTCTGTAAATACTGACACACCCCCGGGGACCCTCTGTAAATACTGACACACCCCCGGGGATACTCTGTAAATACTGACACACCCCCGGGGATACTCTGTAAATACTGACACACCACCGGGGATACTCTAAAAACTGGCACACCCCCGGGGATACTCTGTAAATACTGACACACCCCCGGGGACCCTCTGTAAATACTGACACACCCCCGGGGACCCTCTGTAAATACTGACACACCCCCGGGGATACTCTGTAAATACTGACACACTCCCGGAGAAACTCTGTAAACACTGAAACTCTCCTGTGACCCCTCTGTAAATACAGACACACTCCCGGGGACCCCCTGTAAATACTGAAACTCTCCCGGGGACCCTCTGTAAATACAGACACACTCCCGGAGACACTCTGTAAATACTGAAACACTCCCGGAGAGACTCTGTAATTACTGACATCCTCCCGGAAGCTCTCTGTAAATACTAACACACTCCCCGGGACACTCTGTAAATACTGACACACTCCCGGAGACACTCTGTAAACACTGACACACTCCCGGAGAAACTCTGTAATTACTGACACAACCCCGGAGGCACTATGTAAATACTGACACACTCCCGGAGACACTCTGTAAATACTGACACACTCCCGGGGACACTCTGTAAATACTGACAAACTCCCGGAGACACTGTGTAAATACTGACACACTCCCGGAGACACTCTGTAAATACTGACACACTCCCCGGGGACACGCTGTAAATGCTGACACACTCCCGAAGACACTCTTTAAATACTGACTCACTCCCGGGGACACGCTGTAAATACTGACACAATCCCCGGGGACACATTGTAAATTCTGGCACACGCCCGGAGACACTCTTTAAATACTGACACACTCCCGGAGGCACTCTGTAAATACTGACACACTCCTGGAGACACTCTGTAAACACTGACACACTCCCCGGGACATTCTGTCAATACTGACACACTCCCGGAGACACTCTGTAAATACTGAAACTCTCCTGTTGACCCTCTGTCAATACTGACACACTCCCGGGCACCCCCTGTAAATACTGAAACTCTCCCGGGGACCCTCTGTAAATACAGACACACTCCCGGAGACACTCTGTAGATACTGAAACACTCCCGGAGAGACTCTGTAATTACTGACATCCTCCCGGAAACTCTCTGTAAATACTAACACACTCCCGGAGAAACTCTGTAATTACTGACACAACCCCGGAGGCACTATGTAAATACTGACACACTCCCGGAGACACTCTGTAAATACTGACACACTCCCGCGGACACTCTGTAAATACTGACACACTCCCGGAGACACTCTGTAAAAACTGACACACTCCCGGGGACACACTGTAACACTGACACACTCCCCGGGACACTCTGTAAATACTGACACGCTCCCGGAGGCACTCTGTAAATACTAACACACTCCTGGGGACACACTGTAAATACTGACACACCCCCGGGGATACTCTGTAAACACTGACACATCCCCGGGGTTACTCTGTAAATACTGACACACCCCCGGGGACACTCTGTAAATACTGATACATCCCCGGGGACACTCTGTAAATACTGACACACTTCCGGGGATACTCCGTAAATACTGACACACCCCCGGGGACACGCTGTAAATACTGACACACCCCCAGGGACACTCTGTAAATCCTGACACAATCCCGGGGACACTCTGTAATTACTGACACACCCCCGGGGATACTCTGTAAATACTGACACACCCCCGGGGATACTCTGTAAATACTGACACACCCCCGGGGACCCTCTGTAAATACTGACACACCCCCGGGGATACTCTGTAAATACTGACACACCCCCGGGGATACTCTGTAAATACTGACACACCCCCGGGGACACCCTTTAAATAGTGACACACCCCCGGGGATGCTCTGTAAATACTGACACACTACCAGGTATACTCTGTAAATACTGACACACCCCCAGGGACACTCTGTAAACACTGACACACCCCCGGGGATACTCTGTAAATACAGACACACCCCCGGGGACACTTTGTAATTGCTGACACCCCCCCGCGGATACTCTGTTAAAACTGACACACCCCCGGGGACACTCTGAAAATACTGACACACCCCCAGGGACACTCTGTAAATACTGACACACCCCCGGGATACTCTGTAAATACTGACACACCCCCGGGGATACTCTGTAAATACAGACACACCCCCGGGGATACTCTGTAAATACTGACACACCCCCGGGGACCCTCTGTAAATACAGACACACTCCCGGAGACACTCTGTAAATACTGAAACACTCCCGGAGACACTCTGTAATTACGGACATCCTCCCGGAAACTCTCTGTAAATACTAACACCCTCCCCGGGACACTCTGTAAATACTGACACACTCCCGGAGACACTCTGTAAACACTGACACACTCCCGGAGAAACTCTGTAATTACTGACACAACCCCGGAGGCACTATCTAAATACTGACACACTCCCGGAGACACTCTGTAAATACTAACACATTCCCGGGGACCCCCTGTAAATACTGAAACTCTCCCGGGGACCCTCTGTAAATACAGACACACTCCCGGAGACACTCTGTATATATTGAAACACTCCCGGAGACACTCTGTAATTACGGACATCCTCCCGGAAACTCTCTGTAAATACTAACACACTCCCCGGGACACTCTGTAAATACTGACACACTCCCGGAGACACTCTGCAAACACTGACACACTCCCGGAGAAACTCTGTAATTACTGACACAACCCCGGAGGCACTATGTAAATACTGGCACACTCCCGGAGACACTCTGTAAATACTGACACACTCCCGGGGACACTCTGTAAATACTCACACAGTCCCGGAGACATTCTGTAAAAACTGACACACTCCCGGGGACACACTGTAACACTAACACACTCCCCGGGACACTCTGTAAATACTGACACGCTCCCGGAGACACTCTGTAAATACTGACACACTCCTGGGGACACACTGTAAATACTGACATACTCCCGGATACACTCTGTAAATACTGATACACTCCCTGGGACACTCTTTAAATACGGACACACTCCCCAGGACACTCTGTAAATACTGACACACTCCCAGGGACACTCTGTAAATACTGACACACTCCCGGGGACACTCTGTAAATATCGACACACTCCCGGAGACACTCTGTCAACACTGACACACTCCCGGGGCACTCTGTAAATACTGACACACTCCGTGAGACACTCTGTAAACACTGACACACTCCCCGGGACACTCTGTAAATACTGACACACTCCCAGAGACAATCTGTAATTACTGACACACTCCCGGAGATACTCTGTAAATACTGACACACTCCCGGAGACACTCTGTATATACTGACACACTCCCGGGGACACTCTGTAAATACTGACACACTCCCGGAGACACTCTGTAAATACTGACGCACTCCCCGGACACTCTGTAAATAATGACACACTCCCAGAGACACGCTGTAAACTCTGACACACTCCCGGGGACACTCTGTAAATACTGACACACTCCCGGAGACACTCTGTAAACACTGACACACTCCCGGTGACCCTCTGTAAATACTGACACACTCCCGGAGACACTCTGTAACCACTGACAAACTCCCGGGGACACTCACTGAACAATGACACACTCCCGGAGACTCTCTGTAATACTGACACACTCCCTGGGACACTTTTTAAATGCTGGCACACTCCCAGAAACACACTGTAGTACTGACACTCTCCCCGGAACACTCTGTAAATAATGACACTCGCTCGGGGACCCTCTGTAAATACTGACACACTCCCGGAGACCCCCTGTAAATACAGACACACACCCGGGGACCATCTGTAAATACTGAGACACCCCCGGGGACAGTCTGTAAATACTGACTCACTCCTGGGGACCCACTGTAAATACTGACACACTCCCGGGTTCCCTCTGTAAATATTGACACACTCCTGGGGATCATCTGCAAAAAATGGCACACTCCCGAGGTCAGTCTGCAAATACTGACATTTTCCCAGGACACCTCCTGCAATTATTGTCACACTCCCAGGGAACGACTTTAAATATTGACAATCTCCCGAGGACCCTTTGTAAAAACAGACAGACTCCCGGGGAACCTTTGTAAATACTGACACACTCACGGGGACCCTCTGTAAATACTGACACACACCCGGGGACCCTCTGTAAATACTGACACAATCCCGAGGACACACTGTAAATTCTGACACTCTCCCGGGGACACGTTGTAAATTCTGGCACACGCCCGGAGACACTCTTTAAATACTGACACACTCCCGGAGGCACACTGTAAATACTGACACACTCCCGGAGACACTCTGTAAACACTGACACACTCCCCGGGACATTCTGTCAATACTGACACACTCCCGGAGACACTCTGTAAATACTGAAACGCTCCTGTGGACCCTCTGTATATACTGACACACTCCCGGGGACCCCCTGTAAATATTGAAACTCTCCCGGGGACCCTCTGTAAATACAGACACACTCCTGGAGACACTCTGTAAATACTGAAACACTCCCGGAGGCACTCTGTAATTACTGACATCCTCCCGGAATCTCTCTGTAAATACTAACACACTCCCCGGGACACTCTGTAAATACTGACACACTCCCGGAGACCCCCTGTAACTATTGACACACTCCTGGGGATCATCTGCAAAAAATGGCACACTCCCGAGGTCAGCCTGCAAATACTGACATTTTCCCAGGACACCCTCTGCAATTATTGTCACACTCCCATGGAACGACTTTAAATATTGACAATCTCCCGAGGACCCTTTGTAAAAACAGACAGACTCCCGGGGAACCTTTGTAAATACTGACACACTCACGGGGACCCTCTGTAAATACTGACACACACCCGGGGACCCTCTGTAAATACTGACACAATCCCGAGGACACACTGTAAATACTGACACACTCCCGCGGACCCACTGTAAATACAGGCACAGTCTTGTGGACACTCTGTAATTACTGACACACACCCGGGTACTCTCTGTAAATAGTGACACACACCTGGGGACCCTTTGTAAATGCTGACACACTCCCAGGGAACATCTGTAAATACTGACACACTCCCGGGGACCCTCTGTACTTACTGACACACACCCGGGGACCCTCTGTAAATACAGACACACTCCCTGGCGGCCACTGGAAATACTGGCACAGTCCCGCGGACCCTCTGTAAATACTGACACACACCTGGCGACCCTCAGTAAATATTGACACTTTCCCGGGGACCCTCTGTAAATACTGACACACCCCCGGGGATACTTTGTAAATACTGACACACCCCCGGGGATACACTGTAAATACTGACACACCCCCGGGGACACTCTGTAAATACTGACACACCCCCGGGGACACTCTGTAAATACTGACACACTCCCGGGGACACTCTGTAAATGGTGACACACTCCCGGGGTCCCCCTGCAAAGACTGACAGACTCTTGGGGACAATCTGGAAATATTGATACCCTCCCGGGGACCATCTGTAAATACTGACTCACTCCTGGGGACCCTCTGTAATTACTGGCACACTCCCGGGTTCCCTTTGTAACTACTGATACTCTCCTGGGCAGCATCTACAAATAATGACACACTCCCGAGGTAAGTCTCCAAATACCGACACTCTTCCAAAACACACTCTGCAAATATTGACACACTCCCGTGGACCCTCTGTAAATAGTGACACACACCTGGGGACACACTGTAAATACTGACACACCCCCAGGGACCCATTGTTAATACTGACACACTCACGTGGACACTCTGGAAATACTGACAAACTCCCGGGGACCCTCTGTAAATACTGCCACACACTCCCTGAGTCCCACTGTAAATACTGACACATTCCCAGGGACCCTCTGTAAATGCTGCCACACACCCAGGGACCCTCTGTAAATACTGGCACAGTCCCGGGGACCCTCTGTAATTATTGACATACTCCCGGTGACCCTCTGTAAATACTGACACACTAACGGGGACCCTGTGTAAATTCTGACACACTCACGGGGACTCAATGTAAACACTGACACACGCCGAGGGGCTCTTTGTAAATACTGACACACACCCAGGGACCCACTGTTAATGCAGACACACTCCCAGGGACCCCCTGTATACACTGACATTGTCCCGGGGACACTCTGTAAATACAGATACACTCCCGGGGACCGTCTGTAAATACTGACTCACTCCTGTGGACCCTCTTTAAAAACTGACACACTCCCGGGTTCAGTCTGTAAATACTGACACACTCAAGGGGACTATCTGCAAATAATGACATACTCCGGAGGTAAGACTGCAAATACTGACACTCTCGTGAGTCATCCTCTGCAATTTATGACACACTCCCGGGGACACTCTGTAAATACTGACACACTCCCGGAGACACTCTGTAAACACTGACACACTCCCGGTGACCCTCTGTAAATACTGACACACTCCCGGAGACACTCTGTAACCACTGACAAACTCCCGGGGACACTCACTGAACAATGACACACTCCCGGAGACTCTCTGTAATACTGACACACTCCCTGGGACACTCTTTAAATGCTGGCACACTCCCAGAAACACACTGTAGTACTGACACTCTCCCCGGAACACTCTGTAAATAATGACACTCGCTCGGGGACCCTCTGTAAATACTGACACACTCCCGGAGACCCCCTGTAAATACAGACACACACCCGGGGACCATCTGTAAATACTGAGACACCCCCGGGGACAGTCTGTAAATACTGACTCACTCCTGGGGACCCACTGTAAATACTGACACACTCCCGGGTTCCCTCTGTAAATATTGACACACTCCTGGGGATCATCTGCAAAAAATGGCACACTCCCGAGGTCAGTCTGCAAATACTGACATTTTCCCAGGACACCTCCTGCAATTATTGTCACACTCCCAGGGAACGACTTTAAATATTGACAATCTCCCGAGGACCCTTTGTAAAAACAGACAGACTCCCGGGGAACCTTTGTAAATACTGACACACTCACGGGGACCCTCTGTAAATACTGACACACTCCCGGGGACCCTCTGTAAATACTGACACAATCCCGAGGACACACTGTAAATTCTGACACTCTCCCGGGGACACGTTGTAAATTCTGGCACACGCCCGGAGACACTCTTTAAATACTGACACACTCCCGGAGGCACACTGTAAATACTGACACACTCCCGGAGACACTCTGTAAACACTGACACACTCCCCGGGACATTCTGTCAATACTGACACACTCCCGGAGACACTCTGTAAATACTGAAACGCTCCTGTGGACCCTCTGTATATACTGACACACTCCCGGGGACCCCCTGTAAATATTGAAACTCTCCCGGGGACCCTCTGTAAATACAGACACACTCCTGGAGACACTCTGTAAATACTGAAACACTCCCGGAGGCACTCTGTAATTACTGACATCCTCCCGGAATCTCTCTGTAAATACTAACACACTCCCCGGGTCACTCTGTAAATACTGACACACTCCCGGAGACCCCCTGTAACTATTGACACACTCCTGGGGATCATCTGCAAAAAATGGCACACTCCCGAGGTCAGCCTGCAAATACTGACATTTTCCCAGGACACCCTCTGCAATTATTGTCACACTCCCATGGAACGACTTTAAATATTGACAATCTCCCGAGGACCCTTTGTAAAAACAGACAGACTCCCGGGGAACCTTTGTAAATACTGACACACTCACGGGGACCCTCTGTAAATACTGACACACACCCGGGGACCCTCTGTAAATACTGACACAATCCCGAGGACACACTGTAAATACTGACACACTCCCGCGGACCCACTGTAAATACAGGCACAGTCTTGTGGACACTCTGTAATTACTGACACACACCCGGGTACTCTCTGTAAATAGTGACACACACCTGGGGACCCTTTGTAAATGCTGACACACTCCCAGGGAACATCTGTAAATACTGACACACTCCCGGGGACCCTCTGTACTTACTGACACACACCCGGGGACCCTCTGTAAATACAGACACACTCCCTGGCGGCCACTGGAAATACTGGCACAGTCCCGCGGACCCTCTGTAAATACTGACACACACCTGGCGACCCTCAGTAAATATTGACACTTTCCCGGGGACCCTCTGTAAATACTGACACACCCCCGGGGATACTTTGTAAATACTGACACACCCCCGGGGATACACTGTAAATACTGACACACCCCCGGGGACACTCTGTAAATACTGACACACCCCCGGGGACACTCTGTAAACACTGACACACTCCCGGTGACCCTCTGTAAATACTGACACACTCCCGGAGACACTCTGTAACCACTGACAAACTCCCGGGGACACTCACTGAACAATGACACACTCCCGGAGACTCTCTGTAATACTGACACACTCCCTGGGACACTCTTTAAATGCTGGCACACTCCCAGAAACACACTGTAGTACTGACACTCTCCCCGGAACACTCTGTAAATAATGACACTCGCTCGGGGACCCTCTGTAAATACTGACACACTCCCGGAGACCCCCTGTAAATACAGACACACACCCGGGGACCATCTGTAAATACTGAGACACCCCCGGGGACAGTCTGTAAATACTGACTCACTCCTGGGGACCCACTGTAAATACTGACACACTCCCGGGTTCCCTCTGTAAATATTGACACACTCCTGGGGATCATCTGCAAAAAATGGCACACTCCCGAGGTCAGTCTGCAAATACTGACATTTTCCCAGGACACCTCCTGCAATTATTGTCACACTCCCAGGGAACGACTTTAAATATTGACAATCTCCCGAGGACCCTTTGTAAAAACAGACAGACTCCCGGGGAACCTTTGTAAATACTGACACACTCACGGGGACCCTCTGTAAATACTGACACACACCCGGGGACCCTCTGTAAATACTGACACAATCCCGAGGACACACTGTAAATTCTGACACTCTCCCGGGGACACGTTGTAAATTCTGGCACACGCCCGGAGACACTCTTTAAATACTGACACACTCCCGGAGGCACACTGTAAATACTGACACACTCCCGGAGACACTCTGTAAACACTGACACACTCCCCGGGACATTCTGTCAATACTGACACACTCCCGGAGACACTCTGTAAATACTGAAACGCTCCTGTGGACCCTCTGTATATACTGACACACTCCCGGGGACCCCCTGTAAATATTGAAACTCTCCCGGGGACCCTCTGTAAATACAGACACACTCCTGGAGACACTCTGTAAATACTGAAACACTCCCGGAGGCACTCTGTAATTACTGACATCCTCCCGGAATCTCTCTGTAAATACTAACACACTCCCCGGGTCACTCTGTAAATACTGACACACTCCCGGAGACCCCCTGTAACTATTGACACACTCCTGGGGATCATCTGCAAAAAATGGCACACTCCCGAGGTCAGCCTGCAAATACTGACATTTTCCCAGGACACCCTCTGCAATTATTGTCACACTCCCATGGAACGACTTTAAATATTGACAATCTCCCGAGGACCCTTTGTAAAAACAGACAGACTCCCGGGGAACCTTTGTAAATACTGACACACTCACGGGGACCCTCTGTAAATACTGACACACACCCGGGGACCCTCTGTAAATACTGACACAATCCCGAGGACACACTGTAAATACTGACACACTCCCGCGGACCCACTGTAAATACAGGCACAGTCTTGTGGACACTCTGTAATTACTGACACACACCCGGGTACTCTCTGTAAATAGTGACACACACCTGGGGACCCTTTGTAAATGCTGACACACTCCCAGGGAACATCTGTAAATACTGACACACTCCCGGGGACCCTCTGTACTTACTGACACACACCCGGGGACCCTCTGTAAATACAGACACACTCCCTGGCGGCCACTGGAAATACTGGCACAGTCCCGCGGACCCTCTGTAAATACTGACACACACCTGGCGACCCTCAGTAAATATTGACACTTTCCCGGGGACCCTCTGTAAATACTGACACACCCCCGGGGATACTTTGTAAATACTGACACACCCCCGGGGATACACTGTAAATACTGACACACCCCCGGGGACACTCTGTAAATACTGACACACCCCCGGGGACACTCTGTAAATACTGACACACTCCCGGGGACACTCTGTAAATGGTGACACACTCCCGGGGTCCCCCTGCAAAGACTGACAGACTCTTGGGGACAATCTGGAAATATTGATACCCTCCCGGGGACCATCTGTAAATACTGACTCACTCCTGGGGACCCTCTGTAATTACTGGCACACTCCCGGGTTCCCTTTGTAACTACTGATACTCTCCTGGGCAGCATCTACAAATAATGACACACTCCCGAGGTAAGTCTCCAAATACCGACACTCTTCCAAAACACACTCTGCAAATATTGACACACTCCCGTGGACCCTCTGTAAATAGTGACACACACCTGGGGACACACTGTAAATACTGACACACCCCCAGGGACCCATTGTTAATACTGACACACTCACGTGGACACTCTGGAAATACTGACAAACTCCCGGGGACCCTCTGTAAATACTGCCACACACTCCCTGAGTCCCACTGTAAATACTGACACATTCCCAGGGACCCTCTGTAAATGCTGCCACACACCCAGGGACCCTCTGTAAATACTGGCACAGTCCCGGGGACCCTCTGTAATTATTGACATACGCCCGGTGACCCTCTGTAAATACTGACACACTAACGGGGACCCTGTGTAAATTCTGACACACTCACGGGGACTCAATGTAAACACTGACACACGCCGAGGGGCTCTTTGTAAATACTGACACACACCCAGGGACCCACTGTTAATGCAGACACACTCCCAGGGACCCCCTGTATACACTGACATTGTCCCGGGGACACTCTGTAAATACAGATACACTCCCGGGGACCGTCTGTAAATACTGACTCACTCCTGTGGACCCTCTTTAAAAACTGACACACTCCCGGGTTCAGTCTGTAAATACTGACACACTCAAGGGGACTATCTGCAAATAATGACATACTCCGGAGGTAAGCCTGCAAATACTGACACTCTCGTGAGTCATCCTCTGCAATTTATGACACACTCCCGGGGACCCTCTGGAAATACGGACAACCTCCCGGGGACACTCTGTAAATACTGATAAACTCCCGGGGATCGTCTGTAAATACTGACTCACTCCTGTGGACCCTTTGTAAATCCTGACACACTCACGGGTTCAGTCTGTAAATACTGACACACTCAAGGGTACCATCTGCAAATAATGACATACTCCTGAGGTAAGTCTGCAAATACTGACACTCTCGCGAGACATCCTCTGCAAATTATGACACACTCCCGGGGACCCTCTGTAAATACTGACAAACTCCCTAGGACCCAGTGTAAAAACTGACACACTCCCCGGGACCCTCTGTAAATACTGACACACTCCCAGGTTCCCTCTGTAAAAACTGATACTCTCCTGGGCAGCATCTGCAAATAATGACACAATCCCGAGATAAGTCTCCAAATACTGACACTTTCCCAAAACACACGCTATAAATATTGACACACTCCCGTGGACCCTCTGTAAATAGTGACACACACCTGGGGACTCTCTGTAAATAATGACACACTCCCAGGGACCCTATGTAAATACTGACACACTCCCGGGGACCTCTGCAAATACAGACACACTCCCTGAGTCCCACTGTAAATACTGACACACTCCCAGGGACCCACTGTTAAAACAGACACACTCCCGGGGACCCCCTGGAATTACTGACAGCCTCCCGGGGACACTCTGTAAATACTGATACAGTCCCGGGTCCGTCTGTAAATACTGACTCACTCCTGTGGACCCTCTGTAAATACTGACACACTCCCGAGGTCAGTCTGCAAATACTGACATTCTCGCGAGACATCCTCTGCAATTTATGACACACACCCGGGGACCCTCTGTAAATACTGACAGACTCCCGGGGTCCCTCTGCAAATACTGACAAACCCCCAGCGACCCTATGCAAATATTGACACACTCCCGGGTCCCTCCTTAAATACTGACACATGCCTGTGGACCCTCTGTAAATAATGACACACTCCCGGGGACACTCTAATTACTGACACACTCCCAAGGTCCCCCTGTAAATACTGACACACTCCCTGGGACCCTCTGTAAATACTGACACAATCCTGTGGACACTCTAATTACTGACACATTCCCAAGGTCCCCCTGTAAATACTGACACACTCCCCGGGACCCTCTGTAAATACTGACACAATCCCGTGGACACTCTAATTACTGACACACTCCCAAGGTCCCCCTGTAAATACTGACACACTCCCTGGGACACTCTGTAAATAATGACACACTCCCCGGGACACCCTATAAATACTGACACACTCCCCTGGACACTCTGTAAATACTGACAGACTCCCGGGGACACTCTAATTACTGACACACTCCCAAGGCCCCCCCTGTAAATACTGACACACTCCCCTGGACACTGTAAATAATGACACACTCCCCTGGACCCTCTGTAAATACTGACACGCTCCCGTGGACACCCTGTAAATACTGACACACTTCCGGTTTGCAATGCTTTCTTCTCAGTCTGTCAGCATCATCTGACAAACATTACATCATAGAATGCTAGAATGATACAGCACAGAAGGAGGCGAATCGATCCATCGGGCCTGTGCTGGATCTTTGAAAGAGCTGTCCCGTTAATTCCACTCACCTGCTCTTTCTGCATAGACCTTGAAATCATATCCCATCAAACATTTATCCAATTGCCTTTTGAAAGTTACTATTGAATCTGCTTCCACCGCTCTTCCAGGCAGCACATTCCAGATCACAACAACTCGCTGTGCAGAAAAATGTTTCGTCATGTCGCCTCTGGTTCTGTTTTTTCCAATCAACTTAAATCTGGGTCCTCTGGTTACTGACCCTTCAGCCACTGGAATCAGTTTCTCCTCATTCACTCTATCGAAACCAGTCATGATTTTGAACTACTCTATCACATCTCCCATAATTCTCTGTGCTCTAAGCAGACACATCCCAGCATCTCCAGTCCCTCCACATAACTGAATTCCCTCATCCATGGCACAATTCTGCTTCTGCCCGATTCCATTACCAAAAAATTCCCTCTCAGCATCACTTCAACACAGACAGCTTACTGACATGGGAGGGATTCAACCTGTAAATATTATACCGCTTGTAGTGTATGTACCCGTCTACCTTTAAGGGAACTATTGAATGTAACCGTTCACCTTTAAGGGAACTACTTTAGGTGTGGCACTATTTGTTTGGCTTCTGTATACTGTAATACCGATAGTGACCACACCAGTATATAAGTGTTGTGGCAGGATTGCTGGGGCAGATTCGCCCTGACCTTCGAATAGTAAAGACCTGTTTGTTACTCCTAAAGTCTGTGTCGTTATTAACCGTACAACCCACAGACTTTACAGTGGCGACGAGTCCGATCGTACCCTGTGGCAAGACTACCAAAGCAACGAAGAGCGTCGAAGAGAGGCAACCGCCCTCGTCGTGCTGCTGAAAGAAAACACGAGGCTGCAGCAGGAGGAAGGAGGAAGACTTTAGCAATAAAAGCTTCCATCTGCAACAGGCACTGACTACCCTTCTACCACGGTGCGGAGTGAGCCGATCAGCTGGAAACAAGGCGGCCGCGGAGACTGTGAGTAGGGGAAGGTGTAGAGCACATCCGGAGGATAAGGGCTATGCACTCGACCACGGTCGAGGGGGAATGGAGCCAGTCAGAAAGTCGGGTCCAACGGCGTCGTGAGACAGTCGGACCTCGGTCGGCGGGAAAAGCCGGGCAGCGACCGCAGCCATGAAGCGCTGAGACTGGGAGTAGGCGCGGGAAGAGAAACCCAGCTGCAGCCGGGGAGGGAAACACCGGTCTGCGAGAGGGCTGGGAGGCGAACAGGAACCGTGCGGGTGGGAGAGAGAGACAGAGCCGAGCAAGGGGAGAGAGACTGTGCGAGAGCCAGTCCAGCGGCTGAGCTGTTCTCCACCAACGGGGTACCCAGAGCCAGTAGAACTGAACGTGCGGGAGAGGGAGAGACAGAGCCGAGCAAGGGGAGAGGGACTGTGCGAGAGCCAGTCCAGCGGCTGAACTGTTCTCCACCAACGGGGTACCCAGGGCCGGTAGAACTGAACGTGCGGGAGGGAGAGCGACAGAGCCGGGTACGGAGAGAGAGACTGCGCGAGAGCCAGTCCAGCGGCTGAACTGTCCTCCGTTAACGGGGTGTACCCAGCGCCGGTAGAGCCGTGCGGGCGGGAGGAAAAGACAGAGCCGAGTAAGGGGAGCTGTGCGAGAGCCAGCCAGCGGCTGAACCTGTCCGCTGTGGGGAAAGCGTACCCCTTCCACCAGGAAGAAACGCGGGAAGCTGCCATTAGGCGGAGGAGACGACAGAAGCGGGAAACCGCCATTGAAGTGGGCGGGGAGAGAAAGGAAGAGCGGGAAACCGCCACTTTCGCGGGAAAACCGCCATCTTAACTGACATACCGCCATTGAAGTGGGCGGGGAGAGAACGGAAGAGCGGGAAACCGCCACTTTCGCGGGAAAACCGCCATCTTAACTGACATACCGCCATTGAAGTGGGCGGGGAGAGAAGGAAAGAGCGGGAAACCGCCGATTTCGCGGGAAAACCGCCATCTTAGAAATAAACAAATAAATAAGAATACTTAAAGAAATACTGGTGCTGCTCCCAAGGGAAGAAAGATGCCTAATCGAGGGAATATTAACAACTTTAATTCTGAAATAGAAGACTGGGCCACGTACGTGGAAAACATAGAGATCTATTGTGAAGCCAAAAAAATAGAGGAAGATGACAAGGCGATAACATTGCTAAACTCGATGGGGGCAAAAACATACGGGCTCTTGAAGCATCTAATAGCACCAGATAAACCAGCGGATCAGACCTTCAAAGAGATTGTGGCTGTGCTGAAGGACCACTTGAACCCCACACCGTTGATGCTGGCTGAACGATTCAAATTCTACGCAAGAACGCAGAGGAAAGACGAAAGCAATGCGGAGTACTTGGTCGAACTGCGTAGGCTAGCGAAATACTGCCAGTTCGGAGGGAATCTGACAGAAGCACTGCGGGACAAGTTTGTATGCGGATTGTCCAAAGAAGGGATGCAGAAGCGACTACTGGAAGAGAACGACCTCACACTGGACAGGGCTGTCTTTATAGCTGCATTGCACGAAGCCGCAGTGAAAGGAACGGCGGAAATGCAACTAAAGGCGGCAGCACTCGGGGTGGACCAAATTACTTTAAGCACAACAAAATGCTACCGTTGTGGGAAGACAACGCATGACCAGAATCAATGCTGGTTTAAGAACCAAGAGTGTAGGAAATGTGGCAAACTGGGTCACATCGCGAAGGTATGCCGGTCAGGGAAGAAGACCAACAATCAAAGGAAGCCACCACAAGAAAAGTGCGACAAGGTACACAAGGCGGCTGAGAAGAGTTCAGACGAACAGAATTCAGACTCAGACCCAAACAACCAGGAGCTGGGTAGTCTGAGAATCCACAATGTGGGTAAAGAAACGGATCTACAAACCATCTGGGTCATACTAAAAATAGCTGGAGTCCAAGTAAGGATGGAGCTGGACACTGGATCAGCTCTATCAGTCATCAACCGAAGGGACTACCACCGGCTATTCTCTCACATACCTTTAAGAAATATCAAGTTCGTATTACAGACATACACGGGGCATAACGTATACCCCATGGGGAAAATAAGAGTCAAGGTGAGAGA
Organism: Somniosus microcephalus; assembly: GCF_052327205.1. NCBI lineage: Eukaryota > Metazoa > Chordata > Chondrichthyes > Squaliformes > Somniosidae > Somniosus > Somniosus microcephalus. The sequence continues at coordinate 6,044,867 of NW_028225181.1, read as the reverse complement.
TAGGGGTAAAGAACACCCAAGAATGAACTTGTACGTATTACCTGAAGGAGGACCACCACTTCTAGGACGGGAGTGGGTTAAGAAAATAGATATGGAATGGCACTACCTAAAAGCCATAATGAGGGAGGACTCGGTGCAAGCTATCAGCTCAGATTCTGAAATGGATGACGATAAGACCAATTCAAATATGGAAGACAAGGCTAAAAGGGACTTGCCGACGATGGGGAAGGAAACGAAGACATGCAGAAGGACTTATGTTACCAAGAAGAATAAAGCTGCAGAGCAGAACTCCAGGTTGACAGAGAATTCTGAGCCTGTTCAAGCAAAGGATTCATCCACGACGGAAGAACACCGAGTTCGGACTCAAACTTATGTCAAAGTACGACAACAATTAGAACAGTTGAGTGACCGTCTCGTGCAAGAGATGAAAAATATGGAAAAGTTCTGGGACACCGAATGGGATAACCTGGAAAGACAACAGAGACAGCTAGAATATTTACAGAATGAACCAAAGGAAGAGGAATCTTCAGGAAGCCAGGATTTTATCCCAGTTCATCTCTACGACTCGTTGCAAGCAGAGTGTAACAAGTTGAAAGAACAGTATGAACAGGCCCAGACTACAATCCTGGAAGGGGTTAACTCGGCAACCTCCGAAAAGCTAGTTTTAGTGAAAGCATCTGAACAGCTAAAGGTTGAACATGAGCGAGAATTACAAAGGCTGCAGGAAATGTTTGATGAGCTCCAGGCCAAGACAGACTCATCGGTAGAGATTCCATCCATCGATGAAAAATTAGAGGTGGAAGACATAGCAGAACATGAAATTCAAGATGTCCAAGAACTCATTAAATTATTGAAGGCAACCCAGGACAAATATGAGGCGGCAATGGCCGAGGTTCAACAACTTGAAGAACATATTCAACTAGGAATCCGGGCAGTGGAAGGAAAGGCAACTGGAAGGATCACAGAGACTGTAGGAATGGCCCCTGAACAGGAGTTAGAGAACATCAAGGCGCATCTTCTTCGAGCGCTTAAAACCAAAGTACCGGAGGAAAGGAAGGTGAAAACATTGGAGGGAAAGGTGGATGAAGTGGAGAAGACTCTAATCCACAGTGTCCCCATAGAAGAGTTAACGGCCAGCCAACTCTTACACACGCTGAGGGACAAGACTCCAAAATGGGAACACGAGTTTCAGGGTTCAAAGGGAAAGAATTCGGAGCTTCCAAAAGTCACGGAGATAGCTGAGGGGGCAACACAGCTTTTACAAGGATGCCAAAAGTACGCTGAATTGCGTCAAGGGGAACAGAAGGGGGTGGAAACAGATACTCCAGTAGAAGGATTAAATAGCCTGACAACGAAATCCCCGATGGAAGGGAAGGTATTGAACTCACAAATGAGGCCAGTAGTGAAGGAATGACAGACATCCCCGGAAGAGCGGAATGAATATGAATGTTTGAAGAAGTCTTTTCAAGAAAGATGGTTAGGGAAGGAACCACCGTCGGCTAACGTTCAGATGGATAAGAAGGAAGTAGAAGGGCCTCTCACTGGCCTAACTCAGACGACCCCGAATATTACCATGACCTGTTGAGTGACACTGAATATTACGAGGATCTGGTCTGCTCAGTTTGTGATGAAAACTCCCAAAGTGCTGAAATCCGGATGAAGCACTTAAGGTCTAAGGAACATAGAGAGTTGGTGGCGCTACAGCTGGCAGCCGAGAAAGGAGCTCCGAGAGTGTCAAAAAGGCAGAAAAGGAAAAGAAGAAGCAGAAGATAATACCTGTCTAAAATATTAGCACTTCTACCATCTCAGGCGGGACACTCCGAAAGGAACTAAATTAGTTGAAAAACTGGAAAATATCAAGACAGCCAGTTGGTTGTAAAAGTCCACACTGCTGGTTCAACAGGACGAAAGTTCAAGCTGTTACGTCAAGAAAAAGGCTATGGAGGAGTCACGCTAGCCATGTGAACTGGCTACACCAAAGAGATGTTGCTTGGAACGAGTCAAGATCAGAGACTGAATCTATGAACTGTTTCCGCAGAGACTGAACCTGTGAACTGTTCCCACCAAGATTATATCTGTAAATTGTTTTATATGACATTGACTCCACCGAGATTATATCTGTAATTTGTTTTATAGGAAGTTGAAGATATGTATGTTTAACGGGGACTCTGTAAGTAATAAGCTAAAAAGGGAGGATTGTAGTGTATGTACCCGTCTACCTTTAAGGGAACTATTGAATGTAACCGTTCACCTTTAAGAGAACTACTTTAGGTGTGGCACTATTTGTTTGGCTTCTGTATACTGTAATACCGATAGTGACCACACCAGTATATAAGTGTTGTGGCAGGATTGCTGGGGCAGATTCGCCCTGACCTTCGAATAGTAAAGACCTGTTTGTTTGTTACTCCTGAAGTCTGTGTCGTTATTAACCGTACAACCCACAGACTTTACACCGCTAACACTCAGTGCCCATTAAAGTTCCAGCCTTGTTGATGCTTGATATATATTTTCAATACAGAGACCATAGCAGTCACTTTACTGCCCCAGTGTTAATGGGTGAGCAGCAGTCAGTGTCTGGGACATTGATATTCGGTCAGCAGCCTCACAGTGCCCGGTGTCCTGTTTACACAAACACTCTCCCAGTAAGGCCCCATCTGGAGTAACTGTGTTCAGTTCTGGGCCCCGCTCCTCAGGAAGGAGATATTGGCCTTGGAGGGAGTGCAGCGCAGATTCACCAGAATGATTCAGGGTCTAAAAGGGTTAAATTATGAGGACAGGTTGCATGGACTATGTTGGAACTCCCTTGTGTATAGAAGGTTAAGGAGTGAACGAATTGCAGTGTTTCAGATGATTAATGAATAGATATGGTAGATAGAGGGAAACTGTTTTCTCTGGTGGGGTGAGTCCAGAACAAGGGGCAAAATCCTTACCATTAGAGCTCGGCTGTTCAGTGGTGCTGTCAGGAAGCACTTCTTCACACAAAGGGTAGTGGAAATCGGGAATACTATCTCCCCCAAAACGCTGTTGAGGCTGGGGGTCAATTAAAAGTTTGAATACTGAGATTGATATATTTTGTTATTGTGTAAGTGTATTAAGCTTACTGAACCAAGGCAGCTAAAAGGAATTAAGGTGCAGACCAGCCATGATCTGATTGAATGCTGGAGCAGGCCTGAGGGCTGAATTCCCTCTTACTGTTCCTATATTTCCATGTTTTTATGACCCAGAAATCCTCGCCATCTCTCCTCACTCGAGTTTGCATTTGTTGTAAAATGAGCAGCGCTGAGCTTCAGCAGATCTTATCGGTGATTTTGATCTGGACATTTCATTGTTCTCAGTCTCTGAGCAGCCTCTGAAAAACAACAAGCTCTCACCTTTTGAAGGCTGTGATTATCTTGCCTACGACACACAGCGTACAACATTCAAATCCGTTAGACACAGGGGATGGAAAGATCAGGCAGACTCAGAGTGACAGTTGGTCCAGATTGGCAGCGAGTAACTTCCTGGTATGCTGGAATTAACCCATGGGGATTCACAGATTCGTCAACGGGGGGAGAATGGAGATTGATGAAACTATCGGGGAACAGGGCTTAACATGAGCTGGTTGGAAGTGAGATGGGAAGTCAGTCAGCTCTTTTAATGCAGACTGTAACACTGAGCAATCAGGTGCGATAAAAAGATTGAGATCACTGAGGGTACGGTGGTATAGTGGTTATATCGCTGGAATAATGATCCCGAGAACGATAGTTCAAATCCCCCCCCGGAAGTTTGAGAATTTGAATTCAAGTTTAAAAATCTGGGTATGAAAAGCCCGGTATCAGTGAATGTGGCTGACACATGGAGTGGATTTATCCTGTGAATATTATCTCGCTAACACTCAGTGTTCATTAATGTTCAAATAGACATGGGGGGCATGTGTTACTGATTTAGGTGGGATTTGTCTCTGATATGGGAACGATTTGTGTACATGGATCCCTGAATCACTTGGCTCCTCCACAGTTCCTAGATTCTCACCATTTAGAAGATATTCTGATCTTTCTTTCTCAGGTCTGGAGTGGATGAACTCACACGTTCATGCGCAGTGAGTGTTAGAAAGAGAATATTCGGAGGGTAAATCCCTCCCATATCAGTAATGTATCATTAATGGGCGATGGTCTATCAATATCTCAGTCTAGTGTACAGCTTACATTAATCCTTCAACATACAGGCTCTTGGTGATTCTTGATATTTAATTTATACTATATATATATATATAATAAATACAGAGACCATCGCAGTCCCTTTACTTTCTCAGAGTTAGTGGATAAGCAGCAGTCAGGGTCTGGGACATTGATATCTGGCCAGGGGCCTCACAGTGTCGCGTTTCCTGGTTACACAAACACTCTCCCAGCTCTCGCTCTCTCTCTTCACTCTAGTTTGCATATGTTGCGAAATTATCTCCTGTGCTCTTTAAAAGACCTTTTCCGTGCTTCTGATGTGAACAAGCTATTGTTCTCAGTCTGTCAACATCATCTGACAAACATTACATCACAGGATCATCGAATCATACAGCACAGAATGAGGCCATTTGGCCCACCGTGGCTGTTCCGGCTCTTTGAAAGGGCTGTCCAATTAATCCCACTCCCCTGCTCTTTCCACATAGACCTGTAAATCATATCCCGTCTAAAATGTATCCAATTCCCTTTTTAAATTTCCTATTGCATTTGCTTCCAGTGCCCTTTCAGGCAGTGCATTCCAGATCACAACAATTCGCTGTGTAACAAATAGTTTTTCTTCATATCACCTCTGATTCTTTTGCCAATCACCTTAAATCTATGTCCTCTGTCCACTGACCGTTCTGCCACTGGAAACAGCTTATCCTTATTTACTCTATCAAAGCGATTTATGGTTTTGAACACCTCAATCAAATTTCCTCGTAATCTTCTCTGCTCTAAGTAGAACAACCCCAGCTTCTCCAGTCTCTCAACAGAACTGAAGTCCCTCATTCCCGGTGCCAGTCTAATAAATCTCCTCTGCACCCTCTCCAAGGCCTTGACAACCTGCCTACAATGTGGTGCCCAGAATTGGACGCAATGCTCCAGCTGAGGCCTAACCTGTGTTTATAAAGTTTTAGCGATAACTTCCTCTGTGCCGCTATTAATAAAGCTCAGGATCCGGAATGCTTTTTTCACAGCCTTCTCAACTTGTCCTTCCAAGATTTGTGTACATAAACCACAGGACTCTTTGTTCCTGCATCACCTTTAACATTGCGCCATGTTGTTCACATTGCCTCTCCTCATGCCTCCTACCAAAATGCATCACCTCACAACAAACGCCCACTTTTTACAGGCTGACATTGCCTTACTCTCTGATGTGTAAAGAAAACAAAGATGGCTCCCCTTCCATTTGCCTCTCTGGATGGTTCTGCCTCTGCCCGTTTCTATGAACCTTTAATGACACTCAGCTTCACCTCAACACTGATAGGTTACGGACACGGGAGGGATTCAAACTGAAAATATTCTCTCGCTAACACTCAGTGTCCATTAAAGTTACAGCACTGGCGATGCTTGACTTTCAATGTAAATACAGAGACCATCGCAGTCCCGTTTCTGACCCAGTGTAAGCGGAATAGAGGCAGCAGCGGGATAACCTTGGTGGCCCTGGTAATAAAATACCTAGACTGAGGCAGGAGCTGGTTAATCTAGGCAGCCCTGGGAATAAAATTCCCGGACTGAGGTGGGAGCCATGAAACCAGGCGGCCCTGCGAAGGAAATTCCTGGACTGAGGCGGGAGCTGTGAAACCTGGCGGCCCTGGGAATGAATTTCCTGGACTGAGGCAGGAAAAGTGTATTTAACCTGTGCTGTACCTGCCCTGGGAGTGTTTGATGGGGATAGTGTAGAGGGAACTTTACTCTGTATCTAACCCGTGCTGTACCAGCCCTGGGAGTGTTTGGTGGGACAGTGCAGAGGGAACTTCTCTATGTATTAAACTGTGCTGTACCAGCCCTGGGAGTGTTTGGTGGGACAGTGTAGACGGAACTTTACTCTGTATTAACTCGTGCTGTACCTGCCCTGGGAGTGTTTGTTGGGACAGTGTAGAGCAAGCTTTACTCTGTATCTAACCCGTGCTGTACCTGCCCTGGGAGTGTTTGATGGGACATTGTAGAGGGAGCTTTGCTCTGTATCTAACCACGTGCTGTACCTGACCTGGGAGTGTTTGATGGCACAGTGTAGAGGGAGCTTTACTCTGTATCTAACCCGTGCTGTACCTGCCCATGAGTGTTTGATGGGGCAGTGCAGAGGGAACTTTACTCTGTATTAACCAGTGCTGTACCTGCCCTGGGAGTGTTTGATGGGACAGTGTAGAGGGAGCTTTACTCTGCATCTAACCCGTGCTGTACCTGCTCTATGAGTGTTTGGTTGGACAGTGTACATAGATACATAGAAGATAGGAGCAGGAGTAGGCCATTCGGCCCTTCGTGCCTGCTCCGCCATTTAATGAGATCATGGCTGATCCTTTAATTCAGTATCCCGTCCCCGCCTTCTCTCCGTAACCCTTAACCCCTTTTGCCCGTAGAAATATATCTAGATGGAACTTTACTCCATATTAACCAGTGCTGGACCTGCCCTGGGGGTGTTTGATGGGAAAGTGTAGAGGGAGCTTTACTCTGTAACCAACACATGATGGACCTGACCTGGGAGTGTTGGATGGGAAAGTGTAGAGGGAGCTTTATTCTGTATCGAACCTGTGCTATACCAGCCCTGGGAGTGTTTGATGGGACAGTGTCGAGAGAGCTTAACTCTGTATCTTACCCGTGCTGTATGTGATCTGGGACTGTTTAATGGGACAGTATAGAGGGAGCTTTACTCTGTAAATTATCCCTGCTGTATCTGTCCTGGGAATGTATAATGGGATTGTGTAGAGGGAGCTTTTCTCTGTATCTTACCCCTTCTCTATCTGTCCTGGGAGTGCTTGATGGGACAATGTAGAGGGACCTTTACTCTGTATCTAACCCGTGCTGTCGCTGGCCTGCGAGTATTTGATGGGACTGTGTAGAGGGACTTTTACTCTGTACCTAACCCGCGTACCTGCCCTGGTGTGTTTGAAGAGGCAGAGAAAAGAGAGCTTTACTCTGTATCTAACCCATGCTGTCCCTGCCCTGGGAGCACTTGATGGGACTGTGTAGAGGGACTTTTACTCTGTACCTAACCCGCGTACCTGCCCTGGTGTGTTTGAAGAGGCAGTGTAAAGAGAGCTTTACTCTGTATCTAACCCATGCTGTACCTGCCCTGGGAGTGTTTAATGGGACAGTGTAGAGGGAGCTTTAATCTGTACCTAACCCGTGCTGTACCTGCCCTGGGAGTGTATAATGGGACAGTGTAGAGGGAGCTTTACTCTGTATCTAACCCATGCTGTACCAGCCCTGGGAGTGTTTGATGGGACAGTTTAGAGCGAGCTTTACTCTGTATCTAACCCCGTGCTGTACCTGCCCTGGAAATGTTTGATGGGACAGTGTAGAGGGAGCTTTACTCTATTTCTAACCCAGACTGTACCTGCCCTGGGAGTGTTTGATGGGACAGTGTAGAGGGAGCTTTACTCTGTATCTAACCCGTGCTGTACTTGCCCTGGGCGTGTTTGATGGGACAGTGTAGAGGGAGCTTTACTCTGTATCTAACCCATGCTGTACCTGCCCTGGGAGTGTTTGATGGGACAGTGTAGAGGGAGCTTTACTCTCTATCTTACTCGTTCTTTACCTGCCCTGGGAGTGTATGATGGGAAAGTTTTGAGGGTGCTTTACTCTGTATTAAGCAGGGCTGTACCTACTCTGGGAGTGTTTGATGGGGCTGTGTAGGCGGAGTTTTACCCTGTATCTAAACCGTGCTTTACCTGCCCTGGGAGTGTTTAATTGTACAGTGTAAATGGAGGTTTACTCTATAACTTCCTTCTAATCATTTCTCCCTCATATACTTATCTAGCTTCCTGTAAAATGCACCTATGCTATTTGCCACAACTAATCCATTTGGGAGCCAGTTCCACATTCTAACCAGTCTCTGGATGAAGATGTTACTCCTTATTGGATTTATTACTGACTATCTTATATTGATGAATATTAAATAATCTAACCACTGTACCTGCCCTGGGAGTGTTTGTGGAGACAGAGAAGAGAGAGATTTACCCTATAGCTAACTCGTAGTGTCCCTGCCTTGGGAGTCTTTGATGCGACAGTGTAGAGGGAGATTTACTCTGCAGCTAACACATTCAGCACCTGCCCTGGGAGTGTTTGATGCAACTGTGTAGATGGAGATTTACTCTGTAGCTATCTCGTTCAGTACCTGCCCTGGCAGTGTTTGATGGGACAGTGTAGAGGGAGATTTACTTTGTATCTAACCCGTGCAGTCCCTGCCCTGGGAGTGTTTGGAGGGCCAGTGTAGAGGCAGCTTTACTTTGTATCTAACCCATATTGTAATGCCCTGGGAGTGTTTGATGGGACAGTGTAGAGGAAGCTTTATTCCGTATCCAACCCGTGCTCTACCTGCTTTGGTGTGCTTCACCGGACAGTGTAGAGGAAGCTATATTCTCCATCTAACTAGTGATGTATCTGCCCGGGGAGTGTTTCATGGGACCGTGCAGAGGGACCTTTACTCTGTATCCAACCCGTGCTGTCCCTGGCCTGCAAGTATTTGATGGGATATTGTAGAGGGAGTTTTACTCTGTATCTAACCTGTGCTGCACCTGCCCTGGGAGTGTTTGAATGGACATTGTAGAGGGAGTTTTACTCTGTACCTAACCCATGTACCTGCCCTGGGAGTGTTTGAAGAGGCTGTGTAAAGAGAGCTTTACTCTGTATCTAACCCTTGCTGTACCTGCCCTGGGAGTGTTTGAATGGACAGTGTAGAGGGAGCTTTACTCTGTATCTAACCCATGCTCTACCTGCCCTGGGAGTGTTTGAATGGACAGTGTAGAGGGAGCTTTACTCTGTACTAACCCATTCTGTACCTGCCCTGGGAGTGTATGACGGGACAATTTAGAGGGTGCTTTACTCTGTATTAAGCAGGGCTGTACCTACTCTGAGAGTGTTTGATGGGGCTGTGTAGGCGGAGTTTTACTTTGTATCTAAACCGGGCTTTACCTGCCCTGGGAGTGCATGACGGGACAGTTTAGAGGGTGCTTTACTCTGTATTAAGCAGGGCTGTACCGACTCTGGGAGTGTTTGATGGGGCTGTGTAGACGGAGTTTTACCCTGTATCTAAACCGGTCTTTACCTGCCCTGGGAGTGTTTAATTGTACAGTGTAAAGGGAGGTTCACTCTATAACTTCCTTCTAATCATTTCTCCCTCGTATATTTATCTAGCTTCCCGTAAAATGCATCTATGCTACATGCCACATCTAATCCATGTGGGAGCCAGTTGCACATTCTAACCAGTCTCTGGATGAAGATGTTTCTCCTGAATACCTTATTGGATTTATTAGTGACTCTCTTATATTGATGAATCTTGAACAATTTAACCACTGTACCTGCCCTGGGAATGTTTGTGGAGACAGAGAAGAGAGAGATTTACCCTATAGCTAACTCGTAGTATCCCTGCCTTGGGAGTCTTGCATGCGACAGTGTAGAGGGAGATTTACTCTGTAGCTAACACATTCAGCACCTGCCCTGGGAGTGTTTGATGGGACAGTGTAGAGGGAGCTTTACGCTGTATCTAACCCGTACTGTACCTGCCCTGGGAATGTTTGATGGGACAGTGTAGGTGGGGCTTTACACTGTATCTAACCCGTGCTGTACCTGCACTGGGAGTGTTTGATGGGACAGTGTAGAGGGAGCTTTACTCTGTATCTAGCCCGTGCTGTACCTGCCCTGGGAGTGTTTGATGGGACAGTGTATAGGGAGCTTTACGCTGTATCTAACCCGTGCTGTACATGCACTGGGAGTGTTTGATGGGACATTGTAGAGGGGGCTTTACTCTGTATCTAACCCGTGCTGTACCTGCCCTGGGAGTGTTTGATGGGACAGTGTAGAGGGAGCTTTACGCTGTATCTAGCCTGTGCTGTACCTGCACTGGGCGTGTTTGATGCGACAGTGTATAGGGAGCTTAACGCTATATCTAGCCCGTAATGTACCTGCCCTGGGAATGTTTGATGGGACAGTGTAGAGGGGGCTTTACGCTGTATCTAACCCGTGCTGTACCTGCACTGGGAATGTTTGATGGGACAGTGTAGAGGGGGCTTTACGCTGTATCTAACCCGTGATGTACCTGCACTCGGAGTGTTTGATGGGACAGTGTAGAGGGAGCTTTACGCTGTATCTAACCCGTGCTGTAACTGCCCTGGGAATGTTTGATGGGACAATGTAGAGGGAGCTTTATGCTGTATCTAACCCGTGCTGTACCTGCCCTGGGAGTGTTTGATGGGACAGTGTAGAGGGAGCTTTACGCTGTATCTAACCCATGCTGTACCTGCCCTGGGAATGTTTGATGGGACAGTGTAGACGGAGCTTTACGCTGTATCTAACCCGTGCTGTACCTGCCCTGGGAGTGTTTGATTGGACAGTGTAGAGGGGGCTTTACACTGTATCTAACCCGGACTGTACCTGCCCTGGGACTGTTTGATGGGACAGTGTAGAGGGGGCTTTACTCTCTATCTAACCCGTGCTCTACCTGCCCTGGGAGTGTTTGATGGGACAGTGTAGAGGGAGCTTTACGCTGTATCTAGCCCGTGCTGTACCTGCCCTGGGAGTGTTTGATGGGACAGTGTATAGGGGGCTTTACTCTGTATCTAACCCTTGCTGTACCTGCCCTTGGAGTGTTTGATGGGACAGTGTACATAAGAACATAAGGAATAGGAGCAGGAGTAGGCCAATCGGCCCCTCGAGCCTGCTCCACCATTCAATAAGATCATGGCTGATCTGATCCTAACCTCAAATCTTCTATCACTCTGCATCCACCCGAACCCATGTGATCTCCCGGGAGAGGCGAACAACCAGATAAAGACCCAATTGCCAATTTGGGAGAAAAAAATCTGGGAAATTCCTCTCCGACCCATCTAGGCGATCGAAATTCTTCCAGGAGATCACTCTGTCCCTATATTTTCTACAGTACTTGCCTTCTGTAAAGGCGATCTCCACCCCAGCCAGGAACAGGAATAAAACCATCTCCTGAAATCTAACAGAATTAGAACCCAGTAGGAGCAGAACAAGGCTACACGGCCCCTGGGCCCACTCCACTACCCACAGGGCCATGACCATTCCGAACCCAGTCTCATGTCCAATTTCCTGCCCGCTCCCCGTAACCCTTAATTCCCTTTACTTCTAGGAAACTATCTATTTCTGTTTTAAATTTATTTAATGATGTAGCTTCCACAGCTTTCTGGGGCAGCAAATTCCACAAACCTACCACCCTCTGAGTGAAGAAGTTTCTCCTCATCTCAGTTTTGAATGAGCAGCCCCTTATTTTAAGATTATGCCCCCTAGTTCTAGTTTCACCCATCATTGGGAACATGCTCACCGCATCCACCCGATCAAGCCCCTTCACAATCTTATATGTTTCAATAAGATCGCCTCTCATTCTTCTGAACTCCAATGAGTGGAGTCCCAATCTACTCAACCTCTCCTCATATGACCACCCCCTCATCCCCGGGATTAACCGAGTGAACCTCCTTTGTACTGACTCGAGAGCAAGTATGTCTTTTCTTAAGTATGGACACCAAAACTGTATGCAGTATTCCAGGTGCGGCCTCACCAATACCTTGTACAACTGCAGCAATACCTCCCTGTTTTTATATTCCAACCCCCTAGCAATAAAAGCCAACATTCCATTGGCTTTCTTAATCACTTGCTGCACCTGCACACTAACTTTTTGAGTTTCGTGCACCAGGACCCCCAGATACCTTTGTACTACAGTACTTTCCAGTTTCTTGCCATTAAGATAATAACTTGCTCTATGATTTTTCCTGCCAAAGTGCATAACCTCACACTTTCCAGTATTGTATTCCATCTGCCAAATCTCTGCCCACTTACTTAGCCTGTCTATGTCCCTTTGCAGGTTTTTTATGTCCTCCTCACTCACTACTTTCCGTCCCATCTTTGTATCATCTGCAAACTTTGATATGTTACACTCGGTCCCCTCCTCCAAATCGTTAATATAGATTGTAAAGAGTTGGGGACCCAGCACTGACCCCTGCGGAACACCACTAGTTACTGGTTGCCAATCTGAGAACGAACCATTTATCCCAACTCTCTTCTTTCTGTTAGAGAGCCAATCCTCCACCCACGCCAGAATATTACCCCCAATCCCGTGATTTTTTATCTTGAGCAATAATCTTTTGTGTGGCACCTTGTCAAATGCCTTTTGGAAGTCTAAATACACTACGTCCACTGGTTCCCCTTTATCCACCCTGTATGTTACTTCCTCAAAAAACTCAAGCAAATTTGTTAAACATGACTTCCCCTTCATGAAACCATGCTGAGTTTGCCCTATTAAATTATGTTTATCCAAATGTCCCGTTACTGTCTCCTTAATAATGGACTCTAACATTTTACCAACCACAGATGTTAGGCTAACAGGTCTATAGTTTCCAGCCTTCTGCCTACTACCCTTTTTAAATAAGGGTGTTACATTAGCAGTTTTCCAATCTGCCGGGACCTTTGCTGAGTCCAGTGAGTTTTGGATAATTATTACCAATGCATCCACAATCCCTACCGCTACTTCCCTCAAGACCCTGGGATGCAAGCCATCAGGTCCAGGGGATTTATCCGCCTTGAGTCCCATTATTTTACCAAGTACCACTTCCTTAGTGATTTTAATTGTATTTAGTTCCTCCCCCCCTAGAGCCCCCTATTTGTCCAGTGTTGGGATATTCTTAGTGTCCTCTACTGTAAAGACTGATACAAAATAATTTTTCAGTGTTTTTGCCATCTCCATGTTTCCCACCATTAATTTCACGGTCTCATCCTCTAAGGGACCAACATTTACTTTAGCCACCCTTTTGATTTTTATATAACTATAGAAACTTTTACTGTCTGTTTTTATATTTTTTGCTAATTTACTTTCATAATCTATCTTCCCTTTCTTAATCAATCTTTTTGTTATTTTTTGCTGTCTTTTAAAGACTTCCCAATCTTCCATCCTCCCACTAGATTTGGCTACCTTATATGCCCTTGTATTTAGTCGGATACTATCCTTAATTACTTTACTTAGCCACGGATGGCTATCTTTTCTTTTACACCCTTTTTTCCTCAGTGGAATATATTTTTTTTGGAAGTTATAAAATAACTCCTTAAATGTACACCACTGGTCATGTACCGTCTTACCCTTTAATCTATTTTCCCAGTCCACTCTAATTAATTCCGCTCTCATACCTTCATAGTCTCCTTTATTCAAGCTCAGCGTGCTTGTTTGAGATCCAACCTTCTCACCCTCTAATTGAATATGGAACTCAACCATGTTATGGTCACTCATTCCAAGGGGATCCTTGTAGAGGTGGCTTTACGCTGTATCTAACCCGTGCTGTACCTGCACTGGGAATGTTTGATGGGACAGTGTAGAGGGAGCTTTACGCTGTATCTAACCCTTGCTGTACCTGCACTTGGAGTGTTTGTTGGGACAGTGTAGAGGGGGCTTTACGCTGTATCTAACCCCGTGCTGTACCTGCACTGGGAATGTTTGATGGGACAGTGTAGAGTGAGCTTTACTCTGTATCTAACCCATGCTGTACCTACACTGGGAGTGTTTGATGGGACAGTGTAGAGGGAGCTTTACGCTGTATCTAACCCGTGCTGTACCTGCACTGGGAATGTTTGATGGGACAGTGTATTGGGAGATTTACTCTGTGTTGTATCCTGAAAGTGGGCCTGGTGTTGTGCCAGGTCGACACTTAACCTTTTGCCCCTCAGAGCAGACTAAATGATATCCAAAGTCGATGCTTAGCTTTGGTACAGATGACAGACTTCGAGTGAAGGCAGATTCAAAACGGTCTTTATTCACAGGTCTGGGGAGAACCTTCTGAGACCTCTCTCAGAACCGACTCCACCGGTTCCCTAGCAACAATCACAGTTATACAAAAATCAAAACCCTGCCCTAGGGGCGGGGGCAAATCTTATCAGCATATACAGAGCTTTAGCTAAATGGCAATTATAAACCATTACATTTCATCTTCTTGCCGCCCACAAATCCCACATTTCTGTTATCCTCCTGTCACCTCCTGTGACTGTGGGCCTCATCTTAATTGCTTTACAACCATCCATTTGCCCGTAGCCAGGTAGTCTGCTTGTTACATGTTTTCTTAAGATAACAGCCCTCGCTAAGTCTGTTCAAAGCACAGGCTTTTGGCCGCGTCTCAGGTTACTTCTGCAAAGCAAGCACATTCTGATTAGTCACACCATACTTTGAAGAATGGAACCCTGTTGTGATTTACATCAAACTAATTCTTAGGTGCGTTATCTCGCATATGTGTTGCCTCGCCTGGCCAAACAGACATCCTCCCCAATCTTCCCATGAGTTGTTCTGCAGTTTAATTTCTCAGCATTTGAAGTCAATTAATCATGTTTTAAAGCTTAGCTGGGTAAATGCAATATACTGACCTCTATATCGTTTAACTCAGGGTATGGTATATCCCATTATCTCCACCTTGTACATTGGTGCTACATTATACATATTCTAACATAAAAACTAAGGTATAATAGTAATTTGTTTACTTCAGTCCCCCCTTATGGCCCATTGGTCACTTTGACCCAATATAGCCAATATGCTACAGTTTAAGATTGTATGCTATGAGTACCGTCGCCCTAGTGGTACCAAGCCAGGGTGTCTAGTACTCATACTTCCACAATCCTAAACACAGTTTTCATTATAATTCTCCTCACGCCCTACCCCTTGTTTGTTGGTGGTTAGCAACAGTGTTTCCTTCTCTCCTTCCTTCGTTATTCATTTGGTTATGGCCTGTGCTAGGTTGTGGTTCTTTCGCCATCGGCAATATCCACAAAGTAAGAACAAAAGGATCATTAATACGGCGCCTTGCACCACTACGAACACGTGTGACATGCTCCTTATCCAGGGGTGTATATCGACATTTAGCCCCCAATTCCAGATGTTATTGTACCAGGGATTTTCCACGTGCCATAATTTCTTCCAAGCTTCCTCTTCTTCTAACTTAGGAATTGCCTTGGGCTCTGGTATGACATAAGCTTCAACCTCTTTATTAAGTACCATACTATCAATTGACCATGTTTTCGTTTCCTGCGGTCTTGGTGGGTGTATATATTGATGTCCTATCTGTGTGATAATTTTGGATCAAAACAAAGTTTGGTTGGGGAATGGGACAAATGAGATCTTGATATTCATATTTCTGTTCAGTCGTGGTGACACAACATGTCCCGTTGTTCCTTGGTGCTCCCCTTGTCTGGTGTATCCCCCTTGGGTGTATCTCAAGGGTGCAATTGGTGGTTTTTGTGAATCTGCACTCGGCTGTGTCTCCCTCGGTGTGGGGGGCAGGTGTGGTGTGCACGTCCATGTCCTTCCCTTGTGGTGGTACCCATCTATTACCACCCTCCTTATGGTTCCATTCTTCTGGTTATTGTCTTCATCCCTTTCCTTAAGTGCCTTGATAAGGACATCATGATATTTAACCCGACTCTCCCTTTGTATCGCTCCTATATTAATCACGTCGTATAGGGGCTGTCCCTCTTCTGGGAATTGTGGGATGGCCAGTACAAAGCCAATCATCTTAGCCCATGGGGTCAGACAATTGCCTGCCCGGTATACTTGTTCCATTTTACGCCCCTTACATAGGCTTTTATTTGTGTCAATCCAAGGTTCCAGGTCCTCATTAGTAATCCAATCAGGGATCTGTCCATTATTTATTTGCCTCATGTTATGCTGAGCATTCGACAATAGCCATGAGCCATACATGGCACATACTAGTTCCTTATGGGTTTGGCGAGAAGCATTGTTAAGTCGATCAATAACTGTATTGATTGTTTCTGCATGGGGGGCTACTACCTCTTCCACCCCCAACAATTGCATTATTGTTTGTTTTCCTGCCGGTGCCAATTGCTGGCTATTTCCAGTGGCTTGTTTTAGTAACTTCTTTGTTTTTGCTTGTAGTTCTTCTACTCCTTCGTTTACTCCTTCTATGTCCAAGCTATTAACTGTTGCTAACCCGGCCGCATACCCAGCTCCGGACATTACCAATACTCCCCATTTCTTACGTCTTTGTGAGAGAGATTTTCCCTGTGGACCCTCTAATTGTTTTACCCACAGGGAGTTCCATATTTGTTTTGTATGATTGTTACACATCGTGGGCATCTCTAGAGTACTCATATTAATGGCGACCTTAATAATTCTATGTGTTACCCTAAAGTGCACCTCATCTTGTGTTTTCCTTGTTATTAAACCCCCGGGTGCCCCTTTTCCCATTGGTGGGCAAGTTAGTGCAGTGAGGGTGTTTTTATGCTTGCTGCTTTTCCTTTGTAACCCTATCCCCTCCTTCCTTTCCCTGATTTCCATCTGTAATATTTGTCCTCAACTAGATCCCTTTTTGCGTTCTGCATTATAAAATCCAATCATTCCCCTTCGTTTTTTTACCTATTTTGGGCCAGTTTAGTGTATTCGAACTCTGCCCCAGATATGGGATCCCGATATAATTTGGTGTAACCTCAACTGCCTTATTGAATCCGAATCCTGTGGCCTCGAAATTCAGTATAGCCACTTTTGGGGCGGTAAAGTCGGGCGGGCGCTAAAGTTTGCGCCCGCCGGAAAGTGGAGGCCACTTTGCCGATATTCAGTAGCTTTGGCCAAGGAGTTTGCTCGAGCGCTAAAACTGGCGTTGCACCCCTATCTTTAGGCGCTAAGCCAGCAGTGCAGACTGATACCGCCGAGGCCGGGCGCAGCGCAGGTGCGGTCATGTTTTGATTGACAGCAGACACCCTGGCGCCGGCCAGCTCTTAAAGGGGGAAGGGTCGACTTGGTCTGTTGCCACGCCCTGGATACTGCAGCCCTCCAGCTAGGCCTAAACACTGCTGCTGGAGAGAAATAGCACCAGCAACGATGCAGAGGGCCCGAGACCGAGCGCAGCGCTTCTCTGCCCATGATTTGAAGGTGCTGCTTAGGGGTTTGGAGAAGAGAAGAGATATCTTGTGCCCGGACAGTGGCAAGAAGGCTCCCAAGAGGCTGTACAGGCGAGCCTGGAGGGAAATCGCCCAGAGGGTCAGAGCCACCTGCGATGTCCCCAGGACTGGTGACCAATGCCGGAAAAAGTTTAACGACCTCACTCGGTTGGTCAGGGTGAGTACCCTTTCCATTGTCCTCCTCATCCTTGCATGTGCACCTCACATTATGGGCAAAGGGACCTCAAAGGCCTAATGGCCATCCCTCCTCCAGCAGCTATGGCACTGGCATGAACATCAATAGCAATTTCTGCACTTTACACACTGGCCAAGCTATTCGACCATGGGAGGCAGTGCACACAATAACAGGGCACCACACTGGCCAAGCTATTCCACCATGGGAGGCAGTGCACACAACAACAGGGCACCACACTGGCCAAGCTATTCGACCATGGGAGGCAGTGCACACAACAACAGGGCACCACACTGGCCAAGCTATTCGACCATGGGAGACAGTGCACACAACAACAGGGCACCACACTGTACTTAGAGGCCGTCCTTTCTCTTGCAGGCCAAGCTTGCCCAGAACCTGAAGAGCCGGACTGTCACCGGGGGAGGCCGTGCCCAGTTCCAGGAGCTCAGTGACCTGGAGGAGCGCGTGGGTCGACTCATGGGTGCCCGGGTGATTGGCCCCATTGCAATTGGAGATGCCGACCCTGTGCTGGGCCCCAATGGTAAGGACATGAGCATTTGGACCTCTCTCGTTCCCCTTGCGCTTCAGATCTACATCCTTTGCCACTGTCCGACCAATGCACATAATGCCACCACTCATGCCTCCCTCGCTGACGCCCTGTCCTCACTCTAAAGCTACTCTTGTGCCTTCCTGCTTTCAGCTGGTGAGGAGGAGGTCCCTGAGGCTGTGAGTATCAGTCCCTCGGAAGAGGAGGACGACGAGGAGCAAGAGGAAGGCGGCACATCAAGGGAACCCTCATCCGCACCAGGGGATGGCAATGGAGGGGACACGTCTTGCCTGGAGGAGAGCCAGGGGGAAGTGTTGCAGGGGGGTGTAGCTCCTGTGCCCAGTGGCGTCCAGCCACGTGGGAAGGGTCGGCCAGCTCGGCGGCCTTCTTCCCAGAGGGAGAGTCCGGCCTGCAGTCCGGAGACGGTCCTCGCCCAGGAGGTGCGCCTCCTTGATCAAATGTCTGCGGACTCGGATCGTCGGCACACCGAGTTCATGGGGGTTGTGGGACGGTTGCCTGAGGCCATTGAGTCCCTGGCTCATAGTGTGGCCGATTTCGGGGCCTCACAGGCCAGGGGTTTAGAAGAACTCGCGGCAGCACAGGCCAGGGGTCACGAACAATTCGGGACAGCACAGGTCAGGGGTCACGAAGAATTCAGGGCATCACAGGACGCGAGTCGGGCCGATTTCAGGGCAGCACAGGCAGCGAGTGCAGAGTTGATGAGTGGTGCCGTGCAGTAACTGGCTGGTCTGATGCGGGCACAGACCAGGGCAGTACGGGCACTCACTGCTGCCACACTCACTGTGTCACGCACGCATCGCCAGGGCACCCACCGCGCTGCTGCAGCACAGCGGTCTGGGCTTCACCAGATTGCTGCGCTTGCTGCAGTGCCAGCCCAGCCGACTGCCAGTGTCTCTGGCGACCAGCGAGCGCCTGGCATCAGCCAGCTTGCCCCCATTGCTGCAGCCGCCACTGCCACTCCCACAGCAAAGCTGCGACGAGCTGCTGGAGAGACTGATGCTGCCCAGCCACAGCTGCAGCAGTCAGCAGCCGGCCCCTCCAGGGCCGGAGCTCGTCTAGGCCGACCCCCAAGGGCATCTGCCATCATGCATTGTGCCCCTCAGGAGCCTTCCCCCAGCCTTGCAACACCCACAGGTCCCAGGTTGAGGCGGAGCAGCAGGTCGGCCAGGGGCCGGAAAAGCCTGGACAAGGACTCGCCCTCTCGGCACACAAAGTAGAGTGTGTTGCCAAATGTTTTATTATATGGGGGTGTTTGTGTTCTATATGGGGGGGGGTTATATTGGTAAGGCCGAAGATGAAGGCAAATGTTTTTTTATATGGGGGTGTTTGTGTTCTATAATAGGGGGGGTTTATTTTGGTAAGGCCGAAGATGAAGACAAATGTTTTTTTATATGGGGGTGTATGTGTTCTGTATGGGGGGGTTTGTCTTGGTAAGGCCGAGGATGAAGGTCATTTGGATGGACAAGTTTTGTTATTCCTCCCCAGGTTGTGGGAGTGAGATATGTTTTTGACTGTTTTTTGGTGGTCTTGTCTGTTTTTGGGTTTCATGTGGGAAGGGCCCTGAGTTTGTTAAATAAAGCTTTTTATTTATTCAGCTTGTCCATGTGTGATGTTTCAAGTGGTTGTTGCGTTAACCGGCTGAGGGCTTGCGGAGCGGCTGCATTCAGGTGCGTTCATTGCCACAAGCCATTCCCTGACAGGGGGCCTAGAAGTGTCGTTCAATAAGCCGCCGACGGACGGCCCTTGGACCTTGTGGCTCCCTCCTGGGCTGGTACTCCTCCTCCTCATCCTCCTCCTCCTCATGGTCCTCCTGCTCGTCCTCCTGAGGTGGTGGTCCAACGTGAGGTGGCAGTGCCTGAGTCCTGCGGATAGCCAGGTTGTGCAGCATGCAGCAAACGACGACGAACTGGGAGACTCTATCCGGCGAATACTGTAGAGGTCCACCGGAACGATCCAGGCAGCGGAACCGTTGCTTGAGGACGCCAATCATTTGCTCTATGATGTTCCTTGTGGCTTGATGGCTTTCGTTGTATGCCTCCTCAGCAGGGTTCCTGGGCGCGCGGAGCGGGGTCATGAGCCATGTACACAAAGGTTAGCCTTTGTCCCCAATAGGCCATCCTCTTGGGGGAGGCTGTGCCTGGAACATGTCAGCCACAGTAGTCTGGCGCAGGATAAATGCATCGTGGCTGCTTCCTGGAAAGCGGGCATTGACAGCTAGGATGCGCTGCCTGTGGTCACACACCAGCTGTACATTGAGGGAATGGTAGCCCTTCCGGTTGCGGTAATCCTCGGCTTTCTCGATAGGTGCCCGCATAGCCACATGCATGCAGTCAATGGCGCCCTGCAACATGGGGAAGTCGGCGACCCTCGCAAATCCGACTGCACGCTGCTCCTGCCTCTCTAGGGCCATGGGGAAGGAGATGAATTGGTGTCTCCTTGTGAAAAGGGCATCGGTGACCTGCCAGATGCAGCGATGCACGGCAAACTGGGAGATGTTCGCTATGTCCCCAGCAGCGGCTTGGAAGGAGCAGCTTGCATAAAAGTTCAGAGCCACCGTGACCTTCACTTCCACCGACAGAGACGTCCTGCACATCAGCTGTGGACGCAGATCTCTGTGAAGCAGCTGGCAGGCCTCTGCAACCACCTCCCTTCTGAAGCACAGCCTCTTAACACAATGCGCAGCAGTCATGGTGAGATAGGACACCTGCTGGCGGTATTCCCTGAGTGGGTAAGGCCTACGTTGCCGACGCCTGATGGCCCCTCTGCGTCTAGGCATGGCTGCCCCTCTCACACAGCGTCTGCGAGCCCTTAGCACATAATGCTGGAACTGAGGGTTGAAACCCCATGCGGCCCCCATAATATACTTGCAAACAGTGAAATCACAATGAGATAAATTTGCAAGCTCTGGCCAGAAGCCAAAAATACCTCTCCTATGTTGGCCCAATTCAGTAAGGTCTCTTCCTTGGTCTCTGTCCAGAAATCCGTAGCACTAAAGTCATTGCAGCAAAATGGCTGCCATTTATAGTTCAGCCTAAGTGCACTTTAATTAGAGCTCCCCGAGGCCCGCAGGGCCTCTGCTGCGTTCCACTTCACAGTTCTTAACAGCGCCACGCCCACATTGGGTGGGCGCCACTGAAGTTCCGGTTTGGGGCGCACAAACGGCGTTGCACGACGAAATGACGTCATAAGCTGCGCGCGCAGCTGAGCACGCGCAAACACTTTGCGCCAGCACTAAATGTCAACTGAAGTTGGGCGTAGGCGCAGATCAGTCTGCCCCCGGGCGCTAAGTGCCTAGCGCTCGAAATCTACCCATCTTATGGCGCTAACGGCTGGCGAACGCAACTGAATTTCTAGGCCTGTATCTACAAAATATCCCTTTCCTACTTGAAACTTCGGGGTTATTTGAACATTGTCCTCAGTACATAGGCATTCTATTTTAACCCTTCGCCCTCCGTGACCCGGAAAATCAAAGTCCCGTTAGCTGTACTTTCGTATTCGCAATAATCACAGTACACAGTCATATCACATCCGTTTCCCGAAGCCGCCCCCCATTCTAATGGCGGCGTATTTTTGGTGAGCATCTTGATTCCATTCTGGATGCTGATTATGTTTGAAGTCGGGTCGATACCAAAGAGCATAAGAAGTCTCATTTCAGACTCAGGGCATATATTTAACCATAAACTCCCGAGTTGCTCGCGCCTCCCACTAGACCCAGCGCTTGTACTTAGCCATAGAATCGCGATAAGAGCGCGAATGATGCTCCACTTAATTTTTCTATGTTGTTATCATTCCTGTAAAGATAAATAAAGGGGGCCAGTCGTCACCAGCCAATTAGAATTATGCCATTCTTATCCGTTCTTTCCGTTCAAACTGCTGTACGTCTTCTTCATTTCTTGGTCTGTGGCTCTGTCTCCAGACATACCTGAAGATGCAAACTATGGCATATAACATTATCATCATACACAGCCCTATCATTGATACATGTAGAAACTCCCCTTCCCATTCTTTATATCTTCTAGCATACTCCTCACTCTCCTCAAAAGGCACCATCTCTGGCTTACTCATTGTCTTTGTTATATATTTTTAACTGAGTCCAGTGCTTCCATCTTCCTTTACCCGTCCGGACTCATCTATACAAGCGCATGTGTCACTGTTCATCAATACCTCGTAGGCTCCTGACCAGCTGGATGCTAGCCCTGGTTTGGCTGGTATTATTTTTGCCATCACCTTGCTACCTATTGCTGGGACCTCCTTCTGGTCGTCCCGTGTATCCTGTTCTAGATCCCGTATAATCTGTTGCTCTTTGGCCTCATGTCTGAGAGCGTGTAATTGCAGACTCAATAGTTTAATAAGTCTCCTAATTCTATCCTTCAGGGGCCCTACATCCTCAACCCGGTAGTGACTCCTTCCGGCAGTGTCATTGCTTGTCCGGTCATTAGTTCGAAAGGTGTCAGCCCCGTGGTTCTATTCGGAGTTGCTCTAAGTCTCATCAGTATACTTGGGAGTAACTCTGCCCATCCCTTCCCCGTGTCTTCTATTGCTTTAGCTAAGGATAATTTCAAAGTCCGGTTCATCCTTTCCACCATCCCTGAACTCGGAGGGTGGTATGGTATGTGGAACCTTTGTCTGATACCTAATAATGCACATGTTTCCTTTATAACCTTCCCTGTAAAGTGTGTTCCCTGGTCTGAATTAATCTGCAGCGTGACCCCCCATCGTGGTACTACCTCCTCTGCCATTATTCGTGCTACGGTTGTTCCCGTGCAATCTCTAGTGGCGAATGCTTCAACCCATCCTGTGAATTGATCTATTATTACCAAACAGTGCATTTTCCCTTTGATTTCGGTAGAGGTCCAGTAAACTCTATCTGCACCTTCTCCCATGGGCCTCTTGGTCTCGGCTGATGTCCCCACTTTACCTTGACAGGTTTCCCTATGTTATACTGTTCACATATGGGGCAGTGTCTACAGAATCTGTCCACAGCTTGTTTCATTCCGGGCCACCACCAGCATCGCTGGAGCTTGTTGAACATATTGGATATGCCGGTGTGTTGCCTACCATGGTACATTATACTTAATTCCTGTTGTATACAGCCTGGTGCACATATCTGCTGCTCTTTCCTCCATATTCCCCCGCTCTTTCTCCTGCTCCCCCTCGTTCCCATAGCTGCTTCTGCTCCTGGGGTACTTCCTTATGTAATTTGGATATATCTATATCTTCTGGCAATGCAGCTATAGCAGCTATGTCTATCTGTGTTTTTGGTTTGGTGCTGCTCTTGTTTGCTGCTGCAATCTGTTACTCTACCACTTTTCCGGCTGCACGATCGGCGGCTCTGTTTCCCCTTTCTGTGGGGGAGTTCCCCCTCTGGTGGGCTTTTACCTTCACTACAGCTGTTTCAGTGGGTAGCCCCGAGGCGGCGACCAATTCCTTTACTAATTCCTCATGCTGTATGGGTTTGCCACCTGAGGCAATATACCCCCCTCTACTCCAAGCTGCCACATAATCATACATAGAAGATAGGATGATAGGAGCAGGAGTAGGCCATTCGGCCCTTCGTGCCTGCTCCGCCATTCGATGAGATCATGGCTGATCCTTTAATTCAGTATCCCGTCCCCGCCTTCTCTCCGTAACCCTTAACCCCTTTTGCCCGTAGAAATATATCTAATTCCCTCTTAAATATATTTAATGAGCTGGCGTACACTGCCCTCTGTGGCAATGAGTTCCACAGGTTCACCACTCTCTGAGTGAAGAAATTCCCCCTCATCTCTGTCCTAAATGGTTTAGCCCTTATCCTTAAATTATGTCCTCTAGTTCTGTTCTCACCCGCCAAGGGAAACATTCCTTCTGCATCCAGTCTGTCTAGACCTGTCAGAATTTTATACACTTCTATGAGGTCCCCTCTCAATCTTCTAAACTCCAGTGTGTACATCCCTAAACTACATAGTCTCTCCTCATAGGTCATTCCCGCCATTCCTGGTATCAGCCTGGTGAATCGCCGCTGCACCCCCTCCATGGCAAGAACATCCTTCCTCAGATGAGGCGACCAAAACTGTACACAGTACTCGAGGTGTGGTCTCACCAGTGCCCTGTACAGCTGCAGCAAGGTATCCCTGTTCCTGTATTCTAACCCTTTTGCTATGAAGGCCAGCATACCGTTTGCCTTCTTGACTGCCTGTTGCACCTGCATGCTCGCCTTCAGTGACTGGTGTACAAGAACACCCAGGTCTCTCTGTACTTCCCCCTCTCCCAATCTATTGCCATTTAAATAATAATTTGCCCTCCCGTTCCTGCACCCAAGGTGGATAACTTCGCACTTGTCCACATTATAGTGCATCTGCCATTTATCCGCCCAATCGCCCAGTCTGTCCAAATCGCTCTGGAGCTTCCTGGTCTCTTCCTCTGAGCCCACCCCCCCTCCTAGTTTAGTGTCGTCTGCAAATTTGGAAATGCTGCATCCGACTCCCTGATCCAGGTCATTAATGTAAATTGTGAACAGCTGGGGGCCCAGGACAGATCCCTGTGGTACCCCACTTGTTACTGCCTGCCATTCAGAAAATGAGCCGTTTATTCCAACTCTCTGTTTTCTATCTGACAGCCAGTTCCCTATCCACGCCAAAACTTTCCCCTTTATCCCATGAGCCTCAATTTTCCATGCTAATCTTTTATGTGGGACCTTATCGAAGGCCTTTTGGAAGTCCAGGTACACCACATCTACTGGCTCTCCCCCATCTATTCTACCAGTTACTCCCTCAAAAAATTCCAATAGATTAGTCAAGCACGATTTACCCTTTGTAAATCCATGTTGACTCTGTCCTATCCTGTCCCCATTTGCTAAGTGCTCCACTATTTCATCCTTAATGATGGACTCCAGCATTTTGCCCACAACTGATGTAAGGCTTACAGGTCTGTAATTACCTGCTTTTTCCCTACCCCCCTTTTTGAATAGTGGGGTAACGTTAGCTACCCTCCAATCCATCGGCACTGTTCCCGAGTCTAATGAATTCTGAAAAATCATCCTTAGTGCATCCGCTATCTCTAGGGCCACCTCCTTCAGTACCCTAGGATGCATGTTATCAGGCCCTGGGGATTTGTCCACCTTCAATCCCTTTAGCTTCCTTAACACCATATCCTTAGAGATATTGATTTGCGTCAGTTCCTCCTTTGCCAATGTCCCTATTTTTCCCGATATCCCAGGGAGGTTTTTTGTGTCTTCCTTCGTAAAGACTGACCCAAAGTATGCATTTAGTTGATCTGCCATTTCCTTATTTCCCATTATATATTCCCCCGTATCTGACTGCAATGGACCAACTTTGGTTTTCACCAGTCTTTTCCTTTTGATATACTTATAAAAGCTTTTGGAGTTAGTTTTTATATTTTCCGCCAGCTTGTTTTCGTAAGCTATTTTGCCCCTCTTGATTATGCCCTTTGCCCTCCTTTGCTCTATCTTAAACTGTTCCCAATCTTCCGCTCTGGCGCTTTTTTTGGCTATTTTATACGCCCTATCTTTGAATTTTATGCTGTCTCTAATTTCCCCTGTTATCCACGGTTGAGTCACCTTTTTAGATTTCCTTTTATGCCAGATTGGTATAAACAATTTTTCAAATTTGTCATTCTATCTTTAAATGTTTGCCATTGTTTATCTACCTCCAGTCCTCCCAGGAACGTTGTCCAATCAGACCTACTCAGTTCCCGTCTCATGGCATCATAATTCCCCTTGTTTAAATTCAGGACCTTAGTCTCTGAGTCAATTTCTTCGCTCTCCATTTCGAGTGAGAAATCGATCATGTTATGATCGCTCTGACCCAAGGGTCCCCGTACAACAAGATTACTGATTAGTCCCTTCTCATTGCACAGTACCCAGTCCAATATAGCCTGTTCCCGAGTTGGTTCCTCGACATATTGATCCAGATAACCATCCCTCAAACACTCAAGGAATTCCTCCTCCTCATTATTTTTACTGATTAGGCTAGTCCAATCTATATGTAAGTTAAAGTCACCTATGATGACAGCTGTGCTCTTATTGCACGCTTCTCTAATTTCCCTCGTGATGCCCTCCCTAACCTCTATTTTACTATCATGTACTATGCCAAAGGCACAGCGACTATCGGTATAGATATTCACCCGTTTCCCTGCTGCCAATTTTAATGCTTCTGTCAATGCTGTCAACTCGGCGACCTGTGCTGAACCTGGTAATCTTCCTTCCCTCTGGATGGTGCCATCTCCGGTCACCACGGCCCAACCTGTTCCTGGTGTTCCATTAACATATTTACGGGACCCGTCCACATATAGTTCTAGGTCTGCCTGTGTCAATGGTAATTCCCTGATTCTGTCTACATATTCTGATTCTTCCTCACTGGTGCAACAGTGCTCCTCTCCCTCCATTCCCATCATAGCTGCGGGGTTCTGGCTCATGTCTCTAACTATCTGTATGGATTTATCTTTAGGCAACAGGACAGCCTCCCAAGCAGCCTTCCGGCCGTTTGAGATGTTTTTTAATCGTCCGGTGTTTAACAATTCCACTAGGGTGTGTTGTGTATGTAACACAATATCCCCTGCCATTGCTACAGGTTCACTCACTTTGACTGCCAACTGTGCGCAATCAATCGCGGCAACGCATCTTGGCATACCGGCTACTATTGGGGATCTCCGTGTCGAATAGTAGGCGACGGGTCTCATGTAATCCCCATGCTTTTCTGCTACCACTGCACTGTAATGTCCCCCGTGATTGTGGCAGAAGATATGATATGGCCTCCCAAGGCTGGTGCGGCAGTCAGTGCCTGTTTTAATTTAGTGAGGGCTTCCGCCTGTAACTCTGTCCATTCAATGTGTTCTTCTGCAGCTTTTCCCCCTTTGGTCTGTTCATACAGAGGTGCAGCTAGTTGTGAGAATCCTTCAATAAAGCTTCTGCTATAATTAAATAGTCCCATTACTTGTCGCACTCCCCTTATATTCACAGGTTCGGGCATATCATTTATAGCCCACTTTCGATCCTCTGGCATGGCTCTCTTGCCCATGCTGATGTTATATCCCAGATAGGTTACCTCTGATTTTGCTACTTGAGCTTTGGTGGGGTTTACTTTAAAGCCTGCATCCCGACGAGCTTTCAGAATTTTAGACAAGGCTTTAACATGCCCCTGAGTGTTTGTGGAAGCTATGAGTAGACCAGTCGGGAGCAGTGAGTCGGAGCCCGGTATAAAAACCGGAGAGAGGCGAGGCATACCAACTCAGCAGCGGGGAGAGAGGTAAAAAGTAATCAGTGTGCGTGACGTCACCAGGGAGCAGGTAGGTGATTGGTTGGTGAGTATTTCTCTTTTTTCAATACAAGCTTGAATTCTGCGGTGTTAAATTTCTGTGGTGTAGTGGGGATAGTTGGTAAATAAAGCGCCCTAGAGCATACCTGTAACTGGGGTATTGAATAAATTTTTAAAGAAATTAAAGGGGTAAGTCATGGCAGGAGAGTTCAGACCCGTGCTCTGCTCCTCCTGCTCTATGTGGGTAGTCAGGGATGCTGCCAGTGTCCCTGATGACCATGTGTGCGGGAAATGCATCCAGCTGCAGCCACTTGTAGACCGCATTGCGGCGCTCGAGCTGCGGGTGGATGAATTTTGGAGTATGCGCGATGCTGAAAGGCTCGTGGATAACACGTTTAGCGAGTTGTGCACGCCTCAGGGTAGGGCAGCACAGGGGGTGACCATCAGGCGGAGCAACAAAGGCAGCCAGGTAGTGCAGGGAACCCCTGCGGACATCCCCCTTTCAAACAAGTATACCGCTTTGGATACTGTTGAGGGGGATGACTCACCATGGGAAGGCAACAGCGGCCAACTTCCTGGCCCTGGGGGTGCTCCTGCTGCCCAGGAAGGGGGGAAAAAGAGTGGGAGAGCAATAGTGGTAGGGGATTCTATAGTAAGGGGAACAGATAGGCGTTTCTGTGGCCGTAGACGTGAATCCAGGATGGTTTGTTGCCTCCCTGGTGCCAGGGTCAAGGATGTCACTGAGCGGCTGCAGGGCATTCTGGAGGGGGAGGGAGAACAGCCAGTGGTCGAGGTCCACATTGGTACCAACGACATAGGTAAAAAGAGGGATGAGGTCCTGCAGCAAGAATTTAGGGAGCTAGGTGAAGGATTAAGGAGCAGGACCTCAAAGGTTGTAATCTCTGGATTACTCCCGGTGCCACGTGCTAGTAAGTATAGGAATAGGAAGATAGAACAGATGAATGCGTGGCTAAAGGGATGGTGCAAGGGGGAGGGCTTTAGTTTCCTGGATCACTGGGTCTGCTTCTGGGAAAGGTGGGACTTGTACAAGTCGGACGGTTTACACCTGAACCAGGGGGGAACCAATATCCTTGCGGGGAGGTTTGCTAGCACTGCTGGGGAGGGTTTAAACTAACTTGGCAGGGGGTTGGGGTACAGAGTGGAGCTATAGTAGGGGGTGATTTACGGCCAAATACAGAGGGAAAAACAAGTCAGCTTGGAAGGCAGAGCAAATATGTGAAGGCAAAAGAGAATATGGCAGGGCTGGAAGGCATTTATTTTAATGCAAGGAGTCTTGCAAATAAGGTGGATGAACTGAAGTTGTTGTTGAACACATGGGAGTACGATATTGTTGCTATCACGGAGACATGGTTGAGGGAGGGTCAGGACTGGCAGCTCAATATTCCGGGGTATAGAATCTTCAGGCGAGACAGAGGGGGGTGTAAAAGGGGAGGGGGTGTTGCAATATTAATTAAGGAGTCAATTACTGCTGTAAGGAGGGATGATATATTAGCGGGTTCCTCTAATGAGGCCATATGGGTAGAACTTAAAAACAAAAAGGGGGCAAGCACTTTGCTGGGAGTGTACTATAGGCCCCCAAACAGTCAGGCAGAGATACAGGAACAGATATGTAGGCAAATCTCCGAGAAGTGCGAAAATAATAGGGTAATAATAGTGGGGGATTTCAAATTCCCCAATATAAATTGGGACAGTCAGAGTGTAAAAGGCTTAGAGGGTGCAGAATCCTTAAAGTGCATCCAGGAGAGCTTTTTGAGCCAACATGTAGAAAGTCCTACAAGAGAGGGGGCGGTACTGGACCTAATTCTGGGGAATGTAGCCGGGCAAGTGGTGGAAGTGTCAGTAGGAAAGCATTTTGGCGACAGTGACCATAATTCGGTGAGATTTAAGGTGGTCATGGAAAAAGACAAAGACGGCCCGGAAATAAGGGTTCTAAATTGGGGGAAGGCCGACTTTAATATGATAAGGCAGGATCTGGCCAAAGTGGACTGGGAGCAGCTGCTTATAGGAAAATCCACATCAAAACAGTGGGAGACTTTCAGAAGGGAAATAGAGAGAGTACAACGCCAACATGTTCCTGTAAAGGTCAAGGGTGGGACCAACAGCAAAGGGAACCTTGGATGACAAGGGATATACAAAAATGCATTAGAAATAAGAGGGGGGCTTTTGGAAGTTACAAAAGACTAAAGACAGAAGAAGCCCTAGAGGAGTATAAAAAGTGCAGGGGCATACTTAAAAAAGAAATTAGGAGGGCGAGGAGGGGCCATGAAATAACACTGGCGAGCAAAATAAAGGAAAATCCTAAGATGTTTTATAAGTATATTAAGGGCAAGAGGATAACCAGGGAAAGGGTAGGGCCCATTAGGGACCAAAGTGGCAATCTGTGTGTAGAGCCAGAGGATGTAGGCGGGATTTTAAATGAATTTTTTGCATCTGTGTTCACTATGGAGAAAGACGATGCAGACATAGAAATCGGGCAAGGGGACTGTGACATACTTGAACATATTAGCATCGAGAGGGAGGAGGTGCTAGTGGTTTTAGCGGGCCAAAAAGTGGATAAATCCCCAGGCCCGGACGAGATGTATCCCAGGCTGCTGTGGGAGGCAAGGGAGGAGATTGCAGGGGCTCTGACACTAATTTTCAGAACCTCTCTGGCCACAGGGGATGTACCAGAGGACTGGAGAACAGCTAACGTAGTACCATTATTCAAGAAGGGTAGCAGGGATAAACCAGGGAATTACAGGCCAGTAAGTCTAACATCTGTGGTGGGGAAATTATTGGAAAAAATTCTGAGGGACAAAATTAATCTCCACTTGGAGAGGCAAGGATTAATCGGGGATAGTCAGCATGGCTTTGTCAAGGGTAAATCATGTCTAACAAATCTGATCGAATTTTTCGAGGGGGTGACTAGTGGGGTGGATGAGGGAAATGCTGTGGATGTGGTGTACATGGACTTCAGTAAAACTTTTGACAAAGTCCCGCATAGGAGACTGGTCAAGAAGGTAAGAGCCCATGGGATCCAGGGTGCCTTGGCGCGTTGGAACCTAAACTGGCTGAGTGGCAGG
The DNA here is from genome assembly GCF_052327205.1 of Somniosus microcephalus. Taxonomy (NCBI): domain Eukaryota; kingdom Metazoa; phylum Chordata; class Chondrichthyes; order Squaliformes; family Somniosidae; genus Somniosus; species Somniosus microcephalus. The sequence continues at coordinate 6,014,697 of NW_028225181.1, read as the reverse complement.
AGGCAGAGGGTGATGGTCGAAGGTTGCTTTTGTGACTGGAAGCCTGTGTCCAGTGGGGTACCTCAGGGATCGGTGCTGGGTCCCTTATTGTTTGTGATCTACATAAATGATTTGGATGAAAATGTAAAAGGTATGATCAGTAAGTTCGCAGATGACACGAAAATTGGTGGGGTGGTAAATTGCGAGGAGGAAAGCCTCCGGGTACAGGACAATATAAATGGGTTGGTCAGATGGGCGGAAAAGTGGCAAATGGAATTTAACCCTGAAAAGTGCGAGGTGATGCATTTTGGACGGACAAATAAGGCAAGGGAATACACAATGAGTGGTAGGACCCTAGGAAGTACAGAGGGTCAGAGGGACCTTGGTGTACATGTACATAGATCCCTGGAGGCAGCGGAGCAGGTAGATAAGGTGGTTAAAAAGGCATATGGGATACTTGCCTTCATTAGCCGAGGCATAGAATATAAGAGCAGGGCGGTTATGATGGAGCTGTACAAAACGCTGGTGAGGCCACAGCTGGAGTACTGTGTGCAGTTCTGGTCGCCTCACTATAGGAAGGATGTGATTGCTTTGGAGAGGGTGCAGAGAAGATTCACCAGGATGTTACCTGGGATGGAGCGCCTCAGCTATGAAGAGAGGCTGGACAGGCTGGAGTTGTTTTCCTTGGAGCAGAGAAGGCTGAGGGGGGACCTGATTGAGGTGTACAAAATAATGAGTGGCATAGATAGGGTAGATAAAGAGGAACTTTTCCCCTTAGTGGGGGGGTCAATAACAAGGGGGCATAGATTCAGGGTAAGGGGCAGGAGATTTAGAGGGGATTTGAGGAGGAACTTTTTCACCCAGAGGGTGGTTGGAATGTGGAACTCAATGCCTGAAAGGGTGGTGGAGGCAGGAACCCTCACAACATTCAAGAAGCATTTGGATGAGCACTTGAAATGCCATTGCATACAAGGCTATGGACCAAATGCTGGAAAATGGGATTAGACTGGACAGGGATGGATGGGTGGCGCAGACACGATGGGCCGAAGGGCCTCTTTCTGTGCTGTAAAACTCTATGACTCTATGACTCTATGACTCTATTGTCGACATATTGCAACACAGTGCTGCCGCCCTCCTCTAATTCTCCTTCCTCCAGGGCCTTGGCCATGTGTCGCTGGAATATAGCTGGGCTATTATGGAACCCTTGAGCGACCCTCGTCCAAGTATATTGTTTCCCATCTAGTGTGAAAGCAAATTTCTCTTGCGAGTCTTTGTCCAATGGTATGGACCAGAATCCATTCACAATGTCTAATACAGTAAAAATGTTGTGTTCAGGCATTAGTCCATTAAAAATTTGTAGCAGGGCTTGCTACTATCGTGTATTCCTTTGGGGTCATCTTATTTAGTTCTGTATAATCTATTGTCAGTCGAAATGATGCATCTGGTTTCCTTCCTGGCCATACCGGGGAATTAGTTTCAGATATAGTTTCTGGTAAGATTCCCTGTTTGGTTAATTCCAACACTATGTCCTGTATTGCTGCTTTGACTTCCTCCTTTAAAGGATATTGTTTATGTGGGCGATGCATTGGTCCTGATATTTTCACCAGGGGGGTTTGGACTAATCCACAATCGTGTTTATGTTTTGTCCACACCCCAACATACTCTTTGCATGGGATTGCCCATGATCCCTCCTTATCCCATTCTGGGTCTCTAACTTTAGTTGCCCCTACTCGATCTGCTTTGTTTCCCGGGGCTGCCTGTTTGTTTGACTTATAATCTGGTGGCCAGTACACTTCATTCGCTTTAGGGTCGACTAAAGCTCCTACTTCTCGCAGTATGTCTATCCCTAGGATTGTTCCTTCGGTATTCTCGCATACCCACAACTGTGTAGGGATTATTATACATCCAATTTCTAGTAAAACTGTTTCGCTCTTATAAGCCCTGATTTTTCGTCCACCGATTCCTGCTACATTAATTGAAAGTTTCGTTTGGGACAAGGGTAAGTCTGTCAATGAGATTGTGGCTCCTGTGTCTATTAACATTTTGCACTGCCGGCCCCCTACCAATGCGTTAACAAACATCCTTGGATCCCCCTCCCATTTTCCCCGAGGGCCGCTACCTTTCATTTAATATTCAACTTCTTCATCATGTCTCTCATTTGCCTCACAGTGCAAGCGTCGCCTTCTTCCCCGTCCTCTGAATCAGACCCATGCCGCCTCTCACTTCGGGTATTTTTCCAGTTACTATATTCCCTAAGCTCCCTTTCTTCCCTATCACTTTGTCGCTGTCTTTCCCTATCTCTGTCTCTATCCCTTTCCTCCTGTTCCTCTCTTTCTTCCCTCATCCATCTTTTAAAATCCTCTCTTCGCCCGTCTCCTCCTGGCTGTCCTCTTTGGGGTCCCCGCTTTGGTTTGGCCCCTGGTTTTCCCTTCCTTCCCCTTTCTTCCAGCAGTCTATTCTCTTATGTCCTGGCTTGTTACAATTATAGCAAATTAGTTTTGTATCCGATGCTGATCTGGCAGCCCTTCTCTGCTTCTGTTGGCATTCTTTAACGAAATGTCCCTCCTCTCTGCAAGTACAACAGCTCGTTATTCCCACTGTTTCCTCCTGTTCCCCCAATTCCTCTGCAGCAGCTATCTTAGCCTTTTGCATGTTATCCACTTCTGTCGCCCACCAATTAAATCCTCATAGTTGTTCATTGTAACAACTCCTAATCGTATGGCTGGCTGATGTGCGGGACCCAGTCCGGCTTCAAATGACTGCAGGAAACATTGGTTCTCTGTGGTGGGGTTTCGGATGCCGGAACATCCCACAAACCTTTTCCATTTCTGTTTACTATAGTCTACGGCAGATTCCCCCTTCTCCTGAGTTATATTGGTTATGGCTGCCTAATTTACCGGGGCCTGTCCCATAACCTCTTCCACTGCTCGCTTGAATAACTGGTAGTTTTGGTCTGACTGTTGCGGGGTGAGATTACAATCCAGGCACCAAGTTCCCTCCCTGAAATTCACGGGCAATTGGTCCCAACGGTCATCCGAAATTTTTGCTCGCACCAACTGGTTTACATTTTTATTGTGTAAACTATGACTGATCCTCAATTCCCTCATCTTTTGCCAAAATGGGTAGTTGTTCCCCCGATGTTGCAGCTGGGGCAATTGACCCACCAGCATTTGTCTCTCTAATGGTTTGAAGGGCTGGGAGGTGGTTCGAATTATCTGGGGTCTTGCCGGAACTGCGGGGACCGCTGGAATTTCCGGTTTTCCTCCTACCGCGGGGATCATGGCGGTACCGGGAATCTCTGGGTGTCCTGGGATTACTTCAGTTTTTACCGGGGCCACTTTTACCGTGCGGTCCACCGGATTATAGAGTGGTGGGAAATTATTTTCTTCTGGCCAAGGCAGTGGCTCCGGCCAGTCCCTTTCCTTACTGTCTCCTGCTGTTTCCTCTCCTAACCCACCCCCATCTATATTACCTTTTCCCAGTAGGTTTGGGGAGAGGGACCTACTGCTGGAACTGGCTGCTGCCACCAGGTGTCCCTTTCCTCCTGGTTTGGGAGTTGTAACATCTTTCTCTTCCCTTTCTCCCTTTTCCTTCTGTTTCAACTCATTACATAGTTTCTGGTAACAAGCGAAAACTACCATTCCCCCTTTCCCCTCTTTGTCTTTGGTTTGCCCTCTCCACCAAGCCCGTTGGCTCTCTGCACTGTTTTCGGGATCCCATCCTTTCTTTTTCATATTTTTGATAAGTGTTCGATTCTTGTCCGCTAAATAGCGGGTGACGGAGCCGGGATCTCCCCAAGGGGACGGTCCCTTCTCCTGTATCTCTGCATTCACTTTAGGCATTCTATATAGCTTCCGACTTACTGCTCAATGGTTCTTATATTACCCTGTCACTCACTCACACACACTTATTTTGTGCACACTCGTTCGTCACGGGGTCACGATCCTGTGGTGTTTCGTTACCTACACCTACTTGGTCCTGGCCGTAAAGTGGGACTACGTCCTCTTAATTCGGGCACAGGCTAGGCGTTTAGGATAGACAACCACCCTTGTCCATGTTGGTCACCCCATGACTCCCAAGGATCCACTATTCATAGGAGTTACCGCCCACTTAACCACCTCTTTACCCTAGGGGCCTTGCCGTCGTAACGGCTCTGAGGATTTGGTTTGCCGCCTCCCGGCTTCCTCGTAGGTCTTTATAGCCCAGTTATCTGCCTCTCTGTCCTAGAGGCTTTGCCACCTTCCGGCTCACCAGACCGCACCCCCTTTCTCGAGTCTGTCTCTGCCAACTTTAGTTCTTTTAATCACAGCCTTACCGGATCACACAGTACATTCTGAGCTTTCTAATTTATGGGTGGTAATATAAAACGTACTCACCCTTCTTAGCTGGTCGTTCCTGTGGACCGGTCAGAGTCTGTGATCCTGTTCGTGACGCCAATTGTTCTATCCTGAAAAGTGGACCTGGTGTTGTGCCAGGTCAATACTTAACCCTTTCCCCCTCCGAGCGAACTAAGTGATATTCAAAGTCGACGCTTAGCTTTGGTACAGATGACAGACTTCGAGTGAAGGATGGTTCAAAAGGGTCTTTATTCACAGGCCTGGGGAGAACCTTCTGAGACCCCTCACAGATCTGACTCCACCGATTCCCTAGCAACAATCACAGTTATACAAAAATCAAAACCCTGCCCTAGGGGCGGGGATAAAGCTTATCAGCATATACAGAGTTATAGCTAAATGCCAATTATAAACCATGACATTTCATCTGGGAGGACTGGAGGTAGATAAACAATGGCAAACATTTAAAGATAGAATGACAAAATTGCAAAAATTGTTTATACCAATCTGGCATAAAAGGAAATCTAAAAAGGTGACTCAACCGTGGATAACAGGGGAAATTAGAGACAGCATAAAATCCAAAGATAGGGCGTATAAAATAGCCAAAAAAAGCGCCAGAGCGGAAGATTGGGAACAGTTTAAGATAGAGCAAAGGAGGGCAAAGGGCATGATCAAGAGGGGCAAAATAGCTTACGAAAACAAGCTGGCGGAAAATATAAAAACTAACTCCAAAAGCTTTTATAAATATATCAAAAGGAAAAGACTGGTGAAAACCAAAGTTGGTCCATTGCAGTCAGATACGGGGGAATATATAATGGGAAATAAGGAAATGGCAGATCAACTAAATGCATACTTTGGGTCAGTCTTTACGAAGGAAGACACAAAAAACCTCCCTGGGATATCGGGAAAAATAGGGACATTGGCAAAGGAGGAACTGACGCAAATCAATATCTCTAAGGATATGGTGTTAAGGAAGCTAAAGGGATTGAAGGTGGACAAATCCCCAGGGCCTGATAACATGCATCCTAGGGTACTGAAGGAGGTGGCCCTAGAGATAGCGGATGCACTAAGGATGATTTTTCAGAATTCATTAGACTCGGGAACAGTGCCGATGGATTGGAGGGTAGCTAACGTTACCCCACTATTCAAAAAGGGGGGTAGGGAAAAAGCAGGTAATTACAGACCTGTAAGCCTTACATCAGTTGTGGGCAAAATGCTGGAGTCCATCATTAAGGATGAAATAGCGGAGCACTTAGCAAATGGGGACAGGATAGGACAGAGTCAACATGGATTTACAAAGGGTAAATCGTGCTTGACTAATCTATTGGAATTTTTTGAGGGAGTAACTGGTAGAATAGATGGGGGAGAGCCAGTAGATGTGGTGTACCTGGACTTCCAAAAGGCCTTCGATAAGGTCCCACATAAAAGATTAGCATGGAAAATTGAGGCTCATGGGATAAAGGGGAAAGTATTGGCGTGGATAGGGAACTGGCTGTCAGATAGAAAACAGAGAGTTGGAATAAACGGCTCATTTTCTGAATGGCAGGCAGTAACAAGTGGGGTACCACAGGGATCTGTCCTGGGCCCCCAGCTGTTCACAATTTACATTAATGACCTGGATCAGGGAGTCGGATGCAGCATTTCCAAATTTGCAGACGACACTAAACTAGGAGGGGGGGTGGGCTCAGAGGAAGAGACCAGGAAGCTCCAGAGCGATTTGGACAGACTGGGCGATTGGGCGGATAAATGGCAGATGCACTATAATGTGGACAAGTGCGAAGTTATCCACCTTGGGTGCAGGAACGGGAGGGCAAATTATTATTTAAATGGCAATAGATTGGGAGAGGGGGAAGTACAGAGAGACCTGGGTGTTCTTGTACACCAGTCACTGAAGGCGAGCATGCAGGTGCAACAGGCGGTCAAGAAGGCAAACGGTATGCTGGCCTTCATAGCAAAAGGGTTAGAATACAGGAACAGGGATACCTTGCTGCAGCTGTACAGGGCACTGGTGAGACCACACCTCGAGTACTGTGTACAGTTTTGGTCGCCTCATCTGAGGAAGGATTTTCTTGCCATGGAGGGGGTGCAGCGGCGATTCACCAGGCTGATACCAGGAATGGCGGGAATGACCTATGAGGAGAGACTATGCAGTTTAGGGATGTACACACTGGAGTTTAGAAGATTGAGAGGGGACCTCATAGAAGTGTATAAAATTCTGACAGGTCTAGACAGACTGGATGCAGAAGGAATGTTTCCCTTGGCGGGTGAGAACAGAACTAGAGGACATAATTTAAGGATAAGGGCTAAACCATTTAGGACAGAGATGAGGGGGAATTTCTTCACTCAGAGAGTGGTGAACCTGTGGAACTCATTGCCACAGAGGGCAGTGTACGCCAGCTCATTAAATATATTTAAGAGGGAATTAGATATATTTCTACGGGCAAAAGGGGTTAAGGGTTACGGAGAGAAGGCGGGGACGGGATACTGAATTAAAGGATCAGCCATGATCTCATCGAATGGCGGAGCAGGCACGAAGGGCCGAATGGCCTACTCCTGCTCCTATCTTCTATGTATCTATGTATCTATGTATCTTCTTGGCCCACAAATCCCACATTTCTGTTATCAGTTGGTCCCGTCACCTCCTGTGACTGTGGGCCTCATCTTAATTGCTCTACAACCATCCATTTGCCCATAGCCAGGTGGTTTTGCTTGTTAGATGTTTTCTTAAGGTAACAGTCCTCGTTAAGGCGTGCAAAGCACAGACTTTTGGCCTCATCATGGGTTACCTCTGCAAAGCAAGCACATTCTGATTAGTCCCACCATCCTTTGAAGAATGGAAACAGGTTGTGATTTACAACAAACAAATTCTTAGGTGCGTTATCTCGCATATGCGTTGCCTCGGCTGGCCAAACAGACAACCTCCTGAACCTTCCCATGAGTTGTTCTGCAGGTTAATCTCTCAGCATTTGATGTCAATTAATCATGTTTTAAAACTTAGCTGGGTGAATGCAATATACAGACCTCTATATCGTTTAACTCAGGGTAGGGATTAGCCCATTATCTCCACCTTGTACATTGGTGCTGCATTATACATATTCTAACATAAAAACTAAATTATACATATTCTAACATAAAAACTAATGTATAATAGTAATTTGGCTACTTCAATTTACGAGGGAGAATGAATAGGTGGACATTGGAAAATGAGACTGGTAATGAGACAAGTGCATTTAAAACAAAAGGAGATGTATTAAGTAAATGAATCAAACTGAAAGACGTGAACAACCCTGGTCTGTTTGGATTGCATCCACGCATTTTAAAATAATCTAGGGAAGAGATAGTACAGGCATTAATACACATATTTTATAATTCGTTAGAAAATGGTTTAGTGCCAGACGACTGGTGGACAGCTAACATAATACCGAAATTTAAGAAGGGGGATGGGACCGTACATGTTCATTGATTTATAGACCAGTCAGCTTAACATCAGTGGTAGGAAAAATCATTGAATCCCTTTTAAAGGAGAAAAGAGAAGGACATCTAGAAACCATAAATATAGTAATTAATAGTCAGCATGGATTTCAAAAGGGAAAGTCTTGCTTGATCAACCTCGTTGAATTTTTTGAAGAGGTAACAGTGGGTAGACAAGGGTAATGAGGTAGATGTAATTTACCTACATTTTCTAAAAGGGTTTTGATAAGTTCATAGAGAAATAGTATCATAGAGTCATAACGGCACAGAAGCAGGCCATTCGGCCCATCGAGTCAGCGCCAGCTCTCTGCAGAGAAATCCAGCCAACCCCATTCCCCCGCTCTATCCCCGCAGCCCTGCAAGTTTATTTCCCTCAAGTGCCTATCCAGTCTCCCCTTGAAAACATTGAGTGTCTCCGCTTCCACCACTTCCGTCTGCAGCGAGTGCCAGGTCCTCACCACTCGCAGTATAAAAATGTTCTTCCTCAAATTACCCCGTAACTCTTCCCCAAAACCTTAAATCTATGTCCCCGACTCCTTGTACCATTAACAAGTGGGGACAGCCTTTCCACATCCAGCCTACCCAAACCCGTCATAATCTGGTGCACCTGTATGAAAACAGCCCTCAACCTCCTTTGCTCTAATGAAAACAAATCCAGCTTCTCCAACTTGTCCTTGTAGCTAAGATCCCCCAATCCCGGAACCATTCTGGTAAATCTCCTCTGCACCCTCTCAAGGGCCTTCACTTCATTCCTAAAGTGTGGTGATTAAAACTGGATGCAATATTCCAGTTGTGGCCTAACCAGCACTTTATAAATGTTTAGCATAACTTCTCTACTTTTGTAGTCAATACCTCTAATTATGAAGCCCAAGATCCCATATGCTTTGCTAACCACTCCCTCAATAGCTCCGGCCATTTCCAGGGACCTATGCACATTAATCGCAGGTCCCTCTGTCACTATAATATAGTTCTGCCTATGTAGAGGACTGAATGTCAGAAGTGGATTTCGAACCCCAGGGAGCCTGCGATCTGAATGTACAACCTTTGCCCGCATGGCCATCCTGTAGACTAATAAATAAGGTCAAAGGCGGCGGAGTCAGGCGAAAATTAGCAGAAAGGATAGCTAGTATTATGTCCGTGTATAATTGAGACACGGATTGCAGGAGTTGATTATAACAAGTCTTTACTAAATGGAGACAACCTGGAAACTGAAACTACAGAAGCCTGCTAGGGCCTTTTATACAGGGGTGGTCACTGCCGGTACTGCAGTCTGAGACCAGTTATTCCCTTAAAGGTACTTACACAACAATTCCTCCCCTTTTAGATAAACATTCATTTAACAACAAAATAATAAATAATTACAATTACAATTACGGTTGCTAGATACATTGGTTGAAGTTAAGCAATTATAAGTTCAGTCTTTGAGGAGGCTTCCTGATTCTGTCTGGATAATGCCTCTTTGGGATATCAGGTTCTTCTGGCAAGGTTGAGTCAGGATCAATGTCGTTGTTTGGTTAGTCTGCTTCCAATATCACCGATTCTGCGGTAGATGCAATTGGTACTCTGGTTTCATCGCCAGGTGTATCAGATCGTGGTGTGGAGTTGACGTTTTCCAGTGACTCTAGAATCTGGTCAGCATGGCGTTTTACAATGCTCTCCCCAACGTCCACGGTATACATTAGAGGTCCTTGCCATGTACAGATCGTTCCTGGCTGCCATTTCTCTGTGCGGTAGTCCCGGGCCAAAACTGGTTGACCTATCTTAAAACTCCTGGTCGGCCTATCATTCATATTCTGAAACTGCCTGTTCTCCACATCTCTTCTGATGTTTGGCTTAACCAAATCCAAGCGGCATCGTAGTCTTCGATTGAAGAACATCATGGCTGGAGTTTGGTTGGTATCCGCATGTGTCGCATTCCGGTAGGCAAACAAGAAGTTATCCACCTTGTGTTGTAGGGGTATGTCTTCATTACACATTGCCTTGATAGCCTTCTTGAATGTTTGAACAAACCTCTCGGCCAATCCATTAGTGGCTGGATGACATGGGGCAGATGTGTAATGCTTAACACCATTGTTCTTTAAGAACCTCCGGAACTCTTCAGTCACAAACTGTTGTCCATTGTCAGAGCAAATCTATTCAGGCTGTCCATTCCTGGCGAATATGGTTCATAAGACTGTGTTAGTTTTTTCTGTGGTGGTTGAGGATATTTTTATTACCACTGGCCACTTTGAATGTGCATCCACCGCAATTAAAAACATCGAGTTCATAAAGGGACCAGCAAAGTCAATGTGCACCCTTTGCCATTGAGATGAGGGCCACTCCCATGGATGTAGAGGGGCTTGTGGTGGGGCGTTTTGGACCTTCTGGCATCCTGTACAGCTCTTGGCCATCTCTTCGATTTCTCTATCGATTCCTGGCCACCAGACAAACGCTCTGGCTAAGTTCTTCATTTTTACCCCTCCCAGATGACCCTCATGAAGCTCATTGAGCACTTTATCCTTCAATTTAGGTGGAATTACTACTCTGGATCCACACATCAAGGTTCCTCTGCACACTGACAGCTGTGCTCTTCTCGGCGAGAATGCTGGCAGCAGTGGTTCGCCATGTGCTGGTCTTCCCTTCACCGTTAAATCGTAGACCCAGGAGAGTGTCGGGTCATTTCGTGTTTCCTTTTCTATGTTTGCATTCGTCACAGGGTGACATTCGACTATAGTCGAGTGGAATAACTCCACTGGATCCACTGCCAGTTCTTCTTCCACCGTCGGCAAAGGTAGGTGCGACAATCCATCAGCATTCCCATGCTGTTTAGTTCCTTTGTACTCGATGCCATATTGGTGTGCCCCTAGGAAAAAGGCACACCTCTGTAGCCGTCATTATCGGTACGCCCTTCTGAGTGTTGAAAATGGAGTTGAGAGGTTGATGATCAGTTAGTAGAGCAAATTTCTGACCGTGCAGGTAATGATTGAACTTCTTCACCCCCCACACAAGGCTGAGGGCCTCTCTGTCAATCTGGGCGTAGTTACGCTCGGCTGAAGTTAACGAGCGTGACGCAAAAGCTATCGGCCTCTCTGAACCATCAAGGAATTTATGTGACAGTACCGCCCCAATGCCGTAGGGAGACGCATCACATGCCAGTCTTATCGGTAGTGATGGGTTGAAGTGAGCCAATACTTCTCTTGAAGTGATTAGGTCCTTACTCTTCTGAAAGGCCCGCTTACATTCATCGCTCCATTTCCATGCTACTCCCGTTTGTAGTAGGGCATTCAGTGGATGCAGAATTGTGGACAAATTCGGCAAAAACTTATGGTAGTAATTCACCAATCTGAGGAATGACCTCAGTTGCGACACATTTTCAGGCGCTGGAGCCTTAACTACCGCTTCAATTTTGTCAGGGGACTTATGCAACCCCTCTTCATCAATCACGTGGCCACAATACGATATCCGTTTCTTAAAAAACTCGCACTTGGGGCGATTGGCTCATAGCCCATGTTCACGTAGTCTAGTCAGCACCTGCTCTAGGTTGGCCAGGTGTTCACTGTCACCTTCACCTGTCACTAGGATGTCGTCCAAGTAACACTGAGTCCCCGGAATCCCTTGCAGGACTGGTTCCATCACTCTTTGCCATATTGCCGGAGCTGATGCTACTCCGAATACCAGTAGATTATACTGGTAAAGACCTTTGTGAGTGTTTATCGTGAAATACTTCCTAGAGGATCCTTCAACCTCCATCTGCAAATATGCCTGTGCTAGGTTAATTTTTGTAAAACGCTTCCCTGCAGATAGTGAGGCGAAGATATCTTCTATCCTTGGAAGAGGATATTGTACTGTGTGAAGGACTGGGTTCACTGTCACCTTGAAGTCCCCACAGATGCGAACCTTCCTTGGCTCCTCAGACTTATTATTTAACGTTTTCTTCATGACAGGAACGATGGCTGTCACCCACTCGCTCCAGTCTACCTTAGATAACACGCCTGCATTCTCCAGATTCTCCAGCTCTGCCTCGACGGCTGGGCGAATTCCATATGGTACCGGTCTTGCTTTGAAAAACTTGGGAATTGCAATCTCTTCTATTTTTATCGAGGCGGCTACGCCTTTAAGAGTGCCCAGTTCTTGTTGAAATACCTCTTTAGCGTCAGCTAAGATTGTTGACAATCGTCCAGGAGTGACGTCGTCATCCTTTTTACCAGCCACCGTCAGTGCCTGAATGGAGTGCCAGTCTAAACTTATCTTTCTGATCCATTCACGTGCCAATAATGGTGGTACACCATCTTGCAGAATGTAGAGATACAACTTCCGTATTTTCTTGCCGTTGTATTCGACAGGCACCCTTATTTTTCCTCTGAGTTATACTTTTTGCCCCGTATATATCCTCAAGACAATGGATGTCTCTCTCAAGGGTATGTATGAGAATAGCCGCTCACAGTCTCGTCGATTCATGATGGTTAGAGCTGATCCTGTATCCAATTCCATTTTGACTTGGGACCCTGCTATCGTGAGGGTGACCCAAATGATTCGGTGATCCTCTTTTGCGATTACGTTGTGAAGTTTGAGACAGCTTAGTCTCTTGTTCCCGGATTCACTATCGTTCATCTGGTCTTCGGAACTACTGTCCGTCATCTTTTGTACTTTCCTGTACGGTTCCTTAGTAGCCTTTTTGTTGTCATTGGTCTTCTTCCCAGACCTGCAAACTCGTGCAATGTGTCCCATCTTTCCGCATTGCCTGCATATTTTGTCCTTGGACCAGCAGTCCTTCTGGTCATGCTTTGTTCTGCCGCAGCGATAACATTTTGCAAATCCCCGTGTCATTTCGTGGGTGCCGTATTCCTGTGGCTTTTGTTGTATTTCCGCAGCTCCCCTTGCTGCTGCTTCGTACGATACTGCCACACTGAAAGCCTTATCTAGCGTCAGCTCTTTCTCTGAGAGTAACCTCTTCTGGGTTCCTTCACTCAGGAGTCCACAGACAAATTTGTCCCGTAAGGTATCTGCCAGTCCTGCTCCGAACTGGCAGTGCTTTGATGGCTTGCGTAGTTCCGTAAGGTAATCAGCATTGCTCTCATTTTTATGCTGATTTCTCCTGTGGAATTTAAATCTTTCTGCTATCAGCAGCGGTGTAGGATTTAGGTGTTTCTGTAGGATAGCAACAATTTCGTTAAAACTCGTCGCCTTCGGTTTGGCTGGAGTAATCAGGTCCCGCAATAGGCCGTACGTTCTTTTGCCCATTAAATTTAGCAATACCGATGTCTTTTTCTCATCGACTATTTTGTTTGCCTCGCAATATACCTCGAATCTTTCCACATACGTGGTCCAGTCTTCTATTGCATTATTGAAGGCAGTGATATCGCCAGTCTTTGGCATCTTGGAAATCTAAGATGGCGCCTCCCGCACTTTTCCTTCGTCCCCGATGGATCAAAATGGTGCCTCCCGCGCTTTTCCTTCTTCCCTGCCGAGTTAAGATGGCGACTCCCGCGCTTTCCCGCCGCTGCTGCTGCTGCCAACGCTGTTGCTGGTGATTATATTTATTTTACTATCCTGTAATGGCGACGCCCTATGGTCTTCGTGCCTCCCTGATCGCTGCTGCCAACGCCGCTCTCCGCGGTATTTTTATTTTTCTATCGCGCTTCAATATTTGCTCCGTTAATTGAAGAACCATTCCCGTCATGGAGCGGACCCTCTGGGACACTTCCCTCCCTCTTCTTAGGTCCGAAAGCTGCCCGGCTTCGAAGCACCAGCCGCGCCCTGTGTGCTCCACCCTCTCTCTCTCTCTTTGCTTCCCGACTCGCTGCCCAGCCCCGTTGCAGAGCCACCCGATCGAGCTCTAGCCCGCCACAGCCCAGGAAGGATCAGTGCACTTCCTGCCACCAGCTCGATTAGCTGGGAAACCACAGACTGGGGAACCAAGCCTGGCTCTCGAGAGTCTCTCCTGCAACTTTTCAATCCGATGATTTGGAAGGCGGTTGCCCACGGTCGACGCCCGTTTCTCGAGTTTCTTTGGATTATTTATTTTTTTTCTTCTGGCTTTGACCTTCAATAACGTCGTCTGAGGTGCTGCGGAGTTGCAGGTAAGTTTGTTTCTTACTCGTCACCAGTATTATGTCCGTGTATAATTGAGACACGGACTGCAGGAGTTGATTATAGCAAGTCTTCACTGAATGGAGACAACCTGGAAACTGAAACTACAGAAGCCTGCTAGGGCCTTTTATACAGGGGTGGTCACTGCCGGTACTGCAGTCTGAGACCAGTTATTCCCTTAAAGGTACATACAAAACAGCTAGCTGGGTTGAAGACAGAAAGCAGAGAGTAGATGTAAAAGTAACTATTCACAGTGCCAGAAGGTGGGGTGTAGTGTTTCACAATGATCAGTGCTGGGATCACTGCTGTTCTCAACTTACATTAACAATTTAGACTTTGGAACCAGAAACACAATTTCTAAATTTGTGGATGACACCAAATTGGGGTGGAGAAGAATTACTGAGGAGGACTGCAACAAATTACAGGAGTCCATTAATCAACTTGCAGAATGGGCATATAATTGGCAAATGAAGTTCAACACAGATAAATGTGAGGTATTACATTTTGGTAGGAAGAATAGGGTGGTCACCTACTACTTGGAGGGTGCGAGTTTAGGTGTGGTAGAGGACCAAATGAATCTCGGAGTCCAAGTAAACAAATCACTAAAAGTTCCGTCACAGGTTAGCAAGACCATAATAAAAGCAAACCAAGCACTAGAGCATAACATAAGAAGAAAAGGAATAGGAGCAGGAGTAGGCCATTTGGCCCTTCGAGCCTGCTCCGACATTCAATAAGATCGTGGCTAATCTTCTACCTTATCTCCATTTCCTGCATTCTCCCCATATCCCTTGATTCCCTTAACATTCAAAAATATATCGATCTCTGCCTTGAATAAACTCAACGACTGAGCCACTCTCTCTCTCTTTGTCTACTGCGTGCTTCCCCGCGACTGTCTCCCTGCATCTATGCCCCATCATCTGTCTTCACGTCTGCCACTCTCCCATCTGACGGCAGAGCTTGTCTCTCTCTCTCTCTCTCTCTCTGTCTTCCCTGACAGGCTTCCCCGTTCTGTTTCCAGGTCTGTCTCTCTCATCCATCTCTCTCTCATTCTATCTCACCCCATCTCTGTCACCATCATCTGCCTCACTTTCTGTCTCCACCAGGTCTGTCTCTCTCTGTCTCTCCCCACGTCTGTCTACCATCTGTCTCCATCCTTCGGCCTTCCCTGTCCAGCTCTCTTTCACTGTGAATCCTGTCGTCTGTCTCCCCAGATTGTCTCCCCACCATCTCTGATTCTGTCTCCGTATCTGTCTCCCTGCCTGCTTACCTTCTTTCTCACACTCTCTTTATCTATCCCCTGGCCCAGTTGTCTCCCCATTTAACTCCCATGTCTGTCTCTTTCTCAGTCACCTGCATTATTCTCTCTCTCTCTCTGTCTTCCCCGTCTTTCTCCTCAAATTTCTCCCAGTCTGTCTCCCCCATCCGTCTCCCCGCTATCTGTCTCACAAGCTGTCTCTCTATCTTTTTCACCCCATCTCACTCTCACTCTATGTCCCTCCAGTCTGTCTCCCCGTCTGACTCACACTGCCTTTCTCTTTATCTGTCTCCATTTTTTGTTTCTCTCTCTCTCTCTGTCACACCCGACTGTCTCCCCATGTTTCCCCACGTCTCCCTCTCTCACTCTCTCCCCACCACGCTCCCTGCTTCCCGCCGCTTCAGTATATCCCCAGTTATCACCACCAGTCTCCCTGCCCCGTCCATATCAATCCGCCCACTGGTCTGTCTCTCACTCTATCGGTCTCTTCCCCATCAGCAAACCACTTCTGTCTCTGTCTCTCTATCTGAGTCTCCCGCGACTGTCTGCACATTCTGTCTCTTTCTGTCTCTCCCTCTTTCTCACTTCTTCTGTCAGCCCAGCTTCAGTCTCCCCCGCCAGTCTATCTCTCCTTCTGTAAATCAAGCATCTGTCACCCCATCTAAGTTCCTGTCTGTCTATCTCATTCTGTCTCAATCCAGTCTGGTCTATTTCTGTCTCCCTGTCAGTCTCTTCACTCTCTCTTTGTCTCACTTCCGTCATTCTCTCCCTTCTGCCTCCTCCCGTCTGCTTGCACAATCTTTCTCCCTGTGTCACCTACCATTTGTGGTCGCCCAGACTGTCTTCATCTGTCTCTCACCCCCATCGGTCTGTCTCTCCCACCGAGCCTGGGGCTGTTGCTCTCTCTCTAACTCCCACCATCTTTCTCTCTATCTGTCTCCCACAGCTTACAACACTGGCAGCTACCCGACAATGTCGAAAACTGCCCAGGTGTGTCCTGTCCACAAAAAGCATGACAAATCCAAACCTGCCAATTACTGCCCCATCATTCTACTCTCAATCATTTAAAGTGATGGAAGGTCTCATCGATAGTGCTAGGAAGTAGCACTTACTCACCAATAACCTGCTCACCGAAGCTCAGTTTAGGTACCGACAGGTCCACTCGGTTCCAGGCCTCATTTCAGCCTAAGTACAAATGTGGACAAAGGAGTTGAATTCCAGCGGTGAGGTGAGAGTGACTACCCCTGAAATCAACGTCGCACTTGACTGAGTGTGGCATCAAGGAGCACCAGTAAACATGAAGTCAATGGGATTCGGGAAGAAAAATCTTCCCTTGCTGGAGTCATAACTAGCACAAAGGAAGATGGTTGTGGTGGTTGGAGGTCAATCATCACAGCCTCAGGACATCACTGCAGGAGTTCCTCATGGCAGTGTCCTAGGCCAAACCATCTTCAGCTGTGAAGGTGTAATAGGGTTCGTGCGAAATTGCTGTGCTTAAGAAAAACAGTTCTTGAAACCATATCAATCTAAAACAGTTTTTGAAACTACATCAATCTAAAACAACATTGTGTGCAAATTATGTATATGAACAGCCACCCCCGGACAATTGAATAATGTGTAACCTTTAAATTGATTGGATCTCCGAGGAGATGTGGCAGCTAAAGGGTGTGTATAAACATGTGGGCCTAGAAATTCAGTATAGCCACTTTTGGGGCGGTAAAGTCGGGCGGCCGCTAAAGTTTGCGCCCGCCGGAAAGTGGAGGGCAGCTCGCCGAAATTCATTAGCTTTGGCCAAGGAGTTTGCTCGAGCGCTAAAACTGGCGATGCACGGCTATCCTTAGGCGCTAAGCCGGCGGTGCAGACTGATACCGCCTGATTGACAGCAGACACCCTGGCGCCGGCCAGCTCTTAAAGGGGGAAGGGTCGACTTGGTCTGCTGCCATGCCCTGGATACTGCAGCCCTCCAGCTAGGCCTAAACACTGCTGCTGGAGAGAAATAGCGCCAGGAAGGATGCAGAGGGCCCGTGAGCGAGCGCAGCACTTCTCTGGCCATGATTTAAAGGTGCTGGTTAGGGCTTTGGAGAAGAGAAGCCATATCTTGTTCCCGGACAGTGGCAAGAAGCCTCCCAACAGGGTGTACAGGAGAGCCTGGAGGGATATCGCCCAGAGGGTCACAGCCACCTGCGATGTCCCCCGGACTGTTGTCGAATGCCGGAAAAAGTTTAACGACCTCACTCGGATTGTCAGGGTGAGTACCCTTTCCAGTGTCCTCCTCATCCTTGCATGTGCACCTCACATTATGGGCAAAGGGACCTCAAAGGCTTAATAGCCAGCCCTCATCCAGCAGCTATGGCACTGGCATGAACAGCAATTGCACTTTCTGCACTTTACACACTGGCCAAGCTATTCGACCATGGGAGGCAGTGCACACAACAACAGGGCACCACACTGGCCAAGCTATTCGACCATGGGAGGCAGTGCACACAACAACAGGGCACCACACTGTACTTAGAGGCCGTCCTTTCTCTTGCAGGCCAAGCTGGCCCAGAGTCTGAAGAGCCGGACTGTCACCGGAGGAGGCCATCCCCAGTTCCAGCAGCTCAGTGACCTGGAGGAGCACGTGGGTCGACTCATGGGTGCCCGGGTGATTGGCCCCATTGCAATTGGGGATGCCGATCCTGTGCTGGGCCCCAATGGTAAGGACATGACCTTTTGGACCTCTCTCGTTCCCCTTGCGCTTCAGATCTACATCCTTTGCCACTGTCCGACAAATGCGCAGAATGCCAGCACTCATGCCTCCCTCGCTGATGCCCTCTCCTCACTCTAAAGCTACTCTTGTGCCTTCCTGCTTTCAGCTGGTGAGGAAGAGGTCCCTGAAGCTGCCAGTGAGAGTCCCTCGGAAGAGGAGGACGAGGAGGAGCAAGAGGAAGGCGGCCCATCGGGGGAACCCTCATCCGCACCAGGGAATGGCAACAGAGGGGACACACCTTCCCTGGAGGAGAGCCAGGGGGAAGTGTTGCAGGGGGTGTAGCTCCTGTGCCCAGTGGCGTCCAGCCATGCGGGAAGGGTCGGGCAGCACGGCTGCCTTCTCCCCAGAGGGGGGAAGTGTTGCAGGGGAGTGTAGCTCCTGTGCCCAGTGGCGTCCAGCCATGCGGGAAAAGTCGGGCAGCAAGGCTGCCTTCTCCGCAGAGGGGGGAAGTGCTCCAGCAGAGTGTAGCTCCTGTGCCCAGTGGCGTCCAGCCACGCGGGAATAGTCGGGCAGCACGGCTGCCTTCTCCCCAGAGGGGGGAAGTGTTGCAGGGGAGTGTAGCTCCTGTGCCCAGTGGCGTCCAGCCACGCGGGAAGGGTCGGGCAGCTCGGCTGCCTTCTCCCCAGAGGCGGGAAGTGTTGCAGGGTAGTGTAGTTGCTGGGCCCAATGGCGTGCAGCCACGCAGGAAGGGTTGGGCAGCTCGGCTGCCTTCTCCCCAGAGGGGGGAAGTGTTGCAGGGGAGTCTAGTTGCTGGGCCCAGTGGCGTGCAGCCACGCAGGAAGGGTCGGGCAGCTCGGCGGCCTTCTCCCCAGAGGGAGAGTCCGGCCTCCAGTCCGGAGACGGTCCTCGCCCAGGAGTTGCGCCTCCTTGACCAAATATCCGTGGACTCGGATCGTCGGCACACCGAGTTCATGGGGGTTGTTGCACGGTTGCCTGAGGCCATTGAGTCCCTGGCTCATAGTGTGTCCGATTTCGGGGCCTCACAGGCCAGGGGTTTCGAACAACTCGTGGCAGCACAGGCCAGGGGTCTCGAACAATTCGGGGCATCACAGGACGCGAGTCGGGCCAAATTGAGGGCAGCACAGGACGCGAGTCGGGCTGAATTCAGGGCAGCACAGGACGCGAGTCGGGATGAATTCAGGGCAGCACAGGCAGCGAGTGGACAGTTGATCAGTGGTGCCGTGCAGTCACTGGCTGGTCTGATGCGGGCACAGACCAGGGCAGTACGGGCACTCACTGCTGCCACACTCGCTGTGCCAGGCAGGCATCGCCAGGGCACCCGCCGCGCTGCAGCAGCACAGCGGTCTGGCCTTCACCAGATTGCTACGCTTGCTGCAGTGCCAGCCCGGCCGAGTGCCAGTGTCTCAGGTGAGCAGCGAGCACCTGGCATCAGCCAGCTTGCCCCCATTGCTGCAGCCGCCACTGCCACTCCCCCAGCGAAGCTGCGACGAGCTGCTGGAGGGACTGACGCTGCCCAGCCACAGCTGCAGCAGTCAGCAGCCGGCAGCCGGCCCCTCGAGGGCCAGAGTTCGTCTAGGCCGACCCCCAAGGGCATCTGCCGTCATGCAATGTGCCCCTCAGGAGCCTTCCCCCAGCCTTGCAGCACCCATAGGGCCCAGGTTGAGGCAGAGCAGCAGGTCGGCCAGGGGCCCGAAAAGCCTGGACAAGGACTCGCCCTCTCGGCACACAAAGTAGAGTGTGTTGGCAAATGTTTTTTTATATGGGGGTGGTTGTGTTGTCTATGGGGGGGGTTCTTTTGGTAAGGCCGAGGATGAAGGCCATTTGGATGGACAAGTTTTGTTATTCCTCCCCAGGTTGTGGGAGTGAGATATGTTTTTGACTGTTTTTTGGGGGTGTTGTCTGTTTTTGGGTTTCATGTGGGAAGGGCCCTGAGTTTGTTCAATAAAGCTTTTTCTTTATTCAGCTTGTCCATGTGTGATGTTTCAAGTGGTTGTTGCATTAACCGGCTGAGGGCTTGCGGAGCGGCTGCATTCATGTGCCTTCATTGCCACAAGCCATCCCAGACAGGGGGCCTGGAAGTGTCGTTCAATAAGCCGCCGACGGACGGCCCTTGGACCTTGTGGCTCCCTCCTGGGCTGGTACTCCTCCTCCTCCTCCTCCTCCTCCTCATGGTCCTCCTGCTCGTCCTCCTGAGGTGGTGGTCCAACGTTAGGTGGCAGTGCCTGAGTCCTGCGGATAGCCAGGTTGTGCAGCATGCAGCAAACGACGACGAACTGGGAGACTTATCCGGCGAACACTGCAGAGATCCACCGGAGCGATCTAGGCAGCGGAACCGTTGCTTGAGGATGCCAATCGTTTGCTCTATGATGTTCCTTGTGGCTTGATGGCTTTCATTGTATGCCTCCTCAGCCGGGGTCCTGGGCGCGCGGAGCGGGGTCATGAGCCATGTACACAAAGGATAGCCTTTGTCCCCAATAAGCCATCCTCTTGGGGGAGGCTGTGCCTGGAATATGTCAGCCACAGTAGTCTGGCGCAGGATAAATGCATCGTGGCTGCTGCCTGGAAAGCGGGCATTGACAGCTAGGATACGCTGCCTGTGGTCACACACCAGCTGTACATTGAGGGAATGGTAGCCCTTCCGGCTGCGGTAATCTTCGGCATTGTCGATAGGTGCCCGCAAAGCCACATGCGTGCAGTCAATGGCGCCCTGCACCATGGGGAAGTTGGCGATCCTCGCAAATCCGACTGCACGCTGCTCCTGCCTCTCTAGGGTCATGGGGAAGGAGATGAATTGGTGTCTCCTTGTGAAAAGGGCATCGGTGACCTGCTGGATGCAGCGATGCACGGCGAACTGGGAGATGTTAGCTATGTCCCCAGCAGCGGCTTGGAAGGTGCCGCTTGCATAAAAGTTCAGAGCCACCGTGACCTTCACTTCCACCGACAGAGACGTCCTGCACATCAGCTGTGGACGCAGATCTCTGTGAAGCAGCTGGCAGATCTCTGCAACCACCTCCCTTCTGAAGCGCAGCCTCTTAACACACTGCGCGGCAGTCATGGTGAGATAGGACACCTGCTGGCGGTATTCCCTGAGTGGGTAAGGCCTACATTGCCGATGCCTGATGCCCCATCTGCGTCTAGGCATGGCTGCCCCTCTCACACAGCGTCTGCGAGCCCTTCGCACATAATGCTGGAACTGAGGGTTGGAACCCCATGCAGCCCCCATAATATACTTGGAAACAATGAAATCACAATGAGGCAAATTTCCAAGCTCTGGTCAGAAGCCAAAACTACCTCTCCTATGTTGGGCCAAATCAGTAAGGTCTCTTCCTTGGTCTCTGTCCAGAAATCCGTTGCAGAAAAGTCATTGCAGCAAAATGGCTGGCCTTTATAGTTCAGTGTAAGTGCCCTTTAATTAGCGCTCCCCGAGGCCCGCAGGGCCTCTGCTGCGTTCCAGATCACAGTTCTTAATACCGCCACGCCCACATTGGGCGGGCATGACTGAAGTTCCGGTTTGGGGTGCACAAAGGGCGTTGCACAACGAAATGACGTCATAAGTTGAGCGCGCAGCTGAGCGCGCGCATACACTTTGCGCCGGCGCTAAATGTCTACTGAAGTTGGGCGTAGGCGCAGATCATCCTGCACCCGGGCGCTAAGTGCCTAGCGCTCGAGATCTACCCCTCCTAAGGCGCTAACGGCTGGCAAACGCAACTAAATTTCTAGGCCGTGATCTCTGCGGTCCCGCAGATGATTGAATTATGTGTAAGTGGTGACATGTGACGTCTGCGGCCCCGCAGATGATTGAATTATGTGGACGTGGTGACATGTGACCTCTGTGGATGGAAGGAATAAACACTGAACATTCGAAGCATTCGGGTGAGCCAACCATGCACGAGCGGCCGGAGCTCTAAGTTGTCTCCCTGATCAGCCCAATTTGTTTGTCTGTAACTGTTGGTCAATCAAAACTGTTCATAGGTGTGTAGGAAACCGTTGGAATCTTAATAAACTGTTTGATTCTTTACCCTTGACAGGCTAGTGTGCGAAATTAACTGAAGTGATATTTTTCACCACAACAAGCTGTTACATCAATGACCTTCCCTCCAACATAAGGTCATAAGTGGGGACGTTCGCTGATGACTGCACAGTGTCGAGTATCATTTTACAACTCTTCAGATGTTGAAGCAGTCCATTCCCGCATGCAACAAGACCTGGACATCATTCAGGCTTGGGCTGATAAACTGCAGGTAACATTCGTGACACACAAATAACAGGCAATGACTACCTCCAACAAGGGCAGCACGGTGGCATAGTGGTTAGCACTGTTGCCTCACAACGCCAGGGACTCAGGTTCGAATCCGGCCTCGGGCGACTGTCTGTGTGGAGTTTGCACATTCTCCCCGTGTTTGCGTGGGTTTACTCCGGGTGCTCCGGTTTCCTCCCACAGTCCAAAGATGTGCAGGTTAGGTTGATTGGCTATGATAAATTGACCCTTAGTTTTAGGGGGAGTAAATACGTGGGGTTACGGGGATAGGGTGGGATATGTGTTGGTGTAGGGATTACGGGGATTGGGTGGGATATGTGTCGGTGCAGGCTCGATGGGCCGAAATGGCCTCTATCTGCACTGTGGGGTTTATGTGATTCTGTGAAAAGTGAGTTTAACCACCATCCCTTCTAGAATGCTGAAGAGAAAAGATGAGGAAACAGTGCAGGAAACTGATTGGGGTAAGGATAACCAGATTCTGTCAGGAAGGGGCACTGCATACAAACAAAAGAATGCACTAATAATAGGGTCCAGGTTAGAACAAATGGTAATAAGACAAATAGGGCAATAATTAAAAAAAAGTAAAAATGTTAAAAAGACCAAGCTAAGGGAATTGTATCTCAATGCACGAAGCACACCTAATAAGGTAGATGAATTAACAGCGCAAATAGATGTAAATGTATATGATACCATTGTGATTACCGAGACATGGCTGCAGGGTGACTGAGGCTGGGAGCTGAATACCCAAGGATATTCAATATTTAGGAAGAACAGGCAAAAAGGAAAAGGAGGTGGGGTGGCGTTGTTAGTAAAGGACCGGCGAGCAGTCGGCAGCAGCAGCGAGGAGGCAGATACAAATCCGGCGAATTCCACAAGAACAGCAAAATGAAGGAGTGATGTCACAGGACTGCAGGAAAGAATCCGAGAGCGGGTGCAGCCAAACAACAACAACTGCAAAACCGCTAAATTGATGTCACAACCAGGGAAGGAGCTGATTGGTAAGAAGGACCTGTTGAGTCTTTCTACAGTCCAGTCTTTAAAGTAAAAGTAAGGTCTCTAGTTCAGAGTAAGTAGTTTTTCAAGGGAAGTCAGGACCCTAATGTATATAATATTCTTTAATTTAAAGGAAGTAAAGGGATTAAATTAAGGGTATGATATGGCAGGGCAGCTCGGCAGCATGGAGTGGTCCTCCTGTGCTATGTGGGAAGTCAGGGACACTTTCGGTGTCCAGGGTGAACACATACGCAGGAAGTGTCTCCAGCTGCAGCTACTCGAAATCCATGTTTCGGAGCTGGAGCTGCGGCTGGAGTCACTGTGGCACATCCGCGAAGCTGAGATCTTTGTTGATAGCACTTTTAACGAGGTGGTCACACCGCAGTTAAAGAGTGCAAAGGCAGACAGGGAATGGGTGACCGCCAGACAGAGTAAAAGAACTAGGAAGGTAGTTCAGGAGTCCCCTGGTTCCATCACCCTCTCCAACAGGTTTTTTGTTTTGTATACTGCTGGGCGAGATGGTTTCTCAGGGGAATGCAGCACGAGCCAAGTCCGTGACACTATACATGGCTCAGCTGCACAGAAGGGGCAGAAAAAGAGTGGGAGAGCAATAGTGATAGGGGACTCTATCATACGGGGAACAGATAAACGTTTCTGTGGCCGCAGACGTGACTCCAAGATGATATGTTGCCTCCCTGGTGCCAGGGTCAAGGATGTCACTGAACAGCGGCAGGGCATTCTGAAGGGGGAGGGTGGTCAGTCAGAGGTCGTGGTTCATATTGGTACCAACGACATAGGTAGAAAGAGGGATGAGGTGCTTCAGCAAGAATTTAGGGAGCTAGGTAGCAGATTTAAAAGCAGGACCTCAAATGTTGTAAATTCTGGATTATTCCCGGTGCCACATGCTAGTGAGTATAGGAATAGCAGGATAGTGCAGATGAATGTGTGGTGAAAGATTTGGTGCAGGAGGGCTGGTTTTCGTTTCCTGGATCACTGGGTCTTCTTCTGTGGAAGGTGGAAACTGTACTAGTTGGCTTTAATCTGACCCGGAACGGGACCAACATCCTTGCAGGGAGGTTTGCTAATACTGTTGCGGTGGTGGTTTAAACTAACCTGGCAATGGGATGGGATACCGTGTGGAGCTATAGTAGAGGGTGATGCACAGTCAAACATATAGGAAACAACGTGTCAGCCTGGATGGCAGTGCAAATATCTAACGGCACAAGCAAGTATAGCAAGGTTGAATGGCATTTATTTTAATGCAAGGATTCTTGCGAGTAAGGCAGAGGAATTGAACGTGTTGATAAATTAATGGGAGTAAGATATTTTTGCTATCACAGAGACATGGTTGAGGGAGGGGCAGGACTGGTAGCTCAACATTCTGGAGTGTAGAATTTTCAGGTGAGACAGAGGGGTGTGTAAAAGAGGAGGGGGTGTCGCAAAATTAATCAAGGCGTCAATTACTGCTGTAAGGAGGGATGATATCTTAGCAGTTTCATCTAATGAGGCCATATGGGTAGAACTTAAAAAAAAAAGTCGGCAAGCACTTTGCTGGGAGTGTACTATAGGCCGCCAAACAGTCAAGGAATAGATATGTATGCAAATCTCAGAGAAGTGTAGAAATAATAGGGTAATAATAGTAGGGGATTTCAAATTCCCCAATATTAACTGGGGTAGTCAGAGTGTGAAAGGCTTAGAGGCTGTGGAATTCTTAAAGTGCATCCAGGAGAGCTTTTTGTGCCAGCATGTAGAAAGTCCTACAAGAGAGAGGGTGGTACTGGACTTAATTATAGTGAATGTAGCCGGGCAAGTGGTAGATGTGTCAGTAGGAGAGCATTTTGGTGACAGTGACCATAATGCGGTGAGATTTAATGTAGTCATGAAAAAGTACAATGATTCACCGGAAATAAAGGTTCTAAATTGGGGGAAGGCCAATTTTAATAGGATAAGGCAGGATCAGGCCAAAATGGACCGAGATCAGCTACTTGTAGGAATATCCACATCAGAGCAGCGGGAGTCTTTCAGAAAGGAAATAGAGAGAGAACAACGCCAATATGTTCCCGTAAAGGTCAAGGGTGGGACCAACAAACCCAGGGAAACCTGGATGACAATGGCTATACAAGAATGGATTAGGAAAAAGGGAGGCTTTTGGCAGATACAAAGGACTAAAAACAGTGGATGCCCTAGCGGAGTATAGAAATTGAAGGGCGGTACTTAAAAAAGAAATTAGGAGAGCGAATATGGGGCATGAAAAAACACTGGTGGGCAAAATAATGGAAAATCCCAAGGTGTGTATAAGTATATTAAGGGCAAGAGGATAACCAGGGAAAGAGTAGTGCCCATTAGGGACCAAAGTGGCAATCTGTGTGTAGACCTGGTAGATGCAGGTGAGGTTTTAAACGAATATTTTACATCTGTGATCACTATGGAGAAGGACAATGTAGGCATAGAAATCAGGCAGAGGGATTGTGATATACTTGAACAAATTAGTATAGAGAGGGAGGAGGTACTAGCGGTTTTATTGGGCTTAAAAGTGGATAAATCCCCAGGTCCAGACGAGATGTACCCCAGGCTGCTGTGTGAGGAAAGGGAGGAGATTGCAGGGGCTCTGACACAAATTTTCAGAACCTCTCTGGCCACACGGGACAGGCCAGAGGATTGGAGGACAGCCAACGTAGTACCATTACTCAACAAGGGTAGCGGGGAAAATCCAGGTTATTACAGGCCAGTGAGCCTAAAATCAGTGGTAGGGAAATTATTGGAAAAAATTCTGAGGGACAGAATTATTCTCCACTTGGAGAGGCAAGGATTAATCAAGGAAAGTCAGCATGGCTTTGATAGGAGGAGATCATGTCTAACCAATCTGAATGAATATTTCGAGCGGGTGACTAGATGTGTGGTTGAGGATAGTGCAGTTGATGTAGTCCACATGGACATCAGTAACACAATTGCAAAGTCCCGCATGGGAGACTGGTCAAGAAGTTAAGAGCCCATGGGATCCAGGGGAATTTGGCACATGGGATACAAAATTGACTTAGTGGCAGGCGGCAGAGAGTGATGGTCAAAGGTTGTTTTTGTGACTGGAAGCATGTGTCCAGTGGTGTGACACAGAGTTCTGTGTTGGGTCCTTTGCTATTTGTAGTGTGCATTAATGATTTAGAAATGAATGTAGGAGGTATGATCAGTAAGTTTGCAGATGACACGAAAATTGATGGAGTGATTAATAGTGAGGAGGGAAGCCTCAGTCTACAGGACGATATAGACAGGTTGTTCAAATGGGCAGAAAAGTGGCAAATGGAATTTAACCCTGAAAAGTGTAAGGTGATGCATTTTGGGAGGACTAACTAAGCAAGGGAATACACATTGCATGGTAGGACCCTAAGAAGGACAGAAAATCAGAGCGACCTTGGTGTGCATGTACATAGATCCCTGAAGGCAGATAACGTGGTTAAAAAGGCATATGGGATACTTGCCTTCATTAGCCGAGGCATAGTGTATAAGAGCAGGGAGGTTATGATGGAGTTGTACAAAATGCGCGTTAGGCCACAGCTGGAATACTGTGTGCAGTTCTGGTCGCCACACTATAGGAAGGGTGTGATTGCTTTGGAGAGGGTGCAGAGGAGATTAACCAGGATGTTACCTGGGCTGGAGCTCTTCAGCTATGAAGAGAGACTGGACAGGCTGGGGTTGTTTTCCATAGAGCAGAGAAGGCTGAGGGGGGACAAATTTATGAGGGGCATAGATAGTGTAGATAGAAAGGAACTTTTCCCCTTAGTAGAGGGGTCAATAACCAGGGGACATAGATTCAAGGTAAGGGACAGGAGGTTTAGAGGGGATTTGAGGAAAAAGTTTTTCAACTAGAGGGTGTTTGGAATCTGGAAATCACTGCCTGAAAGGGTGGTAAAGGCAGGAACCATCACAACATGCAAGAAGCATTTAGATGAGCACTTGAAACGAAATAGAATACAAGGCTACGGAACAAATGCTGGAAAATGGAATTTGAATAGACAGGGCTTGATGGCCGGCGTGCTAACGATGGGCCGAAGGGCCTCTTTCTGTACTGTAAAACTCTATGATTCCAGCACTCTATGCCTATGAAATCAGAGCAATAGGGAGAAAGGATATTGGCTCAGACAATCAAGATGTAGAATCAGTCTGGGTGGAGCTAAGAAGCACCAAAGGGCAGAATATATGTGTGGGAGTTGTATATATGCCTTCAAACAGTAGTAGTAACGTAGATGATGGCATCATACAGGAAATTAGAGATGCATGTAACACGGGTACTACAGTAATCATGGGTGACTTTAATGTACATATAGACTGGCCAACACAAATTAGCAATAATACTGTGGAGGATGAATTCCTGGACTGTGAACGAGATGGTTTTTTAGACCAGTACATTGAGGAGCCAACTAGGGAACAGGCTATCCTAGATTGGGTTCTGTGTAATGAGAAGGGGTTAATTCATAATCTTGCTGTGCGGGGGCCTTTAGGGAAGAGTGACCATAACATGAAGAATTCTTCAGTAAGATGGAAAGTGAAGACGTCCAATTAGAAACTAGGGTCCTAAATCTAAACAAAGGAAACTACGAAGATTTGAGGAGTGAGTTGGCTATGATAGATTGGGGAGCTTCATTAAAAGCCAAGAGGATGGATAGGCAATGGCTAACACTTAAGGAACAGAATGCATGAAATGTAACAGTTATGCATTCCTTTCTGGTGCAAAAACACAAAAGGATAAACGGTGAAATCATGGCCAATAAAATATATTTAGTGTAGTATTAGAACCAAAGTTGAGTCATATAAAGTTGCCAGAAACAGTGGCAAGCCTGAGGATTGGGAGCAGTATAGAGTTCAGCAAAAAAGGACCAAGAGATTGGTTAAGCGGGGAAAAATAGAGCATGAGAGTAAACTTGCAAGGAACATAAAAGCAGACTGTAAAGGCTTCCAGACAAGAAAAAGATTAGTGAAGAAATATGTAGGTCACTTACAGTCAGAAAGGGGAGAATTTATAATGGAGAACCAGGAGATGGTGAGCAATTAATCAAGTACTTTGTTTCTGTCTTCATGGAAGCAGACACAAATACCTTCCTAGAAATGCTAGGGAACCAAGGGTCTAGTGAGAAGGAGGGTTTAAAGGAAATTATTATTAGTATTAAAAAGTGCTGGAGAAATTAATGGGCCTGAATGCTGATAAATCACCAGGGCCTGATAATCTGCATCCCAGAGTACTAGAAGAGGTAGACATGGAAATAATGGATGCATTGGTTGTCATCATCCAAAATTCTATAGATTATGGAACAGTTCCTGCAGATTGGAGGGTGATAAATGTAACCCCACTATTTATAAAAGGAGAGAGAAAACAGGGAACTACAGACCGGTTAGCATAAAATCAGTAGTAGGGCAAATGCAAGAGTCTATTATAAAGGATGTGCTGAAAGGACACTTAGAAAATCTCAACGGGATTAGACAAAGTCAACATGGATTTATGAAAGGGAAATCGTGTTTGACAAACTAACTGGAGTTTTTGAGGTTGTAACTGGTAAAATAGATAAGCGATAACCAGTGGATGTGGTGTGTTTGGATTTTGAGAAGGCCTTTGATAAAGTCCCACATAAGAGGATAGTGTGCAAAATTAAAGCACCAGTGATTGGGGGTAATATACTGGCATGGATTGAATACTGGTTAACAGACAGGTAACAGAGAGTAAGAATAAATGGGTGTTTGCGGGGAGGCAGGCGGTGACTGGTAGGATACCGCGGGGATTACTGCTTGCGCCTCAGCTATTCACAATATATATCAATGATTTGGATGAGGCAACCAAATGTATCATTTCCACGTTCGCTGACGACACGAAACTAGGTGGGATTGTGACTTGTGAGGAGGATGCAAAGAGGCTTCAAGTCGATATAGACAAGTTGAGTGAGTGGGCAAATACATGGCAGATGCAGTTTAACGTGGATAAATGTGAATTTATTTAAATGGTGATAGATTGGGAAATGTTGATGTACAAAGGGTCATGGGTATCCTTGTACACCAGTCACTGAAAGCAACCATGCAGGTGCAGCAAGCAGTAATGAACGCAAATTTTATGTTGGCCTTCAGTGGAAGATGATTTGAGTACAGGAGCAAGGATGTTTTCTGCAGTTATTCAGGGCCTTGGTGTGACCACACCTGGAGTGCTGTGTGGAGTTTTGGTCTCCTTACCTAATAAAGGTTAAACTAGCAATAGAGGGAGTGCATCAAAGGTTCACCAGACTGCTTCCTGGAATGGTAGGACTGTTGTATGAAGAGAGATTGGGTCAACTAGGCCTGTATTCACTAGAGTTTACAAGAATGAGAGGGTTCTCATTGGAACATACAAACTTCTGACAGGGCTAGACAGACTGAATGCAGGGAGGATGCTTGCCTTTGCTCGGGTGTCTAAATATAGGGGTCATAGTCTTAGGATATGGGATTAGGACATTTAGGACTGAGATCAGGAGAAATTTCTTCACTCAGAGGGTGGTGAACCTGTGGAATTCTCTACCACAGAAGGCTGTGGAGCCCAAGTCAATGAGTATATTTAAGAAGGAGATAGATAGATTTCTAGACACAAAAGGCATCAAGGTGTATGGGGAGACAGTGAGAATACGGTATTGTGATAGAGGATCAGCCATGATCATATTGAATGGCGGAGCAGGCTCAATGGGCCGAATGGTCTATTCCTGTTACTATTTTTCTATTCCCTCTTTCTATTGACATTCAACGACATTACTTTCGTCGAATCCCCCACCATCAACGTCCTGGGGGTTCACCATTGGCCACAAACTGAAATGGACCAGCCACATAAATACTGTGGCAACAGGGGCAGGTCAGGGGCTATGTATTCTGCGTCGAATGTCTCACCTCCTGACTCGCCAAACCTTTCCACTATCTACAAGACACAAGTAAGGAGTGTGATGGTATAATTTCCACTTGCCTGGATGAGTGCAGTTCCAGCAACACTCAAGAAGCTGGACCCCATCCAGTACAAAGGAGCCCGCTTGCTTGGCACCACATCCACCATCTTAAACATTCACTTCCTCCAACACTGGTGTACAGTGGATGCCGTGTGTACCATCTAAAAGATACACTGCAGCAACTCACCAAGGCTTCTTCGCAGCACCTTCAAAATCAGCGAAATCTTCCACCTAGAAGGACAAGGGCAGCAGACGCTTGGGAACACCAACAACTCCAAGTTCCCCTCCAATGGAACACCATCCTGACTTAGAAGTATATCGCCGTTCCTTCATTGCCGCAGGGTTTAAATCCTTGAACTCGCTCACTAACAGCACTTTGGGAGTATCTTCAAAACATGGACTGCAGCGATTGAAGAAGCCAGCTCACCACAACCTTCACAAGGGCAATTAGTGATGGGCAATAAATGCTGGAATACCAGCAATGCCCAAGTCCCAGGAACGAATAAAGCTATTTTTTCATGACACTCGATTGAAATCCCATGAATAAGGCGGGATCAGTGAAATCCACGCTGTCGAGGGAATGACATTCCTGGATTGAGGCGGGAGCAGTGTTTTCTACGCTGTCCAGGGGATGAAATTCCTGCATTGTGGCAGGAGCGGTGTAATCTACGCTGTCCAGGGGATGAAATTCCTGTATTGAGGTGGGAGCGGTGTAATCTACGCTGTCCAGGGGATGAAATTCCTGCATTGAGGTGGGAGCGGTGTAATCTACGCTGTCCAGGGGATGAAATTCCTGCATTGATGTGGGAGCGGTGTAATCTACACTGTCCAGGGGATGAAATTCCTGCATTGAGGTGGGAGCGGTGTAATCTACGTTGTCCAGGGGATGAAATTCCTGCAATGTGGCGGGAGCAGTGTAATCTACGTTGTCCAGGGGATGAAATTCCTGCAATGTGGCGGTAGCAGTGTAATCTAGGCCGTCCAGGGGATGAAATTCCTGCATTGTGGCGGGAGCAGTGTAATCTACGTAGTCCAGGGGATGATATTCCTGTGTTGAAGCGGGAGCAGTGTAATCTAGGCCGTCCAGGGAATTAAATATTTGGATGCAGAATGGAGTAATTTAATCTGGACTGCGGTGGGAGATTTGTAATGGAGGCGGACGTGGGAATGTAAGCCCTTGATTGATGCGGCAGCACTATGATCTAGGCTGCCATTTGAATGCAATTCCAGGACTGAGGCATCGGCCGTGTAATCTTTCAAGCCCTGGGAAAACAATTCCTGGATTGTGGTGGGAGCAGTGTAATCTAGTTGGCCGTGAAAATGATAATCCTCGACTGAATAGGAGCAATGGAATCGAGGCATCCCTGGAAAAGAGGTTCTCAGATGGAGGCACGTGCAGTGCAACCTAGGCATCATGGGAAGGAAATACCTGGACTGAGGGAGTAGCAGTGTAATCTCCATGATTCTGGGAGTGGAATTCCTGAATTGAGCCGAGAGCAATGTAATCGATGCGGCCGTAGGGATCAAATTAATGAAATGAGACGGGAGCAGTGAAATCTACTATGCACTGGAAATTAAATTGCTGGAGTGAGTGGGGAGCAATGTAATCTAGGTGGCCCTGGGAATGGTATTCATGGACTGAGGCGCGAGCAGTGAAAAATAGGCCATCCATGGAATTACATTCCAGGAATGAGTCGGTAGCACTGTAATCTATCTGAGACTCGGGATTAAATTCTTGGCTGAGGTGGGAGCAGTGTAATACACGCGGTCCTCAGACTGCAATTCCTGGATTGAGGTGGGAGCAGTGTAATACACGGGGTCCTCAGACTGCAATTCCTGGACTGAGGCGGGAGCAGTGTAATACACGGGGTCCTCAGACTGCAATTCCTGGACTGAGGCGGGAGCAGTGTAATACACGGGGTCCTCAGACTGCAATTCCTGGACTGAGGCGGGAGCAGTGTAATACACGGGGTCCTCAGGCTGCAATTCCTGGACTGAGGCGGGAGCAGTGTAATATGCGGGGTCCTCAGACTGCAATTCCTGGACTGAGGCAGGAGCAGTGCAATACACGGGGTCCTCAGACTGCAATTCCTGGACTGAGGGGGGAGCAGTTTAATACACGGGGTCCTCAGACTGCAATTCCCGGACTGAGGCGGGAGCAGTGTAATACACGGGGTCCTCAGACTGCAATTCCTGGACTGAGGCAGGAGCAGTGTAATACACGGGGTCCTCAGACTGCAATTCCTGGACTGAGGCGGGAGCAGTGTAATACACGGGGTCCTCAGACTGCAATTCCTGGACTGAGGTGGGAGCAGTGTAATACACGGGGTCCTCAGACTGCAATTCCTGGACTGAGGCGGGAGCAGTGTAATACACGGGGTCCTCAGACTACAATTCCTGGACTGAGGCGGGAGCAGTGTAATACACAGGGTCCTCAGACTGCAATTCCTGGACTGAGGCGGGAGCAGTGTAATACACGGGGTCCTCAGACTACAATTCCTGGACTGAGGCGGGAGCAGTGTAATACACGCGGTCCTCAGACTGCAATTCCTGGACTGAGGCGGGAGCAGTGTAATACACGGGGTCCTCAGACTGCAATTCCTGGACTGAGGTGGGAGCAGTGTAATACACGTGGTCCTCAGACTGCAATTCCTGGACTGAGGCGGGAGCAGTGTAATACACGGGGTCCTCAGACTGCAATTCCTGGACTGAGGTGGGAGCAGTGTAATACACGCGGTCCTCAGACTGCAATTCCTGGACTGAGGCGGGAGCAGTGTAATACACGCGGTCCTCACACTGCAATTCCTGGACTGAGGCGGGAGCAGTGTAATACACGGGGTCCTCAGACTGCAATTCCTGGACTGAGGCGGGAGCAGTGTAATACACGCGGTCCTCAGACTGCAATTCCTGGACTGAGGCGGGAGCAGTGTAATACACGCGGTCCTCAGACTGCAATTCCTGGACTGAGGTGGGAGCAGTGTAATACACGGGGTCCTCAGACTGCAATTCCTGGACTGAGGTGGGAGCAGTGTAATACACGCGGTCCTCAGACTGCAATTCCTGGACTGAGGCGGGAGCAGTGTAATACACGCGGTCCTCAGACTGCAATTCCTGGATTGAGGTGGGAGCAGTGTAATACACGGGGTCCTCAGACTGCAATTCCTGGACTGAGGCGGGAGCAGTGTAATACACACGGTCCTCAGACTGCAATTCCTGGACTGAGGTGGGAGCAGTGTAATACACGGGGTCCTCAGACTGCAATTCCTGGACTGAGGCAGGAGCAGTGTAATACACGTGGTCCTCAGACTGCAATTCCTGGACTGAGGTGGGAGCAGTGTAATACACGGGGTCCTCAGACTGCAATTCCTGGACTGAGGCGGGAGCAGTGTAACACACACGGTCCTCAGACTGCAATTCCTGTACTGAGGCGGGAGCAGTGTAATACACGGGGTCCTCAGACTGCAATTCCTGGACTGAGGTGGGAGCAGTGTAATACACGTGGTCCTCAGACTGCAATTCCTGGACTGAGGTGGGAGCAGTGTAATACACGTGGTCCTCAGACTGCAATTCCTGGACTGAGGCGGGAGCAGTGTAATACACGGGGTCCTCAGACTGCAATTCCTGGACTGAGGTGGGAGCAGTGTAAAACACGCGGTCCTCAGACTGCAATTCCTGGACTGAGGCGGGAGCAGTGTAATACACGGGGTCCTCAGACTGCAATTCCTGGACCGAGGTGGGAGCAGTGTAATACACGGGGTCCTCAGACGTCAATTCCTGGACTGAGGCGGGAGCAGTGTAATACACGCGGTCCTCAGACTGCAATTCCTGGACTGAGGCGGGAGCAGTGTAATACACGGGGTCCTCAGACTGCAATTCCTGGACTGAGGCGGGAGCAGTGTAATACACGGGGTCCTCAGACTGCAATTCCTGGACTGAGGCGGGAGCAGTGTAATACACGTGGTCCTCAGACTGCAATTCCTGGACTGAGGTGGGAGCAGTGTAATACACGCGGTCCTCAGACGGCAATTCCTGGACTGAGGCGGGAGCAGTGTAATACACACGGTCCTCAGACTGCAATTCCTGGACTGAGGCGGGAGCAGTGTAATACACACGGTCCTCAGACTGCAATTCCTGTACTGAGGCGGGAGCAGTGTAATACACACGGTCCTCAGACTGCAATTCCTGGACTGAGGTGGGAGCAGTGTAATACACGTGGTCCTCAGACTGCAATTCCTGGACTGAGGCGGGAGCAGTGTAATACACGGGGTCCTCAGACTGCAATTCCTGGACTGAGGTGGGAGCAGTGTAAAACACGCGGTCCTCAGACTGCAATTCCTGGACTGAGGCGGGAGCAGTGTAATACACGGTGTCCTCAGACGTCAATTCCTGGAATGAGGCGGGAGCAGTGTAATACACGGGGTCCTCAGACTGCAATTCCTGGACTGAGGCGGGAGCAGTCTAATACACGCGGTCCTCAGACTGCAATTCCTGGACTGAGGCGGGAGCAGTGTAATACACGGGGTCCTCAGACTGCAATTCCTGGACTGAGGCGGGAGCAGTGTAATACACGGGGTCCTCAGACTGCAATTCCTGGACTGAGGCGGGAGCAGTGTAATACACGGGGTCCTCAGGCTGCAATTCCTGGACTGAGGCAGGAGCAGTGTAATACACGCGGTCCTCAGGCTGCAATTCCTGGACTGAGGTGGGAACAGTGTAATACACGGGGTCCTCAGACTGCAATTCCTGGACTGAGGCGGGAGCAGTGTAATACACGCGGTCCTCAGACTGCAATTCCTGGACTGAGGCGGGAGCAGTGTAATACACGGGGTCCTCAGACTGCAATTCCTGTACTGAGGCGGGAGCAGTGTAATACACGGGGTCCTCAGACTGCAATTCCTGGACTGAGGCGGGAGCAGTGTAATACACGGGGTCCTCAGACTGCAATTCCTGGACTGAGGTGGTAGCAGTATAATACATGGTGTCCTCAGCCTGCAATTCCTGGACTGAGGTGGGAACAGTGTAATACACACGGTCCTCAGACTGCAATTCCTGGACTGAGGCGGGAGCAGTGTAATACACGAGGTTCTCAGACTGCAATTCATGGACTGATGCGGGAGCAGTGTAATACACGGGGTCCTCAGACTGCAATTCCTGGACTGAGGCGGGAGCAGTGTAATACACGGGGTCCTCAGACTGCAATTCCTGGACTGAGGCGGGAGCAGTGTAATACACGGGGTCCTCAGGCTGCAATTCCTGGACTGAGGCGGGAGCAGTGTAATACACGCGGTCCTCACACTGCAATTCCTGGACTGAGGCGGGAGCACTTTAATACACGGGGTCCTCAGACTGCAATTCCTGGACTGAGGCGGGAGCAGTGTAATACACGGGGTCCTCAGACTGCAATTCCTGGACTGAGGTGGGAGCAGTGTAATACACGCGGTCCTCACACTGCAATTCCTGGACTGAGGCGGGAGCAGTTTAATACACGGGGTCCTCAGACTGCAATTCCTGGACTGTGGCGGGAGCAGTGTAACACACGGGGTCCTCAGACTGCAATTCCTGGACTGAGGTGGGAGCAGTGTAATACACGGGGTCCTCAGGCTGCAATTCCTGGACTGAGGCGGGAGCAGTGTAATACACGGGGTCCTCAGACTGCAATTCATGGACTGAGGCGGGAGCAGTGTAATACACGGGGTCATCAGACTGCAATTCCTGTACTGAGGCGGGAGCAGTGTAATACACGTGGTCCTCAGACTGCAATTCCTGGACTGAGGCGGGAGCAGTGTAATACACGGGGTCCACAGATTGCAATTCCCGGACTGAGGTGGGAGCAGTGTAATACACGCAGTCCTCAGACTGCAATTCCTGGACTGAGGTGGGAGCAGTGTAATACACGGGGTCCTCAGACTGCAGTTCCTGGACTGAGGCGGGAGCAGTGTAATACACGGGGTCCTCAGACTGCAATTCCTGGACTGAGGCGGGAGCAATGTAATACACGGGGTCCTCAGACTGCAATTCCTGGACTGAGGTGGGAGCAGTGTAATACACGGGGTCCTCAGACTGCAATTCCCGGACTGAGGCGGGAGCAGTGTAATACACGGGGTCCTCAGACTGCAATTCCTGGACTGAGGCGGTAGCAGTGTAATACACGCAGTCCTCAGACTGCAATTCCTGGACTGAGGCGGGAGCAGTGTAATACACGGGGTCCTCAGACTGCAATTCCTGGACTGAGGCGGGAGCAGTGTAATACATGCGGTCCTCAGACTGCAATTCCTGGACTGAGGCGGGAGCTGTGTAATACACACGGTCCTCAGACTGCAATTCCTGGACTGAGATGGGAGCAGTGTAATACACACGGTCCTCAGACTGCAATTCCTGGACTGAGGTGGGAGCAGTGTAATACACACGGTCCTCACACTGCAATTCCTGGACTGATGCGGGAGCAGGGTAATACACGGGGTCCTCAGACTGCAATTCCTGGACTGAGGCGGGAGCTGTGTAATACACACGGTCCTCAGACTGCAATTCCTGGACTGAGGTGGGAGCAGTGTAATACACACGGTCCTCACACTGCAATTCCTGGACTGATGCGGGAGCAGTGTAATACACACGGTCCTCAGACTGCAATTCCTGGACTGATGCGGGAGCAGGGTAATACACGGGGTCCTCAGACTGCAATTCCTGGACTGATGCGGGAGCACTGTAATACACGGGGTCCTCAGACTGCAATTCCTGGACTGAGGCGGGAGCAGTGTAATACACGGGGTCCTCAGACTGCAATTCCTGGACTGAGGCGGTAGCAATGTAATACACGCGGTCCTCAGACTGCAATTCCTGGACTGAGGTGGTAGCAGTATAATACATGGTGTCCTCAGCCTGCAATTCCTGGACTGAGGCGGGAACAGTGTAATACACACGGTCCTCAGACTGCAATTCCTGGACTGAGGTGGGAGCAGTGTAATACACACAGTCCTCAGACTGAAATTCCCGGACTGACGCGGGAGCAGTGCAATACACGCGGTCCTCAGACTGCAATTCCTGGACAAAGGCGGGAGCAGTGTAATACACGGGGTCCTCAGAGTGCAATTCATGGACTGATGCGGGAGCAGTGTAATACACGGGGTCCTCAGACTGCAATTCATGGACTGATGCGGGAGCAGTGTAATACACGGGGTCCACAGACTGCAATTCCTGGACTGAGGCGGGAGCAGTGTAATACACGGGGTCCTCACACTGCAATTCCTGGACTGAGGCGGGAGCAGTGTAATACACGCGGTCCTCAGACTGCAATTCCTGGACTGAGGTGGGAGCAGTGTAATACACGGGGTCCTCAGACTGCAATTCCTGGACTGAGGCGGGAGCAGTGTAATACACGCGGTCCTCACACTGCAATTCCTGGACTGAGGCGGGAGCAGTTTAATACACGGGGTCCTCAGACTGCAATTCCTGGACTGAGGCGGGAGCAGTGTAATACACGGGGTCCTCAGACTGCAATTCCTGGACTGAGGTGGGAGCAGTGTAATACACGGGGTCCTCAGGCTGCAATTCCTGGACTGAGGCGGGAGCAGTGTAATACACGGGGTCCTCAGACTGCAATTCCTGGACTGAGGCAGGAGCAGTGTAATACACGGGGTCCTCAGACTGCAATTCCTGGACTGAGGTGGGAGCAGTGTAATACACGGGGTCCTCAGGCTGCAATTCCTGGACTGAGGCGGGAGCAGTGTAATACACGGGGTCCTCAGACTGCAATTCCTGGACTGAGGCGGGAGCAGTGTAATACACGGGGTCTTCAGACTGCAATTCCTGGACTGAGGCGGGAGCAGTTTAATACACGAGGTCCTCAGACTGCAATTCCTGTACTGAGGCGGGAGCAGTGTAATACAGGGGGTCTTCAGACTGCAATTCCTGGACTGAGGCGGGAGCAGTTTAATACACGGGGTCTTCAGACTGCAATTCCTGGACTGAGGTGGGAGCAGTGTAATACACGGGGTCCTCAGACTGCAATTCCTGGACTGAGGCGGGAGCAGTGTAATACACGGGGTCCTCAGACTGCAATTCCTGGACTGAGGTGGGAGCAGTGTAATACACGGGGTCCTCAGGCTGCAATTCCTGGACTGAGGCGGGAGCAGTGTAATACACGCGGTCCTCAGACTGCAATTCCTGGACTGAGGCGGGAGCAGTGTAATACACGGGGTCCTCAGACTGCAATTCCTGGACTGAGGTGGGAGCAGTGTAATACACGGGGTCCTCAGACTGCAATTCCTGGACTGAGGCGGGAGCAGTGTAATACACGGGGTCCTCAGACTGCAATTCCTGGACTGAGGCGGGAGCAGTGTAATACACGGGGTCCTCAGACTGCAATTCCTGGACTGACGCGGGAGCAGTGTAATACACGCGGTCCTCAGACTGCAATTCATGGACTGATGCGGGAGCAGTGTAATACACGGGGTCCACAGACTGCAATTCCTGGACTGAGGCGGGAGCAGTGTAATACACGCGGTCCTCAGACTGCAATTCCTGGACTGAGGTGGGAGCAGTGTAATACACGTGGTCCTCAGACTGCAATTCCTGGACTGAGGCGGGAGCAATGTAATACACGGGGTCCTCAGACTGCAATTCCTGGACTGAGGCGGGAGCAGTGTAATACACGGGGTCCTGAGACTGCAATTCCTGGACTGAGGCGGGAGCAGTGTAATACACGGGGTCCTCAGGCTGCAATTCCTGGACTGAGGCGGGAGCAGTGTAATACACGGGGCCCTCAGACTGCAATTCCTGGACTGAGGCGGGAGCAGTGTAATACACGCGGTCCTCAGACTGCAATTCCTGGACTGAGGTGGGAGCAGTGTAATACACGGGGTCCTCAGACTGCAATTCCCGGACTGAGGCGGGAGCAGTGTAATACACGGGGTCCTCAGACTGCAATTCCTGGACTGAGGCGGGAGCAGTGTAATACACGCGGTCCTCAGACTGCAATTCCTGGACTGAGGTGGGTGCAGTGTAATACACGGGGTCCTCAGACTGCAATTCCCGGACTGAGGCGGGAGCAGTGTAATACACGGGGTCCTCAGACTGCAATTCCTGGACTGAGGCGGGAGCAGTGTAATACACGGGGTCCTCAGACTGCAATTTCTGGACTGAGGTGGGTGCAGTGTAATACACGCGGTCCTCAGACTGCAATTCCTGGACTGAGGCGGGAGCACTGTAATTCCCACGGTCCTCAGACTGCAATTCCTGGACTGAGGCGGGAGCAGTGTAATACACGGGGTCCTCAGACTGCAATTCCTGGACTGAGGCGGGAGCAGTGTAATACACGCGGTCCTCAGACTGCAATTCCTGGACTGAGGCGGGAGCAGTGTAATACACGTGGTCCTCAGACTGCAATTCCTGGACTGAGGTGGGAGCAGTGTAATACACGGGGTCCACAGATTGCAATTCCTGGGCTGAGGCGGGAGCAGTGTAATACACGGGGTCTTCAGACTGCAATTCCTGGACTGAGGCGGGAGCAGTGTAATACACGGGGTCCACAGATTGCAATTCCTGGGCTGAGGCGGGAGCAGTGTAATACACGGGGTCTTCAGACTGCAATTCCTGGACTGAGGTGGGAGCAGTGTAATACACGGGGTCCTCAGACTGCAATTCCTGGACTGAGGCGGGAGCAGTGTAATACACGGGGTCCTCAGACTGCAATTCCTGGACTGAGGCGGGAGCAGTGTAATACACGCGGTCCTCAGACTGCAATTCCTGGACTGAGGCTGGAGCTGTGTAATACACACGGTCCTCAGACTGCAATTCCTGGACTGAGGCGGGAGCAGTGTAATACACACGGTCCTCAGACTGCAATTCCTGGAGTGATGCGGGAGCAGTGTAGTGCACGGGGTCCTCAGACTGCAATTCCTGGACTGAGGCGGGAGCAGTGTAGTACACGGGGTCCTCAGACTGCAATTCCTGGACTGAGGCGGGAGCAGTGTAGTACACGGGGTCCTCAGACTGCAATTCCTGGACTGATGCGGGAGCACTGTAATACACGGGGTCCTCAGACTGCAATTCCTGGACTGAGGCGGGAGCAGTGTAGTACACGGGGTCCTCAGACTGCAATTCCTGGACTGAGGCGGGAGCAGTGTAATACACGGGGTCCTCAGACTGCAATTCCTGGACTGAGGTGGTAGCAGTATAATACATGGTGTCCTCAGCCTGCAATTCCTGGACTGAGGCGGGAACAGTGTAATACACACGGTCCTCAGACTGCAATTCCTGGACTGAGGTGGGAGCAGTGTAATACACACAGTCCTCAGACTGAAATTCCCGGACTGACGCGGGAGCAGTATAATACACGGGGTCCTCAGACTGCAATTCCTGGACTGAGGCGGGAGCAGTGTAATACACGGGGTCCTCAGACTGCAATTCATGGACTGATGCGGGAGCAGTGTAATACACGGGGTCCTCAGACTGCAATTCCTGGACTGAGGCGGCAGCAGTGTAATACACGGGGTCCTCAGACTGCAATTCCTGGACTGAGGCGGGAGCAGTGTAATACACGGGGTCCTCAGGCTGCAATTCCTGGACTGAGGCGGGAGCAGTGTAATACACGCGGTCCTCAGACTGCAATTCCTGGACTGAGGTGGGAGCAGTGTAATACACGGGGTCCTCAGACTGCAATTCCTGGACTGAGGCGGGAGCAGTGTAATACACGCGGTCCTCACACTGCAATTCCTGGACTGAGGCGGGAGCAGTTTAATACACGGGGTCCTCAGACTGCAATTCCTGGACTGAGGCGGGAGCAGTGTAATACACGGGGTCCTCAGACTGCAATTCCTGGACTGAGGCGGGAGCAGTGTAATACACGGGGTCCTCAGGCTGCAATTCCTGGACTGAGGCGGGAGCAGTGTAATACACGGGGTCCTCAGGCTGCAATTCCTGGACTGAGGCGGGAGCAGTGTAATACACGGGGTCCTCAGACTGCAATTCCTGGACTGAGGCAGGAGCAGTGTAATACACGGGGTCATCAGACTGCAATTCCTGGACTGAGGCGGGAGCAGTGTAATACACGGGGTCTTCAGACTGCAATTCCTGGACTGAGGTGGGAGCAGTGTAATACATGGTGTCCTCAGACTGCAATTCCTGGACTGAGGCGGGAGCAGTGTAATACACGGGGTCCTCAGACTGCAATTCCTGGACTGAGGCGGGAGCAGTGTAATACACGGGGTCCTCAGACTGCAATTCCTGGACTGAGGTGGGAGCAGTGTAATACACGCGGTCCTCAGACTGCAATTCCTGGACTGAGGCGGGAGCAGTGTAATACACGGGGTCCTCAGGCTGCAATTCC
Organism: Somniosus microcephalus; assembly: GCF_052327205.1. Classification (NCBI taxonomy): domain Eukaryota; kingdom Metazoa; phylum Chordata; class Chondrichthyes; order Squaliformes; family Somniosidae; genus Somniosus; species Somniosus microcephalus. Next base: position 5,973,364 of record NW_028225181.1, on the reverse strand, counting down.
TGGACTGAGGCGGGAGCAGTGTAATACACGGGGTCCTCAGACTGCAATTCCTGGACTGACGCGGGAGCAGTGTAATACACGCGGTCCTCAGACTGCAATTCCTGGACTGAGGTGGGAGCAGTGTAATACACGGGGTCCTCAGACTGCAATTCCTGGACTGAGGCGGGAGCAGTGTAATACACGCGGTCCTCAGACTGCAATTCCTGGACTGAGGTGGGAGCAATGTAATACACGGTGTCCTCAGACTGCAATTCCTGGACTGAGGCGGGAGCAGTGTAATACACGGGGTCCTCAGACTGCAATTCCTGGACTGAGGTGGGAGCAGTGTAATACACGGGGTCCTGAGACTGCAATTCCTGGACTGAGGCGGGATCAGTGTAATACACGGGGTCCTCAGGCTGCAATTCCTGGACTGAGGCGGGAGCAGTGTAATACACGGGGTCCTCAGACTGAAATTCCCGGACTGAGGCGGGAGCAGTGTAATACACGGGGTCCTCAGACTGCAATTCCCGGACTGAGGCGGGAGCAGTGTAATACACGGGGTCCTCAGACTGCAATTCCTGGACTGAGGCGGGAGCAGTGTAATACACGGGGTCCTCAGACTGCAATTCCCGGACTGAGGCGGGAGCAGTGTAATACACGGGGTCCTCAGACTGCAATTCCTGGACTGAGGTGGTAGCAGTGTAATACACGGGGTCCTCAGACTGCAATTCCTGGACTGAGGTGGGAGCAGTGTAATACACGGGGTCCTCAGACTGCAATTCCTGGACTGAGGCGGGAGCAGTGTAATACACGGGGTCCTCAGACTGCAATTCCTGGACTGAGGCGGGAGCAGTGTAATGCACAGGGTCCTCAGACTGCAATTCCTGGACTGAGGCGGGAGCAGTGTAATAGACGGGGTCCTCAGACTGCAATTCCTGGACTGAGGCGGGAGCAGTGTAATACACGCGGTCCTCAGACTGCAATTCCTGGACTTAGGTGGGAGCAGTGTAATACACGCGGTCCTGAGACTGCAATTCCTGGACTGAGGCGGTAGCAGTGTAATACACACGGTCCTCAGACTGCAATTCGTGGACTGAGGCGGGAGCAGTGTAATACACGGGGTCCTGGGACTGCAATTCCTGGACTGAGGCGGGAGCAGTGTAATACACGGGGTCCTCAGACTGCAATTCCTGGACTGAGGCGGGAGCAGTGTAATACACGGGGTCCTCAGACTGCAATTCCTGGACAGAGGCGGGAGCACTGTAATTCCCAAGATCCTCAGACTGCAATTCCTGGACCGAGGCGGGAGCAGTGTAATACACGCGGTCCTCAGACTGCAATTCCTGGACTGAAGCGGGAGCAGTGTAATACACGGGGTCCTCAGACTGCAATTCCTGGACTGAGGCGGGAGCAGTGTAATACACGGGGTCCTCAGACTGCAATTCCTGGACTGAGGCGGGAGCAGTGTAATACACGCGGTCCTCATGACTGCAATTCCTGGACTGAGGTGGGAACAGTGTAATACACGGGGTCCTCAGACTGCAATTCCTGGAATGAGGCAGGAGCAGTGAAATACACGGGGTCCTCAGACTGCAATTCCTGGACTGAGGCGGGAGCAGTGTAATACACACGGTCCTCAGACTGCAATTCCTGGACTGAGGCGGGAGCAGTGTAATACACGGGGTCCTCAGACTGCAATTCCTGGACTGAGGTAGGAGCAGTGTAATACACGGTGTCCTCAGACTGCAATTCCTGGACTGAGGCGGGAGCAGTGTAATACACTCGGTCCTCAGACTGCAATTCCTGGACTGAGGCGGGAGCAGTTTAATACACTCGGTCCTCAGACTGCAATTCCAAGACTGAGGCGGGAGCAGTGTAATACACGCGGTCCTCAGACTGCAATTCCTGGCTGAGGCGGGAGCAGTGTAATACACGGGGTCCTCAGACAACAATTCCTGGCTAAGGTGGGAGCAGTGTAATACACGGGGTCCTCAGACTGCAATTCCTGGACTGTGGCGGGAGCAGTGTAATACACGGGGTCCTCAGACTGCAATTCCTGAACTGAGGTGGGAGCAGTGTAACATTGGCAGCCCTGGGCATTACATTGTTTGACTGAAGCAATAACAGTATAATATGGTCGACCCTAGAATTGCATTTCCTGGACTGAGGCATGAGCAGTGTAATCTTGCCTGCCAAGCGAATGATATTCCCGTTTTGAGACTGGAGCTAGGTAAACTGGTCTGCCGTAGGGATGTAATTCCTGAACTGAGGCGGGAGCAGTGTAATCTTGGTGGCCCTGCAATTAATTCCCTGATTGAGGCGGGGGAAGTGAAATCCAGGCGGTCATGGACTGAAAATCCTAGTCAGAATCAGGTGCAGACTAAACTTGGCCTCCCTGGAAGGAAATACTTGGACTGAGGCATAAGCAAGCTAATCTAGGTGGTCCAGGGAATTAAATTCCTGTACTGAGGCCGGGCCATTATAATCTTGCCTGCCCTGGGAATTAAAGTGCTGCACTGAGGGAGGGGCAGTGTAATCTCGGTGGCCCTGGGAATAGAATTCTTGGATTTAGGTTGGCACAGTGTAATTTAGGGGTCCCTGGATAGGAAATTCCTGAGCTGAGGTGGGAGCCGCGTAATCAATAAGGCCCAGCGATTGAATTTTCAGGATTTTGATGGGAGCAGTGTAATCTAGGTGTCACTGGTTGTGAAAGTCCTGAGCTGAGGCGGGTGCAGTGTAATCTAGGTGTCCCTGGTTGTGAAATTCCTGAGCTGAGGAAGGAGCAGTGTAATAAAGGTGTCCCTGGTTGTGAAAATCCTGATCTGAGGCGGGAGCAGTGTAATCTATGTGTCGCTGGTTGTGAAATTCCTGAGCTGAAGTGGGAGCAGTGTAATCTAGGTGTCCCTGGTTGTGAAATTCCTGAGCTGCGGCGGGAGCAGTGTAATCTAGGTGTCGCTGGTTGTGAAATTCCTGAGCTGAGGCGGGAGCAGTGTAATCTAGGTGTCGCTGGTTGTGAAATTCCTGATCTGAGGCGGGAGCAGTGTAATCTAGGTGTCCCTGGTTGTGAAATTCCTGAGCTGAGGAAGGAGCAGTGTAATCTAGGTGTCGCTGGTTGTGAAATTCCTGAGCTGAGGCGGGAGCAGTGTAATCTAGGTGTCCCTGGTTGTGAAATTCCTGAGCTGAGGCGGGAGCAGTGTAATCTAGGTGTCGCTGGTTGTGAAGTTCCTGAGCTGAGGCGGGAGCAGTGTAATCTAGGTGTCCCTGGTTGTGAAGTTCCTGAGCTGAGGCGGGAGCAGTGTAATCTAGGTGTCGCTGGTTGTGAAATTCCTGAGCTGAGGCGGGAGCAGTGTAATCTAGGTGTCGCTGGTTGTGAAATTCCTGAGCTGCGGCGGGAGCAGTGTAATCTATGTGTCGCTGGTTGTGAAATTCCTGAGCTGAGGTGAGAGCAGTGTAATCTAGGTGTCGCTGGTTGTGAAATTCCTGAGCTGAGGTGGGAGCAGTGTAATCTAGGTGTCGCTGGTTGTGATATTCCTGAGCTGAGGCGGGTGCAGTGTAATCTAGGTGTCCCTGGTTGTGAAATTCCTGAGCTGAGGCAGGAGCAGTGTAATCTAGGTGTCGCTGGTTGTGAAATTCCTGAGCTGAGGAGGGAGCAGTGTAATCTAGGTGTCGCTGGTTGTGAAATTCCTGAGCTGCGGCGGGAGCAGTGTAATCTAGGTGTCGCTGGTTGTGAAATTCCTGAGCTCGGTTGGGAGCAGTGTAATCTAGGTGTCGCTGGTTGTGAAATTCCTGAGCTGAGGCAGGAGCAGTGTAATCTAGGTGTCCCTGGTTGTGAAGTTCCTGAGCTGAGGTGGGAGCAGTGTAATCTAGGTGTCCCTGGTTGTGAAATTCCGAAGCTGAGGCGGGAGCAGTGTAATCTAGGTGTCGCTGGTTGTGAAATTCCTGAGCTGAGGCGGGAGCAGTGTAATCTAGGTGTCGCTGGTTGTGAAATTCCTGAGCTGAGGCGGGAGCAGTGTAATCTAGGTGTCCCTGGTTGTGAAATTCTGGAGCTGAGGCTGGAGCAGTGTAATCTAGGTGTCGCTGGTTGTGAAATTCCTGAGCTGAGGCGGGAGCAGTGTAATCTAGGTGTCGCTGGTTGTGAAATTGCTGAGCTGAGGCGGGAGCAGTGTAATCTAGGTGTCCCTGGTTGTGAAATTCTGGAGCTGAGGCTGGAGCAGTGTAATCTAGGTGTCGCTGGTTGTGAAATTCCTGAGCTGAGGCGGGAGCAGTGTAATCTATGTGTCACTGGGTATGAAATTCCTGGAATGAGGAAGAAGCATTTTGTGCATGCAGCCCTGGGAATGGAACTCATGGGCTGAGGCGGGAGCAGTCTAATCAAGGTCTCGCTGGAAGGAAACATTTGTAATGAGGCGGGAATAGTGCAATGTGGGCTTCGCTGGGAATAAAATTCCTGGACTGAGGTGGGAGCACTGCAAACTTGGTGACCGTCGCAATGAATGTCAAGGAATGCGGCATGAGGGATGTAATCTAGGCAGCCCAAGGAATGGAATTACTGAACTGAGGCGGGAGCAGTGTAATCTAGTTGGCCTGGGAATGCCTTTCCTGGACTGAGGCCTCAACAGTGCAATCTAGACTTAGCTGGGAATGACATTCCTCAACTGAGGGAGCAGCAGTTAAATGTAGGTGGCCCTGGTGATGACATTCCTGAAATGAGGCGCGGGCATTGCAATCTTGCTGAACCTGGGAATTAAATTATTTTTCTAAAGCGGGGCCAGCGTAATGTAGGCGGCCCTGGGAATAAAATGGCTGAAATAAGAAGGGAGCTGTTTAAGGTGGGCGACCCTGGGAATGAAATTACTGGATTGAAGCGGGAACAGCTCAATTTAGGCTGCCCTGGGAATGCCTTTCCTGGACTGAGGCCTCAACAGTGCAATCTAGGCTTAGCTGGGAATGACGTTCCTCAACTGAGGGAGGAGCAGTTAAATGTAGGTGGCCCTGGTGATGACATTCCTGAAATGAATTGCAATCTTGCTTAACCTGCGAATTAAATTATTTTTCTAATGCGGGAACAGCGTAATGACCCTGGGAATAAAATGTCTGAAATAAGAAGGGAGCTGTTTAAGGTGGGCGACCCTGGGAATGAAATTACTGGATTGAAGCGGGAACAGCGCAATTTAGGCTGCCCTGGGGAAGAAATCCTGGACTGAGGTTGGAACAGTGCAATTTAGGCTGCACTAGGGATGAAATTCCTGGACTGAGGTTGGAGCAGTGCAATTTAGGCTGCACTAGGGATGAAATTCCTGGACTGAGTTTGGAACCGTGCAATTTAGGCTGCACTAGGGGTGAAATTCCTGGACTGAGGTTGGAACCGTGCAATTTAGGCTGCACTAGGGATAAAATTCCTGGACTGAGGTGGAACAGAGCAATTTAGGCTGCCCTACGGATGAAATTCCTGGACTGAGTTGGAACAGTGCAATGTAGGCTGCCCTGGGGATGAAATTCCTGGACTGAAGCAGTAGCAGTGTATTCGAGGCAGCCCTGGGAATGAACTTCCTTGTCTGGGGTGGGAGAGTGAATTCAAGGCTGCCTGTGAAGGAAATTTCTGGACTCAGGGAGGAGCATTATAATATAGGCAGCTCTCGGAATTAAATTCTTGGATTGACACGGGAGCAGACTTATCCGGGCTGCCGAGGGAATTATGTGCGCGGACAGAGGTGGGAGCAGTGTAATTAAGGCAGACCAGGAAATGGAATTTCTGGACTAAGGCAGGAGCGGTGTAATCTGCATGACATTCAGGCCTGGCCTGATAAGTAGCAAGTAACATTCGCGCCACACAAGGGCCAGGCAATGGCTATCACCAACAAGAAAGTGTTTAACCAGAGCAACTTGACATTCAACAGAATTACCATCGCCGAATCCCCCACCATCAATATCCTGGGGTTTCAGCATTTACCAGAAACTTTACTGGACCAGCCACATAAATACTGTGGCTACAACAGCGGTCATAGGCTGGGTATTCTGCGAGAACTGTCTCACCCCTTGACCCCCCAAAGCCTTCCCACCATCTGCAAGGCACAAGTCATGTATATGATGAAAGATTCTACACTTTGCTGGGTGAGGGCAGCTTCATCAACACTCAAGAAGCTCGACACCAGACAGAATAAAGCAGCCCATATAACTGCCACCCCATCCAACATTTTAAGCATTCCTTCCCTCCACCACCGGCGCACCGTGGCTGCAGTGTCTATCATGTACAAGATGCCCTTCAGCAACTTGCCAAGGCTTCTTCGACAGCACCTCCCAAACCTGCGACCTCTTCCCCTGAGAAGGACAAGAGCAGTAGGCTCATGGGAGCAATAACTAGGGCTGTAGAGAGGGCTTTAAACTAATTAGTGGGGGGGAAGTTTTAAGAGAGCGAAAAATATAAATGACAGCGGAGAAGGCAATAGAGCAAGGTAGCAGTGGGGGAATTAAAAACCAGAGCGTGTCAGGAAGGGACAGAATGTATAATGATAAAGGTAAAGTAGTAAAAGGGGTAAAAGCAGGAATAAATTGTAAGTAAACATGTTTTAAAGTTCTTTATCCGAATGCACGCAGCATTCGTAACAAAATTGATGAGTTGACGGTGCAAGTAACTACACATGGGTATGATCTGGTGGCCATTACAGAAACATGGCTGCAAGATAATCATGATTGGGAACTAAACATACAAGGGTATTTGACAATTAGGAAGGACAGACAGGAAGGAAAGGGAGGTGGGGTTGCTATGTTAATCAAGGATGGAATCACTGCAATAGTCAGAAATGATATTGGGTCAAAGGATTAGGATAGTGAAACAGTTTGGGTGGAGATAAGGAATAATAAGGGGAAAAAGTCACTAGTGGGCGTAGTCTATAGGCCTCCTAACAGTTGCAACTCTGTTGGTCGGAGTATAAATCAGGAAATAGTTGGGGCTTGTTGTTGTGTATGTACCTTTAAGAGAACAACTGATCTCAGACTGCAGTACCGGCAGTGACCGCCCCTGTATAAAAGGCGCTAGAGAGCCTCTGTTGGTTAGATTCGTTTATGCCTTTCACCAGTAAACATCTCTTTGTTTCTCTCCTGCTAGTCCGTGTCTCAAACATTCACGGACTTAACACTGGCGACAAGTTAGAAACGAACTTACCTGCAACTCAGCAGCAGCTCCGACGACGTGTTGAAGGTCGGAGCCAGATAAAAAAAAAAAAATAGGCCATTGAAACTCGAGAAACGTGCGTCGACCGTCAATCATCGATTTCAAAACTTGCAGGAGAGACTGCCCAGAGCCAGGCTGGGTTCCTCGGTCCGTGGTTTCCCAGCTAATCGGGCTGGTGGCAGGTAGTGCTCTGATCCTTCCTGGGCTGCGGCGGGCTGAAACTCGATCGGGTGGCCTTTCAACGGGGCCGGGCAGCGAGTCGGGAAGCAATGAGAGAGAGAGAGAGGGTGGAGCATACAAGGCATGGCCGGTGTTTCGAAGCTGGGCAGCGTTCGGACCTCAGAAGAGGGAGGGAAGTGTTCCAGAGGGTCCGCTCCATGACGGGAAGATAATAAAAGAAAATGAATTAATATTTAACGCGCAGGAAACCGTGGAAAGCAGCACTAACAACAGCAGGGAAGAAGGAAAAGCGCGGGAGGCGCCATTTTGTTAAATCGGAGAAGAAGGCAAAGCACGGGAGGCGCCATTTTAGATTTGCAAGATGCCGAAGACTGGCTGTATCACTGCTTTTGATAATACATTAGAGGACTGGACCATGTATGTGGAAAGAGTCGAGGTATATTTCGAGGCAAATGAAATAGCGGAGGGAAAAAAGGCATCAACATTGCTAAACGTAATGGGCGCTAGAACGTACGGCCTATTGCGGGATCTGATTACTCCAGCCAAACCGATGGTGAAGAGTTTTAACGAAATTGTTGCTGTTCTACAGGAGCACTTAAACCCTGCACCGCTGTTGATAGCAGAAAGATTTAAATTCCACAGGAGAACTCAGTACAAAGATGAGAGCAATGCTGAGTATCTTACGGAGCTACGCAAGCTATCAAAGCAATGCCAGTTCGGAGCAGGACTGGCAGATACCCTACGGAACAAATTTGTCTGTGGACTCCTGAGTGAAGGAACACAGAAGAAGTTACTCACAGAAAAAGAGCTGACGCTAGATAAGGCTTTCAGCGTGGCAGTATCGTATGAAGCAGCAGCCAGGGCAGCTGCAGAAATTCAACAAAATCCACAGGAATACGGCACCCACGAAATGACATGGGGATTTGGAAAAAGGTTATCGCTGCGGCAGAACTAACCATGACCAGAAGGACTGCTGGTCCAAAGACAAAATATGCAGACGATGCGGGAAGATTGGACACATTGCACGAGTTTGTAGGTCTGGGAAGAAGACCAGCGACAACAAAAAGTCTACTAAGGAACCATACAAGAATGTACTAAAGATGACGGACAGTAGTTCCGAAGACCAGATGAGCGATAGTGAATCCGAGAACAGGAGATTAAGCTGTCTCAAACTTCACAATGTAATCGCAAAAGAGGATCACCGAACCATTTGGGTCACCCTCATGATAGCAGGGTCCCAAGTTAAAATGGAATTGGATACAGGATCAGCGCTAACCATCATGAATCGACGAGACTATGAGCGGCTATTTTCACACATACCCTTGAGAGAGACATCCATCGTCTTGATGACGTATACAGGGCAAAAAGTATACACCAGAGGAAAAATAAGGGTGCCTGTCGAATACAATGGCAAGAAAATACAGAAATTGTATCTCTACATACTGCCAAATGGTGGACCACCGTTATTGGGATGGGAATGGATCAGGAAGATAAACTTAGATTGGCATTCCATTCATGCAATGACGGTGGATGGTAAAAAAGATGAAGACGTCACTCCTGGACGATTGTCAACAATCTTAGCTAACGCCAAAGAGGTATTTCAACAAGAACTGGGCACGCTTAAAGGCGTAACCGCCTCATTAAAAATAGAAGAGAATGCAGTTCCCAAGATTTTCAAAGCGAGACCGGTACCATATGAAATTCGTCCAGCCGTCGAGGCAGAGCTGGAGAATCTGGAGAAGGCGGGCGTGTTGTCTTAGGTCGACTGGAGCGAGTGGGCGACACCCATCGTTCCTGTCATGAAGAAAATGTTAAGCAATAAGTCCGGAGAGCCAAGGAAGATTTGCATCTGTGGGGATTTCAAGGTGACGGTGAACCCTATCCTTCACACAGTACAATATCCTCTTCCAAGGATAGAAGACATCTTCGCCTCACTGTCTGGAGGGAAGCGTTTTACAAAAATTGACCTAGCACAAGCATATTTGCAGATGGAGGTTGAAGAATCCGCTAGAAAGTATCTCACGATAAACACTCACAAAGTCTTTACCAGTATCATCGATTGGTATTCGGAGGAGCATCGGCTCCGGCGATATGGCAAAGAGCGATGGAACAAGTCCTGCAAGGGATTCCAGGGACTCAGTGTTACTTGGACGACATCCTTGTAACAGGTGAAGATGACAGTGAACACCTTAACAACCTAGAACAGGTGCTCACTAGACTACGGGAACATGGGCTGCGAGCCAACCGCCCCAAGTGCGAATTTTTTAAGAAACAGGTATCGTATTGTGGCCACGTGATTGATGAAGAGGGGTTATATAAGTCCCCTGACAAAATTGAAGCGGTTGTTAAGGCCCCAGCGCCGGAAAATGTGTCGCAACTGAGGTCATTCCTCGAGTTGGTGAATTACTATCATAAGTTTTTGCCGAATTTGTCGACAATTCTGCATCCACTGAACACCCTGCTACGAACGGGGGTAGCATGGAAATGGAGCGATGATTGTAAACGTGCTTTTCAGAAGAGTAAGGACTTAATCACTTCGAAGGAAGTATTGGCTCACTACAACCCAGCACTGCCAATCAGGCTGGCGTGTGATGCATCTACCTACGGCATTGGGGCAGTACTGTCACATAAATTCCTTGATGGGTTGGAGAGGCCGATAGCTATTGCGTCACGCTCGTTAACTTCTGCCGAGCGTAACTACGCCCAGATTGACAGAGAGGCCCTCAGCCTAGTGTGGGGAGTGAAGAAGTTCAATCACTATGTGCACGGTCAAAAATTTACTCTACTAACCGATCATCAACCTCTTGTCTCCATTTTCAACCCTCAGAAGGGCGTACCGATAATGACAGCACAATGGCTGCAGAGATGGTCCCTTTTCCCAGGGGCACACCAATATTACATCGAGTACAAAGGAACTAAACAGCATGGAAATGCTGATGGATTGTCACGTCTACCGTTGCCGACGGTGGAAGAAGAATACCTTGCAGTGGATCCAATGGAGATATTCCACTCGACCATAGTCGAATGTCTCCCTGTGACGAATGCAAACATAGAAAAGGAAACACGGAATGACCCGACACTATTACGGGTCTATGATTTAACGGTGAAGGGATGGCCAACACATGGCGCGCCACTGCTGCCAGCATTCTCGCCAAGAAGAGAACACCTGTCAGTGTGCAGAGGAACCTTGATGTGTGGATCCAGAGTAGTAATTCCACCTAAGTTGATGGATAGAGTGCTCAATGAGCTTCATGAGGGTCATCTGGGTGGGGTAAAAATGAAGAGCTTAGCCAGAGCGTTTGTGTGGTGGCCGGGAATCGATAGAGAAATTGAAGAGATGACCAAGAGCTGTGCAGGGTGCCAGAAGGTCCAAAATGCCCCACCACAAGCTCCTCTGCATCCATGGGAGTGGCCCTCACCTCCATGGCAAAGGGTGCACATTGATTTTGCTGGTCCCTTCATGGACTCGATGTTTTTAATTGCAGTGGATGCACATTCAAAGTGGCCAGAGGTAATAAAAATGGCCTCAACCACCACGGAAAAAACTATCGCAGTTTTACAAACCATATTCGCCAGGAACGGGCTGCCTGAACAGATTTGCTCTGACAATGGACCACAGTTTGTGTCTGAAGAGTTCCGGAGGTTCTTAAAGAACAATGGTGTTAAGCATTACACATCTGCTCCATATCATCCAGCCACTAATGGATTGGCCGAGAGGTTTGTCCAAACATTCAAGAAGGCTATCAAGGCAATGTGTAATGAAGATATACCCCTACAACACAAGGTGGACAACTTCTTGTTTGCCTACCGGAATGCGACACATGCGGTTACCAACCAAACTCCAGCCATGATGTTCTTCAATCGAAGACTACGATGCCGCTTGGATTTGGTTAAGCCAAACGTCCGAAGAGATGCGGAGAACAGGCAGTTTTTGAATATGAATGAAAGGCCGACCAGGAGTTTTAAGGTAGGTCAACCAGTTTTGGCCCGGGACTACCGCACTGAGAAATGGCAGCCAGGAACGATTTGTACACGACAAGGACCTCTCATATATACCGTGGACGTTGGGGAGAGCATTGCAAGACGCCATGCTGACCAGATTCTAGAGTCACTGGAAAACGTCAACTCCACACCACGATCTGATACACCTGGTAATGAAATCGACGTTCCAATTGCAGTTACCGCAGAACCGGTAATATTGGAAGCAGAGGAAACAAACGACGACATAGATTCCGACTCAACATTGCCAGCAGAACCTGATACTCCAAAGAGGCGTTATCCAGACAGAATTAGGAAGCCTCCTCAAAGACGGAACTTATAATTGCTTAAACTTAACCAATGTATCTAGCAACAGTAATTGTGATTGTAATTCGTTATCATTAGTTGTTAAATGAATGTTATGTACTGTTTATCTAAAAGGGGAGGAATTGTTGTGTATGTACCTTTAAGAGAATAATTGGTCTCAGACTGCAGTACCGGCAGTGACCACCCCTGTATAAAAGGTGCTAGAGAGCCTCTGTTGGTTAGATTCGTTTATGCCTTTCACCAGTAAACATCTCTTTGTTTCTCTCCTGCTAGTCCGTTTCTCAATCATTCACGGACTTAACACTTGTAATAAGGGAACAGCTATAATCATGGGGAATTTTAACTTTCTTATTGACTGGACTAATCAAATTGGGCATGGCAGCATTGAGGTAGTGTTCATAGAGTGTATTAGGAACGGGTTCCTTTAGCAGTATCTAACTGAACCAACCAGGGGGCAGGCAATCTTAGATCTAGTCCTGTGTAATGAGACAGGATTAATAAAAAATGTCCTATTAAGGATCCCCTTGGAATGAGTGGCCATAATATGGTTGAATTCCAAATTCAGTTTAAGGGTGAGAGAGTTGGACCTCAAACCAGCGTACTAAGCTTAAATAAAGGAGACTATGAAGGTATGAGAGTAGAATTGACTAAAGTGGACTGGGAAAACAGATTAAAGTGTAAGATGGTACAAGAGCAGTGGTCTACATTCAAGGAGATATTTCACATCTTTCAAGATAAATATATTCCACTGAGGGGAAAGGGGAGTAAAAGAAAAGACAGCCATCCGTGGCTTAGTAAAGTAATAAAGGATAGTATTCGACTGAAAACAAGGGCATATAAATTAGCCAAATCTAGTGGGAGGAGAGAAGATTGGGAAGCATTTAAAAGCCAGCAAACAATAACTAAAAGATTAATTAAGAAAGGGAAGATAGATTATGAAAGTAAACTAGCAAAAAATATAAAAACAGATAGCAAGATTTTCTACAGCTATATAAAAAGAAAAAGGGTGGCAAAAGTGAACGTTGGTCACTTAGAGGATGGGACCGGGAAACTAGTGGTGGGGAACATGGAGATGGCAAAGACGCTGAACAAATATTTTGTATCAGTCTTTACAGTAGAGGACACTAAAAATATCCCAACACTGGACAAACAGGGGGCAATTGGGGGGCAGGAGCTAAACACGATTAAAATCACAAAAGAGATGGCACTCAGTAAAATAATGGGACTTAAGGCGGATAAATCCGCCAGACCTGATGGCCTACATCCTAGGGTCTTGAGAAAAGTTGCGGTAGGGATTGTGGGTGCATTGTTGATCATTTTCCAGAACTCCCTGGACTCAGGAATGGTCCCGGCAGATTGGAAAACTGCTAATGTAACACCCTTATTTAAGAAGGGAAGTAGACAAAAAGCTGGAAACTATAGACCAGTTAGCCTAACATCTGTGGTTGGCAAAATGTTGGAGTCCATTATTTAGGAAACAGTATCAGAGCATTTGGATAAACATAATTTAATAGGACAGAGTCAGCATGGTTTTACGAAGGGGAAGTCATGTTTGACAAATTTGCTCGAATTCTTTGAGGATGTAACATACAGGGTGGATAAAGGGGAACCAGTGGATGTAGTGTATTTGGGCTTCCAAAAGGCATTTGACAAGGTTCCACACAAAAGATCACTGATCAAGATAAAAAATCACGGGATTGGGGGTAATATACTGGCATGGGTGGAAGATTGGCTATCTAATAGAAAACATGGTTTTACGAAGGGGAAGTCATGCTTGACAAATTTGCTCGAATTCTTTGAGGATGTAACATACAGGGTGGATAACGGTGAACCAGTGGATGTAGTGTATTTGGACTTCCAAAAGGCATTTGACAAGGTTCCACACAAAAGATTACTGATCAAGATAAAAAATCACGGGATTGGGGGTAACATACTGGCATGGGTGGAAGATTGGCTATTTAACAGAAAACAAAGAGTTGGGATAAGTGGTTCGTTCTCGGGCTGGCAATCAGTAACTAGTGGTGTCCCACAGGGATCAGTGCTGGGACCCCAACTCTCTACAATCTATATTAATGATTTGGAGGAAGGGACCGAGTGCAAGATATTCAAGTTTGCCGACGATACAAAGATGGGAGGGAAAGCAGTGAGTGAGGAGGACATAAAAAACCTGCAAAAGGACATAGACAGGCTAAGTGAGTGGGCTGAGATTTGGCAGATGCAATATAATGTTGGAAAGTGTGAGTTTATGCACTTTGGCAGAAAAAATCAAAGAGCAAGTTATTATCTGAATGGAGAGAAACTGCAAAGTGCTACAGTACAAAGGGATCTGGGGGTCCTGGTACATGAAACACAAAAAGTTAGTATGCAGGTGCAGCAGGTGATCGGGAAGGCCAATGGAATCTTGGCTTTTATTGCAAGGGGGATGGAGTATAAAAACAGGGAAGTCTTGCTGCAGTTATACAGGGTATTGGTGAGGCCACACCTGGAATACTGCATGCAGTTTTGGTTTCCATATTTATGAAATGATATACTTGCTCTCGAGGCGGTTCAGAGAAGGTTCACTCGGTTGATTGCAGAGATGAGGGGGTTGACGTATGAGGAAAGGTTGAATAGGTTGGGACTCTACTCATTGGAGTTCAGAAGAATGAGAGGCGATCTTATCGAAACATATAAGATTGTGAGGGGGCTTTATCGGGTGGATGCGGTGGGGATGTTTCCACTGATGGGTGAGACTAGAACTAGGGGGCATAATCTTAGAATAAGGGGCTGCCCTTTCAAAACTGAGATGAGGAGAAACTTCTTCACTCAGAGGGTAGTAAATATATGGAAATTGCTACCCCAGAGAGCTGTGGAAGCTGCAACATTAAATAAATTTAAAATGGAGATAGACATTGTCCTTGCAGATAAGGGAATTAGGGGTTACGGGGAGAGGGCAGGGAAGTGGACGTGAGTCTAGATTCAGATCAACCATGATCCTATTGAATGGCGGAGCAGGCCCGAGTGGCCATATGGCCTACTCCTGCTCCTATTTCATATGTTCTTATCACCTCCAAGCTCCCCTCCAAGGCACACACCATTCTTACTTGGAAATATATCATCGTTCATTCATCGCCACTGGGTAAAATTCCTGGAACTCACTCTCTAACAGCATTGTGGTAGTCCGTTCAATACATGGACTGCAGTAGTTCAAGAAGGTGGCTCACCACCACCTTCTCCTGGGAAATTAGGAATGGGCAATAAATGCAGGCGTTGTCAGCGAAGACCATATCCCATGAACAAATTAAACAAAATCTTAGTGAGCCTCGGATGAAATTCTTGGATAGATGCGGAAGCAGTTTGACCCACTCCGCCTATGGTTTGAAGTTCATGGACAGAGACAGGAGCAATGTAAACTAGGTGGCCCAGAGAATACAATTCCTGGACTCAGATAGGAACAGTGTAATATGGCATCCCTGTCAATGAAAATTCCAGATTGAGGCGGGGGAGTGGAAATCTAGGCGGTCCAGGGAACCTAATTCCTGGACTAATGGATGGTGAATGTAATCAATCCGGCCCTCTAATTCGAATGAGGTGTGAGTAGAGCAATCTGCGTGGACATGTGAATTTAATGCCTAGACTGAGGGAGGAACAGTGCAATCCAGGTGGAACTGCGAATGAAATACCTGGAGAGTGCCATCAGCAGTTTAATCTTGGTGGCCCTGGGAATTAAATTCCTGGACTGAGGGAGGAACAGTGTAACCTAATCTGCTCTGGGAATGAAATTGCTGGACTGAGGGAGGAGCAGCAAATCTTGGTAATCTGGGAATAAAATTCCTGGACTGAGGCGAGAGCAGTATTCACTAGGCGGCCCTACGATTGATTTTCCTGAAGTGAGGCGGGAGCAGTGAAATCAGTACGCCCCTGGGAATATAATCCATGGACTGAGGGAGGAGCAGTGTAATGCAGGTGGCTCTGGGAATGTCATTACTGGACTGAGGCTGGAGCAGTGTAATCTAAGCGGCACTGGGAACGAGAATTCCTGGACTGAGATGGAAGCAGATTACTGCAGGTTGCCCTTGCCATGGAATTAATGGTTTGAGGCGGGATCAGTGTAGTCTAGGCTGTCCTGGGAAATAAATTCATGGTCTGTTGCGGGAGCAAAGCAATATAGGATGCAACTAGATTTACATTACCGGATTGAGGCCGGATTAGTGTAATCTAGACAGACCTGGGAATGCAATTTCTGGACTGAGGCGGGAGCAGTGCAATCTGGACGAGATTCAGGCTTGGGCTGATAAGGGACAAGTTAAATTTGCAACACACAAGTGCCAGGCAATGATTTTCACACAAAAGAGAGAGCCTAACAACCGCCCCTAGATAGTCAACAGCATTACCATCGCCGAATCCCCCACCATCAAAATCCTGGATATCACCATTGAGCAGAAACACAACTGGACCAGCTTCATAAATACTATGGCTGCAAGAACAGGTCAGATGCTGAGTTTTCTGCGTCGAGTGACTCACCTTTTGATTCACCAGAGCCTTCCGCCATCGACAAGGCACAAGTAAGGAGTGTGCTGGAATACTCTGCAGTTGCCTGGATGAGTGTAGCATCAACAACACTCAATAGGCTCGACACCATCCAGGACATAGTAGACCGTTTGGTTGCCACCCCACCATAACCATTCACTCCCTCCACCTTCGGCGTACTGTGGCTGCAGTGTGTACCATGTACAAGATGTACTGCAGCAACTTGCCAAGGCTTCTTCAACAACACCTCTGGAACACTCGACCTCTACCACCTGGAAGGACTAGGGCAGCAGGCTCATGGTAACACCATCACCTCCAAATTCCCCTCAACACCATCCTGAATTGGAAATATATCGCCGTTCCTTCATTGTCGATAGGTCAAAATCCTGGAACTCCCTTTCTAACAGCACTGTGGGAGTACTTTCACCACACTGACTGCAGCGGTTCAATAAGGCGGCTCACCACCACGGTCTCATGGACAATTAGGTATGGGCAATATATGCTGGCCTTGCCAGCGATACCCAAATCCCAGGATCAAATAAAATAAATCTTAGTGACCCTGGAATTTAAATTCCAGGATTACGGCGGGAGCAGCGAAATCTACACTGTCCAGGGGATGAAATTTCTGGATAGAGGCAGGAGTAGTGTAATATAGTCAGCCCTATAGTTGAAATTGCTTGACTCAGGCAGGAGCAGTGAAAAATAGACTGTTCATGGAATTACATTTCTGGATTCAAATGTGAAATGTATAATCTGGGCGGCCTTGAAAATGAAATAACTGGAGTGAGGCGGGAGCAGTGTAAAGTAGGCTGCCCTGGGAATTGAATTCCTTGATTGACGAGGTTTCTGTGTAATCTTGGCGGCCCAGAGAATTAAGCTCCTGGATTGAAGTGGGAGCAGTGAATTCTAGCTAGTCCAGAGAACAAAATTCCTGAACTCAGATAGGAGCAGTATATGTAGGCCTCCTACATTATTGGACTGAGGCGGGGACAGTGTAATCTAGGCAGTGCAAGGGATTTAAAATGCTGGACTGAAGCAAAAGCAGAGTAATCTAGGCGGCCCAGGGAATAACATTCTTGGACTGAGGAGGACGCAATGTATTCTAGCCAGCCCTCGGAATGGAATTACTGAACTGAGGTGGGAGCTGTGTAATCTAGCCAGCCTGGGAATGACATTCCTGGACTGAGGAAGCAGCAATGTAATCCCGGCGGTCCAGGGAATAAATGTCCTGGACTGAAGCCGGAACAGTGGAAACGTGTCAGCCCAGTGAACACCATTCCTGGACTCAGGCCAGTGTGTCATGTGTGATTACAATCTTTCCATCACTGTGTCCATCTCTAAGTTCCTGCCGTTTAGGAATATTTATTGATGGTGACTATTTTTGCCTTGTTAGTCTGGGTTTGAATACATCAGATAACAAGATTGGGGGAATCCAGCCTCCTCTCTTCTTTTATTCATATTGTTTCTGTCACTTTCTCCTCTTTTGTTCACTGGTTGTGTTTAATTCAGGAAGAGAAACTCCATTCTCTTTGATCAATCTCGGTATTTTATGCTCGGCTGAAATATTCCACATTCGGTCACTTTTAATTTAAAACTGTGTACAACATGCTAACCTAGGTTGTGTTGCAATAACGTGTTGATTTGACATTGGGTCACTGAGTGTGTTTGTTCAATGTCTGTAATTAATGCTATTTACAGTGAGGCCTAATTATATCACTCAGGGATTTTGCTCTGCTATAAAGAAGGAGCTCCCTTCACAGTGTGACCTCACACAGTCAGCGCGCTGCCTCCAGCATAAAGACCACCAGCGACTCACAGACCGGAAGATATGGCTGTGCCACCTCCACCGCCCCCTCCGCCTCCCCCGCCCCTTCCTGATAATTGGCTTGAAAATTTGCGGATAGCTAACTTATTTAATGAAATACAAAAGATTTACTACCCAATCCTCGCTACTGTTGGAGTTCCGAGTAAGTTCAATGACCAGTTATGAATTCCATAAACCATGTTACACTGTAATATTATTCTTGCTATTTACAGTGTGATTTTATTCATTAATGATTTTCTGTGCTTGCATTTCTTGCATCATCTAAATCGTTTAAATGCAAGTCTTTCTTTTTATCAATGTTAATGCATGAGTTGTTGTATAAAAATACTCGGATTGCCTCGCTACAGTTGGTGCTCCTGTTAAGACTCTATATCTAATAATTAATTCTGTTAGTTATGTTTAACAGATTTAATGTTCTTATAATTTCCTCCCCCACCCCGGCAGCCCTCGCTGCTGTTGGTGCCCCTGGTAAATCTCTGTATGCAGCTTTCAATTCTGTAAATAATGCTTAACTGTATTTCTCTCCTTCTTTCCATGTTCCTTGTCATTCCCCATGCTTTCCGCGCTGCTGTCCGCTATTGATTCTGAACGTGATACGGTGTTACCGAGTTTGCAATATTCTATGTTCATTTCAAGCAATGATATTGAACCCAGACTCTTTATTTAACGAATTTCCGTCTGCTATCCACACTGAACATTCCTAACAGATAAGAAAAATGTTTTCTTGGATTAGGAAACTTTTCACGTAATGGCAAAGGTCTTCGACCTGAAACGTTAACTCTGTTTCTCTCTCTCCACAGGTGCTGCCTCACTTGCTGAGTATTTGCAACAGTTTCTGCTTTCATTTCAGATTTCCAGTATCCACAGTATTTTGCTTTTATTTTCGATTAATGATCGGAATGACTATTTAAACAGAGTCACAGGAAGAAAATCCTGGCAGGTCATATTCATATCTTTAAATGTGTGAAATATCCGCTAATCATTCAGTTCCAGTCACTGTCTCTTTTTCCACCAGCTCCAGTTCAGCATTCGTGGCACTGCTTCAGGTAGTTGGAACAGGATTACAAGGATAATTTACATTCTCATAAAATGTTCTTTAGCCAGATTTCAATACAGTAACGTGCAATCTTTGTTTTGAATTTACAATTAAGTCACATACCCGTCTGGCACAGTTCAGTGGATCTCTCAGTGAGACCCAGTGTGGTTCTCTATTGCCTCCTGATGTACTTCAGGATTAACAATCCCAGCTGAGGATAAGACAATCCTTTGATATTTTGTCCTCTAATATTCTCTGCACAAGGTTGGAAACCAACATGTGAAATGTACAAGGATAATTCTCTTCAATTTGTGTTCAGGTACTTTACAAAATCGTTCAGCAGCACTTTGCCTGTTGGATTATTCGTCTGAATTCGATGTTGTTAAATACATTTACTGAGGCATTTATTGCCAATGATAACTATGTATTGCAATTCAGAATCCATTTTTTTGCAATGTTATTTGGAAAATCTTCCTTTCAATGAGCTACAATTTGCGTATTTCAAGAAAAATGCGGTAAACTCAATCCTCAAAGCAAGTCTGACAGCCTAGTTGTCTTTATAACTGCAGTTCATTTGTATTTATCTTAACATGGTCGTATTACATCCGTACATTTTAAATAGAATTGACTGTAATTATTGCATGCCAAGTTTGCAGTTTCTGTGGCATTCATTTACTGTTCTATATATAAAGGATATTCAAACCAAGATCAGGAATCCAAGCGGGATTTCCGAAACCCGAACACAGGGCACAGAAGCGAACTGCACTGCTCAAATTGCTGACTGGTCCTGGGACACGGAGTTCTGTAAGAGTAAAATAACATAGGAACATAGGAAGAGGTGTAACGCATTTAGCCCCTCAAGCCTGTTTCGGCATTTAATGAGATCATGGCTGATCTGCGACCTAACTCCTTATACACGACTTTGCCCCATATCCCCAAATATCCTTGGTTAACACAAATCTATCAATCTCAGCCTTAAAATTGACAATTGATCTAGCATCAACTTCAGTTTTGTGGAAGAGAGTTCCAAACTTCTACCAACCTTTGTGTGTAGAAGTGTTTCCTAATTTCACTCCTGAAAGGTCTGGCTCTAATTTCTAGACGGTGCTCCCTAGTCCTAGAATCCCCAACCAGGGAAAAGAGTCTTTGCCTATCTACCAATCTGTTCATCTTAATAACTTGAAAACTTCGATCAGATCACCCCTTAACCTTCTAGATTCTAAGGAATTCAATCGTAATTTGTGTAATTTCTCCCCATAACTTAACCCTTGGAGTCCGGGTGTCATTCTGGTAAACCTATGCTGCACTTCCTCCAAGGCCAATATATCCTCCCTAAGGTGTGGTGCCCAGAAATGCTCACACTACTCCAGGTGTGATCTAACCAGGGCTTTGTATAGATGCAGCATAACCTCTGCCCACTTGTGTTCTCGGGCTTTAGATATAAAGGCCAGCATTCAATTAATGTTTTTGATTATTTTCTGTACCTGTCGATGATATTTTAATGATCTATGTAGATGCTCCCCTGCCTCATTTGAGCGCCACTCGTTTTAGCTTCTCACCATTTAGAAAGTACCCTGTTCGATCCTTATCATGTACAAATTGGAAAACCTGACATTTGAATTCGTTAAAACCCATTTGCCACATTTTTGCCCATTCACTGAATCTATCGATATCCCTTTGTAATTTCATGCTTTCATCAATACTGCCTACATTGCTGCCTAACTTTGTGTCATCCGCAAATTTGGATATATGACGTTCTATGCCATCATCTACGTCGTTAATAAAAACTGTGAATAGTTGAGGCCCTATCTGGTCCTGGGAATGTGTCACACTTTAGAGTCATTATTTTATTTGTTACTATTTATTTATTGACAATTTTATTGAGTCCCAGTCTCTGATACAATATTAGTTTCCTTGGGATTTCCGGCATGCTTCTTCCTCGACAGTAAATACTGAAACAAAGTCTGTTTTCAACATGTCCGCCATTTCCTTATCATTGACAATATCACAACTTTCAGTTATGAAGGGTTCAAATTTACTCCTGACCACCCGATCTTCATAATATAATTGTAAAATTTATGTGTGTCGATTTTGATACCCCTTACAAGTTTCTTTTCATAATCCCTTTTGTAGCTCTTAGTAACTGTTTTGTGACCGTTTGCTGTTCTTTGTATCTTTCAAATTCGCCAGGATCTGTGCTACATTTTGCATTTATATAGGCTTTGTCATTTATTTCCATGCTGTCCCTTACCTCTTTAGTCGTCCAGGGCTGTTTATTACAAATAGAGCTCTTGCCCCTCAGGGGTATAGACTGTTTCTGTATTAGCTGAAATTATTTTTTGGACATCCCCACTGATTGTCTGTTGTTTTACCCATTAACAGTTTTGCCAGTTTACTGTGGACAGTCTCTGCCTCATCCCGTTGAAGTCAGCCTTACCTAAACCTAGAATCCTAGTAGCGGTTTTGCGTATCTCTTCATTGAACTCGATCATGTTCTGATCACTATTAGAAAAATGTTTCATTAGGCTGTTAAGTAAATCTGGCTCATTACTCATTAATAAATCTAACATGGAATGCCCCTTGTTGGTTAAGAACCTATTGCTACAGAACACTATCCTGGACACACTCAATAAATTCACTACATTTCTGAAATGTGCTAATCTGCTTTTCCCAATCTATTCCTGACATACTCTAGTCCTTTGCATCCCTGGTACCTCACCTGATGCTTTATATATGCTGAGCTAAAGGTAGATCTATCATTTCATCTCTCAGTGAGCAAACAGCTGTTACTTTTATGTATGTATTTATTTCATTTCATTTATTGATTAATTATTCAGACAATAAAGATTTACAGATTCAAAGGTAATATAATTAGATTATATCAATGATTGTCGGTAATTAGATTCAGATTTCACCCCGAATTCCATTAAAATGCTGCTTTTGCTGCCAGCCTGATGTAAATCTTCACTGTTTATTACCTTCCGCAGTTAACTTAGTGACCATTGTGATCCTGTCTCGGGGAAAGTGCGGTCTCTCCACATGTGTCACTCACTACCTGGTGGCCATGGCAGCGGTGGATCTACTGGTCATTATCATCGACCTGATATTGAGGCAGATTCCAATTACTTTTAAGAAACGATTTGCTCCTGTGTATTCTATCCCCGTGTGTAATATCCACGCCGTCCTGCTTTATGCAGTCACAGACTGTTCTGTCTGGTTCACTGTCACTTTCACCTTTGATCGTTTTGTGGCAATTTGTTGCCAGAAGCTGAAAACTAAATATTGCACTAAGAAAACGGCTGCTGTGGTTCTAGGAACAGTGACTGTGCTGAGCTGTTTAAAGAACGTTTTCTGGTATTTTATGTTGACAGATGAATATGCGCTAGAGAACACCCCCTGGTTCTGTGATGTAACACTCGAGGTTCAGTTTTCACCGGCCTGGGGGGCAATCGAGTTCCTTCATCATATTCTCACCCCGGGGGTCCCATTTGTTCTGATTCTGCTGCTCAATGCTGTCACCGTCAGACACATTTTAGTGTCCAGCAGAGCCCGCAGGAGACTCCGGGGTCCCAGCAGTGAGGAGCGTCCCAGAGACCCAGAGATGGAGAGCCGAAGGAAATCCATCATTTTACTGTTTGCTATTTCGTGCAATTTCATCCTGTTATGGTCTGTGATTATGGTCTATTCTATATATAACCGGGTGTGGCGATTGGTTGATTATATTGTGTCTCTACCTATATATTTTCCAGGTTTGGGACAAATGCTCCAACTACTGAGTTGCTGCACAAACACTTGCATTTATGCCGTGACACAGACTAGGTTCAGACAGCAGTTGAAAAATGTGTTGGAATATCCCTTTACTTTAATTGTAAAACTCATTAAAGAATGAGATGAACTGAAGAAGTTCCTGCATCAGAACGTAACCCCATCTCATATTCTGTCCAACCCAGTCTAACCGCAGGGCCAGTGATATATGTTAGTATTAGCACACTCACTGACACACTGTCTGCATCATAACCCAGCGGCTGAGACATCCTATGAAATGTAAACACTGCCACTGACCTCAGAAATATTAGCACACTGAAAGTGGTAACTGGTTTATATTAACACACTCACTGGAACACTCTGATCATACTGTTATACTGCCAAACGCTGATAGTAATCAACAAAATACTCCCCCAGATCCGCTGCTCATATTTACAATGAAACCCCCGGTAAATATTAACCCAGTCCATGTTCAAATATTAACTGAATCACAGAACACCGCGCAAATATGAAAATACCGGCAGAGACATTCTTTGTGCAATGACATTCTCCAACACAACCACAACAAATATAAACACAAGCATAGAGACACATTTTTCATTGTATTACACTGTCATCGGTGTCCTGTGGAAAAATCTCACCCACTCTCTCGCCTGGCATGCCCCACATCACTCTTTCTCTCACACTCTATGTCTGCAATTGTAACATTTACTGCTGCATCAAAATTCCACAATGTACTGCTGCCCTCCCCAATTGTACCATTTACTGCCGCCTCCCAATTCCACAAAGTACTGCTGCCCTCCCCAATTGTACCATTTACTGCCGCCTCCCAATTCCACAATGTACTGCTGCCCTCCCCATTGTAGCATTTACTGCCGCCTCCCAATTCCACAAAGTACTGCTGCCCTCCCCATTGAACCATTTACTGCCGCCTCCCAATTCCACAAAGTACTGCTGCCCTCCCCATTGTACCATTAACTGCCACCTCCCAATTCCACAAAGTACTGCTGCCCTCCCCATTGAACCATTTACTGCCACCTCCCAATTCCATAATGTACTGCTGCCCTCCCCATTGTAGCATTTACTGCCACCTCCCAATTCCACAATGTACTGCTGCACTCCCCAATTGTACCATTTACTGCTACCTCCCAATACCACAATGTACTGCTGCCCTCCCCAATTGTACCATTTACTGCCGCCTCCCAATTCCACAATGTACTGCTGCCCTCCCCAATTGTACCATTTACTGCCGCCTCCCAATTCCACAATGTACTGCTGTCCTCCCCAATTGTACCATTTACTGCTGCCTCCCAATTCCACAATGTACTGCTGTCCTCCCCAATTGTACCATTTACTGCTGCCTCCCAATTCCACAATGTACTGCTGCCCTCCCCATTGAACCATTTACTGCTGCCTCACAATTCCACAATGTACTGCTGCCCTCCCCAATTGTACCATTTACTGCCACCTCCCAATTCCACAAAGTACTGCTGCCATCCCCATTGAACCATTTACTACCACCTCCCAATTCCATAATGTACTGCTGCCCTCCCCATTGTAGCATTTACTGCCACCTCCCAATTCCACAATGTACTGCTGCCCTCCCCAATTGTACCATTTACTGCTACCTCCCAATTCCACAATGTACTGCTGCCCTCCCCAATTGTACCATTTACTGCCGCCTCCCAATTCCACAATGTACTGCTGCCCTCCCCAATTGTACCATTTACTGCCGCCTCCCAATTCCACAATGTACTGCTGTCCTCCCCAATTGTACCATTTACTGCTGCCTCCCAATTCCACAAAGTACTGCTGCCCTCCACAATTGTACCATTTACTGCCGCCTCCCAATTCCACAATGTACTGCTGCCCTCCCCAATTGTACCGTTTACTGCCGCCTCCCAATTCCACAATGTACTGCTGCCCTCCCCATTGTAGCATTTACTGCCACCTCCCAATTCCACAATGTACTGCTGCCCTCCCCATTGAACCATTTACTGCCACCTCCCAATTCCACAATGTACTGCTGCCCTCCCCATTGTAGCATTTACTGCCGCCTCCCAATTCCACAAAGTACTGCTGCCCTCTCCATTGAACCATTTACTGCTGCCTCCCAATTCCACAATGTACTGCTGCCCTCCCCAATTGTACCATTAATTGCCACCTCCCAATTCCACAATGTACTGCTGCCCTCCCCAATTGTACCATTAATTGCCACCTCCCAATTCCACAATGTACTGCTGCCCTCCCCAATTGTACCATTAATTGCCACCTCCCAATTCCACAATGTACTGCTGCCCTCCCCAATTGTACCATTTACTGCCGCCTCCCAATTCCACAATGTACTGCTGCCCTCCCCATTGTAGCACTTACTGCCGCCTCCCAATTCCACAAAGTACTGCTGCCCTCCCCATTGTACCATTTACTGCTGCCTCCCAATTCCACTATGTACTGCTGCCCTCCCCATTGTAGCATTTACTGCCGCCTCCCAATTCCACAATGTACTGCTGCCCTCCCCAATTGTACCATTTACTGCCGCCTCCCAATTCCACAATGTACTGCTGCCCTCCCCATTGTACCATTTACTGCCGCCTCACAATTCCACAATGTACTGCTGCCCTCCCCAATTGTACCATTTACTGCCGCCTCCCAATTCCACAATGTACTGCTGCCCTCCCCAATTGTACCATTTACTGCTGCCTCCCAATTCGACAATGTACTGCTGCCCTCCCCAATTGTACCATTTACTGCCACCTCCCAATTCCACAATGTACTGCTGCCCTCCCCAATTGTACCATTTACTGCTGCCTCCCAATTCCACAATGTACTGCTGCCCTCCCCAATTGTACCGTTTACTGCTGCCTCCCAATTCCACAATGTACTGCTGCCCTCCCCAATTGTACCATTTACTGCCACCTCCCAATTCCACAAAGTACTGCTGCCCTCCCCAATTGTACCATTTACTGCTGCCTCCCAATTCCACAAAGTACTGCTGCCCTCCCCAATTGTACCATTTACTGCTTCCTCCTAATTCCACAATGTACTGCTGCCCTCCCCAATTGTACCATTTACTGCCACCTCCCAATTCCACAATGTACTGCTACCCTCCCCAATTGTACCATTTACTGCCACCTCCCAATTCCACAAAGTACTGCTACCCTCCCCAATTGTACCATTTACTGCCGCCTCCCAATTCCACAATGTACTGCAGCCCTCCCCAATTGTACCATTTACTGCTGCCTCCCAATTCCACAATGTACTGCTGCCCTCCCCAATTGTACCATTTACTGCTGCCTCCCAATTCTACAATGCCCTGCTGCCCTCCCCAATTGTACCATTTACTGCCACCTCCCAATTCCACCATGTACTGCTGCCCTCCCCAATTGTACCATTTACTGCTGCCTCGCAATTCCACAATGTACTGCTGCCCTCCCCAATTGTACCATTTACTGCCACCTCCCAATTCCACAATGTACTGCTGCCCTCCCCAATTGTACCATTTACTGCTGCCTCCCAATTCCACAATGTACTGCTGCCCTCCCCAATTGTACCATTTACTGCCAACTCCCAATTCCACAATGTACTGCTGCCCTCCTCAATTGTACCATTTACTGCCGCCTCCCAATTCCACAATGTACTGCTGCCCTCCCCAATTGTACCATTTACTGCTGCCTCCCAATTCCACAATGTACTGCTGCCCTCCCCAATTGTACCATTTACTGCCAACTCCCAATTCCACAATGTACTGCTGCCCTCCCCAATTGTACCATTTACTGCCGCCTCCCAATTCCACAATGTACTGCTGCCCTCCCCAATTGTACCATTTACTGCCGCCTCCCAATTCCACAAAGTACTGCTGCCCTCCCCAATTGTACCATTTATGCTGCCTCCCAATTCCACAATGTACTGCTGCCCTCCCCAATTGTACCATTTACTGCTGCTTCCCAATTCCACAATGTACTGCTGCCCTCCCCAATTGTACCATTTACTGCTGCCTCCCAATTCCACAATGTACTGCTGCCCTCCCCAATTGTACCTTTACTGCAGCCTCCCAAATCCACAATGTACTGCTGCCCTCCCCAATTGCACCATTTACTGCCACCTCCCAATTCCACAATGTACTGCTGCCCTCCCCAATTGTACCATTTACTGCCACCTCCCAATTCCACAATGTCCTGCTGCCCTCCCCAATTGTACCATTTACTGCCGCCTCCCAATTCCACAATGTACTGCTGCCCTCCCCAATTGTACCATTTACTGCCACCTCCCAATTCCACAATGTACTGCTGCCCTCCCCAATTGTACCATTTACTGCTGCCTCCCAATTCCACAATGTCCTGCTGCCCTCCCCAATTGTACCATTTACTGCCGCCTCCCAATTCCACAATGTACTGCTGCCCTCCCCAATTGTACCATTTACTGCTGCCTCCCAATTCCACAATGTACTGCTGCCCTCCCCAATTGTACCATTTACTGCTGCCTCCCAATTCCACAATGTACTGCTGTCCTGCCCAATTGTACCATTTACTGCCACCTCCCAATTCCACAATGAACTGCTGTCCTCCCCAATTGTACCATTTACTGCTGCCTCCCAATTCCACAATGAACTGCTGTCCTCCCCAATTGTACCATTTACTGCTGCCTCCCAATTCCACAATGTACTGCTGCCCTCCCCAATTGTACCATTTACTGCTGCCTCCCAATTCCACAATGTTCTGCTGCCCTCCCCAATTGTACCATTTACTGCTGCCTCCCAGATTCACAATGTACTGCTGCCCTCCCCAATTGTACCATTTACTGCTGCATCCCAATTCCACAATGTACTGCTACCCTCCCCAATTGTACCATTTACTGCCACCTCCCAATTCCACAAAGTACTGCTACCCTCCCCAATTGTACCATTTACTGCCGCCTCCCAATTCCACAATGTACTGCAGCCCTCCCCAATTGTACCATTTACTGCTGCCTCCCAATTCCACAATGTACTGCTGCCCTCCCCAATTGTACCATTTACTGCTGCCTCCCAATTCTACAATGCCCTGCTGCCCTCCCCAATTGTACCATTTACTGCCACCTCCCAATTCCACCATGTACTGCTGCCCTCCCCAATTGTACCATTTACTGCTGCCTCGCAATTCCACAATGTACTGCTGCCCTCCCCAATTGTACCATTTACTGCCACCTCCCAATTCCACAATGTACTGCTGCCCTCCCCAATTGTACCATTTACTGCTGCCTCCCAATTCCACAATGTACTGCTGCCCTCCCCAATTGTACCATTTACTGCCAACTCCCAATTCCACAATGTACTGCTGCCCTCCTCAATTGTACCATTTACTGCCGCCTCCCAATTCCACAATGTACTGCTGCCCTCCCCAATTGTACCATTTACTGCTGCCTCCCAATTCCACAATGTACTGCTGCCCTCCCCAATTGTACCATTTACTGCCAACTCCCAATTCCACAATGTACTGCTGCCCTCCCCAATTGTACCATTTACTGCCGCCTCCCAATTCCACAATGTACTGCTGCCCTCCCCAATTGTACCATTTACTGCCGCCTCCCAATTCCACAAAGTACTGCTGCCCTCCCCAATTGTACCATTTATGCTGCCTCCCAATTCCACAATGTACTGCTGCCCTCCCCAATTGTACCATTTACTGCTGCTTCCCAATTCCACAATGTACTGCTGCCCTCCCCAATTGTACCATTTACTGCTGCCTCCCAATTCCACAATGTACTGCTGCCCTCCCCAATTGTACCTTTACTGCAGCCTCCCAAATCCACAATGTACTGCTGCCCTCCCCAATTGCACCATTTACTGCCACCTCCCAATTCCACAATGTACTGCTGCCCTCCCCAATTGTACCATTTACTGCCACCTCCCAATTCCACAATGTCCTGCTGCCCTCCCCAATTGTACCATTTACTGCCGCCTCCCAATTCCACAATGTACTGCTGCCCTCCCCAATTGTACCATTTACTGCCACCTCCCAATTCCACAATGTACTGCTGCCCTCCCCAATTGTACCATTTACTGCTGCCTCCCAATTCCACAATGTCCTGCTGCCCTCCCCAATTGTACCATTTACTGCCGCCTCCCAATTCCACAATGTACTGCTGCCCTCCCCAATTGTACCATTTACTGCTGCCTCCCAATTCCACAATGTACTGCTGCCCTCCCCAATTGTACCATTTACTGCTGCCTCCCAATTCCACAATGTACTGCTGTCCTGCCCAATTGTACCATTTACTGCCACCTCCCAATTCCACAATGAACTGCTGTCCTCCCCAATTGTACCATTTACTGCTGCCTCCCAATTCCACAATGAACTGCTGTCCTCCCCAATTGTACCATTTACTGCTGCCTCCCAATTCCACAATGTACTGCTGCCCTCCCCAATTGTACCATTTACTGCTGCCTCCCAATTCCACAATGTTCTGCTGCCCTCCCCAATTGTACCATTTACTGCTGCCTCCCAGATTCACAATGTACTGCTGCCCTCCCCAATTGTACCATTTACTGCTGCATCCCAATTCCACAATGTAGTGCCGCCCTCCCCAATTGTATCATTTACTGCTGCCTCCCAATTCCACAATATACTGCTGCCCTCCCCAATTGTACCATTAACTGCTGCCTCCCAATTCCACAAAGTGCTGCTGCCCTCCCCAATTGTACCATTTACTGCCGCCTCCCAATTCCACAATGTACTGCTGCCCTCCCCAATTGTACCATTTACTGCCACCTCCCAATTCCACAATGTACTGCTGCCCTCCCCAATTGTACCATTTACTGCCACCTCCCAATTCCACAATGTACTGCTGCCCTCCCCAATTGTACCATTTACTGCTGCCTCCCAATTCCACAATGTACTGCTGTCCTCCCCAATTGTACCATTTACTGCCACCTCCCAATTCCACAATGAACTGCTGTCCTCCCCAATTGTACCATTTACTGCCACCTCCCAATTCCACAATGTACTGCTGCCCTCCCCAATTGTACCATTTACTGCCACCTCTCAATTCCACAATGTACTGCTGCCCTCCCCAATTGTACCATTTACTGCCACCTCCCAATTCCACAATGTACTGCTGCCCTCCCCAATTGTACCATTTACTGCTGCCTCCCAATTCCACAATGTACTGCTGCCCTCCCCAATTGTACCATTTACTGCTGCCTCCCAATTCCACAATGAACTGCTGCCCTCCCCAATTGTACCATTTACTGCTGCCTCCCAATTCCACAATGTGCTGCTGCCCTCCCCAATTGTACCATTTACTGCCGCCTCCCAATTCCACAATGTGCTGCTGCCCTCCCCAATTGTACCATTTACTGCCGCCTCCCAATTCCACAATGTACTGCTGCCCTCCCCAATAGTACCATTTACTGCCACCTCCCAATTCCACAATGTACTGCTGCCCTCCCCAATTGTACCATTTACTGCCGCCTCCCAATTCCACAAAGTACTGCTGCCCTCCCCAATTGTACCATTTACTGCCACCTCCCAATTCCACCATATACTGCTGTCCTCCCCAATTGTACCATTTACTGCCACCTCCCAATTCCACAAAGTACTGCTGCCCTCCCCAATTGTACCATTTACTGCCGCCTCCCAATTCCACAATGTACTGCTGTCCTCCCCAATTGTACCATTTACTGCCACCTCCCAATTCCACAATGTACTGCTGCCCTCCCCAATTGTACCATTTACTGCCACCTCCCAATTCCACAATGTCCTGCTGCCCTCCCCAATTGTACCATTTACTGCTGCCTCCCAATTCCACAATGTACTGCTGTCCTCCCCAATTGTACCATTTACTGCCGCCTCCCAATTCCACAATGTACTGCTGTCCTCCCCAATTGTACCATTTACTGCCACCTCCCAATTCCACAATGTACTGCTGCCCTCCACAATTGTACCATTTACTGCCACCTCCCAATTCCACAATGTACTGCTGCCCTCCCCAATTGTACCATTTACTGCCGCCTCCCAATTCCACAATGTACTGCTGTCCTCCACAATTGTACCATTTACTGCCACCTCCCAATTCCACAAAGTACTGCTGCCCTCTCCAATTGTACCATTTACTGCTGCCTCCCAATTCCACAATGTACTGCTGCCCTCCCCAATTGTACCATTTACTGCTGCCTCCCAATTCCACAAAGTACTGCTGCCCTCCCCAATTGTACCATTTACTGCTGCCTCCCAATTCCACAATGTACTGCTGCCCTCCTCAATTGTACCATTTACTGCCGCCTCCCAATTCCACAATGTACTGCTGCCCTCCCCAATTGTACCATTTACTGCTGCCTCCCAATTCCACAATGTACTGCTGCCCTCCCCAATTGTACCATTTACTGCCACCTCCCAATTCCACAATGTACTGCTGCCCTCCCCAATTGTACCATTTACTGCCACCTCCCAATTCCACAAAGTACTGCTGCCCTCCCCAATTGTACCATTTATGCTGCCTCCCAATTCCACAATGTACTGCTGCCCTCCCCAATTGTACCATTTACTGCTGCCTCCCAATTCCACAATGTACTGCTGCCCTCCCCAATTGTACCATTTACTGCCACCTCCCAATTCCACAATGTACTGCTGCCCTCCCCAATTGTACCATTTACTGCCACCTCCCAATTCCACAAAGTGCTGCTGCCCTCCCCAATTGTACCATTTACTGCCACCTCCCAATTCCACAATGTACTGCTGCCCTCCCCAATTGTACCATTTACTGCCACCTCCCAATTCCACAAAGTGCTGCTGCCCTCCCCAATTGTACCATTTACTGCTGCCTCCCAATTCCACAATGTACTGCTGTCCTCCCCAATTGTACCATTTACTGCTGCCTCCCAATTCCACAAAGTACTGCTGCCCTCCCCAATTGTACCATTTACTGCTGCCTCCCAATTCCACAAAGTACTGCTGTGTTCTTATCATGTCCAATTTATCATTTAACTGTAGCGTCATTCTTCTGTTTGTCGCTTATCATTTCCAATTTTACAATTAACTGTAACTTTATATCCCTACATCTTGCTCATCATCTCCAATTTAATAATTAACTATAACTTTATCCCCTGTGAATTGGTTACCATGTTTAAATTGGACAGGGAATAAATAGAGTTACGGAAAAGGAGCGAAAAGTGAGTGGTACTGTTATTTCCCCTTCACATTAAACATAACCAGGGCAGGTACAGCACGGGTTCGATATGAAGAAAAGAACACTCTACACTGTCCCATCAATCACTTCCTTGGCAAACACAGCACGAGTAAGATACAGAGTAAGTTTCCCTCATCACTGCACCATCAAACGCGCCCAGCGCAGGTTCAGTATGCATTAGATAGAGTAAATGTCCCCCTACACTGTGCCATCAAAAATATTAAAGGGCTGGTAGAGCACGCGTTAGATACAGTGAAAAATTATCTCTACACTGTCGTAGCAAACAGTCCCAGGGCAGGTACAGCACGGATTAGGTAGAGAGTAAAGCTCCCTCTGCACTATCCCAACAAACATTCAGGGCATGTATTGCACGGGCTAGATAAAGAGTAAATGTCCCTCTACACTTGCCCATCAAACACTACCAGGGCAGGTGCTGCACGGGTTAGGTAGAGTAAAGCTCCTTCTACAATCTCCCACCAAACACTCCTAGGACAGCTACAGCGCGGGTTAGATACAGAGTAAAGCTCAAACACACGCAGTGCACAGCTCACTTGACACTACCCAATGAAGCACAACC
This sequence comes from Somniosus microcephalus, assembly GCF_052327205.1. Lineage (NCBI taxonomy): Eukaryota > Metazoa > Chordata > Chondrichthyes > Squaliformes > Somniosidae > Somniosus > Somniosus microcephalus. The sequence continues at coordinate 5,940,852 of NW_028225181.1, read as the reverse complement.
AGGTCAGGTACAGCATGGGGTTAATACAGAATGAAGATCCCTCTACCTGTGTCAAGCACTCCCAGGTGATATATTGGCAAGGTTTATCTATGAGTAAAGCTCCACTTAACTACTCACATCAAAGTCCGAGCCTGACGGCAGATCTTGATCAGCTCCCAGTGTCTGGTTAACTCTCACTTCGGTAAAATCGTGGATTATGGCATTCTCAGTAAAGTTCCTCACCTTCCCAATCATTGATGAGGGTTTCCTTTTATCCTGTCTCCAATACTGAGTGTCTCGTTCCTGCCGGGTCTGCTCTTTGCAGCCAGCAATATTTCTCCAGTCCCAGTGAGCATGGAAATGATTCACCTTCTCTCTCTCCATCTGCCTGAGATTTTGCTCATTGCCAGAGACTCAACAGAGAAATTATTCATTTTAATTCCAGAATATATACCTTGAATACAATTGGGCTGCTTTTGTCACAGTGATCATAGTTAATTTGAATATATTTGTAATTAATTAATATATATGAATTACTTACTTCAATGTTAAGTTGATCTATACTGCCCTTTGCCCTGTTTATTGGGACTAAACTCAATCCCAGTGTCATCAAGCACTCCAGCTCCTCCCACACTGACATCCCACTGATGGGCCATAATCAGGGGTGGGGACTTGTCAGCTGGTGGCATCACAAAGGAATCGGGAGCCAATCACACAGCAGCCAGGAACAATGTCACAAAGACGCCGGAGCCCCTCCCTCTCGAGATGTCACTGGGTCACATTGACCAGGCTCTGCTCCTGGTGTGCAGTCTCACTGGGCATGAACACAGGTTGTACAATAAGCCTCATCTCCGACCCCGCTCCCATGTTCTGGGACTCCAGGCAGGGCGCACAGACTTCCAAAATAACCTCTCATGAATTCAACCTCCAATCCTCCAAAGGTCAGGTCCCATTATTCCATGGCCACCGCCCCCCCTCCATTGTCCATCTCTCGCATTATAAACCCTGTAGTCTCTCTCCTGCATTGGCAGTGAGAGGCAGTTTGATGTATTTCTCTTGGGACGTGGCAGGGATATTACAAACTATTCTGTGTTCTGAAACCAGTCTATTCCCTGCAACAAGAAGGGCATCAGAGGCAATAAGTGAAGTGATCATCAGGGGGATCAAGGGCTGTGACCATCGGAGCAATAATTGGAGGGGTACATCTTGGCAGATAATCGATAAAGCTCCTGGTTCAATGTCCCCGCAAACAAGGGAAGAATAGATAATGCATTACTAAAGATGAGAGGGTACGGTACTACCCGGTAAATAACAATTAACGAAGAGTAGGTAAGGTGAGGTGCAGCACGTGTTATATGAAAAGTAAAACTCTCTCTCAATTGTTCCATCAAAAAAAGACCAACAACTTACATTTATATCGTGCTTTTAACGTAATAAAATGTCCCAAGACGCTTCAGAGAAGTGTTATCAAAAAACAATTCACACCGAGCCGTTTGAGGAGATGTTCGGGTAGGTGAACAATAGCTTGTTCAATGATGTAGATTTTTAGAAGCATCTTAAATGAGGAAATAGAAATGGAGAGATTTAGGGAAGGAATTCCAGAGCCTAGGACATAAGGCAGCTGAAGGCAAGACCGACAATGGTGGAGACAATTAAATTTGGGATGTTCAAAAGATCAGAATAGGCGGTGTGCAGAGGCCGAGTTGGATTAAAGGGCTGGAGGAGATTGCAGAGATAAGGAGATGTGAGGCCGTGGAGGGATTTCAAATCAAGGATGAGAATTTTAAAATCCAGGCATTCTTTAAGTGGGAGCCAATGTAGGTCAGCAAACACTGAAGTGATGGATGAGTGGGACTTGGTGCAAGTTTGGACACGTATGGCAGAGTTTTGGATGACCTCCTGTTCATGGATTGCAGAATGAGGGAGGCCAGCCAGGAGTGTGTTGGAATAGTTAAGTCTAGATGTGAGACAGGCGTGGACGTGAGATTTGGCAGCAGGTATTTTGAGACAAGGGCAGAGACGGGCGATGTTACAAAGGTGGAAATGGGCGGTTTCAGTGATAGAATGTATAGGGAGTAGGAACCATGTCTGTGACTCCCTGGTCTACTCGTACATCACCCCCAACACCTCTTTCCCTGGCACCTTCCCATGCAAGCGCAGGACATGCAACACATGCCATTTAGCTCCGTCTTTGCCACTGTCCGGCGACCCAAACACTCCTTCCTGGTGAAACAGCGGTTTGGTTGTACTTCTTGCAATTTAGTACACTGTATTCGCTGCTCACGATGCGGTCTCCTCTACGTTGGGGAGACCTAATGCAGATTGGGTGACCGCTTTGCCGAACTCCTCTTCATTCTATATTTTAAACCTGAGCTTCTGGTCGCCTGTAACTTTAATTCTCAGCTCGACTCCCACTCAGAGCTCACCGTCCTCGGCCTCTCACACTGCTCCAATGAAGCTCAACATAAGCTCGAGGAACAGCACCTCATCTTTCGATTAGGCACTTTACAGCCTTCTGGACTCAACATCGAGTTCAACAATGTCAGGCCATAACCTCTACCCCTATCAATTTTTCCATATCTTTTCTCTCTCTCACATTCCAGCTATCTTTCATTCTGCCATCGCCATTTACACTTCATCTAAAGCAATCTATTGTTTCTTAAGCTGTCCCGTTAGCATCTCCTATTGCCTTGCACCATCGTCCCTTTTGTCTCTTAATCTCTCCTGCCTTCCATCCTATCACAGACCTTCCCTTCTGTTCTTTCCTCCCCTCTCCCCTTTCCCTGCCCCTACCCTGGCTTACAAACCTGTTCCATCTCCAGCTTTCTCCATTTCTGACGAAGTGTCCTCGACCTGAAAAATTAAATCTGTTTCTCTCTCCTCAGATGCTGCCTGGCCGGCTGAATATTTACAACATTTTCTGTTTTTATTTCAGATTTCCAGCAGCCGCAGTATTTTGCTTTTGAGGATGTAGGAAGCTCCATTCGAAATCAAACATAACACCAAGGTTGCGAGTAGACTTGGTCAGCCTTAGAGAGTTGCTGGGGAGCGAGATCGAATCAGTGTAAAGTGAACAGAGTTTATGGTGTGAACCGAACGCAATGGCTTTGGCCTTTCTGATATTTATTTGGATGAAATTTCTATTCTTCCAGTGCTGGATGTCGGACAAGCAGTCTGATAGTATAGAGGTGGTGGAGGGTTCGAGCGAGTTGGTGATGGGGTAGATCTGGGTATCATCAGCGTAAATGTGAAAACTCATGTTAGTGTTGTTGGATAATGTCACCGGGGTGCAGCATGTAGATGAGAAATAGGAGGGGGCCAAGGAGAGATCCTTGTGTGAGACGAGAGGTGACTGTGCAGGATCGGAAAGTGATTCAATTGCAGGAGATTCTATGGTTATGGCTTGAAAGATAGGGATGAAACCAAGGCGAGTACAGTCAAACCCAGCTGGACGACGGTGGAGAGGCCTTGGAGCAGAATTTTGTGGACAACCGTGTCAAAGGCTGCAGATGAGAAGCGATAGATTACCTTTGTCAGAGACAATTAGGATGTCATTTGTGACCTTGGTAAGAACAGTTTCAGTACTGTGGCAGGGGTGGAAGCCTGATTGGATGGAATCAAAGAAGGAGTTCTGAGGGAGATGGGCACTGATTTGGGAGGCGACAACACGTTCAAGAATATTGGAGAGGAAAGGGGGCTATGAGATGGGCCGATAGTTTAAGGGACAGAGGGCGGAAGGGTTTCTTTTGATGTGAGGGGTGATGACAGCAGATTTTCAGGAAAGGGCGACAACATCAGAGGAGAGAGAACAGTTAACAATATCCGCTAACTTTGGATTCAGGAAGGAAAGTTCGGTTATCAGCAATTTAGTAGAAATATGGTCGAGAGAGCAGGAGGTCTGTCTCATTGATAGCATGAGCTCGGAGGGGCATGAGGGGTGTCCGGAGAGAAACTGGAGAAATATATACATTTAGGATTAGGGCCAGGGGACATGCAGAGGTAGTAAGATCCCGTGGGATAGGGGAAGAGTAGGAATTAATAGCAGAAGCAGTTGAACTGATTGTTGTCGATTATTTATAACAAAGAAGTCCTTGAGCTCCTCACATTTATTGCTGGAGATGAGGAGGGAGGAGGCGGGGGACGGTGGTTTGAGAAGACGGTAAGTGGTGGAGAAGGGAAGCCTGGTGTCATTGTTGTCATTCTGGATGGTTTTAGTGATGGAAAGTAGGACCGATAGAGCTTTGTAGGATCTAGTCTAATCTGATGATGGATGATTAGACCAGTTGTCTGCCAAAGACAATCAAGTCTGCATCCCGTGGACATAAGGGAGTGGAGATGAGGGGAATAGCAGGGGGAATGACTCGGGTGAGAGAGTGTAATGACTTTAGTCAAGACATGGGCATAATGGGGGTGTAGAGAATGTGATTGAATCAGTCGTGGTGAATAGTAGGCCAAAGGCGAGCTAGCTGGGAATTAGAAAGTGCAGTCGTGAGGGATTGAGGGAGAGCATTTTCCCGGGGCGGATACGAAAATAAAAGAGGTTAGTAGGGGAATGGTGAATATGGGTAGAGAGTGATATAGAAAAAACGTACAGGATTAATCTCTTCCATATGAGGAATGTGTCACTCTTAGGCAATGATTCTGTAAGCTGGAATTTTAATCGGCACTGCTGGAGATAAAATATCGTCAAGATAAATCCCTTCCTTTCCAGTAATAGAATTCGACTCAGGGTCACTGAGCTGGAGTGCGAGTTGAAGATACTCCAAAACATAAGAGAGGTGGAGGAATTTCTGGACATTTTTATCCACAATACATTCACACCCCAGACGAAATCACAGGTTCAGGATAGGGAGGGTGGGACTTTTAGGGAGGCGGGTAGTGGAGATTTAGGAGAGGTTGAGCAGGAGCTCCCACAGACACTGGTCCTGTCCGACAGGTGCAAAGTACTCACTACCTGTGAGCACAAGGAGAAAGACTGCAGTGAGGACAGCCACAATGCACACCAAGGCACCGTTGCTCAGAGGGGGCGGGGGGGTCGCGGGGTGAAGAGCTGAATAGAAATGCCGTAGTAATCGGGGATTCTATAATTAGGGGGATAGATAGCGTCCACTGTAGCCAATAACGAGAGTCGCGAAGTGTGTGTTGCCTACCCAGTGCCACGGTAAGGGATATCTCACGGCAGCTGGAGAGGAACTTGGACAGGGAAGAGGTAAATCCAGTTGTCATGATCCATGTTGGAACAATTAACCTAAGTAAGGGCAGGGAGGAGGTCCTGCTGAAAGAATATCAGGAGTTAGGATTAAATTAAAAAGCAGTAACTCGAGGGGAATAATTTCTGGATTACTGCCAGAGCCACGTGTAAATTGGCATAGAAGCAGATAGATCAGAAGAATTAACACGTGGCTAAAGGGCTGGTGTGGGAAAGAGGGGTTCTTTTTCATTGGACACTGGTACCAGTTCTGGGACAGGAAGGACCTGTAGCGAGGGGACGGGCTCCACCTGAACCAGAATGGGACACACGTCCTAGCAGAAAGGGCAAATTAGAAGGTGGTAAAGGGTTTAAATTAGTATAATGGGGGGGGGGAGAGATCTACAATAAGCGTAAGCTGCCTAAATACAAACAAAGCAGGAAAAAAGCACATAGGAACGAATAAAGGGAGGGAGCACACTGATGGCAAGGGTAAAAATAGAGATATGGAGCAGGAGTCTACAAAGCTGGTTAAACATAAAGTGAGAGGAAATCCTATTAAAATGAGATAAACTGTCTGTATATCAATGCACACAGCGTCCATAATAAAACAGGGAGCTGGAGGTTCACATGTGTTGCGAGGAACCAGACAAGGTAGGGTTCACTGAGACATGGCTGCAGAAAAACTGGACTGGGAATTAAACATTGCAGGGTAAAACCTATTTAGAAAAGACAGGGAAGGAAAAAGGGGAGCTGGAGTAGCTTTTCTTATTCGGGATAACATAACGGCAGTAAAAAAAAGTGACACAGATATCAGCAAACCAAGCACTAGGAAGTATTTCTAGATGGATAGAACTGAAATTTAGGAATGTTATGCTGAACCTGTATCGAACCTTGGTTAGACCACACTTGGAGGACTGCGTGCAGTTCTGGTCGGCATATTATAAAAAGGCTACAGAGGCACTGGAGAGGGTGCAGAGAATATTGATAAGACTGATACCAGAAATGCCAGGGTATACATATCAGGAAAGAATGAATAGGCTGGCTCTCTTTTCTCTTGATAAAATAGGCTGAGCGGTGACCGAATAGATGTCTTTTAAATTATGAAAGGTTCTGTTAGAGCAGATACAGAGAGAATGTTTCCACGTGAGGAAGAGCATAACTAGAGGCCACCAAGAAATCCAATAGGGAATTCAGAAGAAACATCTTTACCCAAAGACTGGTGAGAATGTGGAACTCGCTACCTCAGGGAGTGGTTTAAGCAAATAGCATAGGTGCATTTAAGGGGAGGCTGGACAAGTATTTGAGGGTTATGCTGATAGATTTCGATGAGGAAAGACGGGAAGAGGCTCGTGTGGAGCATATACACCTGCATGGTCTGGTTGGGCCGAATGGCCTGTTTCTGTGCCGTATATTCGATATAATCCTATGTAATCATAGAATCACATCAACTTACAGCAGAAGGAGTCCATTCAGTCAGTCATGTCCACGCTGGCTCTCTGGAAGAACAGTGGTGCTTTGACCCCTGACCCCACGTATTGCTGAAACCTGGTAATTGCTCCTCCTCAAGAAACTATGCAACCGCCTTTAAAATTATTGAATTAATCAGCTTCTGTCTCCTTTCAAGTGGAGCATCACAGGCCCAACAACTCTGAGTGAAAACAAGTCTCCTCATCTCCCCTCGGGATCTTTTCCCAATAGTTTTAAATCTAGGACCTTTGGTTATTAATCCACTCGCCAGAGGGAGTAGGTTGTCTCTCTAAAATCCTCCCATCTTCCTGAAAACCTTGATTAGGTCACCTCTTCACATTCTCTGTTCCAAGGAGCAGTCCTAACTCCTCCAACATCTCTTCAAAGCTGAAGCTCATCTTTCAAGATTCACCAGACTGAGACCTGGGATGGATGGAATGACGTATGTAGAGAGATTGTGTCGATTAGGCTTGTGTTCGCTAGAGTTTAGAAGAAGGAGAGGGGATCTCATTGAAACTTATAAAATTCTAACAGGACTAGACAGACTAGGTGCGTGAAGGATGTTCCCGATGGTGGGGGAGTCCAGAACCAGGGGCCACAGTCTAAGGTTAAGGGGTAAGCCATTTAGGACTGAGATGAGGCGGAATTTCTTCACCCAGAGAGTGGTGAACCTGTGGAATTCTCTACCACAGAAGGCCATTGAGGCCAATTCATGAATTATAGTCAAGAAGGAGTTAGATATATTTCATAAGGCTAAGGAAATCAAGGGATATGGGGAGAATGCAGGGACAGGGTACTGAATTTGGATGACCAGTCATGATCTCATTAAATGACAGAAAAGGCTCGAGTGGTCGAATGGCCTACTCCTGATCCTATCTTCTATGTTTATATGTTTCCCTGGTAACAACCTGATTGACATCCTCTGTACCCTTTCTAACGCCTTTAAATCTATTCTGAAGTGTGGTGTCCAGAAATGACCACAATAATCCGACGGATGCCGAACCAGTGATTCATTGAGTTTAGAATGATCTCTTTACTTTTATATTCTGTTCCTCTCCCTATAATCCCAATTAACCCATAGGTGTTGTTAACCATTTGATCAGCTTGCTCTGCCACATTTTATTGTTGGTTTATCTGCACACCGAGTTCTCTCTGCTCATCTACACTGTTAAAAATTGTGCCATTTATAGTAGACCATCTTTTCATATTACTGCCCCCAAAGTGCATCAGCTCACATTGCTCCACATTGATTTCCATCTGCACAGGGGACCCGAAATTCTGGGCCAATTATGAAGCTTCCTTACACCCGAGTCTAGGTCGTTTCTAAAAGTTGAAAAGAGTAAAGGAGATAAAATCAACCCTTGGGAAACAGCAGTGCAAACCAGCTCAAATCTGAAAACACGTCCATCCGCCCACCCTCGGCTTCCTGTTACAGATCCAATTCCGTAGCCATACCGCCCACTGACCCTTAATTCCACGGGCTTCCATGTTCTTAACAAACCTATAAGTTACACAAGTAAAGTTCACTATAGGGAAATGGAATGTGTATATTGGAACTTGAATGGCCATTGTATATTGGAATGAGAATATTCACAGGATAGATCTCATATATGAGTATTGGTCAATGGGATGTGTATAATTGAACATATCCTTATACAAAGGAGGGATAAGCTTGCCATAGAGGGAGTGCAACGAAGATTCACCAGACTGGTTTCTGGGATGCGGGGATTGTCCAATGAGGACAGACTGAGTAGACTAGACCTATATTCTCCAGAGTTTGGAAGAATGTGAGGTTAACTCAGTGAAACATATAACATTCTTACAGGGATTGACAGCGTAGATGCAGGGAGGATGTTTCCCCTGGCTGGGGAGTCGAGAACCAGGGATCACAGTCTCAGAATAAGGGGTCGGCCATTTAGGACTGAGATGGAGGGAAATTTCTCCACTCAGAGGGTGGTGAATCTTTGGAATTGTCTACACCAGAGGGCTGTGGACACTCAGTCGTTGAGTATATTCAAGAAATAGATCGATAGATATTTGAATATGGGGATAGTGCAGGAAAGTGGAGAAATGTTCGACGTACAGCCATGATCATATTGAATGGCGGAGCAGGATCGATGGGCCAAAGGATCGACTCCAGCTCCTATTTCTTATGTTCTTATGAAACATAAATGAGCACTGAACTGAGGAAATATTCACATCGCACAAATAAATGTTGAGGATGGGCATTAGTGAATAGAGTAATTGAGACAGTTACCTGCAAATAGAGAAGTTGGACGGGCGTAGTAAATGGATCTATTGGAGTTAGACAACAGTAAAGTGTGGAATTGGGGGAGGGTAGCTTTAAACAGTGGAGTGAAGGAGAGTTCAATACATTGGGGAGTTGGAGGAAGGCGCCAGTAAGTGTGTTATTGGGGGAGTGCACCAGTAAATATGCCAAATGTGGAATGCACCAGGATGTTGGAATTGGGGAAGGCACCAGTAAATGGGACATTTGAGAACGGCATTAAATATATGGGGAATTTTTTAGGGTACCAGTGAATGGCAAAATAGGAGGAATGAAGCAGTAAACATGGAAGAGCACCAGTAAATGTGGAAATTGGAGAAAGCACCAGTACACGGAGGAATTGGGGAGACCACCAATATATTGTGGAATTGGAACTAAGCACCAGTAAATGGGGGATTGGAGAGGGCAACATCAAACAGGTATTGGGGAAGGCACCAGTAAATGGCTGATTGGAGAGGGCAACATCAAAGAGGTATTGGGGAAGGCACCAGTAAATGGTGGATTGGGGAAGGCACCAGTAAATGGGGAATTGGGGAATGGCACCAGTAAATGGGGGATTGGAGAGGGCAACATCAAAAAGGTATTGGGGAAGGCACCAGTAAATGGTGGATTGGAGAGGGCAACATCAAAGAGGTATTGGGGAAGGCACCAGTAAATGGTGGATTGGGGAAGGCACCAGTAAATGGTGGATTGGGGAAGGACACCAGTAAATGAGGGGTTGGTGAAGCAACATTAAATGGGGGATTCGGGAAGGCACCAGTAAATGGGGGATTGGTGAAGCAACATTAAATGGGGGATTGAGGAAGGCACCAGTAAATGGGGGATTGGTGGAGCAACATTAAATGGGGGATTCGGCAAGGCACCAGTAAATGGGGGATTGGTGAAGCAACATTAAATGGGGGATTGAGGAAGGCATCAGTAAATGGGGGATGGGGCAAGGGCACCAGTAAATGGCCGATTGGGGATGGTGATCTGTAAATGTGGGATTGGGTGGGCACCAGTTAATCGGGGATTGTGGAATGCATCTATACATAGAGGATTGCGTGGGCACCAGTAAAAGGGGGATTGGGGAATAGCACTATTAAAGGTGGGTATGGTGGGCAACAGTAAATGTGGGATTGGGTGGGAACCAATAAAAAGTGGATTGGAGCAGGGCACCTGTAAATGGGGGATGGGGAAAGGGCACCAGTAAATGTGGAATTGGGTGGGCACCAGTAAAAGTGGTTTGGGGAAGGGCCCCTGTAAATGGGGGTTTGGGGAAGGGCCCCTGTAAATGGGGGATTGGGGAAGGGAAGCTGTAAATGGGAGATTGGGGAAGGCACCTGTAACGTCTGTGTGTAATTGAGACACAGACTGCAGGAGTTGGTTATAACAGGTGTTTACTGAATGGAGACAAAACTGGAACTACTATACAAAGTTACTGCACAGGCTTATATACCGGGGTGGTCACTACTGGTACTGCAGTATACAGGGGCTGCAGAATATAGTTCCTTCTTCAAAGTACATACACTACAATTCCTCCCCTTTTAGCTAAAAAGTACATAACATTTGATTAACAATTAAATAACATATTTACAATTACAGTTGCTATATACATTAGCTGAAGTTAAGCAATTATAAATTCAGTCTTTGAGGAGGCTTGCTGATTCTGCCAGGGTAACGCCTCTTTGGGGTATCAGGTTCTTCTGGCAAAGTTGATTCGGGATCAATGTCGTTGTTTGGTTCGTCTGCTTCCAATATCACTGATTCTGAGGTAGATGCAATTGGTACTTCGGTTTCATCACCAGGTGTATCGGATTGTGGTGTGGATTTGATGTTTTCCAGTGACTCTAGAATCTGGTCAGCATGGCGTCTTACAATGCTCTCTCAAATGTCCACGGTATACATTAGAGGTCCTTGCCGCATGCAGATCGTTCCTGGCTGCCATTTCTCTGTGCAGTAGTCCCGGGCCAAAACTGGTTGACCTATCTTAAAACTCCTGGTTGGCCTTTCATTCATATTCTGAAACGGCCTGTTCTCCACATCTCTTCTGATGTTTGGCTTAACCAAATCGAAGAGGCATCGTAGACTTCGATTGAAGAACATCATGGCTGGAGTTTGGTTGGTAACCTCATGTGTCGCAAACAAGAAGTTATCCACCTTGTGTTGTAGGGGTATGTCTTCATTAAACATTGCCTTGATAGCCTTCTTGAATGTTTGAACGAACCTCTCAGCCAATCCATTGGTGGCTGGATGATATGGGGCGGATGTGTAATGCTTAACACCATTGTTCTTTAAGAACCTCCGGAACACTTCAGACACAAACTGTGGTCCATTGTCGGAGCAAATCTGTTCAGGCAGCCCATTTCTGGCGAATATGGTTTGTAAGACTGTGATGGTTTTTTCTGTGGTGGTTGAGGACATTTTTATTACATCTGGCCACTTTGAATGTGCATCCACTGCAATTAACAACATCGAGTCCATAAATGGACCAGCAAAATCAATGTGTACCCTTTGCCATGGAGATGAGGGCCACTCCCATGGATGTAGAGGGACTTGTGGTGGGGCGTTTTGGACCTTCTGGCATCCTGTACAGCTCTTGGTCATCTCTTCGATTTCTCTATCGATTCCCGGCCACCACACAAACGCTCTGGCTAAGTTCTTCATTTCTCCCCCTCCCAGATGACCCTCATGAAGCTCATTGAGCACTCTATCCTTCAATTTGGGTGGAATTACTACTCTGGATCCACACATCAAGGTTCCTCGGTACACTGACAGCTGTTCTCTTCTCGGCGAGAATGCTGGCAACAGTGGTTCGCCATGTGCTGGCCATCCCTTCACCGTTAAATCATAGACCCTGGAGAGTGTCGGGTCATTTCGTGTTTCCTTTTCTATGTTTGTATTCGTCACAGGTAGACATTCGAGTATGGTCGAGTGGAATATCTCCACAAGATCCACTGCAGGTGCTTCTTCCACCGTCGGCAACGGTAGGCACGACAATCCATCAGCATTCCCATGCTGTTTAGTTCCTTTGTACTCAATGTCATATTGGTGTGCCCCTAGGAAAAGGGACCACCTCTGTAGCTATTGTGCTCTCATTATCGGGACGCCCTTCTTAGTGTTGAAAATGGAGACAAGAGGTTGATGATCAGTTAGTAGAGTAAATTTCTGTCTGTGCAGGTAGTGATTGAACTTCTTCACCCCCCACACCAGGCTGAGGGCCTCTCTGTCAATCTGGGTGTAGTTACGCTCGGCTGCCGTTAACGAGCGTGACGCAAAAGCTATCGGCCTCTCTGAACCATCAAGGGATTTATGTGACAGTACCACTCCAACGCTGCAGTGAGATGCATCACACGCCAGTCTTATCGGTAGTGATGGGTTGTAGTGAGCCAATATTCTCTTGAAGTGATCAGGCCTTTACACTTCTGAAAGGCCCGCTTACATTCATCGCTCCATTTCCATGCTACTCCAGTTCGTAGCAGGGCGTTCAGTGGGTGCAGAATTGTGGACAAATTCGGCAAAAACTTATGGTAGTAATTCACCAATCCGAGGAATGACCTCAGTTGCGATACATTTTCAGGCGCTGGAGCCTTAACTACCGCTTCAATTTTGTCAGGGGACTTATGTAACCCCTCTTCATCAATCACGTGGCCACAATACGATATTTGTTCCATAAAAAACTCACACTTGAGGTGATTGGCTCGTAGCCCATGTTCTCTTAGTCTAGTGAGCACCTGCTCTAGGTTGGCAAGGTGTTCACTGTCATTTTCACCTGTCACTAGGATGTCGTCCAAGTAACACTGAGTCCCTGGAATCCCTTGCAGGACTTGTTACATCGCTCTTTGCCATATAGCCGGAGCTGATGCAACTCCGAATACCAGTCGATTTTACTGGTAAAGACCTTTGTGAGTGTTTATCGTGAGATATTTCCTAGAGGATTCTTCAACCTCCATCTGCAAATATGCTTGCGCTAGGTCAATTTTTGTAAAACCTTTCCCTCCAGATAGTGAGGTGAAAATATCTTCTATCCTCGGAAGAGGATACTGTACTGTGTGAAGGACTGGGTTCACAGTCACCTTGAAGTCCCCACAGATGCGAACCTTCCTTGGCTCCTCAGACTTATTGTTTAACGTTTTCTTCATGACAGGAACGATGGGTGTCGCCCACTCGCTCCAGTCTACCTTAGTTAGCATGCCTACATTCTCCAGATTCTCCAGCTCTGCCTCGACGGCTGGGGGAATTGCATACGGTACCGGTCTTGCTTTGAAAAACTTGGGAATTGCATTCTCTTCTATTTTTATCGAGGCGGTTACGCCTTTAAGAGTTCCCAGTTCTTGTTGAAATACCTCTTTAGCGTTAGCCAAGATTTTTGACAATCGTCCAGGTGTGACGTCCTCATCCTTTTTACCAGCCACCATCAGTGCCTGAATGGAGTGCCAGTCTAAACTTATCTTTCTGATCCATTCATGTCCCAATAACGGTGGTCCACCATCTTGCAATATGTACAGATACAATTTCTGTATTTCCTTGCCGTTGTATTCGACAGGCACCCTTATTTTCCCTCTGGGGTATACTTTCTGCCCCATATATGTCTTCAAGACAATGGATGTGTCTTTCAAGGGTATGTGTGAGAATAGCCGCTCGTTGTCTCGTCGATTCATGACGGTCAGGGCTGATCCTGTATCCAATTCCATTTTGACTTGGGACCCTGCTATCGTGAGGGTGACCCAAATGGCTCGGTGACCCTCTTTTGTGATTACGTTGTGTAGTTTGAGACAGCTTAGTCTCTTGTTCCCGGATTCACTATCGCTCTTCTGGTCTTCGGAACTACTGTCCATCATCTTTTGTACTTTCCTGTACTTTTCCTTAGTAGTCTTTTTGTTGTCGTTAGTCTTCTTCCCGGACCTGCAAACTCATGCAATGAGTCCCTTCTTTCCGCATTGCCTGCATGTTTTGTCCTTGGACCAGCAGTCCTTCTGGTCATGGGTTGTTCTGCCGCAGCGATAACATTTGTCAAATCCCCGTGTCATTTCATGGGTGCTGTATTCCTGTGGCTTTTGCTGTATTTCTGCAGCTCCCCTTGCTGCTGCTTTGTACGATATTGCCACGCTGAAAGCCTTATCTAGCGTCAGCTCTTTCTCTGAGAGTAACCTCTTCTGGGTTCCTTCACTCAGGAGTCCACAGACAAATTTGTCCCATAGGGTATCTGCCAGTCCTGCTCCGAACTGGCAGTACTTTGATAGCTTGCGTAGTTCCGTAAGGTAATCAGCATTGCTCTCATCTTTATGCTGATTTCTCTTGTGGAATGTAAATCGTTCTGCTATCAGCAGCGGTGTAGGATTTAGGTGTTCCTGTAGGATATCAACAATTTCGTTAAAACTCTTCGCCATCGGTTTGACTGGAGTGATGAGGTTCTGCAATAGGCCGTACGTCCTTGCGCCCATTAAGTTTAGTAGTACTGATGCCTTTTTCTCATCGGCTACTTCATTTGCCTTGCAATATACTTCGACTCTTTCCACATACGTGGTCCAGTCTTCTATTGCATTATCGAAGGCAGTGATATTGCCAGTCTTCAGCATCTTGGAGATGTAAGATGGCGCCTCCCATGCTTTGCTTCTTCCCCGATTGAACAAAATGGCGCCTCCCGCGCTTTGCCTTCTTCCCCGCTGGATTAAGATGGCACCTCCCGCGCTTTCTGTCTTTTCCGCTGCTGCTAGTGCTGTTGCTGGCGTTTTTATGCGTTGATGGCGACGCCCTATGGTCTTCGTGCACTTCCCCCCCTGCGCTGCTGCCAACGCCGCACTCCGCAGTCCCCATGGCAAACTGCAGCTCCTCGCGGCTTTCTGCGCTTCTAACTTCTTAAATTTTAATTACTGTTCCCGTCGTCAGAGCAGACCCTATGGGACACTTTCCTCCCTCTTCTCGGCCTGTACGCTGCCCGGCTTCGTAGCATCGGCTGCGCCCTGTGTGCTCCACCCTCTCTCTCTCTCTCCTCTTCCCGACAACGCTGCTCGGCCCCGTTGAAAAGCCACCCAATCGAGCTCTAGCCCGCCGCAGCCCAGGAAGGATCAGTGTACGACCTGCAACCAGCCCGATTAGCTGGAACACCATAGACTGGATAACCAAGCCCAGCTCTCGACAGCCTCTCCTGCAAATCTTCGAATTTGATGAATCAGAGGGCGGTTGCCCACGGTCGACGTCCGTTTCTTCTGTTTGTTTTCTTTTCTTTTTGGATTTCTTCCTTCTGGCCTCGACCTCTAACAACTTCGCTTCAGGGATGGATCCCCGTGAGGTGGTACATAACTGTAGGTAAGTTTGGATCTGTTCGTCACCAGTGTAATGTCCGTGTGTAATTGAGACACGGACTGCAGGAGTTGGTTCCAACAGGTGTTTACTGAATGGAGACAAAACTGGAACTACTATACAAAGTTACTTCACTGGATTATATAACGGGGTGGTCACTACTGGTACTGCAGTATACAGGGGCTGCAGAATATAGTTCCTTCTTCAAAGTACATACACTACAGCACCGGTAAATGGGGGATTGGGGAAGGGCACCAGTAAAAGGGGATTGGGGAAAGGCACCTGCAAATGGGGGATTGGGGAATGCACCACTAAATGGGGGTTTGGGGAAGGCACCAGTAAATGGGGGATTGGGGAAGGGCACCAGTAAATGAGGAATTGGGTGGGCACCAGTAAATGGGGGATTGGGGAATGCATTTGGAAATGGGGAATTGGGGAAGGGCACCAGTAAATGGGGGATTGGGGAAGGGCACCTGTAAATGGGGCATTGGGGAAAGGCACCTGTAAATGGGGGATTGGGGAAGGGCACCTTTAAATGGGGGATTGGGGAAGGCACCAGTAAATGGGGGATTGGGGAAGGGCACCAGTAAATGGGGGATTGGGGAAGGGCACCATTAAATGGGGGATTGATGAATGCATTTGCAAATGGGGAATTGGGGAAGGGCACAAGTAAATGGGGGATTGGAGAAGGGCACCTGTAAATGGGGCATTGGGGAAAGGCACCTGTAAATGGGGGATTGGGGAAGGGCAGCTGTAAATGGGGGATTGGGTAAGGGCACCTGTAAGTGGGGGATTGGGGAAGCGCACCTGTAAATGAGGAATTGGGGAATGCATTTGCAAATGGGGAATTGGGGAAGGGCACCAGTAAATGGGGGATTGGGGAAGGGCATATGTAAATGGGGCATTGGGGAAGGGCACCTGTAAATGGGGCATTGGGGAAAGGCACCTGTAAATGGGGGATTGGGGAAGGGCACCTGTAAATGGGGGATTGGGGAAGGGCACCTGTAAATGGGGCATTGGGGAAAGGCACCTGTAAATGAGGCATTGGGGAAAGGCACCTGTAAATGGGGCATTGGGGAAGGGCACCTGTAAATGGGGGATTGGGGAAGGCACCAGTAAATGGGGGATTGGGGAAGGGCACCAGTAAATGGGGGATTGGTGAAGGGCACCATTAAATGGGGGATTGGTGAAGCACCATTAAATGGGGGATTCGGTAACTCACCAGTAAATGGGGGATTGGTGAAGCACCATTAAATGGGGGATTGAGGAAGGCACCAGTAAATGGTGGATGGGGCAAGGGCACCAGTAATTGGCGGATTGGGGAAGGTAATCTGTAAATGAGGGATTGGGTGGGCACCAGTTAATGGGGGATTCTGGAAGGCATCTGTACATGAGGGACTGGGTGGGCACGAGTAAAAGGGAGATTGGTGAATAGCACCAGTAAATGTGGGTATGGTGGGCAAAAGGAAACGTGGGATTGGGTGGGCACCAGTAAATGTGGGATTGAGTGGGAGCCAGTAAAAGGGGGATTGGGGAAGGGCACCTGTAAATGGGGTCTGGGGTAGGTTACCTGTAAATGGGAGATTGGAGAAGGCACCAGTAAATGGGAGATTTGGGAAGGCACCTGTAATTGGGCGATTGGGGAAGGGTACCAGTAAATGGGGGATTGGGGAAGGTACCAGTAAATGGGGGTTTGGGGGAGGCACTTGTAAATGGGGGATTGGGGAAGGGCACCAGTAAATGAGGAATTGGGTGGGCACCAGTAAATGGGGTTTGGCGAAGGGCACCAGTAAATGAGCAACTGGGTGGGTACCAGTACTTGGGGGATTGGGGAATGCATTAGCAAATGGGGAATTGGGGAAGGGCACCAGTAAATGGGGATTGGGGAAGGGCACCGGTAAATGGGGCATTGGGGAAAGGCACCTGTAAATGGGGCATTGAGGAAGGGCACCTGTAAATGGGGGATTGGGGGAGGGCACCTGTAAATGGGGGATTGGGGAAGGGCACCTGTAAATGGGGCTTTGGGGAAAGGCACCTGTAAATGAGGCATTGGGGAAAGGCACCTGTAAATGGGGAATTGGGGAAGGGCACCTGTAAATGGGGGATTGGGGAAGGCACCTGTAAATGGGGGCTTGGGGAAAGGCACCTGTAAATGGGGGATTGGGGATAGGCACCTGTAAATGGGGGATTGGGGAAGGGCACCTGTAAATGGGGGATTGGGGAAGAGCAACATTAAATGGGGGATTCGGTAAGGCACCAGTAAATGGGGGATTGGTGAAGCACCATTAAATGGGGGATTGGGGAAGGCACCAGTAAATGGGGGATTGGTGAAGCACCATTAAATGGGGGATTTAGGAAGGCACCAGTAAATGGGGGATGGGGCAAGGGCACCAGTAAATGGTGGATTGGGGAAGGGCACCTGTAAATGGGAGATTGGGGAAGGCACATATAAATGGGGGATTTGGGAAGGCACCTGTAAATGGGGGATTGGGGAAGGGCACCAGTAAATGGGGGATTGGGGATGGGCACCATTAAATGAGGAACTGGGTGGGCACCAGTAAATGGGGGATTGGGGAAGAGCAACATTAAATGGGGGATTTAGGTAGGCACCAGTAGATGGGGGATAGGGCAAGGGCACCAGTAAATGGTGGATTGGGGAAGGGCACCTGTAAATGGGAGATTGGTGAAGCACCATTCAATGGGGGGTTTAGGAAGGCACCAGTAAATGGGGGATGGGGCAAGGGCACCAGTAAATGGTGGATTGGGGAAGTTCACCTGTATCTTTGGGATTGGGGAAGGGCACATGTAAATGGCAATTGAGGAAGGCACCAGTATCTGTGGGATTGGGGAAGGGCACCAGTAAATGGGGATTGGGGAAGGCACATATAAATGGGGGATTTGGGAAGGCACCTGTAAATGGTGGATTGGGGAAGTGCACCAGTAAATGGGGGATTGGGGAAGGGCACCAGTAAATGGGGATTGGGGAAGGGCACCTGTATCTTTGGGATTGGGGAAGGGCACATGTAAATGGCAATTGGGGAAGGCACCAGTATCTGTGGGATTGGGGAAGGGCACCAGTAAATGGGGATTGGGGAAGGGCACCTATATCTTTGGGATTGGGGAAGGGCACATGTAAATGGCATTTGGGGAAGGGCACTAGTATCTGTGGGATTGGGGAAGGGCACCTGTAAATGGGGGATTGGGGAAGGGCACCTGTAAATGGGGGATTGGGGAAGGGCACCTGTAAATGGGGGATTGGCTGGGCATCAGTAAAAGGGGGATAGGGGAAAGGCACCATTAAATGTGGAATTGGGTGGGCACCAGTAAAATGAGATGGGGAATGGCACCTGAAAATGGGGGATTGGGGAAGGGCAACAGTAAAAGGGGGATGGGGGATTGGGGAAGCCACCAGTAAATGGGGGATTGGGGAAAGAACCATTAAATCGGGGATTGGGGAAAGAACCATTAAATGGGGGATTGGGGAAGCCACCAGTAAATGGGGGATTGGGGAAGCCACCAGTAAATGGGGGATTGGGGAAAGAACCATTAAATGGGGGATTGGGGAAGCCACCAGTAAATGGGGGATTGGGGAAGCCACCAGTAAATGGGGGATTGGGGAAGCCACCAGTAAATGGGCGATTGGGGAAGCCACCAGTAAATGGGGGATTGGGGAAAGAACCATTAATTGGGGGATTGGGGAAGCCACCAGTAAATGGGGGATTGGGGAAGCCACCAGTAAATGGGGGATTGGGGAAGCCACCAGTAAATGGGCGATTGGGGAAGCCACCAGTAAATGGGGGATTGGGGAAAGAACCATTAAATGGGGGATTCGGGAAGGCGCCTGTAAATATGGGATTGTGGAAAGCACATGTAAATGGGCGATTGGGGAAAGGCGTCAGTAAATGGGGGATTGGGCGAGGGCACCATTAACTGGAGGATTGCTGAAAACACCAGTAAATGGGGGATTGGGGGAAGGCACCAGTAAATGGGAGATTGGGTAAGGCATCAGTAAATGGGGGATTGGAGAAAGGCCCCAGTAGATGGGGGATTTGCGAAGTGCACCAGTAAATGGGGGACTGGGGACTGCATCAGCAAATGGGGGATTGGGAAGTGCAGCAGTAAATGGGGGATTGTGGAATGCAACAGTAAATGGGGGATTGGGGAAGGGCACCTGTAAATGGGGTTCTGGGGAAAGGCACCTGTAAATGAGGCATTGGGGAAAGGCACCTGTAAATGGGGCATTGGTGAAGGGCACCTGTAAATGGGGGATTGGGGAAGGCACCTGTAAATGGGGGATTGGGGAAGGGCACCTGTAAATGGGGGATTGGGGAAGAGCAACATTAAATGGGGGATTCGGTAAGGCACCAGTAAATGGGGGATTGGTGAAGCACCATTAAATGGGGGATTGGGGAAGGCACCAGTAAATGGGGGATTGGTGAAGCACCATTAAATGGGGGATTTAGGAAGGCACCAGTAAATGGGGGATGGGGCAAGGGCACCAGTAAATGGTGGATTGGGGAAGGGCACCTGTAAATGGGAGATTGGGGAAGGCACATATAAATGGGGGATTTGGGAAGGCACCTGTAAATGGGGGATTGGGGAAGGGCACCAGTAAATGGGGGATTGGGGAAGGGCACCATTAAATGATGAACTGGGTGGGCACCAGTAAATGGGGGATTGGGGAAGAGCAACATTAAATGGGGGATTTAGGAAGGCACCAGTAGATGGGGGATAGGGCAAGGGCACCAGTAAATGGTGGATTGGGGAAGGGCACCTGTAAATGGGAGATTGGGGAAGGCACATATAAATGGGGGATTTGGGAAGGCACCTGTAAATGGTGGATTGGGGAAGGGCACCAGTAAATGGGGGATTGGGGAAGGGCACCAGTAAATGGGGATTGGGGGAGGGCACCTGTATCTTTGGGATTGGGGAAGGGCACATGTAAATGGCAATTGGGGAAGGCACCAGTATCTGTGGGAATGGGGAAGGGCACCAGTAAATGGGGATTGGGGAAGGGCACCTGTATCTTTGGGATTGGGGAAGGGCACATGTAAATGGCATTTGGGGAAGGGCACCAGTATCTGTGGGATTGGGGAAGGGCGCCTGTAAATGGGGGATTGGGGAAGGGCACCTGTAAATGGGGGATTGGGGAAGGGCACCTGTAAATGGGGGATTGGCTGGGCATCAGTAAAAGGGGGATATGGGAAAGGCACCATTAAATGTGGAATTGGGTGGGCACCAGTATAATGAGAAGGGGAATGGCACCTGTAAATGGGGGATTGGGGAAGGGCAACAGTAAAAGGGGGATGGGGGATTGGGGAAGCCACCAGTAAATGGGGGATTGGGGAAAGAACCATTAAATGGGGGATTGGGGAATGAACCATTAAATGGGGGATTGGGGAAGCCACCAGTAAATGGGGGATTGGGGAAAGAACCATTAAATGGGGGATTGGGGAAGCCACCAGTAAATGGGGGATTGGGGAAGACATCAGTAAATGGGGGATGGGGGATTGGGGAAGCCACCAGTAAATGGGGGATTGGGAAAAGAACCATTAAATGGGGGATTGGGGAAGCCACCAGTAAATGGGGGATTGGGGAAGCCACCAGTAAATGGGGGATTGGGGAAGCCACCAGTAAATGGGCGATTGGGGAAGCCACCAGTAAATGGGGGATTGGGGAAAGAACCATTAAATGGGGGATTCGGGAAGGCACCTGTAAATGTGGGATTGTGGAAAGCACATGTAAATGGGCGATTGGGGAAAGGCGTCAGTAAATGGGGGATTGGGCGAGGGCACCATTAACTGGAGGATTGCTGAAGACACCAGTAAATGGGGGATTGGGGGAAGGCACCAGTAAATGGGAGATTGGGTAAGGCATCAGTAAATGGGGGATTGGAGAAAGGCCCCAGTAGATGGGGGATTTGCGAAGTGCACCAGTAAATGGGGGACTGGGGATTGCATCAGCAAATGGGGGATTGGGAAGTGCAGCAGTAAATGGGGGATTGTGGAATGCAACAGTAAATGAGGGATTGGGGAAGGGCACCAGTAAATGGGGCTTTGGGGAAAGGCACCTGTAAATGAGGCATTGGGGAAAGGCACCTGTAAATGGGGCATTGGGGAAGGGCACCTGTAAATGGGGGATTGGGGAAGGCACCTGTAAATGGGGGATTGGGAAAAGGCACCCGTAAATGGGGGATTGGGGATAGGCACCTGTAAATGGGGGATTGGGGAAGGGCACCTGTAAATGGGGGATTGGGGAAGAGCAACATTAAATGGGGGATTCGGTAAGGCACCAGTAAATGGGGGATTGGTGAAGCACCATTAAATGGGGGATTGGGGAAGGCACCAGTAAATGGGTGATTGGTGAAGCACCATTAAATGGGGGATTTAGGAAGGCACCAGTAAATGGGGGATGAGGCAAGGGCACCAGTAAATGGTGGATTGGGGAAGGGCACCTGTAAATGGGAGATTGGGGAAGGCACATATAAATGGGGGATTTGGGAAGGCACCTGTAAATGCGGGATTGGGGAAGGGCACCAGTAAATGGGGGATTGGGGAAGGGCACCATTAAATGAGGAACTGGGTGGGCACCAGTAAATGGGGGATTGGGGAAGAGCAACATTAAATGGGGGATTTAGGAAGGCACCAGTAGATGGGGGATAGGGCAAGGGCACCAGTAAATGGTGGATTGGGGAAGGGCACCTGTAAATGGGAGATTGGTGAAGCAACATTAAATGGGGGATTTAGGAAGGCACCAGTAAATGGGGGATGCGGAAAGAGCACCAGTAAATGGTGGATTGGGGAAGGGCACCTGTAAATGGGAGATTGGGGAAGGCACATATAAATGGGGGATTTAGGAAGGCACCAGTAAATGGGGGATGCGGAAAGAGCACCAGTAAATGGTGGATTGGGGAAGGGCACCAGTAAATGGGGGATTGGGGAAGGGCACCAGTAAATGGGGATTGGGGAAGGGCACCTGTATCTTTGGGATTGGGGAAGGGCACATGTAAATGGCAATTGGGAAGGCACCAGTATCTGTGGGAATGGGGAAGGGCACCAGTAAATGGGGATTGGGGAAGGGCACCTGTATCTTTGGGATTGGGGAAGGGCACATGTAAATGGCTTTTGGGGAAGGGCACCAGTATCTGTGGGATTGGGGAAGGGCACCTGTAAATGGGGGATTGGGGAAGGGCACCTGTAAATGGGGGATTGGGGAAGGGCACCTGTAAATGGGGGATTGGCTGGGCATCAGTGAAAGGGGGATAGGGGAAAGGCACCATTAAATGTGGAATTGGGTGGGCACCAGTAAAATGAGATGGGGAATGGCACCTGTAAATGGGGGATTGGGGAAGGGCAACAGTAAAAGGGGGATGGGGGATTGGGGAAGCCACCAGTAAATGGGGGATTGGGGAAAGAACCATTAAATGGGGGTTTGGGGAAGCCACCAGTAAATGGGGGATT
This sequence comes from Somniosus microcephalus, assembly GCF_052327205.1. Lineage (NCBI taxonomy): Eukaryota > Metazoa > Chordata > Chondrichthyes > Squaliformes > Somniosidae > Somniosus > Somniosus microcephalus. The sequence continues at coordinate 5,918,186 of NW_028225181.1, read as the reverse complement.
GGGGAAGACATCAGTAAATGGGCGATTGGGGAAGACATCAGTAAATGGGGGATTGGGGAAGACACCAGTAAATGGGGGATTGGGGAAGCCACCAGTAAATGGGGGATTGGGAAAAGAACCATTAAATGGGGGATTGGGGAAAGAACCATTAAATGGGGGATTGGGGAAGCCACCAGTAAATGGGGGATTGGGGAAGCCACCCGTAAATGGGCGATTGGGGAAGCCACCAGTAAATGGGGGATTGGCGAAAGAACCATTAAATGGGGGATTCGGTAAGGTACCTGTAAATGTGGGATTGTGGAAAGCACATGTAAATGGGCGATTGGGGAAAGGCGTCAGTAAATGGGGGATTGGGCGAGGGCACCATTAACTGGAGGATTGCTGAAGACACCAGTAAATGGGGGATTGGGGGAAGGCACCAGTAAATGGGGGATTGGGGGAAGGCACCAGTAAATGGGGGATTGGAGAAAGGCCCCAGTAGATGGGGGATTTGCGAAGTGCACCAGTAAATGTGGGACTGGGGACTGCATCAGCAAATGGGGGATTGGGAAGTGCAGCAGTAAATGGGGGATTGTGGAATGCAACAGTAAATGAGGGATTGGGGAAGGGCACCTGTAAATGGGGCTTTGCGGAAAGGCACCTGTAAATGAGGCATTGGGGAAAGGCACCTGTAAATGGGGCATTGGTGAAGGGCACCTGTAAATGGGGGATTGGGGAAGGCACCTGTAAATGGGGGATTGGGGAAAGGCACCTGTAAATGGGGGATTGGGGATAGGCACCTGTAAATGGGGGATTGGGGAAGGCACCTGTAAATGGGGGATTGGGGAAAGGCACCTGTAAATGGGGGATTGGGGATAGGCACCTGTAAATGGGGGATTGAGGAAGGGCACCTGTAAATGGGGGATTGGGGAAGAGCAACATTAAATGGGGGATTGGTGAAGCACCATTAAATGGGGGATTGGGGAAGGCACCAGTAAATGGGGGATTGGTGAAGCACCATTAAATGGGGGATTTAGGAAGGCACCAGTAAATGGGGGATTGGTGAAGCACCATTAAATGGGGGATTTAGGAAGGCACCAGTAAATGGGGGATGGGGCAAGGGCACCAGTAAATGGTGGATTGGGGAAGGGCACCTGTAAATGGGAGATTGGGGAAGGCACATATAAATGGGGGATTTGGGAAGGCACCTGTAAATGGGGGATTGGGGAAGGGCACCAGTAAATGGGGGATTGGGGAAGGGCACCATTAAATGAGGAACTGGGTGGGCACCAGTAAATGGGGGATTGGGGAAGAGCAGCATTAAATGGGGGATTTAGGAAGGCACCAGTAGATGGGAGATAGGGCAAGGGCACCAGTAAATGGTGGATTGGGGAAGGGCACCTGTAAATGGGAGATTGGTGAAGCACCATTAAATGGGGGATTTAGGAAGGCACCAGTAAATTTGGGAAGGGGAAAGGGCACCAGTAAATGGTGGATTGGGGAAGGGCACCTGTAAATGGGAGATTGGGGAAGGCACATATAAATGGGGGATTTGGGAAGGCACCTGTAAATGGTGGATTGGGGAAGGGCACCAGTAAATGGGGGATTGGGGAAGGGCACCAGTAAATGGGGATTGGGGAAGGGCACCTGTATCTTTGGGATTGGGGAAGGGCACATGTCAATGGCAATTGGGGAAGGCACCAGTATCTGTGGGATTGGGGAAGGGCACCAGTAAATGGGGATTGGGGAAGGGCACCTGTATCTTTGGGATTGGGGAAGGGCACATGTCAATGGCAATTGGGGAAGGCACCAGTATCTGTGGGATTGGGAAAGGGCACATGTAAATGGCATTTGGGGAAGGGCACCAGTATCTGTGGGATTGGGGAAGGGCACCTGTAAATGGGGGATTGGGGAAGGGCACCTGTAAATGGGGGATTGGGGAAGGGCACCTGTCAATGGGGGATTGGCTGGGCATCAGTAAAAGGGGGATAGGGGAAAGGCACCATTAAAAGTGCAATTGGGTGGGCACCAGTAAAATGAGATGGGGAATGGCACCTGTAAATGGGGGATTGGGGAAGGGCAACAGTAAAAGGGGGATGGGGGATTGGGGAAGCCACCAGTAAATGGGGGATTGGGGAAAGAACCATTAAATGGGGGATTGGGGAAAGAACCATTAAATGGGGGATTGGGAAAAGAACCATTAAATGGGGGATTGGGGAAAGAACCATTAAATGGGGGATTGGGAAAAGAACCATTAAATGGGGGATTGGGGAAAGAACCATTAAATGGGGGATTGGGGAAGCCACCAGTAAATGGGGGTTTGGGGAAGCCACCAGTAAATGGGGGATTGGGGAAGACACCAGTAAATGGGGGATGGGGGATTGGGGAAGCCACCAGTAAATGGGGGATTGGGAAAAGAACCATTAAATGGGGGATTGGGGAAAGAACCATTAAATGCGGGATTGGGGAAGCCACCAGTAAATGGGGGATTGGGGAAGCCACCAGTAAATGGGGGATTGGGGAAGCCACCAGTAAATGGGCGATTGGGGAAGCCACCAGTAAATGGGCGATTGGGGAAAGAACCATTAAATGGGGGATTCGGGAAGGCACCTGTAAATGTGGGATTGTGGAAAGCGCATGTAAATGGGCGATTGGGGAAAGGCGTCAGTAAATGGGGGATTGGGCGAGGGCACCATTAACTGGAGGATTGCTGAAGACACCAGTAAATGGGGGATTGGGGGAAGGAACCAGTAAATGGGAGATTGGGTAAGGCATCAGTAAATGGGAGATTGGAGAAAGGCCCCAGTAGATGGGGGATTTGCGAAGAGCACCAGTAAATGGGGGACTGGGGACTGCATCAGCCAATGGGGGATTGGGAAGTGCAGCAGTAAATGGGGGATTGTGGAATGCAACAGTAAATGAGGGATTGGGAAGTGCAGCAGTAAATGGGGTATTGGGGAAGGGCACATGTAAATGGGGGATTGTGGAATGCAACAGTAAATGGGGGATTGGGAAGTGCAGCAGTAAATGGGGTATTGGGGAAACAACATTAAATGGGGTATTGGGGAAGGCACCAATAAATGGCGGACTGGGGAACGGCACCAATAAATGGGGGATTGGGGAAGGGCACCATTAAATGGGGGATTGGTGAAGCAACATTAAATGGGGGATTCGGGAAGGCACCAGTAAATGGGGGATTGGTGAAGCAACATTAAATGGGGGATTGAGGAAGGCATCAGTAAATGGGGGATGGGGCAAGGGCACAAGTAAATGGTGGATGGGGAAGGTGATCTGTGAATGTGGGATTGGGTGGGCACCAGTTAATCGGGGTTTGTGGAATGCATCTACACATGGAGGATTGGGTGGGCACCAGTTAATCGGGGATTGTGAAATGCATCTATACATGGAGGATTGCGTGGGCACCAGTAAAAGCGGGATAGGGGAATAGCACTAGTAAAGTTGGGTATGGTGGGCAACAGTAAACGTGGGATTGTGTTGGAACCAGTAAAAGGGGGATTGGAGCAGGGCACCTGTAAATGGGGGATGGGGAAGGGCACCAGTAAATGTGGAATTGGGTGGGCACCAGTAAAGGGGGTTTGGGGAAGGGCACCAGTAAATGGGAGATTGGGGAAGGGCCCCTGTAAATGGGAGATTGGGGAAGGCACCAGTAAATGGGGGATTGGGGAAGGCACCACTAAATGGGGGACTGGGGAATGCATTTGCAAATGGGGAATTGGGGAAGGGCACCAGTAAATGGGGGAGTGGAGAAGGGCACCTGTAAATGGGGCATTGGGGAAAGGCACCTGTAAATGGGGCATTGGGGGAGGGCACCTGTAAATGGGGCATTGGGGAAGGGCAACTGTAAATGGGGATTGGGGAAGAGCACCAGTAAATGGGGATTGGGGAAGGCACCAGTAAATGGGGGATGGGGAAGGGCACCAGTAAATGGGGGATGGGGAGGGGCACCTGTAAATGGGAGATGGGGAAGGTCAGCAGTAAATGGGGGATTGTGGAAGCCACCAGTAAATGGGGGATTGGGGAAGGCAGCAGTAAATGAGGGATTGTGGATGGCAGCAGTAAATGGGGGATTGGTGAAGCAACATTAAGTGGGGGATTCGGGAAAGGCACCAGTAAATGGGGGATTGGGGAAGGGCACCTGTAAATGGGGCATTAGGGGAGGGGCACATGTAACTGGGGGACTGGAGGAGGCAGCAGTTAGTGTGGGATAGGGGAAGCATCAATAAATGCGGGACTGTGGAAGGCACCAGCAAAATGGGGGAGTAGGGAAGGGCACAAGTTCATGGGGATTGGGGAAGGACATCTGAAAATGTGGGATTGGGGAGGGGCACCTGTAAATGGGGGATTGTGAAAGGCACCTGTAAATGGGGGATTGGGGAAGGTCACCATAAAATGGGTGATGGGGAAGGTCACCAGTAAATGAGGGATTGGGGAAGGTCACCAGTAAATGGGGGATTGGGGAAGCACCGTTAAATGGGGGATTCGGGAAGGCACCTGTAAATGTGGGATTGTGGCAAGCGCATGTAAATGGGCGATTGGGGAAGGGCTCCAGTAAATGGGCGATTGGGGAAGGGCTCCAGTAAATGGGGGATTGGGAGTGGGCACCAGTAAATGGAGGATTGCTGAAGACACCAGTAAATGGGGGATTTGGGGAAGGCACCAGGAAGTGGGAGATTGGGTAAGGCATCAGTAAATGGGGGATTGGATAAAGGCCCCAGTAGATGGGGGATTTGCGAAGGGCACCAGTAAATGGGGGAGTGGGGAATGCACCCGTAAATGGGGAATTGGGGAAGGGCACCAGTAAATGGGGGATTGGGGAAGGGCACCAGTAAATGGGGGATTGGGCAATGCACCCGTAAATGGGGAATTGGGGAAGGGCACCAGTAAATGTGGGATTGGGGAAGGGCACCAGTAAATGCAATTGTGGAAGCCACCAGTAAATGGGGGATTGGGGAAGGCAGCAGTAAATGGGGGATTGGGGAAGCAACATTAAATGGGGGATTGGGGAAAGGCACCAGTAAATGGGGGATTGGGGAAGGGCACCTGTAAATGGGGCATTAGGGGAGGGGCACCTGTAACTGGGGGACTGGAGGAGGCAGCAGTAAGTGTGGGATAGGGGAACCTTCAATAAATGGGAGATTGTGGAAGGATCCAGCAAAATGGGGGATTGGGGAAGGGCACAAGTTAATGGGGATTGGGGAAGGGCATCTGAAAATGTGGGATTGGGGAAGAGCACCTGTAAATGCAGGCTTGGGGAAGGCACCTGTAAATGGGGGATTGGGGAAGGTCACCATTAAATGGGTGATGGGGAAGGTCACCAGTAAATGGGGGATGGGGAAGGTTAGCAGTAAATGGGTGATGGGGAAGGTCACCAGTAAATGAGGGATTGGGGAAGGTCATCAGTAAATGGGGGATTGGGGAAGGGCACCTGTAAATGGGGGATTGGGGAAGGGCACCAGTAAAAGGGGGATTGGGGAAGGGCACTTGTAAATAGGGGATTGGGGAAGGGCACCTGTAAATGGGGGATTGGGGAAGGTCACCATTAAATGGGGGATGGGGAATGTCACCAGTAACTGGAGGACTGGGGAAGGGCACCAGTAAAAGGGGGATTGGGGAAGGTCACCAGTAAATGGGGGATTGGGGAAGGTCACCATTAAATGGGGGATGGGGAAGGTCACCAGTAAATGGGGGATTGGGGAAGGGCACCTGTAAATAGGGGATTGGGGAAGGGCACCTGTAAAAGGGGGATTGGGGAAGGGCACCAGTAAAAGGGGGATTGGGGAAGGGCACCAGTAAATGGGGGGTTGGGGAAGGGCACCAGTAAAAGGGGGATTGGGGAAGGGCACCAGTAAAAGGGGGATTGGGGAAGGGCACCTGTAAATAGGGGATTGGGGAAGGGCACCTGTAAATGGGGGATTGGGGAAGGTCACCAGTAAATGGAGGATGGGGAAGGGCACCATTAAATGGGGGATTGGGGAAGGGCACCAGTAAAAGGGGGATTGGGGAAGGGCACCAGTAAAAGGGGGATTGGGGAAGGGCACCAGTAAATGGGGGATTGGGGAAGGTCACCATTAAATGGGGGATGGGGAATGTCACCAGTAAATGGGGGGTTGGGGAAGGGCACCAGTAAAAGTGGGATTGGGGAAGGTCACCAGTAAATGGGGGATTGGGGAAGGGCACCATTAAATGGGGGATGGGGAAGGTCACCAGTAAATGGGGGATGGGGAAGGTCACCAGTAAATGGGGGATGGGTAAGGGCACCAGTAAAAGGGGGATTGGGGAAGGGCACCAGCAAATGGGGGATTGGGGAAGGTCACCAGTAAATGGGGGATGGGGAAGGTCACCAGTAAATGGGGGATTGGGGAAGGGCACCTGTAAATGGGGGATTGGGGAAGGGCACCAGTAAATGGGGGATTGGGGAAGGCACCAGTAAATGGGAGATTGGGGAAGGTCACCAGTAAATGGGGAATGGGGAAGGGCACCAGTAAATGGGGGATTCGGGAGGGCAACAGTAAATGGGGGATTGGGGAGGGGCACCCGTAAATGGGGGATTGGGGAGGGGCACCCGTAAATGGGGGATTGGGGAGGGGCACCTGTAAATGTGGGATTGGGGAGGGGCACCCGTAAATGGGGGATTGGGGAGGGGCACCCGTAAATGGGGGATTGGGGAAGGGTACCAGTAAATGGGGGATTGGGGAGGGGCACCCGTAAATGGGGGATTGGGGAGGGGCACCTGTAAATGGGGGATTGGGGAGGGGCACCCATAAATGGGGGATTGGGGAGGGGCACCTGTAAATGGGGGATTGGGGAGGGGCACCTGTAAATGTGGGATTGGGGAGGGGCACCCATAAATGGGGGATTGGGGAGGGGCACCCTTAAATGGGGGATTGGGGAGGGGCACCCGTAAATGGGGGATTGGGGAGGGGCACCTGTAAATGTGGGATTGGGGAGGGGCACCTGTAAATGGGGGATTGGGGAGGGGCACCTGTAAATGGGGGATTGGGGAGGGGCACCCGTAAATGGGGGATTGGGGAATCCACCCGTTCATGGGGGACTGGGGAAATACAGCACTAAATGGGGGATTTGGGAAGACACCATTAAATGGGGGATTGGGGAGGGGCAGCCATAAATGGGGGATTGGGGAGGGGCACCTGTAAATGTGGGATTGGGGAGGGGCACCCGTAAATGGGGGATTGGGGAGGGGCACCCGTAAATGTGGGATTGGGGAGGGGCACCCGTAAATGGGGGAATGCGGAATCCACCCGTTCATGGGGGACTGGGGAAATACAGCAGTAAATGGGGGATTTGGGAAGACACCAGTAAATGTGGGATTGGTGAAAGCACCAGTAAATTGGGAATAACAGAAAACGCTGGGAAAACTCAGCAGGCCAGACAACATCCGTGGAGAGAAACAGAGTCAATGTTTCAGGCCGAAACCCTTCTTCAGAACTGAGGAAAAAAAGGCAGGAATTAAAAAAGGTTAAAAGGCAGTTTGGGGGCTGGGAAATGGGGGAGGGGATAGAAGAAGAGACATTAAGAGATATTCAAGGTGAGACGAGATGGTGATAGGACAGGTAAAGAAACAAAGAATGGCTCTAGATGAAGTGTGAACTGTGCTGGCAGAGTGAAAGACAGCTGCCTTGTGGGAGAGAGAGAGAAAAGGAAAAGAAAAAAGGAAATGGCACAAATCAAAAGTGTGGATAAAAAATATAAAAATATAATATGGGCCAAGGTTATGATCTGAAATTGCTGAACTCGATATTGAGTCCGGAAGGCTGTAAAGTGCCTAATCGAAAGATGAGGTGCTGTTCCTCGAGCTTACGCAGAGCTTCCGTGGAACAATGCAAGAGGCCGCGGACGGTGAGATCTGAGTGGGAATGGAACAGTGAATTGAAATGACAGACGACCGGAAGCTCGTGGTCACCCTTACGTTCTGAAGGGAGCTGTTCTGCAAAGTGGTCACTCAATCTGCGTTTGGTCTCCCCAATGTAGAGGAGACCACATCGTGAGCAGCGAATACAGTGTACTAGATTGCGAGAAGTACAAGTAAATGGCTATTTCACCTGGAAGGGGTGTTTGGGGCCCTGGACAGTGGGAAGGGGGGAGGTATAAGGGCAGGAGTTGCATACCCTGCGCTTGCACGAGATGGTGCCGGGTGAAGGGGAAGGGGTGCTGCTGGTGATAGAGGAGTGGACTAGGGTTTCTCGAAGGGAACGGTCCCTATGGAATGCGGAAAGGGGAGGGGAGGGGAAGATGCATTTGGTGGTGGGATCACGTTGGAGGTGGTGGAAATGATGGAGGATGATCCGTCGAATGTGGAGGCTGCTGGCATGAAAGGTGAGGACAAGGGGAACACCATCATGGTTCCTCGAGGAAGGGGCAGGGGTGTGGGCAGAATTGCAGGAGATAGAATGGACACGGTCAAGGGCTGTGTCAACCACAGTAGAGGGGAATCCCCAGTTGAGGAAAAAGGAAGAAATGACAGAAGCACTGCTATGGGAGGTGGCATCGTTAGAGCATGCGTGGCAGAGATGGAGAAACTGAGAGAGTGGAATAGAGCCGTTACAGGAGGCGGGTGGGAGGAAGTGTAGTCCAGGTAGCTGTGGGAGTCAGTGGGCTTGTAGTGAATGTTTGTCAACAACCTAATCCCAGAGGTGGAGATGGAGAAGTCGAGGAAGGGAAGGGAAGAGTCGGAGATGGACCATGTGAAGGTGAGGGAAGGGTGGAAATTGAAAAAAAAGTGAATTAAATTATTTAGTTCAGGGCGAGAGCTGGAAAAGGCACTGATACAGTCGTCAATGTACCAGAAAAAGAGGTGAGGGAGGGGACCTGAGTAGGACTGGAACAAAGAGTGTACCACATTTCCCACGAAAAGGCAGGCATAGCTAATACCCATGCGGGTTCCCATAGTAACACCTTTGATTTGGAGGAAATGGGTGGAGTCAAAGGAAAAGTTGTTCAATGCGAGAACAAGATCAGCCAGGTGGATGACGGTGGTCATGGATGGGGACTGATTGGGTCTCTGTTCAAGGAAGAAGAAAGCGCCCTCAGGCCATCTTCATTCGTTAAGGATGTGTAGAGGGATTGTATGTCCATATTGAAAAGGAGGCGGTTGGGGCCAGGAAACTGGAAACTGGTAAAGCGGTGGAGGGCGTCGGAAGAGACATGGATGTAGGTGGGAAGAGACTGGACAAGGGGAGAAAAAGTAGAGCCCAGATAGGAAGAAATACGTGGCCAGTGAAAGCTGAAACAATGGGTCTACCAGGGCAGTCCTGTTTGTGGATCTTGTGAAGGAGGTAGTGTAAAGCCCGTGCCTCAATAATACACGGGCTTCGGGAGAACAGTTTAACAGGTACTTTACTGAACAAGAGGCAGCTTGAAACTGAAACTACAGAAGCCTGCTAGGGCCTTTTATACATGGGTGGTCACTGCCGGTACTGCAGTCTAAGACCAGTTATTCCCTTAAAGGGACATACACAACAATTCCTCCCCTTTTAGATGAACAGTACATAACATTCATTTAACAACTAAATAATAACTAATTACAATTACAATTCTCTCAGTAATATATACATCAATGGAAATAGTCATTTTTTAAGTTCAGTCTTTGAGGAGGCTTCCTGATCTGGACTGGATAGCTCCTTTCTCGAGTATCCTGTTCTGGCTGTGGAGTCAATTCTAGCTCATTTTCATTGGTTGGTTTGTCAGCTTCCAATACCCCTTCTTCTGAGGTAGACGCAATCTGTACTTCGGGCTCATTGCCAGGTGCACATGTTTGTGGTACAGGTTTGGCTTGTTCCTCTGACTCTAGAATCTGATCAGCATGGCGTTTCACGATGCTCTCTCCAACATCCACTGTGTACATTAGTGGTCCCTGCTGTGTGCATATCGTACCTGGCTGCCATTTTTCTGTTCAGTAGTCGCGGGCCAAGACTGGCTGCCCTATCTTGAAGCTCCTGGTTGGCTTCTCATTTATGTGCTGGAAATGCTTATCCTCAACATCTCGTCTTATGTTTGGTTTGAGCAAATCCAAGCAACATCTTAGTCTCCGATTGAAAAACAGTACAGCTGGAGTTTGGTTGGTTACTGCATGTGTCGCATTCCGGTAAGCAAACAGGACGTTATCCACCTTGTGTTGCAGTGGTATGTCGTCATTATACATTTCCTTTATGGCCTTTTGAAAGGTCTGAACAAACCTCTCAGCCAATCCATTTGTGGCTGGATGATATGTGGCAGATCTGTAATGTTACACCCCATTATTCTTCAGGAAACTCCGGAAATCCTCAGACACAAACTGTGGGCCATTGTCGGAACAGATCTGTTCTGGCAACCCATTCCTGGCAAAGATGGTCCTTAGGACTGCAATAGTTTTCTCCGTGATGGTGGAGGACATTTTAATGACCTCTGGCCATTTCGAATGGGCATCCACAGCGATTAGAAACATTGGCCTAGAAATTCAGTTGGCTGCGCCAGCCGTTAGCGCCTTAGGAGGAGTAGATCTCGGCCTAGAAATTGAGTTTGCCTCCGCCAGGGCTGTAGCGCCCGAAATTTAGCGCCAGCGTTAATTGCCGCTGCGCCCGCCTAAAATTCAGCTGCGCCGCGCCCAGATGGCTGCGGGCGCTAATGGAGGGTGTCAGGACCTCGCAATGGGCGCTGAATGCAGGATTGCGGCGCTAATCCCCCACTGCGGCACCCGATGCGGTGCGGCAGGCTGGGGTACTACAGGCCTCCTCCTGCTGTTAAGGAGGAGCTGCCTGCAGCCGACCGCTGGCCGGTGGAATCGCATGAAAAATGAGCCCGGCACCTCGGAGAAGTGCCGGGCTCGAGGCCCACACACATCTGTGCCGCGGGGGGGTGGTGGAGGAGTCCGGGGAGGGAGGTGCGGGCAGGCGGCCGCCGGGAAAGCGGCCGGCCGCCGCGCCACCTTAATGCGCCGGCGCTAAGTCCAGCAAGAAACTTTTGAATAATCGTTGGTTGCGGCTGCCACGGGCGAGGCGGCCGCAACAGAATTTCGGCGTCCGGCCGCGTTACCATGGCAACCGGGACGCTGCGCACACCGATGACATCATCGGTGCCGGCGCAGCGCTACTGGCTAACGCCGATGGTAGGGCCCAAATCAATTTCCGAAGAGGCTATAATTCCAGCGCAAGGCCCTCTAGCGCCTCTAATTGGGCGCTAACCCCACTCAATTTCTAGGCCCTCGAGTGCTAGGCGCTTAGCGCCCAAGCGCAGCGCGATCTGCGCCTCGCCCCAACTTCAGTAGACATTTAGCGCCGGTGCAAAGTCATTGCGCGCGCTCATCTGCGCGCGCAGATCATGATGTCATTTCATCATGCAACCCCCTTTGTGTGCCGGGTACCGGAACTTCACTCACGCCGCCCCATTGTGTGCCTGGCGGCCCTAGCGACTGTTGAGTCAAACGGTGCTCAGCTGATGCGGGCTGCGGGGAGCGCAAATTAAAGGGCACGCCTGCAGTAGAAAAGGCAGCCGTTTTGCAACACTCCTTCTTTGGGAGGAGGAGGAGGAGGAGGAGGAGGAGGAGGAGGAGGAGAAGAAGAAGAAGAAGTAGACCGGTACCACATAACAAACTGATGGAGAGAAGCCCTCCCCAAAAACACAAATGCACTAGTCTCGGCCTTTCAAAAAAATAAATCCACCCTCCCCCTTTAAGAGCTCATCGGAGCCAGAGTGTCTGCCGGCAATCAGCAGCTCGCCGCACCTACCCTGCGCCCAACTTCCGGTGTTAGCGCCCCGGGCTGCCGGCTTAGTGCCTAATGATAGTTGTGCATCACCTGTTTTAGCGCAGCAGCAACCTCTTAGGGTGATGCAACTGAATATCGGCGAAGGGGGCTCGACTTTGCGCCAAGCGCAAACTTTAGCGGCCGCCCAACTTTACTGTCCCAAAAGTGGCTATACTGAATTTCTAGGCCATTGAGTCCATAAATGGACCTGCGAAATCAATGTGTACCCGTTGCCATGGAGATGAGGGCCACTCCCATGGATGTAGCGTTTTGGACCTTCTGACATCCTGTGCATCTCTTGGTCATATCCTCAATTTTTTTTATCGATTCCCGGCCACCACACAAACGCCCTGGCTAGGCTCTTCATTTTTACACCTCCCAGATGACCCTCGTGAAGCTCATTGTGTATTCTATCTCTCAACTTGGGTGGAATTACCACTCGGGATCCACACATCAAGGTTCCCCGGCACACTGACAGCTGTTCCCTCCTTGGCGAGAATGCTGGAAACGGTGAGTCACCATATGCTGGCCATCCCTTCACCGTCAAATCATAGACCCGAGAGAGTGTTGGGTCATTTCGGGTTTCCTTCTCAATACTTGCGTTTGTAACAGGCAAACATTCGACTATGGTTGCATGGAATATTTCCACAGTGTCCACTGCAGGTGCTTCTTCCACCATAGGCAAAGGTAGGCATGATAGCCCATCAGCGTTTCCATGTTGTTTCGTACCATTGTACTCCATGTCATACTGATGTGCCCCTAGAAAAAATGACCATCTTTGCAGCCGTTACGCCGTCATCACCGGAACGCCCTTCTTTGGGTTAAAGATTGAGACCAGGGGTTGGGTGAATTTCTGCCCGTTCAGATAGTGATTGAACTTCTTCACCCCCCACACCAGGCTGAGGGCATCCCTGTCAATCTGGGCGTAGTTATGCTCGGCTGAGGTTAGCGAGCGCGATGCAAAGGCTATTGGCCTCTCTGAACCATCACGGAATTTGTGCGACTGCACCGCTCCAATGTCATAAGGTGATGCATCACATGCCAACCGAATTGGTAGTGTTGGGTTGTAGTGGACCAATACTTCTTTTGAAGTGATTTGGCATTTACATTCCTGAAAGGCATGCTTACACTCATCACTCCATTTCCATGTTACACCAATTTGAAGGAGGGCATTCAGTGGGTGCAGAATTGTAGATAAATTCGGCAAGGACTTATGGTAGTAGTTCACCAACCCGAGGAACAAACTCAGTTGCGAAACATTTTCTGGTGCTGGAGCCTTGACTACAGCCTCAATCTTGTCCGGCGACTTATGCAACCCTTCCTCATCAATCATGTGGCCACAATATGAGATTTGTCTCCTGAAGAACTCGCATTTGGGACGGTTGGCTCGTAGCCCATATTCCTGCAATCTTGTGAGCACCTGTTCCAGGTTGGCAAGGTGTTCATTGTCATTTTCGCCCGTAACCAAGATGTCGTCCAAATAACACTGGGTCACCGGGATCCCTTGCAGGACTTGTTCCATTGCCCTCTGCCACATAGCCGGGGCCGATGCTACTCCAAATACCAGTCGATTGTACTGGTAAAGGCCTTTGTGAGTGTTTATCGTGAGGTATTTCCTAGATGCTTCTTCCACCTCCATTTGTAGATACGCTTGAGCCAGGTCAATCTTTGTAAAACGTTTCCCTCCAGATAGTGAGGCGAAAATACTTTCTATCCGTGGAAGCGGATACTGTACTGTCTGCAGGATTGGGTTCACAGTCACCTTGAAGTCCCCACAGATGCGAACCATCCTTGGCTTCCCAGGCATGCTGCTCAATGCTTTCATCATTACAGGAACGAAGGGTGTGGCCCACTCGCTCCAGTCCACCTTAGACAGCACCCCCGAACGCTCCAGACCCTCCAGTTCAGCTTCCACAGCCGGGCGTATCGTGTATGGCACCGGTCTGGCCTTGAAAAATTTTGGGGTTGCGTTATCCTCAATCTTTATGGTTGCCTTTACACCTTTTAGAGTCCCAAGTCCTTGTTGGAACACCTCTTCGGCGTCAGATAGAATTTGTGACAGACATCCAGGTGCGACGTCATCATCTTTTTTGTCAGTCACAGTTAGTGCCAGAATGGAATGCCAATCCAATTGTAATCTTCGGATCCATTCACGTCCCAATAATGGTGGTCCTCCATCTCGTAGTATAACCATGTATAGTTTCGGTGTTTCCTTTCCGTTATATTCAACTGGCACCCTTACTTTTCCTCTGGGGTAGACCTTTTGCCCCGTGTATGTCTTCAATACAATGGACGTGTCCTTTAAGTGTATGTGTGAGAATAGCCGCTCATAGTCTCGTCGATTCATGAGAGTTAGGGCTGATCCTGTGTCCAATTCCATCTTCACTGGGGACCCTGCTATCATGAGGGTCACCCAAATGGTTCGGTGATCTTCTTTTGCGATCACGTTGTGTAACTTTAAACAACTTAGTCGCCTGCTCCCGGAGTCCTTATCACTCTCCTGATCTTCTGAACTACTATCTGTCAGTTTCTTTACATTCCTGTACTGTTCCTTAATAGTTCTTGTCATGTTGGTCTTCTTTCCCGACCTGCAGACTCTTGCTATATGTCCCATTTTCCCGCATTGCCTGGATATTTTGTCTTTAAACCAGCAGTCCTTCTGCTCATGGGTTGTTCTGCCGCAGCGATAGCGCTTTTCGGCTCCATACGCCATTTCTTTCGCGCTGTATTCCTGTGGTTTACATAGAAACATAGAAACATAGAAGATAGGAGCAGGAGTAGGCCATTCGGCCCTTCGAGCCTGCTCCGCCATTCAACGAGATCATGGCTGATCATCGAAACCCTAGCACCCCGTCCCTACACCGACAGCCATCCCACCCAAGCCCTATCCCCGTAACCCTGTAACCCCACGTATTTAATCCTCCCTAACACTAAGGGTCAATTTTTATCATGGCCAATCAACCTAACCCGCACATCTTTGGACTGTGGGAGGAAACCGGAGCACCCGGAGGAAACCCACGCAAACACGGGGAGAATGTGCAAACTCCACACAGACAGTTTCTGTTGTATTTCCGCAGCTCCCCGTGCTGCTGCTTCGTAGGACACTGCCACACTGAAAGCCTGTTCTAGCATCAGGTCCTTTTTTCAAAGTAGTCGCTTCTGGGTTCCTTCACTCTGGAGCCCGCAGACAAACTTATCCCATAAGCTCCGAACTGGCAGTGCTTCGATAACTTGTGTAGTTCCGTAAGATAGTCAGCATTGCTCTCATCTTTGTGCTGGTTTCTTTTATGAAACTTGAATCTTTCTGCAATCCGCAGTGGTGTAGGGCTTGGGTGTTCCTGTAAGATATGAACAATCTCGTCAAACCTTTTCTCCATTGGTTTAGCTGGTGTAATTAAATTCCACAATAGGCCATACGTATTCGCAACCATCAGATTTAATAATACCGACACCCTCTTTCCATCGGCCACCTCATTTGCCTTGCAGTACACTTCGATTCTTTCTACATACGTGGTCCAGTCTTCTACCTCTTCTGTTAAAGGAGTATGAGCAGCTAGGGGTCAAATTAAAAAAACAGAACCTCAAGGGTAATAATCTCTGGATTATTACCTGAGCCACGAGCGAATTTGGCGAGGACAAATAAAATTAGAGAGTTAAATGCGTGGCTGAAAGACTGGTGTGGGAGAAATGGGTTTTGCTTCCTGGGATACTGGCACCAGTACTGGGGCAGGAATTGTTCTGGGGAGCTGTTCCGTTGGGATGGGCTTCACTTGGCCAGTGCTGGGACTAGAGTCCTGGCGGATCATATAACTAGGGCTGTAGAGAGGGCTTTAAACTAACTAGTGGGGGGGAGGTTCCTAGAGAGCAAATAATAAAAATGAAAACAGAAAAGGTCATAGACTTAGGTAGAAGTGGGGAAATTAAAAACCAGAGCGTGTCAGGAAGGGGCAGAAGGTATGGAGTAAAGGTAAAGTAATAAAAAGGGCAACAGCAGGAACTAAGTGTCACAAAACATATTTGAAAGTTCTCTATCTGAATGCATGTAGCATTCGTAAAAAAATAGATGATTTAATGGCACAAATAATTACATATGGGTATGATTTTGTGGCCATTACAGAAACATGGCTGCAGGGTGACAATGCCTGGGAATTAAACATACCAGGTTATTTAACGATCAGGAAGGACAGGCAGGAAGGAAGGGGAGGTGGGGTGGTTATGTTAATAAAGGAAGGAATCACTGTAACACAGAGAAATGATATTGGGTCAAAAGATCAGGATAATGAAACAGTTTGGGTGGAGGTAAGGAATAATAAGGGGAAAAAAACACTAGTGGGCGTAGTCTATAGGCCTCTGAACAGTTGCAAATCTGTTGGACGGAGTATCAATCAGGAAATAGTTGAGGCTTGTAATAAGGGAACATCTATAATTATGGGGGATTTTAACTATAATATTAATTGGACAAATCAAATTGGGCAGGTCTGCCTTGAGGATGAGTTCATTGAGTGTATTAGGGATGGGTTTCTTGAGCAGTATGTAACTGAACCAACCAGGGGGCAAGCAACCTTAGATCTGGTCATGTGTAACGAGACAGGATTAATTAAAAATGTCCTAGTAAAGGATCCCCTTGGAATGAGTGACCATAACATGGTTGAATTCCATATTCAATTAGAGGGTGAGAAGGTTGGATCTCAAACAAGCGTGCTAAGCTTGAATAAAGGAGGTATGAGAGCGGAATTGAGTAGAGTGGATTGGGAAAATAGATTAAAGGGTAAGACGATACATGATCAGTGGTGTACATTTAAGGAGTTATTTTACAACTTCCAAAAAAATATATTCCACTGAGAAGAAAAGGGTGTAAAAGAAAAGACAGCCATCCGTGGCTAAGTAAAGAAATTAAGGATAGCATTCGACTAAAAACAAAGGCATATAAGGTAGCCAAATCTAGTGGGAGGATAGAGGATTGGGAAAACTTTAAAAGACAGCAAAAAATAACAAAAAGATTGATTAAGAAAGGGAAGATAGATTATGAAAGTAAATTAGCAAAAAATATAAAAACAGAGAGTAAGAGTTTTTATAGTTATATAAAAAGAAAAAGGGTGGCTAAAGTAAATGTTGATCCCTTAGAGGATGAGACCGGGAAATTAATGGTGGGAAATATGGAGATGGCAAAAACACTGAATGAATATTTTGTATCAGTCTTTACAGTAGAGGACACTAAGAATATCCCAACACTGGACAAACAGGGGGCTATAGGGGGGGAGGAGCTAAACACGATCAAAATCACTAAGGAAGTGGTACTCGGTAAAGTAATGGGACTCAAGGCGGATAAATCACCTGGACCTGATGGCTTACATCCTAGGGTCTTGAGGGAAGTGGCGGTAGGTATTGTGGATGCATTGGTAATATTTTTGCAAAACTCCCTGGACTCAGCAAAGGTCCCGGCAGACTGGAAAACTGCTAATGTAACACCCTTATTTAAAAAGGGCAGTAGACAGAAGGCTGGAAACTATAAACCGGTTAGCCTAACATCTGTGGTAGGTAAAAGTTTGGAG
This sequence comes from Somniosus microcephalus, assembly GCF_052327205.1. Classification (NCBI taxonomy): domain Eukaryota; kingdom Metazoa; phylum Chordata; class Chondrichthyes; order Squaliformes; family Somniosidae; genus Somniosus; species Somniosus microcephalus. Next base: position 5,900,896 of record NW_028225181.1, on the reverse strand, counting down.
TCCATTATTAAGGAGACAGTAACAGGACATTTGGATAATTATAATTTAATAGGACAAAGTCAGCATGGTTTTATGAAGGGGAAGTCATGTTTGACAAATTTGCTGGAGTTCTTTGAGGAAGTAACATATAGGGTGGATAAAGGGGTACCAGTGGACATAGTGTATTTAGACTTCCAAAAGGCATTTGACAAGGTGCCACACAAAATATTATTGCGTCAGATAAAAAATCACGGGATTGGGGTTAATATTCTGGCATGGATAGAGGATTGGCTATCTAACAGAAGGCAGAGAGTTGGGATAAATGGTTCATTCTCAGACTGGCAATCAGTAACTAGTGGTGTTCCGCAGGGGTCAGTGCTGGGTCCCCAACTCTTTACAATCTATATTAACGATGTGGAGGAGGGGACCGAGTGTAACATATCAAAGTTTGCAGATGATACTAAGGTGGGAGGGAAAGTAGTGAGTGAGGAGGACATAAAAAACCTGCAAGGGGACATAGACAGGCTAAGTAAGTGGGCAGAGATTAGGCAGATGGAATACAATACTGGAAAGTGTGAGGTTATGCACTTTGCCAGGAAAAATCATAGATCAAGTTATTATCTTAATGACAAGAAACTGGAAATACTGAAGTACAAAGGGATCTGGGGGTCCTGGTGCACGAAACTCAAAAGATTAGTATGCAGGTGCAGCAAGTGATTAAGAAGGCCAATGGAATGTTGGCTTTCATTGCTAGGGGGATAGAATATAAAAATAGGGAGTTATTGCTTCAGTTGTACAAGGTATTGGTGAGACCGCACCTGGAATACTGCATACAGTTTTGGTGTCCATACTTAAGAAAAGACAAACTTGCTCTCGAGTCAGTACAAAGAAGGTTCACTCGGTTAATCCCGGGGATGAGGGGATGGACTTATGAGGAGAGGTTGAGTAGATTGGGACTCTACTCATTGGAGTTCAGAAGAATGAGAGGCGATCTTACTGAAACATATAAGATTGTGAAGGGGTTGGATCGGGTGGATGCGGGGAGGATGTTCCCAATGATGGGTGAAACTAGAACTAGGGGGCATAGTCTTAGAATAAGGGGCTGCTCTTTCAAAACTGAGATGAGGAGGAACTACTTCACTCAGAGGTTGGTAGGTCCATGGAATATGCTGCCCCCAAAAAATATTGAAGCTACATCATTACATAAATTTAAAATAGAAATAGACAGTTTCCTAGAAGTAAAGGGAATAAATGGTTATGAGGAGCGGGCAGAAATTTGGACATGAGTCTAGGTTCGGATCGGACATCGCCCTGTGGGTAGCGGAGCGGGCCCAGGGGCTGTGTAGCTTGATCCTGCTCCTATTTCCTGTGTCTAATTCTGTTAGATTCAGGAGATGGTTCTGTGATAGTAGATTGGCGGTTAGGATCAGATCAGCCATGATCTTATTGAATGGCGGAGCAGGCTCGAGGGGCTGATTGGCCTACTCCTGCTCCTATTTCTTATGTTCTTTTGTTCTTATGTTGTCGAAAGCAGTGATACTGCCACTTTTCGGCATCTTGGGCGATTTAAAATGGCGCATCCCGCGCTTTTGCTTCTTCCCCAATGGAATAAAATGACGCCTCCGGCACTTTTACTTCTTCCCCTTACTGCCACACTGCTCCTAGCATTCTACGGGGTAATGGCGGCGACCCGCAGCTTCGGCGCACCTCGCTTTCCTTCCCCCCCCGTTTAGTTTCTCTCCGCTGTCCTGTTCTCGAGCACCGAATGCGCCCTGTGCTCTCCACCCTCTCTCTCTTGTTTCTTTTCCCGGCGACACTGCGCGGCCCGATTTGTAGAGCTGCTCAATCGAGCTTGAGCCCGCCGCAGTCCGTAAGGGTCAGCGCATTACCTACTACCAGCATGATTCGCTGGAACCACAGTCTCTCCCGCCATTCTCCAAACACCGATGGATTCTTTGGGCGGTTGCCCTCGGTCAACGCCCGTTGCTCACACTACGACCTTCCAAGACCTTCCTTTCAGGCAAGATCCCCGTGAGATGATGCCACACTGCAGGTGAGTTCGAACTTACTCATCGCCACTGTAAAGTCCGCGCCTCAATAATGCACGGACTTCGGGAGAACAGTTTAACAGGTACTTTACTGAACAAGAGGCAGCTTGAAACTGAAACTACAGAAGCCTGCTGGGGCCTTTTATACAGGGGTGGTCACTGCCGGTACTGCAGTCTAAGACCAGTTATTCCATTAAAGGTGCATACACAACAGGTAGGAGTGGGCAGTGCGGGGTTGGGGAACTATGAGCTTGGCGGCCACTTTGCAATAAAGATCAACATTCGATGTACCTTCCTAATTATTGCAGTACTTGCATGCTAACTTTTAGGTTTTCATGTACAAGAACCCCCAGAGTCCTCTGTACCACAGCATTTTGTAGCCTCTCTCCACTGAAATAATAATTGGCATTTTATTCTTCCTACCAATGTGGCTAACATCAATTTTCCAACATTATACCACATCTACCAAATTTTTCCCCACTCACTTAACCTATCTATATCCCTTTGGAGATTCTTCGTGTCCTCTTCATGTCCTCTTCCACCTTTCTTTGTATCATCAGCTAATTTGGCTACGTTACGCTCGTTAATCCAAGTCATTAATATAGATTGTAAATGTCTGAGGCCCCAGAACTGATCCATGTGGCATCCCATTAGCTACAGTTTGCAAACCTGAAAATGACCCTTTCATTCCAACTCATTGTTTCCTTTTAGTTAGCCAATCCGCTATCCCGGCGAGTATATTACCCCCAACCTCATGAACTCTTGCCTTCTGCAGTAACCTTTAACACGGCAACTTAACAAATGCTTCTGGAAATCCAAATGCACTACATCTACTTTCCCCTTCACCCACCCTGCTCGTTACATCCTCAAAGTAATCTAGCACATTTGTCAAACATGATTTCCCTTTCTTTAACCATGCTGACTCTAAATGACTGTATCATGATTTTCTAAATGTCCCGCTATTACTTCCTTAATAATGGACTCCAGCATTAGTAGCAGAATTCAGAAGCACATAGACAACCTGGTGAAATGGACAGAAAGATGGCTGATAAATTTTAACACAGAAATGTGAAGTGATACACTTTGAGAGGAGAAATGAGGAGGTACAATATAAACTAAATGGTATAATTTTAAATGGAGTTCATTTACAGAGAGAACTAACAGTTTATGTGCACAAATCGTTGAAGGTTTGCAGGACAAATTGATAAGAGAGTTAAAAAAGCATGCAAGACCGATGGCTTTATAAATAGAGGCATAGAGTACAAAACAAGGAAGTTATGCTAAACCTTTATAAATGACCGGTTAGGCCTGAGCTGCAGTATTTTGTCCAATTCTTGGCATCACACTTTATGAAGGACGTAAAGGTCTTGGAGAAGAAGCAGAGGAGATTTACCAGAATGTAACCAGAGATGAGATGTTCAGTTATAAGGAGAGTCTGGAGAAGCTGAGGTTTTTCCCCTTCGAGCAGAGAAGATAATTGGAGAATTTAATAGATTTGCTCAAGGATTTGGATGGAGTAAATAATGAGAAATTGTTTCCAGAGGCGGAAGGTTTGGTAACCAGAATATACAGATTGAAGATAATTGGCAACAGAGCAGAAGATGAGGAGGATTTGTTGTATGCAACGAGTTGTTACGATCTGGAATTCACTCCCTGAAAAGGTGAAGGAAGCAGATTCAATAATAACTTTCAAAAGGGAACGGGATCAACACTGAAAGGGCGGGGTTTACAGAGCTATGGGAAAAGAACAGCGGAGTGGGACAAATTGAGTAACTATTTCAAAGAGGCGGCACAGGCTCGATGGACTGAATGGCCTCCTTCTGTGCTCTATGATTCTATGATTCGGTGATAAAAGAAACCGTCGAGTCCTTGTCACATGTGTAGAATCGACGCTCTGCAGTTTTTGAGCCAGATTCTAATCGTTACTTGTGCTCGGATAAAGGGGTCAGCGGAAAAGCAAACTCAATGTGCTGGTGAGACAAGTTGTGCTGACAATTGTATTAAAAATGTTTACAAAAACTGAAATCATGAAATAATTATAAGACCAAAGGTAGGGGTCATGAATATGAGATAGTTGCCAATAAAACCAAACAAGGAATTCATGAGAAACTTCTGCACCCAGTGGTGAGAATGTAGAACTCGCTACCAAAGGGAGTAGTTGAGGTGAATAGCATTGATCCATTTAAGGGGAAGCGAGGCCAACACATGAGGGCGAAAGGGATAGAAGTATATGCTGATAGGGTGAGATAAAGAGGAGTGGGAGGAGGTTCGTAAGGAGCATGAAATTGGGATTGCAGCAGTTTGGCTGAATGGTCTGTTTCTGTGCTGTATATTCTATGTAATTTGTTTAGCGGAGCATGACATCCCGCTCTGATCACAGGGGATTTAACAGAGAATTAAAAATCCTTGATATTATTCATATTACATTATTTATATCGATTTGTTTTCAGAATATCGTGTCTAGAGATAACAAAGGCATGGATGAGGGTTTCAGCAGCAGATGAGATCAGGCAGGGGCAGAGAAGGGCGATATTATGGAAGCAGAAAGCACGTTGGAGACTGACCATGATGCCTTCCGTGGTTCAATAGCAACACTCAGCAATGTGCCGTGAAGGAACTGCCTGAGGAACTCAGACCCCAGTGAGAGACAGAACCTTCAAGGATTATCAGAAGGAGTTTTGTAACATCAAGATTGACCAACACCAACACTGTCTGAGTTTAATGCTCAGGCATGTGTTGCATGGGGAAAGGCAACCATCTTAGTTTAAACCGCTCCACGGCAGTTGCAGAACTGCTTAGATACCACGTAAAGCTCCCTCTACACTGACCCAACTAACACACCCGGGGCAGGTAAGGCACGGTTAGATACCGAGTAAAGCTCTCTCTCCACTGCCCCATCAAACACTGTACAGAAGTGAGAAATTTGAACGAATTAGCATCGAGAGGGAGGAGGCACTAGCGGTTTTACTGGGCTTAAAAGTGGGTAAATCACCAGGCCCAAATGAGATGTATCCCAGGCTGCTGTGTGAGGCAAGGGAAGAGATTGCAGGGGCTCTGACACAAATTTGCAGAACCTCTCTGGCCACAGGGGTGGTGCCAGGGGACTGGAGGACAGCTGACGTAGTACCATTATTCAAGAAGGATAGTAGGGATAAACCAGGTCATAACAGCCCAGTGAACCTAACATCTGTGGTAGCGAAATTATTGGAAAAATTTCTGAGGGACTGAATTAGTCTCCACTTGGAGAGGACATGAAAAATCAAGGACAAGGTTCAATTTCAGGGCGCTCAGTCAGGTCGTGGTCAATAGGTCAGTTTCTGGCGACGTGATGAAGTTGTGGTCAATAGGTCAGTTTCTGGAGTCTTGTTCTGGTAATGGTGAATTGGCCAGTTTCTGGGGACTCGGTCACGCTGTGGTCAGATAGCAAGTTTCTGGATGTTAAGGCAGGTTATGGTCAGTTGGTCAGTTTCCATGAATTCGGTCAAATTATGGCCAAGCGGTCAGTTTCTGGTTGCTCTATCTGATTGGGGTCAGTTGGTCAGTTTCTGCGTGGTTGGTCAGGTTTTGTCAGCTGGTGAGCTTTGGGTGCTCGGTCTTGATGTGGTCAAATGAGAAGTTTCTGAGTGCTCAGTCAAGATGTTGTCAGCTGGTCAGTTTCTGGGTATACTTTAATGTAGTGGTCAGTAGGTCAGTTTATGGCTTTTGGGTCAGGTAGTGTACAGTTGGTCATTTTCTGATTGCTCAGTAAGTTTCTGGTCAGTTGGTCATTTTGTGATTGCTCTGTAAGTTTATGGTCTGTTGGTCAGTTTCTGGATGTTCGATCATGTTGTGGCCAACTTGTCAGTTTCTTGGTGCTCGGTCAGGTTATGGTAAATTGATCAGTTTCTGGCTATTCATTACAGTTATGTTATGGTCAATTGGTCAACCTCTGGGTGCTCGGTGGGTTGTGGTTAGTTGGTCAGTTAGTGGGTGCTCCGTCATGTAGTGGTCAGTTAGGCACTTTCTATATCTTCCATCAGGTTGTGGTCAGTTGGTCAGTTTCTGGTGCTCAATCAGCCTCATGTCAACTGGCCAGTTTCTGTGTGCTTGGTCAGGTCATCACAAGAATCCTCCTCAATCACCTTCTCCCAGTGGCTGAGGAGCTCCTCCCAGAGTGGCAATGCGGATTCTGCTCGCTAAGGGGCACAATGGACATGATCTTCACCACACATATATTACAAGAGAAAAGCAGGGAACAGCACCAGCCGCTGTACATGGCCTTCGTTGATCTGACAAATGCCTTTGACACTGTCAAACGTGAGTGATTATGGATTGTCCTCCACAAATTCGGCTGCCCTCAAAAGTTTGTCAACATCCTCCACATGCTTCATGACGACGCAAGCCGTGATCCTGACAAACGTTTCCACCGCAGACCCAATCCACGTACGAACCGAGGTCAAACAAGGCTGTGACATCGCACCAGCGCTGTTCTCGATCTTCTATGCTGCAATGTTCCATCTCACCCTCAGTAAGCTCCCCACTGGAGTGGAGCTAATTTAAAGAACAAAGGGAAACAGTTCAAACACCGTCGCCTCCAGTCCAGATCCAAGTCCGTCCCATCCTCTGTCATCGAATTACAGTATGCAGATGTCACTTGCATCTGCGCTTACTCAGAGATCGATCTCCAAACCATCATCAACACCTGAGCTGAAGCAAACAAGAGCATGGGCCTTACACTAAACATCCGTAAGACAAAGGTCCTCTAACAACCTGCCCCCGCCACACAGCACTGCCCCCCAATTATCAAAATCCTGGACAAGGCCTTGGACAAATTGGACCACTTTCCATACCTCGGGATCCTACTGTCAACAAGGGCAGACGTCGACGACGAAGTCCAACAACGCCTTCAGTGTGCCAGTGCAGCCTTCGGTCGCCTGAGGATGAGAGTGCTTGAAGACCAGGACCATAAACCCGGCACTATGCTCATGGCAGTGATATCCGCCCTGCTGTATGCCTCAGAGACATGGATCATATACAGCTGTCACCTCAAAGCAATGGAGAGGTACCACCAATACTGCCTCCACAAGATCCTGCAAATCCATTGGCAGGATAGGTGCACCAATGTCAGTGCTCTTGCTCAGGCCAACATCCCCAGCATCGAAGCTTTCACCACGCTCAATCAGCTCCGATGAACGGTTCACATCGCCCGCATGCCCGATACGAGACTCCCAAAACATGCACTCTACTCGGAGCTCTGGCACGGCAAGAGAGCCCCAGGTGGGCAGAGGAAATGCTTCAAGGACACCTTCGAAATCTCCTTGAAAAAGTGTAACATCCCCATTGACAGCTGGGAATCCCTGGCCCAAGACCGCATAAATTGGTGGAGAAGCATCCGGGAGGGCGCCGAACACCTCGAGTCTCTTCGCCAGGAGCAATCAGAAGCCAAGCGCAGGCAGCGCAAGGAGTGCACGTCAACCCAAGCACCCCACCCACCCGCCCCTTCAACCACCGCCTACCGCATCTGTGACAGAGACTGTAGCTCCCGCATTGGACTCATCCATCAGCTGAGAACTAATTTTTAATGTGGAAGCAAGTCATCCTCGGTTCCGAGGGACTGCCTAAGTAAAGGAAGAAGCTTTGTCAGGTTGTGGCCAACTGGTCAGTTTCTTTGTGCTCGGTCATGTTCTCTTTAGTTTGTCAGTTTCTGGGTACAAGTATAGTTCAGTTTCTGGGTGCTAGTCATTTTGCCCTCAATTGGTCAGTTTCTAGGTGATCTGCCAGGATGTTGAATGTTGGTCACATTTTTGGTGCTTTGCCAGTTTGTGGTAAATTGGCAGTCACTTGGTGCTTTGTTAGATTCTGGTTAGTTCGACAAATTACGTGCACTTTTTTAGTTAGAGGTCAGTTGGTCCTTTTCCGTGCACTTGGTTTATAGCTGGTCAGTTGGTCAGTTCTCTGGGATCGGTCAGGCAGTGGTAAATAGTTAAGTTTCTGAGTTATCCATCAGGTTGTGGTCAGTAAGTCATTTTCTGGATGCTCAGTCAGGTTGCGGTCATTAGGTCATTTTCTGGGGACTCGGTCAGGTTTTGGTCAATAGCTCTGTCTCTGGGTGCTTGGTCAGGTTGTGGTCAATAGCTCAGTTTCTGGGTGCTCGCTCAGGTTGTGTTCAATTAGACACTTTCTGGATGTTTGTTCAGATTGTGGACAGTTGCTCAGTTTCTGACTATTCGGTCAAATGGTGGCTGGATGGTCATTTTCTGGTTGTGCGATCAGATTGTGGTCAGTGGTCAGTTCCTGTCAGCTATGCCAGATAGCGATTCATTGTTCAGCTCATGTGGGCCTGTTCAGTTTATGGTCAGCTGGACATCTTCCAAGTGGGTCGATTTCGTTGTTAGTTGCTCAGGTTATTGGTGTTCGGTTCTGTTCTGGTCAAATGGTCAGTTTCTGGGTGCTCGGTCAGCTGTGAAATATTGGTCTGATTATAGGTGCTCGACCAGTTTGTGGTCAATTGAAGAGTTACTTGGTGCTTGGTTAGATTTTGGTCAGTTGGTCAGATTCTTTGTTCTTTTTTAGTTAGTGGTCATTTGATCATTTTCTGGGTGCACAGTCAGGTTGTGGTCAGTTGGTCAGTTTCTGTTTGCTCAGTCAGGCTGTGGTCAGTTGGTGAGTTTAGGTGGATTCGGACAGTCTGTGGTCAGTTGGTGAGTTTAGGGGGACTTGGACAGTCTGTGGTCAGTTGGCCAGCTTCTAGATGCTCAGCTAGTTTGTGATCAATTGGTCAGTTACTTGTTGCTGAGTTAGTTTCTGTTCAGTTGTATAGCTTCTTTGGGCATTTTTCAGTTATTGCTCAGCTGGTCAGTTTCCGGGCGTTCAGTCAGGTTGTTTTCCACTGCTCAGTTTCTGGGGGTCCGCCAAGTAGTTGTCAGTTGGTCAGTTTTTGGGTGCTTGGTCAGGTAGGTTTCAGTTGGTCAGTTTCTGCTTGTTCCGTCAGGTTGTGGTCAGTTGATCACTTTCTTCTTGCTGGTCAAGTTCCTGTCAATTGGTCAGTTTCTGTGCACACGTTCAGGTAGTCGTGATTTGTTGAGCTTCGTGGTGTTCGGGTAGGTTGTGGTGAATTGTTGAGGTTCTTGGTGTTCGGTCAGGTTGTGGTCATTTGTTGATGTTCTTGGTGTTTGGCCAGGTAGGGGTGATTTGTTGAGGTTCTTGGGGTTCAGTCAGGTTGTGGTCATTTGTTGATTTTCTTGGTGTTTGATCAGGTAGTGGTGATTTGTTGAGGTTCTTGGTGTTTGGTCAGGTAGTGGTGATTTGTTGAGGTTTTTGGTGTTTGCTCAGGTAGTGGTGAATTTTTGAGGTTCTTGGTGTTTGGTCAGGTAGTGGTGATTTGTTGAGGTTCTTGGTGTTTGGTCAGGTAGTGGTGATTTGTTGAGGTTCTTGGTGTTTGGTCAGGTAGTGGTGATTTGTTGAGGTTCTTGGTGTTTGGTCAGGTAGTGGTGATTTGTTGAGGTTCTTGGTGTTTGGTCAGGTAGTGGTGATTTGTTGAGGTTCTTGGTGTTTGGTCAGGTAGTGGTGATTTGTTGAGGTTCTTGGTGTTTGGTCAGGTAGTGGTGATTTGTTGAGGTTCTTGGTGTTTGGTCAGTTAGTGGTGATTTGTTAAGGTTCTTGGTGTTCGGTCAGGTTGTGGTCAGTTTGTCAGTTCTTTGAGTTCGGTCAAATACTAATCAATTGGTCAGTTACTTTGTGCTTGGTTAAATTCTCGACAATTGGCCAGCCTCAGTGCGCTTTTTCAGTGAATGTTCAGTGGGCCATTTTCCAGATGATCTGTCAGGTTGTGGTCAGTTTGCCAGTTTCTGGAGTTTCAGTATGGTTGTGGTCATTTGGTTGTTGATTTTGTGCTTGATCAGAATCTGGTCAGTTGGTCAGTTTCTGTGAGATGTTTCAGTTAGTGATCAGTTTCCGGGTGTTTGCATTGGTTGTGTCAGTTAGTCAGTTTCTTGGTGATCGTTCATGTTGAGGTCAGTTGGTCAGTTTTGTGTTGCTCGGTCAGGTTCTGGTCAGTAGGTCAGTTACTGGGTTGTTCGCATGGTTGTGGTCAGTTGGTCAGTTTCTGGCTCGTTCAGATGTTGCTCCATTGGTCAGTTTCTGACTGCTCAGGCAGGATATGTTCAGTTGGTCAGTTTCTGGCTGCTCATTCCGTTGTTGCTCAATTGGTCAGTTTATGTGTGTTAAGTCAGGATGTGTTCAGTTGGTCAGTTTCTGGTGCTCGGTCAGTTTTTGGTTATTTGTTCACTTTCTGGAAGTTTGTTCAGGTTGCGGTCAATTACTCAGTTTCTAAGGGCTCGGTCAGGGTCTGGTCAATTACTCAGTTTCTAGGGGCTCGGTCAGGTTGTGGCCAATTGCTCAGTTTCTAGGGGCTTGGTCAGGTTGTGGTCAATTGCTCAGTTTCTCGGGGCTCAGACAGGTTCTGGTCAATTGCTAAGTTTCTAGGGGCTCAGACAGGTTCTGGTCAATTGCTAAGTTTCTAGGGGCTTGGTCAGGTTGTGGACACTTACTCAGTTTCTAGGGGCTCGGTCAGGTTGTGGCCAATTGCTAAGTTTCTAGGGGTACGGTCAGGTTGTGGCCAATTGCTCAGTTTCTAGGGGCTCGGGCAGGTTGTGGTCGAATGTTCAGTTTCTAGTGGCTCGGGCAGGTTGTGGTCGAATGTTCAGTTTCTAGTGGCTCGGGCAGGTTGTGGTCGAATGTTCAGTTTCTAGTGGCTCGGTCAGGTTGTGGACAATTGCTCAGTTTCTAGGGGCTCGGTCAGTTTGTGGACAATTGCTCAGTTTCTTGGGGCTCGGCCAGGTTGTGATCAATTGTTCAGTTTCTAGGGGCTCGGTCAGGTTGTGGTCAATTGCTCAGTTTCTAGTGGGTCTGGCAGGTTGTGGTCGAATGTTCAGTTTCTGGGATCTCGGTCAGGTTGTGGACAATTGCCAAGCTTCTGGATATTTGATCAAGTTTGCCAGATGGTCACTTTCTGGTTACTCGATCAGAATGTGGTCAGACTTTTAGGGAATTGGCTAATTGGTAGCTTATCTCTAGTTTTTCTAATACTCAGGATCGACTTCAAACCCATATGGGGGATACATTGTGTTTAATCAGCGTTTACGACAGAACATAATATGCTAGTTATACAGCAAAAACATGACAAGCAGCTGGTACAGGTCTCGATTAGACAGACTCCTGGCGTGTGTGAACAGATCTCTGGCTTCTGGCCTCTCTCTCTTTCTCTCTCTCTCTAGAGCCTTCGATTCGGTGAACATGGGATCACTCTCAAAATGGCGTTGGACCAGCCCACCCTCTGCTCGGCTCTGTGCTCCACCGTCTGTGTGGGCAAGCACTCGGGGTCTCAGTTTTATTCTATTTTTGTGGGTGGGCCTGAGACCCAGTTATTGACAAGACTATTTAACGTATAGAGGTTCCTCTAAAACTTCCTCACCCAATGACAACTCAGGTTCTTTGTCTTGGTTGTTGGTGTAAGGGGTTGGGGCTTCTTTAAACTGGTTTAAAGTAATTTTCCTGGTCTTGCAGCATTTGCCTGCACTCAGACCAATTTACAAATAAACCAATTTTAAAACAGCGGTTTCGAATCGCTACCCCACCTTCCAGTTCTGACTGCAGGGCTTATAATTATTGATATTAAAACAGACACGTAGTTTGGATGAGAGAAAAAAGTCAAGTCTTTTTAACTAAAAGAAACTATAATAAAAATATCAAACTATCCCACACGCACACAGTAATTACAATAAAATTGCTTAAAATGGGGTAAGGCAGGTGGCAAAAACGAGGGGTAAGTGACTACAATGTTGGTTAAACAATCTTAGTAATATCCCCTTAAATTACCATCCCCCCAAACTCCTTAACTAGGTTGCTTTGCTGAGGAGTCAGAAACTCTGCTCACATGTGGTCCAGCGAAGTGAGAGAGAGAGAGAGAGAGAGAGAGACTCACCTATGGTCCCAGGAGGTCAAGAGAGAGCTAGCTTCTCAGCAGCTTATCTAATATATGGTGAGACCCCCCTCCCCCCTGCTGTTCTGTCCGGCAAGGGCTGTATGCAAAATCCCCACCCAAAAGGATCCAATACACCAGAGAAAGCTGTGATTGGCTAACTCAAAGTGGTTAGACTGGGTTAATGTGTCTTCCGGAGCTCCCTGGGCTGAAACAAAGAGAATGCAACAGCCCTATTGTCCAGTGCTGGGTGATTTAAAATCCATTCAAATCTTAAACGTTTCCCATTCAAGATACAAAAGTATCTTCTGCTGTTTAGATGTATCCATCCGATATACAAGCAAATGCTAATAGCATTCAGTTGCTTTGTAAACAAAGCATTGTCTTTTGTCTTCATTGAACCTTACTTCCAGACACAGAAAGCTGCATTTCAAGCCTCTTTCGTCTTCGACCATGTGGTGCGACAGTCATTTTTATCCCTGGAAATTTAACAGCACTACGCCCAGGAATGCTTTAAACAAAAAAATTGATCTTCAGAACTGTAAATTATTGCGAATTCTTACAGTCCGCCCTTGAATACTTCCAGCTTGCTTGTAGTATCCTCTTGAAGAAATGAGCAATAATTTCTGACCCCTCACAAACAACCATCCCCTGTATTTACCGAATAGCTATCTGCCACTGATCCCCGTCCCGTCTATTCCCCTTAAATTCAAGAAAAAAAAACCATGATATGATAGGCATCTTACAGGTACTTCAGTTTTCAATAAGGGGTCTCATATTCCTCCACGCTTGTAAAATTATACAGTGTAAACCAAATTTACAATCACCTTTTCACATCATAAATTATTACAAAATGTTGCAATCTTAGTTACACAATGTAATCAAATTGATCCCAAGCACGGAGAGGGTCCTACGCCTCTGCTCAACTTGGAGTTGTCACAAACTGGTCCCAAGCAAGGAGAGGGTCCTACGCCAACGCTCAAATTGGGGCTGCAACACAAAATACAAAAAAAATCATTAAACAACATGCTTAAATGAACCCCGATCATCACGTGCTGATGATGGGTGGCGAAATTCGAGTGGGTATTGCTCCTGCCACTCGGGCAGTAAAAGTACCTTCCAACCCCCTTTGATTGTCTTAAACTTTAAAACAGGCAGAATGGATTTACCGACCAGCATCCTCCGCCAGCCCCGAACCGTTCCCTTGTCCCTTTGTGGAGGTGGGGTACCCCTCACGTTTAAAATATACCTTAGCACAGACAGAGACCGGGGAGCATGGGATCTCATGACTCCCAGTCCCTCCCCCTCCCGTCTTCCCTCGACTGGCTGCAGAAAATGATGGGTGCCTGTGTGGCGGCTCTCCCTGGCCCCACACTGATCCGGCCACCCACTCATCCTTCCCAGCCACACTTATCCTCTTTGCCCGTGGGCCCCCGGGTGAGTTCCTCCCTCCCCCGACCACACGCATGCAACTCTTGGGTCTCCTCCTCCTCTATATGATCTTTCCCGGGCTATCACCACCCACCCCCGAGGAACGCGTCCCTATGACCAGGCGCCCGCGCTTCCCCATCGCGACTCCTCAGCAGCGAGTTCTCCTGCAAGTGAACTTCAGTCAGGATGGTGCTGGGTTGGTGGCCGTGCCCCACCCAGCTGGGGCCATCTCCTCCCCGTAGGAGGAGTAGGCAAATTCCTCCGGAAACGTATCGGTTTTTCCCAAAGATCGCTGCGGGGTCTCCTGGATTCGTCCAGTGGCGAGGTGATCCCCAATATTCCATATCCGTATCTTCATTCGATGCCCAGCTCGGGCTGGGCGAACATGGCTGCTTCATTTTCCAATCTCCTGCAAAACTTAAAAGGACATGCAGCCAGGTCTCACTGACCTTCTGCCTTCGGTGGAGACATGGTCGGGTCCCTCGACCTCGGACCAAAATACAAACATTCGGCACACATGTAAACTTAAACTCTTCAAACTTAAACTTAAAACTAGTTATATCAACAAAATTTATAATACACCTTAAAGCAAGCTATATACACTCACATAGCTATAATAAAAATCCAGCCCATCTCCAGACGGCCAGTCTAATTTCTGGCACTGTCACAGATTGCTGCTGGCTGCAGCGAAGCTGGACTGCCTCCTGTCTCTGGTCCCCTGCAGCTTATGGCTGTTGAGTGGGGACCTCTGTTCTCTGGCTTCTCCCTGGCTCGGGAAACCGCCCTACTCCACTGTAAAGTGGGTGGCCATTCTTTCTTAGGGTGGGGCACCCGCTGAGACCTTCTGAGGGGTGTCTCTATGGGGGAAACTTTGGCTGGCGGACCCTGAGTTTGGGTCACAGCCTTAGCTGGCTGGGAACATTCTCCCCCATGTCCAAGTAGCCCGCACTGTATAATGTCCCTGGCAGCCTGCCGGTTCAAATGTCTCTCTGGGTTTGTCTGCTCTTCCCTGCCCACTTCTGTGCTGGGGGCAGGTATACTCTCACCACCCGCTGCTGGTGGCTGGAAATTTTCCTCCCCATGTTTAAAACCTGGTGTCAGCTCCCTCCCTATGTCTCCTGCAAAAGGGATTGCTATCCCGGCCCCGCCCCCCCCAGGGTCCCACATCATGGCGGGGACCAATCTAGAAGCTGGCTGAGAAGCTGGTCCCTTTAAACAGGCCACAGTGCCTGTCTTTACAGGCGGGGGACTTGAACTTGCATGGACAGCAAACTCATGTTCCGTCACCCAGGTGGCTTTAAATGGGGAATATTGGACCTGCCTTTTTTCTGGGGCCAAAACTATCCCCTGTGTGCCTCCCTTGTCCCGGATTTCTGCTACTGGACCTGCTCTACAGGGGTCCCAGAACTCTCCTTCCCTGTTCCCTGGCTTAGACAGCTTACTCTGAACATGAAAGGCTCATCCCCCCACACAAGCCACAGTGCTTGCCTGTGAACTCGAACTTGCTGTGGGCTGAGGATTCCTATTCTCAGGCTCACTCCTCACGGGCGGACCGTACCTCCATTGTTAGAGGGGGTACACTGATCCTGGTCCCCGCCTGCCTAGCGGGACCTGCTGGTGTTCTTCTACCACCCCATTGTCCACCCCTCCTCGCTGCCAGAGCTCCTCAAGACTCGGAGCTGTGGGCTGCGGTCTTGGGGTCTCTAGTTCCCAAACCAGCACTGCTCTGGGTGCTGCCTGTGGGATGGTTCTACTTGGGCTGCCAGTAAATTCCAGCTGACCTGCCTTCAGGCTGAGCATGCAAATCATTCCCCTTGCAATCTTGAAAGCCATGTTAAGGCTTTCTATCTCTGCCCTACAGCGGCCATGATCTGCTTCACCAAACCTGGCACTCTTTTCCCGCA
Source organism: Somniosus microcephalus (assembly GCF_052327205.1). Classification (NCBI taxonomy): domain Eukaryota; kingdom Metazoa; phylum Chordata; class Chondrichthyes; order Squaliformes; family Somniosidae; genus Somniosus; species Somniosus microcephalus. The sequence goes on along the minus strand of NW_028225181.1, from coordinate 5,885,576 downwards.
GTCTCATCTCATTTTCCCTGGCCTCAGTGATTTGGTACTTTAGGAATTCTATCTCATTTCTCGCATGGCTCTCTCCCTCGCTAGCTTCTTGGGTGAGGTGTGCATTCTCCTCTTGTAGCCTCATCTCTCTGTCCCTCACATCTGTGATTCCCTGCACAAGGCGCTCTATAAATACCTGGCATTTCGTGACCTCTAGTGTGAGGTGTGCATTCTCTTCCCGCACCCTCATACCACTAGCTCTGGCCTCATACACCTCTCTGAGGCGTTCTACCTCCGCCTGGCATTTTTAAAGCTGGGACTCCCGATTCTTGGCCTCTTTAAACTCTTCCTGCTCTCCCATATCACCCTTTCTAGCCCAGCCACTTATACCCCGATAGGTCAGCTTACACACTGCCACTACCTTCCGCAGGGCTGCCCACAGACTGAAAGCAAGAAAGACAATAACTGATGCTTTCTCTAGATCCAGACCACATAACATATCAAAAGCGGCCTGCAGTCCTGCCCGCGGTCGCCATTGTAAGGGATTGGGGGCTTCTTTAAAGTGGTTTAAAGTAATTTTCCTGGTCTTGCAGCCTTTGCCTGCACTCAGACCAATTTACAAACAAAACGAATTTTAAAACAGCGGATTCGAATCGCTACCCTACTTTCCAGTTCTGACTGCAGGGCTTATAATTATTGATATTAAAACAGACACGAAGTTTGGATGAGAGAAAAAAATCAAGTTTTATTAACTAAAAGAAACTATAATCAAAATATCAAACTATCCCACACGCACACAATAATTACAATAAAATTGCTTAAAATGGGGTAAGGCAGACGGCAAAAACGAGGGGTAAGTGACTACAATGTTGGTTAAACAGTCTTAGTAATATCCCCTTAAATTACCATCCCCCAAACTCCTTAACGAGGTTGCTTTGCTGAGGAGTCAGAAACTCTGCTCACAAGTGGTCCAGCGAAGTGAGAGAGAGAGAGAGAGAAAGACTCACCTATGGTCCCAGGAAGTCAAGAGAGAGCTAGCTTCTCAGCAGCTTATCTTATATATGGTGAGCCCCCCTCCCCCCTGCTGTTCTGTCCTGCAAGGGCTGTGTGCAAAATCCCCACCCAAAAGAGTCCAATACACCAGAGAAAGCTGTGATTGGCTAACTCAAAGTGGTTAGACTGGGTTAATGTGTCTTCCGGAGCTCCCTGGGCTGAAACAAAGAGAATGCAACAGCCCTATTGTCCAGTGCTGGGTGATTTAAAACCCATTCAAATCTTAAACGTTTCCCATTCAATATACAAAAGTCTCTTCTGCAGTTTAGAATTATCCATTCGATATACAAACAAATGCTAATAGCATTCAGTTGCTTTGTAAACAAAGCATTGTCCTTTGTCTTCATTGAACCTTACTTCCAGACACAGAAAGCTGCATTCCAAGCCTCCTTTGTCTTCGGCCATGTGGTGCGACAGTCATTTTTATCCCTGGAAATTTAAAAGCACTACGCCCAGGGATTCTATAATCAAAAAAAATGATCTTCAAAACTGTAAATTATTGCGAATTCTTACATTGGATGAAAGCCCTCCCCAAAAGGGGGTCTCATTACTTCATCAAATTTGGGTTATTGTGTTATCTTTCTGAATGTTCTTCATTTGGAACTTGTGTCTTATCTCTCTTGTCTCTATCCTCCATCACACAGCAAGTACAAGGCCCGACCATGTCCCTCTTAATCAATATCCCAGGCAGAGCTGTCGCACTTTAGGCAGTTGCCAGCTCACCTTAATCTAGCCAATGGCCCATTCTAAGATGGATACATCAGCCTCCTCAAATTCTATTCATTCTATGTTTTTTCCTAATTGACTTTTTAATTATCTTCACAAGCAGTTCGGCTAAACAAACTCCAAATTCTATCGGTAGAGATTATAATATGGTTATTTTTAATCATGGAACTAATATAGGTTGGGCATGCAATGGCGAAATTAAAGATACATTCACACAGTCAAAACCCTAACTTACAAACAACAGCCAGCTAGCATGACAGGGCCAATCTATGGGCCTCGGTGTGGAATGTTTATGGCTCACCTAATCTAACAGATTAAAAAGACGGTCTCAAAATCTAATGCAAGTCTTTCAGTAAAGCGAAAAGGAATCAATCCCCTTACTTGTCTCGAGACGAAACATACAATCATTTCAACACATTATAATTCGTGTAGGCACATACATGTATATGCACCCCTAGTTTCTACCAATTTCTGTATGTACAATCATTTTGTGGTCAGCTGGTCAGTTTCTGCATGCTCAGTCAAGTTGTGGGCAGATGGCCACTTTCTGGTTGATCGGCCGGATCGTGGTCAGTTGGTCAGTTTATGTGTGTTAGTCAGGTTGTGGCCAGTTGGTCAGTTTCTGAGTGTTTGTTCCAATTGCCAGGTGGTCAGTTGTAGGTTCTTCAATCAGAATGTGGTCAGTTTCTGTTAATTTGTCAGGTTATGTTAATTTGGTCAGGATCTGTGTGCTCGGTTAATATGTAGTCAGTTGGTCAGGTTCTGTGTGCTCGCTCAGTATGTAGTCGGTTGGTCAGGTTCTGTGTGCTCGCTCAGTATGTAGTCAGTTGGTCGGTTTCTTGGTATTCAGTCAGGTTCTGGTCGTTCAGTCAGTCAATGTTCAGTTGATTAGCTTCTGGGTTTTCGTTAAGTTTGTGGTCAGTTGGTCAGTTTCTGTGTGCTCAGTCACTATGTCGTCAGTTGGTCGGTTTCTGGGTACTTGGTCAAGTTGTGGCCAGTTGTTCAGTTTCTGTGTGCTCGATCAGGTTGTGGTCAGTTGTTCGGTTTCTGTGGACTCGCTTAGTATGTAGTCAGTTGGTCGGGTTCTTGGTGCTTGTTCAAGTTGTGGTCAGTTTGTTGGTTTCTCGGTGTTCAGTCAGGATCTGGTCATTCAGTCAATTAGTGTTCAGTTGGTTAGCTCCTGGGTTTTCGTTATGTTTGTGGTCAGTTGGTCAGTTCCTGGGTTTTCTGTCAGATTGTGGCCATTTGGACAGTTTCTGGGTACTTGGTCACGTTGTTATCATTTGGCTAGTTTCTTCATTCTCCATCAGTTAGCGATCAGTTTGCCACTTATTTGGTACTCAGTTAGATATTGGACAATCGGCCAGTTTCTTGGTGCATGGACAGCTTGTGGTCAGTTGATTAGTTTCATAGTGATCAGCCTGGTCTTGGCAATTGGCCACTTATCTGGTGCTTGGTTATATTCTAGTCAGTTGGCCAGTTTCTGGGTGATCAGTTTTGTTGATATGAACTGATCAGTTTTATTTAATTTATTCATTCACAGGATGGGGGCATCGCTGGCAAAGCCAGACTCTATTGCCCATCCATGATTGCTCTTGCGAAGGTGGTGGTGAGCCGCCTTCTTGAATCACTGCAGTCCGTGTGGTGAAGGTACTCACAATGTGCTGTTTGTCATGAAGTAGCAGGACTTTGAAACAGTGATATTATGGTTCCAGGCCAGGTCATCAGAGATCTGCAGTCCCAGGAATCGGAAGCAACTGACGACTTCCACTGGTGTCCCGTCTATGCTGATGGGGCGATGGTTCCCTCGGTGGCTTCTGAAGTCCACGATGAGCTCCTTAGTCTTGCCAATGTTCAGGGCAAGGTTTTTGTCATTGCACCATCTCATCAGCTGGACTATCTCATCTCTGTACTCCATCTCGTCATCGTTGCTTATCAGGGTGATTGCTGTGGTGTCGTCGGCAAACTTGATAATCCGATTATTGCTGTGTATGGCTGTACAGTCATGTGTAAACAGAGAGTACAGCCAAGGACTGAGGCAGCAGCCTTATGGCGCTCCGGTGTTCAGGACCAGAGTGGATGAGGTGTTGTTCCCTATTTTCACCACTTGAGGCCTACCAGTCAGGAAATCCAGAATCCAATTGCAGATGGGGGTGCCCAGGCCTAGGTCCCTCAGTTTCAGGACCAGCTTGGAGGGAATAATAGTATTAAATGCAGAGCTGTAGTCAATGAACAACAGTCTGATGTAAGTGTCCCTCCTGTCTAGGTGTTCCAGGGCAGTGTGTAGTGTTAGGGAGATGGCATCGTCTACAGACCTGTTCGCCCTATATGCGAACTGGAATGGGTCCAAGGAATCGTGTCCATCAGATTTGGTACCGTTCCCGGGCATGTAAGTTGCTGTGGAAGAAGCATTGGCGATTTGCTGCAGTGCATTTTGTGGCTGGTACACATTTATTAAAAATAGATTATGGGATGTGGGCGTGGCTGGCAATGCCAGCAGTTATTGTTCATCACTAATTTCTGGCCCATTCAGAGGGCAGTTAAGAGCCAACCACATTGCTTTATGGGCTGGAGTCACAAGACCGAGTAAAAGGGGCAGTTTTCCTTCGCCAAAGGGCATCAGTGAACCAGATGGCTTTTTACAACAGTTTTGTGGACAACTAGTTCTTCAAATTCCTGATTTATTTAAATAACTGAATTTAAATGCCTCGGCAACCATGGTGGAACCTGAATTCAGATCTCTGGATCATTAATCTAGGGTCTCTGGAATATTAATCCAGTAATTCAACCACTGTGCTACCATAACCAGCAGCCACATTGCAGTCACTGTGCGTCAGTGGTGGAGCGATTGAATGTTTAAGGAGGTGGAGTGGTGCCAATCAAGCGGGCTGCTATGTATTGGATGATGTTCACCTGTATTGGTTTGATGGGCTGTATTGGTTTGATAGACGGTATTAGTGTGATCTTTATTAGTTTGAGCTTCTCCATTAGTTTGTGGTGCTCTATTGGTTTGAGCTTCTCCATTGGTTTGAGCTTCTCCATTGGTTTGAGGTTCTCCATTGGTTTGAGCTTCTCCATTGGTTAGAGGTTCTCCATTGGTTAGAGGTTCTCCATTGGTTAGAGGTTCTCCATTGGTTTGAGGTTCTCTATTAGTTTGACGTTCTCCATTGGTTAGAGGTTCTCCATTGGTTAGAGGTTCTCCATTGGTTTGAGGTTCTCCATTGGTTTGAGGTTCTCCATTGGTTTGAGCTTCTCCATTGGTTTGAGGTTCTGCATTGGTTTGACGTTCTCCATTGGTTTGAGGTTCTCCATTGGTTTGAGGTTCTCTATTAGTTTGAGGTTCTCCATTGGTTAGAGGTTCTCCATTGGTTTGAGGTTCTCTATTAGTTTGAGGTTCTCTATTAGTCTGACGTTCTCCATTAGTTTGAGGTTCTCTATTAGTTTGAGGTTGACTATTGGTTAGAGGTTCTCTATTAGTTCGAGGTTCTCTATTAGTTTGAGGTTCTCCATTAGTTTGAGGTTCTCTATTAGTTTGAGGTTCTCTATTAGTTTGAGGTTCTCCATTAGTTAGAGGTTCTCTATTAGTTTGAGGTTTTTTTATTAGTTTGAGGTTCTCTATTAGTTTGAGGTTCTCTATTTGTTTGAGGTTTTTTTATTAGTTTGAGGTTCTCTATTAGTTTGAGGTTCTCTATTAGTTTGAGGTTCTCTATAGGTTTGAGGTTCTCTATTAGTTTGAGGTTCTCCATTAGTTTGAGGTTCTCTATTAGTTTGAGGTTCTCCATTAGTTTGAGGTTCTCTATTAGTTTGAGGTTCTCCATTAGTTTGAGGTTCTCTATTAGTTTGAGGTTCTCCATTAGTTTGAGGTTCTCTATTAGTTTGAGGTTCTCTATTTGTTTGAGGTTCTCTATTAGTTTGAGGTTCTCTATTAGTTTGAGGTTCTCCATTAGTTAGAGGTTCTCTATTAGTTTGAGGTTCTCTATTAGTTTGAGGTTCTCTATTAGTTTGAGGTTCTCTATTAGTTTGAGGTTCTCTATTAGTTTGAGGTTCTCCATTAGTTTGAGGTTCTCTATTAGTTGGAGGTTCTCTATTAGTTTGAGGTTTTCTATTAGTTGAGGTTCTCTATAAGTTTGCGGTTCTCTATTAGTTTTAGGGGCTGTATTATATGAAGTGCTGCACTAGTTTGAATTGCTGTATGAATTTATTGTGCTGTATTAGTTCTGGTTGTGGTATTTGAGGTGCCATATGTGTTTGACGTTTTGTATTAGGTTGAAGGGATGTATGATTTTGAGTTGCAGTATTAGTTTGAGGTTGTATTAGTTTGAGGGACTGTATGAGTTGGAGATGATGTATTAGTTTGAGCTGCTGTATCATTGTCAGGCAATATATCATGTTGAGGTCCTTAATTAGTTTGAGGGATTTTATTAGATTGGTTATTTGTATTTGATTTAATAGCTTCTTTACATTGAGGGGTTATATTAGTTTGAGCATCCATCAACACAAATTCCCCACTTTAATTCTTTAGCTGAGTGGCCACAGTTAAAGAGGGCATCACCATCCCAGAGTGCAGCAGAACATTCCTGAGAGAGAGCTGGAACATTCCGAATTTAATAACTGAATGGCCACAGCAGAGTGAAGGACATCACTGAAACAATATGAGATCCAGTGATTGAAGGACCAAGCTGATTGTTGGGAGAATACAACTGGCAATTTTCATTAGTTCATTAATGGATCAGAATTCTCCAATCTTTGGGGTTTTCAATTTGAATCTCAGCACTAAATATATTCCATCACAACAGGGACTTAATTGGCTGTCGTAATTAGTTTTTTCAAAATTTTCAAAAAGTATTGAATGATGTTGCAACCTCAATGTCCCCGTAGAGATCCCGCAGGTTATAAATTAAAGGCTCTAGGAAAGTAGCGCCTTAGTGTTTAATTCAGAGAGATTATCTGCAGCACGAAGGGACACATCGCTTCACACAGAAAATGATGGAAATATACTTAAGAGTGGCGAAAATATACTACATGATCATTGCAGTCATTGGAGTTCCTGGTAAGTGACTATAACCATTGAAGTTGTTTAAATCAGTGTGTGAGCTGGTCTCTGGTTTTGCTCTGTAATTGATCAAGTTACATCCTGGTCCAGTGATCACCCTTATACGGCCACCCAATCAGTAATATCATTTTGTTTAGTCAAATGTCCTGAATTGCCTCTGCGGTGCTGAAAGTAAACCTCTGCTTGTAACTCACGGGCTAGCAGAACTATCAAGTTATTGCATTTAGTGGAATATCATGTACTGTTGAATCAGACCTCAGTGTAAGCAACTCTCTCAGAGAATGTATTAGTGGAAGGGACTGTCACTGTAGAACCGGATTAAGTGTGGGTCACTAACCGAAGTTGAAGGCCTGACCCCAATGTCCATGAATTACTGAGAGAATCTGCCAATGTACAAATGTACTGAGTGTAGGTCACTAACCAGAGTGGTACAGCTGACCCAGTGGCCATGTATTACTATGAGAATCTTTTAAGGTAGAATTGTACTCAGTGTGGGTCACTAAATGTACTGGAACGCCTGACCCCAAATCCCATGAATTACAGGGAGTATCTGTCAATGTAGAATATTACTGAGTGTAGGTCACTAACCAAAATGGAACACCCGACCCCATCGGCCATGTATTATTGGGTATATCAATCACTGTAGGGCTGTACTGAGTGTGGATCACTAGCCAGAGCGGACCACCTGACCCCAGTGTCCATGTAATACTGGGTATATCTATCACTGTAGAGCTGTACTGAGTGTTGGTCGCTAGCCAGAGTGGAACACCTGAACATTGTGGCCATGTATTACTGGGAGTATATTTCAACGTAGAATATTTCTGAGTGTGGGTCACTAACAGGAGTGGACCATCTGACCCCTGTGTCCATGTATTACTGGGAGTATCTGTCACTGTAGAATTGTACTGAGTGTGACTCACTTACCGGTGTGGAACAAATTGGTTCTACGTTGAATTAATTGTTTTAGGTGACTGATCTCTACCCTCCATGGAGTGGCATTCATGTTTTACGAATGTAATCAATGGCGAACGGGAATATTTCTGCTGTTGGTTGAACATGTTTGGGAATACCTATATAAAGTGAAATGCATGGATAAAGCTTGGTTTCCTATTGAACTGCACCAACTGAAACAGATGTTAATGATTTAGTTACATGTAAACAGCAGGACAGCAGTGTGACTGTCTTAAAATCCACTCTATAATGACTTATTCTTATGCTAAGTATAGTTACGTTTATCATTTGAGCTGTTTTGATGTCGATTAATCCACTTCCCCTATCAATGCAATGAGAATCTGTGGGTCATGAATGCTCTATTTTATTATCTTGTTATTAGACACGATGAATATTGGGCTGTGGTTTTTGATTATTCCACTTCTGTAACTGATTAAGGTTTGATGAACAAGTTCTTTACTATGATTCAGTTTCTCTACACAGGTAACCTGCACCGATATCTACCCTTAGCTCAGTGTCGCATGTTGCTGCGAGGGGAGACATGGATAACTGAAGAACATGCATACTGGGTTTTCATAATACGGTGATCATTCCGGGGGAAGTAAATAATAACATTATTAATCTCTGAATAATGAATAAATACTGCAATGCAACAATAAATAAGGCACTTCAATATCTGCAATGTTGTGAACAAACTGATGTTGTGATTAATGTGTACTCAAGTTACAAAGAACTCCATAGAATCTACAGCACAAAACAGGCCATTCGGCCCTTCTATTTTATGCTGCCGTTAGAGCCTCCTCCCACCGCTCTTCATCTAACCCTATCAGCATAAACTTCTACTGCTTTCTCCTCGTGTACTTATCTAGCATCCCCTTAAAAGCATCTCTGCTATTCGCGTCAAGTACTCCAGGTTGTAGTGAGACCCACATTCTAACCACTCTCTGAGTAAGTAAGTTCTCCTTAATTCCTTACTGTTTTTATTAGTGACCATCTTATATCGATAATCTTCAGTTTTGGACTCACCTCAAAAGTGCAAACATCTACACTATGTTAACCCTTCATAATTTAAAGGGCTCTATTAAGCCACCCCTCAACCTTCTCTTTTGTAAAGTAAAGAGCCCCAGCCTGGGCATTCCATCCTGATGGTTATAATCTCTCAGTTCTAGTATCAGCCTTATAATAAATTTGAACCTTCGCCTGTGCCTCGATAACCTGTTTGTAATATAGAGACCAGAACGGTACACCGTTCGCTAAATGTGTTATAGCCAAGGTTCTTTATAAGTTTAAGATTACCTCTTTACTTTTCGATTCTATTCCTCTAGAAGTGTTCCCCAGGGCTTCGTTTGCATTTTTATTGCCTTGTTAACCTGCGTTGCTATTTAAATGATTTGTGAATCTGTACCACTGAAACAATTTGCCCCTCTACCCCAGTCAGCCTCTTACTTTACAAGGAGTATTTGGGAACCTTATTGTTCCTACCAAAATGCAGCTCCTGAAATTCAGCTGTGTTTCAATGAATTTGCCATGTATTCTCCCACCCTTCATGTTTATTAATGTCCTCCGATAGTGTGTTGAATTATTCCTCTGTATTAACTCTATTCCCAATTTGGATCTGTTTGCAAAGTTGGAATCTGTGCTTTTGCTTCCCAAGTCAATATCGTTTATGTAATTGTTGAGCAACAGTGGTCCCAGCGCAGATCGTTGTGGAGCACCACTTCTCACCTTCCATCAGCGTTAGTAAATACCTTTATCCCTTGCTCCCTGTTTTCTGTTTTTTGGAGCCAGCTTGTTATCCATTCTGCTGCTTGTCCATTAACTCAACTTGCTATGTGATTCAGTGATCTTTGCGGTAACTTAACGAAGGGCATTTGAAAACCAAATTATATTACATCTAGTGCATTACCCTTATTGGCTCTTTCTGATACGTATTAAAAGATTTCAGTAAGGTGAGACAAGCATGACCATTCCTTTTGGAATACGAGCTGACTACTCTTTATGATATTTTAAGTTACTAGATGTTTTTCTATTAAGTCTTTGAGTAGAGATTCCATTATCTTTCGTACCACCAACATTATGCAAATTAGTCTGTAGTTCCTTGGACTTGTTCTGTCATCAATTTTAAATACAGGAATAACATGTAAATGGTGAACCGCAGTGGTCTTCCCTTCCCTTCCTCGTTTTCTCTATCTCCGTTTCAGGGGCTAGGCCATCCACCAGTATCTACTATAAGCCCACGAACTCCCGCAGGAATCTTGAGTATACTTCCTCCTACCCGGCTTCCTGGAAGGGCTCTATTCAATTCTCAAAGTTTCTCCACCTACGGTGCATATGATCTGACGATAACACTTTCCACACCAGTGCTTCATGTCTTCATATTTCCTCAGTCTTCATGTTTATTCACCGCCATTATCGTTAACCAGGCCCTCGACCGTGTCAATCCTGCGTTGATGCCATCTTCCCTTGCCCTCTGTGCCAGACCGCAGATAGGGTTCCCCTTGCACTCAGCTTCCACTGCAAAAGCCTTCACATTCAACGGGCCATCCTCTGCCATTTCCACCAATCCAGCTAAGGCCACCACCAAACATATCTTCCCCTGCCCTCTCGTTCACCTGGTCCACACAACACCCTGGTCCAATCTTCCATCACACCTATCATCTGCTCCCCTTCCCCGGCACCATCCTATGCAAGTGCAGGAGATGTAACAGCTGCCCTTTCCCCTCTTTCCATCCCACTGGGCAGGCCCGCAAACATTCCGTCCACGTGAAACAGCAATTCACTTGTACTTCTTCCAATTTAGTAGACTCTATTCGCTGCCCAAAATCCAGTCTCCTGTACATTGGGTGGACTAAACGCAGATTGAGAGATTACTTCGCTGAACGCCTCCCTTCAGTCCATAAGAGTAACCCTGAGCTTCAGCTCATTTGCCAGTTTAACGCGACACCCCACTTCCACTCTGGCCTCTCAGCTCTCCGCCTCCCACTCTTTTCCCCTTTTAAACTCAAACAGATATTTTAATGGCTGCCGGCCTCAACACTGACTCGAAACCTTCACATCATAACCTCTGCTCCCGTTTTCTCGGACACAATGCGCTAATAATGGAGGGTGGCTTCACCAGAGCCGCTGGGAGTGGAGGGGAGGGGGTATAGGTTGGGGCTTCGCGTGGTGACCCAGTTAAAAGGTTCGGACATACCGCGGGACCGGATGCACCAACCCCCTCCCCCCATTTTTGTGCATCGGACCTATTTGGTCCAGCTCCAGTATTCTCCCACCCCCATGCGACTGTCAAGCAGGCTGACTTCCGGGTTGGGGAACCAGTCAAGGACATTGGACAAAGCACCTGGGGTCCAATCAACATGTTCTGCCACATTTACCATTCTTCCCCTGGCCCTCTCCCTCTGTTATTCTGCTGTATCCATTTACACCTCCTCTGGACCCATCGTCCGTTTCTTTAATTGTTCCATTCGCCTTGCACCATCATCCCTTTTCTCATTGAATCACTCCTGCCATCCAGCCGAACACAGACATTCCTCTTTGTTCCTTCCTTATGCTACCACACTTTTCTCCGAATCTATCATTACTTTAATACTGTTAATAGCTGATATTTTCCAGTTTGGATGAAAGGTCATCGACACGAAATGTTAACTCAGTTTCACTCTCCACAGATGTTGCCTGACCTGCTGAGTGTTTTCACCAATGTCTTTTATTAAATCAGATTTACAGCAGTCTCAGTATTTTCCTTTTGCTCAAATACTTAGTCCTGGATATTAACAGGGTTGGGTTACATAGGCGATGGCACGGGGTGTGGGGGCTGGATGCGGAATATCAGACAGGATGCCCGGAAGTCCGGGTGTTCTGGCTGTTGTGGTTTCTTAACTCCACAGCATCCGTCCAATGTCCTTGACTGGTTCCCCACCCCGGAAGTCAGCCTGTTTGACAGTTGGACAGGGTTGCGAGAACTCCGGAGCTGGACCAAGTAGGTCCGATGCACAAAAATGGGGGGATGGGGTTGGCGCGTCCGATCACGCAGTATGCTGATCATGGGCCCTGGGTATTTGCTGATCCTAGAAGCGAGTCCAATCCCCAGTTTTTGGGTGGTCAGACCCCGGGTTTTTATCCATGGGGTGTGGGGGGGGGGGGTGTGGTGGCGTTGGGTAGAAATTGGGAGGGGCGTCCAGGTGAAAGCATTCCATTGGCCCAGGAAGCCTGTGCAGCCTTACTTAAAACTGTAACACAGGTTAAATCAGAGGCCGCCCGCCTCATTAAAATATTTAAATTGGTAACCCGCCTCCTGAGAGCGTTTTGCTGCCAGCCCCCTGTCCCGACTCCATTAAACACAGAACGTGCGGGTTGGAGGCGGTTCAGGGTCAGGATGAAAGTTTAAATTTGAAACTCTGACCCGACCCCAACCCGCCCGTTTTTCGAGTGTTAAAATCCATCCCTTACTGTCTGGGCTCAGACACGGAGAATGTTTGATCAGTAATTTCCAGTCTCTTTTCCCTTCTCTTTTTACAGTGAATTTAGTGGCGATTGTGATCCTGTCCCGGGCAAAGTGCGGGCTCTCCACCTGCACCACTCGCTACCTGTTGGCCATGGCAGTGGCGGATCTACTGGTCATTGTCACTGAGGTCATATTGAACCGGATCAAAGGGCATTATTTCCCATGGTGTTTCCTGTCCATCACCCCTGTGTGTACTGTTATCGCTGTCCTGCTCCGTGCAGCCACAGACTGTTCTGTCTGGTTCACTGTCACTTTCACCTTTGATCGATTTGTGACCATTTGTTGCCAAAAGCTGAAAACTAAATATTGCACTGAGAAAACTGCAGCTGCGGTTCTGGGAACAACCTGCATTCTGCTCTGTTTAAAAAACGTTCCCTTCTACTTTACAATTCAACCCTGGGTGATAATTGACAATGTGCCTTGGCTCTGTTCCGAAATCCCAAGCTATTTCACTGAGCCTGGCTGGGTCGGATTTGAGTTGTTTAATATGGTTGTAACCCCATTGCTCCCATTCGCTTTAATTCTGTTGCTCAACGCTCTGACAGTCAGACACATTCTGGTGGCCAGTCGAATCCGTAAGGGACTGAGGGGTGAGAGCAAGGGAGAGATTGGCAGTGACCCAGAGATGGAGAGCAGAAGGAAGGCTGTGATTTTACTCTTCACCATATCCGGCAGCTTCATACTTCTGTGGTTGGTAACTGTTACAGATGTCTTATATTATACCATTACAGGAACAAATCCAAATGATTACAAAGTTTATTTAATTATCTTTGATCAAGTCGGATTTATGCTGCGTAATTTAAGTTGCTGCACAAACACATTTATTTATGGGGTGACCCAGTCCAAGTTTAGGGAGCAGGTGAAGAGTGCAGTGAAATATCCAGTTACCTCAATTATTCAATTCATTAATAATCAGAAAAACTGAGCATAGCCCAAAGGCGGGTCACAGTGTTTCCAGTCCAGGAATGTAATATTCAGCCCCAGACTGCCATCCACTAAATTACACCAGGAATCACTGCTGATCTGAAAATACACCCAGCGACGGGGCGAGCACTGTGCTTGGGACTCGGCACGATTTCTGATTGACAATTCCCACATTGCCTTTCGGGACAGGACCACTAGTGTGCTGCATTCTATCTGAGCTCTTCTGTAAAGAGTCCCTCCAGCTTATAGTGCAGCAATTCATTCGCAGCTTCCAGAGTTAGAGCCTCTTCAATAGATAGACGGACAGATCTGAGCTGCTGTTCAGTGGATTATATTACATGGAATATACAACACATAAAAAGGCCATTCGGCCCAAATAGGCTGTGCTGCTGTTCATGCTCCACACGGGTCTCCTCCCATTGCATCTAACTCATCTCAGCATTTCTTTCTATTCCATTTGCTCTCATTTTCTCATCAAGTTTCCTTTGGAGAGAATCTAAGCTATTTGCCTCAACCACTTCCTATGGCTGTGAGGTCCACATTCTAACCACTCTCTGAGTAAAAGAATGCTCCTTATTTCCCTATTGGATTTATTTGGAACTACCTGGAAATTATGGCCAGAAGTGTTGCATTCTCCGACAAGTGGAAACATTCTCTCGACATCCACTGTGACCAAACCATTCATAATTTTAAAGATCTCTATCATGCCTCATGTAAGTCCTCTATTTTCTACTGCACCACGACCCAACATTTTCAGCCATTCCATTAGCTGTATTCTTTCAGTTCTGGTGCCATCCATCAAAATATTAGTAAGTCCAAAGCTATTGACCACCTGCTAGCCACACCGTTGACTAGCGAACGACTCCAGCCCTCTCCTTAGCGCCTGTCTAATGTTGAATCAGTCTGCTTGGAAACTTTGTGCCATAATTGATCACAGGATGATCTTCAGATCACATATGCACTCTATCACCAGTACGGCTTATTTCCACCGCAGTAACTTCGCCGAACTTCACCCCTGCCTCAGCTCATTTGCTGCTGAGTTCAGTTTTTTATTTGCCATATGTAACCAGTACAAGTACAATTACAATGGAATGCTTACTCCCCGTAGGGATGCGTCAGCTATACATACAGTGCCGCGTTCAGAGAGTCAATACAATGGCGTCCCGTGGCAGTGGGAGCACGATGTCCCTCAGCCGCTCCATCCTCCTCATCACCACGGCCTGCTCCTCTCTGCTGCCAGCTCCACGTGTGGTGGCCTGCTTCTCCCACGCACGATCTGACCTCTGGCCGCCATGCCCGGCTCCCCTCCTCCCAGTCAGATTGTGAGTTTCCCGCCATGGCGCTGCCAGCTGACGTGCTGCAGCGGGTCGTCATGGCTGCTGCTGCTGCTCATTGCGCTGCGCTGCCTCCGCCCTACTCGCCGAACCCATCATCAGGATGTGAATGCTCCAGTCACCGCGGCCTCCTCCTCACCGTCACCGTCACTGGCTCCACGGTCGGACGGCCCGGTGCCTGCTTCTCCCTCTCACGGATCGGCCTGTGGCCGCCCTGCTCAGCTCCCCTCCTCCCAGTCGGAAATCCTTCCTGCCGAGGAGCTGCCGGCCGACGTGTTCCAGCAGGTCGACATGGCTGCTGCTGCTGCTCACCGCGTTGCGCTGCCTCTGCCCGACTCGCCGAGCACCTCGCTCCGGTTGTGGGAGCGAGCGGCATGAGCTGGCCGCCCGAAGCAGGGAGAGCGCTCTCAGCACTGGACCGTCACAGCCGCCATCTTGACTCCATCATCAATGCCTTCGGTAGTGCTAGACTTGATAACACCAAATCCATCCTGCCTGGCTTCCCATCTCACACCCTCCATAATTAGAACTCATCCAAAACTGCTGCCCATAACCTAAAGCACATCAAATCCCGTTAAACCACAACGCCTGTGCTCGCAGATCAAGGTTGACTCCTGTTCCAGCAATGCCTTAACTTTAAAATTATGATCCTTGCCTTAAAATCCCTATATGGCCTCGCCCTCCCAATCTCTGCAAGTTCCTCCAGCCCCACTAACAATCCCGAGATCTCTGTGATCCTCTAATTCCGGCCTCTTGCACATCCCCAATTTTAACTGCTCCACCATCAGCAGCTGTGATTTCAGCTGCCTGGGGCCTAAGCTCAGGAAGCCCCTCCCTTAACTTCTCTGCTTCTTTAGATCTCCCACCTCCTTTAAGATGCTGCTTAAAACTTATCTGTGACTAAGCGTTTGCTCATCATTCCTAACATCTCCATATGTGGCTCGGTGACAAGTTTTGTTCAATCCCGCTCCTGCGAAGCATTTTCGGCCATTTTACCATGTTAAAGGCGCCATATAAATGCAAGTTGTTGCTGTTGTAAGTAGTTTTTGCTCTTTCTCCTGTCCTTCTATGTCGTTTTTATCGTGTGCCAACCATAACGATGCACAGTTCTCGAAGTGTGATGTGACTCGCATCCTATACAAGTTTAATACAATTTAAAAAGTATTTACAGCACAGAGAGAGGCCATTCGACCCAAAATGTCCATGTTGGTGTCCATTCTCCACAGGACACTCCATCCACCATCATTCATCTTACCCAGTCAAAATATCTCTCTATCCCTTTCCCCCTCAAGTCGTTAACTCGCTCCCCCTTAAATGTGACTATGCTAATCGCATCAACTACTTCTTGTGGTAGCGAGTTCCAAATTCTCTCCACTCCTTTGGTCAAAAGATTTTTCTGGAATTCCCAAAGGGATTTATTAATGACTATCTTAAATCTATGGCCCCGAATTCTGGTCTCTCCTGCAAATGGAAACATCTCCTCTAATCTACCCTAACAAATCGCTTTCAAATTCTTAAATAACTCTATCTGATCAACCGTCAGTCTCCGCTTGCCTAATGAAAAATCCCCTAGCCTTTTCAGTCTTTCCTGACAGCTATAACTACTCAGTTCTGATATCATTCTAGGAAATACTTTCTGCACCTTCGCCTGTCCCTCTATGCCGTTTTCACAAGATGGAGACCAGAAATGTTCGCAGTACTCCAACTGTGATCGAACCACGCTTCCATACAAGTTTAACATAACGTCTGTGCTTTACAATTCTACCCCTCTAGAAATTAACCCAAGTGCTTTCTTTGTTTTGTCTATGGTCATATCAAACTGCATTGCAACTTTTCGTGATTTATGTAACTGTCCCATCACATCCCTCTATTCCTCAACCCCGTTTAGGATTTATTTTCCAAGGAGTATGTGACCTCCGTATTCTTCCTATTAAAATGCATTACCTCACATTTCTCCATAATGAGCTTCAGTTGCCAATTACACACAAATTCTGACAATTTATTAACGTCTTCCTAGACTTTCTTGCATTCATCCTCTGTATTAATTATAAACTCCCCATTTAGGTGGCATTACACAATGTTTGAAATTACACTTCCGATTAATGAGTCCAAATTGCTAAAGTAAATGGTGAACGAAAGTGGTCCCAGCACCAAACCTTGTGGAGCACCACTTCCCACCTTGTGCCAACTTCACAACTTTTGAATTCTATTGCCTTAGAAATAAATCCCAGTTCATTGTCAGCATTATATTTGCTTTTCTGACCTGTGAAACTGCTTTTAATATTTTGTCCCCCTGTATCCCCAGAGCCATTTGCTTGTCTGTCACGTTTAGTTCTGCCAAATTTGCTGATGATACTGTAAGAATTTGCAATAATTTACAGTTCTGCAGATCAATTTTTTTGATTAAAGAATCCCTGGTCTTTGTGCTTTTAAATTTCCATGGATAAAAATGGCTGTCACCACATGGCCGAAGACAAAGGACAATGCTTTGTTTACAAAGCAATTGAATGCTATTAGCATTTGTTTGTATATCGAGTGGATACATCTAAACTGCAGAAGAGACTTTTGTACCTTGAATGGGAAATGTTTAACAATTGAATGGGTTTTAAATCACCCAGCACTGGACAATAGGGCTGTTGCATTCTTTTGTTTCAGCCCAGGGAGCTCCGGAAGACACATTAACCCAGTCTAACCACTTTGAGTTAGCCAATCACAGCTTTCTCTTGTGTATTGGACCCTTTGGGTGGGGAATTTTGCACACAGCCCTTGCAAGGCAGAACGGCAGGGGCCTCACCAGATATAAAGATAGATGCTGAGAAGCTAGCTCTCTCTCTTAATTCGCTGGATCACAGGAGAGCAGAGTTTCTGACTCAACAAGGCAACCTAGCAGGAGTTAAGGGGTGGTGATTTAAGGGTATTGCTAAGATTGTTTAAATAACATTGTAGCCATTGTATCCCTCGTTTTCGCCGTCTGCAACCCCCTGTTATATAGTTTTACTGTAATTACTGTGTTCGTGTGGTATAGTTTGATATTTTGATTATAGTTTCTTTTAGTTAATAAAACTGGATTTTTTTCTCTCATCCAAACTACGTGTCTGTTTTAATATCTATAATTATAAGCCCTGCAGTCAGAACTGGAAGGTGGGGTAGCGAATGGAAACCGCTGTTTTAAAATTGGTTTTATTGGAATTGGTATGAGTGCAGGCAAAGGCTGCAAGACCAGGAAAATTACTTTAAACCAGTTTAAAGAAGCCCCAACCCTTGCAATGTCGACTGCGGTAGGACTGCAGGCCGTTTTTGATATGATAAGCGGTCTGGATCTAGAGAAAGCATCAGTTATTGTCTTTCTTGCTTTCAGTCTGTGGGCAGCCCTGCGGAAGGTTGTGGCAGTGTGTAAGCTGGCCTATCGGGGTATAGGTGGTTGGGTTAGGAAGGGTGTGTAGAGAGAGCAGGAGGAGGTTATAGAGCGCCTTGTGCAGGAAGTCACTGTGGCCAGAGATAGTGAGATGAGACTGCGGGAAGAGAATGTCCGCCTCATCTCAGAAGTAAAAGAGCAGGAGGAAAGGTTTGAGGGAGCAGATCATGGCCCCTGTAAGGCAGAGATAGAAAGCAGTAACATGGCTTTAAAGGCATCAAAGGGAATGATTTGCATGATCAGCCCGAAGGCAGGTCAGCCGGATTTTACTGGCAGCCCAAGTAGAACCATCCCACAGGCAGCACCCAGAACAGTGCTGGATTGGGAATTAGAGACCCCAAGACCGCAGCCCACAGCTCCGAGCCTTGAGGAGCTCTGGCAGCGAGGAGGGGTGGACAATGGAGTGGTAGGAGATCACCAGCAGGTCCCGCTATGCAGGCGGGGAACAGGACCAGTGTACCCCCTCCAACAACGGAGGTACGGTCCGCCCGTGAGGAGTGAGCCTGAGAATAGGAATCCTCAGCCCACAGCAAGTTCGAGTTCACAGGCAAGCATTGTGGCTTGTGTGGGGGGAGGAGCCATTCATATTCAGAGTAAGCTGTTTAAGCCAGGGAAAAGGAAAGGAGAGTTCTGGGACCCCTGTAGAGCAGGTCCAGCAGCAGAAATCCAGGACAAGAGAGACACACAGGGGATAGTTTTGGCCCCAGACGAAAGGCAGGTCCAAAATTCCCCATTTAAAGCCACCTGGTTGAGGGAACATGAGTTTGCTGTCCATGCAAGTTCAAGTTCACAGCCTACAAAAACAGGAACTGTGACTTGTTTCCAAGGAAAAGCAGACAAACCCAGAGAGAGACTTGCACCGGCAGGCTGCCAGGTACATTATACAGTGCGGGCTATTTGGATATGGGGGAGAAGGTTCACAGCCAGCTGGGGCTGTGAACCAAGCTCAGGGTCCGCCAGCCAAAGTTTCCCCCAGAGAGACACCCCTCAGAAGGTCTCAGCGGGTGCCCCAGCCTAAGAAAGAATGGTCACCCACTTTACAGTGGAGTAGGGCGGTCTCCCGAGCCAGGGAGAAACCAGAGAACAGATGCCCCCACTCAACAGCCATAAGCTTCGAGGGACCAGAGACAGGAGGCAGTCCAGCTTCGCTGCAGCCAGCAGCAATCTGCGACAGTGCCAGGGATTAGGCTGGCCGCCCGGCGACGGGCGGCATTTGAATTATAGCTATGTGTATGTATATAGCTTGCTTTAAGGTGTATTTTAAGTTTGTTGATTTAACTAGTTTTAAGTTAAAGTGCAAAGAGTTGAAGTTTACATGTGTGCCAAATGTTTGTATTTTTGGTCCGAGGTCGAGGGACCCGACCATGTCTCCACCTAAGGCAGCAGGTCAGTGAGACCTGGCTCCATGTCCCTTTTACGTTTTTGCAGGAGATGGGAAAATGAAGCAGCCATGTTGGCCCAGCCCGAGCTGGATATCGAATGAAGATACGGAATGTTGGGGATCACCTCGCCACTGGACAAATCCAGGAGACCCCGCAGCGATCTTCGGGAAAAACCGGACAGAGTCCGGAGGAATTTGCCTACTCCTCCTACAGGGAGGAGATGGCCCCAGCTGGGTGGGGCACGACCCCCAACCCAGCACTACCCTGACCGAAGTTCACTTGCGGGAGACCTCGCTGTTGAGGAGTCATGATGGGGAAGCGCGGGCGCCTGGTCATAGGGACGCGTTCCTCGGGGGTGGGTGGTGATGGCCCGGGAAAGATCGTATAGAGGAGGGGGAGACCCAAGAGTCGCGTGGGTGTGGTCGGGGGAGGGAGGAACTCACCCGGGGGCCCACGGGCAAAGAGAATAAGAG
This sequence comes from Somniosus microcephalus, assembly GCF_052327205.1. Lineage (NCBI taxonomy): Eukaryota > Metazoa > Chordata > Chondrichthyes > Squaliformes > Somniosidae > Somniosus > Somniosus microcephalus. The sequence goes on along the minus strand of NW_028225181.1, from coordinate 5,865,785 downwards.
AGGCTGGGAAGGATGAGTGGGTGGCTGGATCAGTGTAGGGCCAGGGAGAGCCGCCACACAGGCACCCATCATTTTCTGCAGCCAGTCGAGGGAAGACGGGAGGGGGAGGGACTGGGAGTCATGAGATCCCATACTCCCTGGTCTCGGTCTGTGCCAAGGTAATTTTAAACATGAGGGGTACCCCGCCTCCACGAAAGGACAAGGGAATGGCTCGGGGCTGGCGGAGCAGGCTGGTCTGTAAATCCATTCTGCCTGTTTTAAAGTTTAAGATGATCAAAAGGGGGTGGAAGGTACTTTTACTGCCCGAGTGGGAGGAGCAATACCCACTCGAATTTCGCGACCCATCATCAGCACATGTTCGGGGTTCATTTAAGCATGTTACTTAATGATTTTTTGTATTTTGTGTTGCAGCCCCAAGTTGAGCAGAGGCGTCGGATCCTCTCCGTGCTTGGGACCAGTTTGTGACAACTCCAGGTTGAGCAGAGGAATAGGACCCTCTCCGTGCTTGGGATCATTTTGAGTACATTGTGTAACTAAGATTGCAACATTTTGTAATAAGTTATGATGTAAAAGGTGATTGTAAATTTGGTTTACCTTGTATAATTTTACAAGTGTGTAGGGGTATGAGACCCCTTATTGAAAACTGAAGTATCTGTAAGATGCCTACTGTACCATGGTTTTTTTTGTTGAATTTAATGGGAATAGACGGGATCGGGAAAGTGGAAATAGCTATTAGGTAAATACAGGGGATGGTTGTTTGTGAGGGGTCAGAAATTATTGCTCATTTCTTCAAGAGGATACTACAAGCAATCTGGAAGTATCCAAGGGTGGACTGTAAGAATTCGCAATAATTTACAGTTCTGAAGATCATTTTTTTGATTAAAGAATCCCTGGGCATTGTGCTTTTAAATTTCCAGGGATAAAAATGGCTGTCACCACATGGCCGAAGACAAAGGACAATGCTTTGTTTACAAAGCAATTGAATGCTATTAGCATTTGTTTGTATATCGAGTGGATACATCTAAACTGCAGAAGAGACTTTTGTACCTTGAAAGGGAAGCGTTTAACAATTGAATGGGTTTTAAATCACCCAGCACTGGACAATAGGGCTGTTGCATTCTTTTGTTTCAGCCCAGGGAGCTCCGGAAGACACATTAACCCAGTCTAACCACGTTAAGTTAGCCAATCACAGCTTTCTCTTGTGTATTGGACCCTTTGGGTGGGGAATTTTGCACACAGCCCTTGCAAGGCAGAACGGCAGGGCCCTCACCAGGTATAAAGATAGATGCTGAGAAGCTAGCTCTCTCTCTTACTTCGCTGGATCACAGGCGAGCAGAGTTTCTGACTCCTCAACAAGGCAACCTAGCAGGAGTTAAGGGGTGGTGATTTAAGGGTATTGCTAAGATTGTTTAAATAACATTGTAGCCATTGTATCCCTCGTTTTCGCCTTCTGCAACCCCCTGTTATATAGTTTTACTGTAATTACTGTGTTCGTGTGGTATAGTTTGATATTTTGATTATAGTTTCTTTAAGTTAATAAAACTTGATATTTTTCTCTCATCCAAACTACGTGTCTGTTTTAATATCAATAATTATAAGCCCTGCAGTCAGAACTGGAAGGTGGGGTAGCGATTCGAAACCGCTGTTTCAAAATTTGGTTTATTGGAATTGGCCTGGGTGCAGGCAAAGGCTGCAAGAGCAGGAAAATTACTTTAAACCAGTTTAAAGAAGCCCCAACCCTTACAATACAAAGATAGGAGGGAAAGCAAGTTGTGAGGAGGACAAAAAGTGTCTGCAAAGCAATATAGTCAGGTTGAGTGAGTGGGCAAACAATTGGCAGATGGAGTATAATTTGGGAAAATGTGAGGTTATCCACTTTGGGTGGAAGAATAAAAACACAATATATTCTTTAAATCGAGATAGACTGCAAAATGATGCGGTACAGAGGGATCTAATGTTCCTCGTGCATGAAACACAAACATTTAGCATGCAGGTACAGCAATTAATTAGAAAGGCAAATGGAATGTTACCCTTATTGAAATGGGGTTGTAGTATAAAAGTAGGAAAATCTTGCTACAACTATGGAAGGCACAGGTGAGACAACACCTGGAGTACTGCGTGCAGTTTTGGTCTTCTTATTTAAGGAGGGATATACTTGCATCGGAATCAGTTCAGAGAAGGTTCACTAGGTTGATTCCTGAGAGGAACGCTTTGTCTTATGAAGAAAGGTTGAGCAGGTTTGGTCTATACTCATTGTGCTTTAGAAGAATGAGACATGATCTTATTGAAACATATAAGTTTCTGAGAGGGCTTGTCAGGGTAGATGCAGGCAGTATGTTTCCCCTCGTGGGGGAATCTAGAACTGGGGGCATTGTTTTAGGATAAGGGGTCTCCTATATAAAACGGAGATGAGGAGGAATTTCATCTCTCAGAGGTCATGAATCTTTGGAATTCTCTACCCCAGAGAGCTGTGGAGGCGGAATCCTTGAATATGTTCACGGCTGTAATCGACAGATATTTGAGCTATAGCGGAATCAACGGGAGTGGGCGGGAAAGTGGAGTTGAGGCCAAGATCACAACAGCCATGATCTTATTGAATGGCGGAGCAGGCTCGAGGGGCCAAATGGCCTAAACCTGCTCTTATTTCTTATGTTCTTTTGTTAAGCTCTCGGACCCTCCAACATGAGGAACAGTTTGATGGCACAAGACCCAGCCAAATGTGATTGGCATTTAGGGTCTTACTTTCATAAGAACATAAGATATAGGAGCAGGAGTAGGCCATTTGTCCCTTCGAACATGCTCCGCCATTCAATAAGGTCATGGCTGACCTTGTACCTCATCGCCACTTTTCTGAACTATCCCAAGATCCGTTGATTCCCTTAATATTCAAAAATCTATCGATATCTGTCTTTAAATAAATCAACGATTGAACCTCCACAGCCCTCTGGGGAAGAGATTTCCAAAGATTCACCACCCAGCGAGTGAAGAAATTTCTCCTCATCATTCGGCTCCAATGATAATTTATTCTGTTAATGCAAAATATAGCAGTGAACTGAGTAAGGAGATAGCATTACATGCAGGAATGAGGTTCAGTCAGAAGGAGTTACATGAATGTCCTTTTAACCGAAGGTCAGCCAGGATGATATTGAATGATGGAGTAGGATGGAAGGGCGGAATGGCCTAATGCTACTCCTATTTCTTAAGCTCTCCTTTTGACTCGTCAGTATATCACTTGCTGAAATCTGTTACCATCCTCCTCATTATGTACGACATTTCCGAGATTCGGTGCCATTTATAGCCAAATCTAGGTCATTAATATATATCAAGAAGAGCACTGGTCCTACTTGCGACCCTGGGGATCATCACAGTATACTTCCCTCTAGTCTGAAAACGAGCCAGTCACCACTACTCTCTGCTTTCTGACCCTAAGCCAATTTGATATCCATGCTGCCCTGTCCCAATAATCCAATGGACTGTGGCGTACCGATCACAAAAAGGACACAATCAGCTTTCCGGTCCGTAGACTATAAATCAGGCGTCATGCCTTTAAGAAGGATCACACCTTTAAGAAACTCGATCTGCAACATAGTTAAGCCCAGAGCGGGTGAGGAGCAGTCGAAGCTGTGCACTGATGAAAGGCAGTCGTACATTGTGTAGTCTCTGACTCCATTTTGTGTTCAGCATGCAGCCTCAACAATTAAAACTTTTCTGTTGAACCTCTCCGAGTTCAGTATTTTTTGCTATGAGTATGTAAACTCCTACATTGGTGACCCCGACGCTCAGGACGACTCCTAAGCGTAACCATGGCTGACACAAACGCAGTTTCTGTGAAGCTGCCGGAGTTCTGGGAGAACCTAGCCACCGCCTTGTTCCTTCAAGCCGAATCGCAATTCCGACTCCGCGGCATCACCGCCGATGCAACGATGTACAACTACCTCCTCGCCTCCCTGGGCAGCTCCACAATCACGAAAGTCTGGACAACACTACAAAACCCTCCGGAGGAAGGCAAGTACACATATCTCAAGGCAGCGCTCATTAAAAAATTCACAGCCTCCCAATTCTTGCGCAACTGCCACCTCCTCGACCTCCCAGGCCTCGGTGACTCCACGCCATCAGACTTGCTCTCACACATGCTTGCTCTGACCGACGAGAAACCACCCGGCTCCCTCTTCCGCACGGTCTTTATCCGTCAACTGCCTCCCAGCATCCGCCCAGCGATCGTGGCGTCCAGCCTCATGGACCTCGAGGCCCTGGCCGACAAAGCCGATAAGCTCCTGTCCGCCAGCTCCAACCACGCCGTCACCCCCAACCTGGCCTCCGCAGCATCGGTGTGCACTCCACCCTCTATCGCGCGGCCACACAGCTCGGCCACGAGGCCCCCCAGGCCCCCACGTCCCCCAAGCCCTCCGATACAGGGCTACTGCTACTTCCATACCCGATTCGGTGCATGGGCACGCCGCTGCAGCCATCCCTGCACGTTTCCAACCGCCCCCACACCGGCCTACACGATGGCCATGGGGCAAGCAGGCGCGCTGCTGTACGTTACAGACAGCGCCTCCGGACGCCGTTTCCTATGTGACACGGGCGCGCAGCGCAGCATCATCCCCGCGTCCACCCTCGAGATCCAGCAAGGCGGCCGCGGCCCTGAGCTGGCTGCCACCAACGGCACCGACATCCGGACGTACGGCACCCGCACCGTCACCATCGACCTCGCAGGCCGCCGCTACCACTGGGTGTTTATCACCGCCAAGATGCTCTCCCCGCTCCTCGGTGCGGATAGCCTGTGTGCCCACGGCCTGTTGGTTGACATGCCTCGGCGCCGCCTCGTGGAACACCATGTCACCTATCCCGGCTGCGGTGGCCCTGCCCCAACCCGCCAAAATGGCGTGGCAGTGCCGCGCCCGCTCAACGGATGACTACTCAGCACTCCTGGCTGAGTTCCCAGCCCTCACCAACCCGACCTTCTCCGCGAATGTTGCTAAGCACGGGGTAGAACACTTCATCCCCACCACAGGCCCACCGGTGTGTGCCCACGCCCGCAGGCTGGACCCAGCCAAGCTGGAGATCGCGCGGGCTGAGTTCGCCACAATGGAACAGTTCGGCATCATCCGCCGCTCCAACTGTCCCTGGGCCTCCCCACTCCACATCATCACCAAACCCGACGGGGGATGGCGCCCCTGCGGGGACTACCGGCCCCTAAACGATGCCACCACGCCGGATCGGTACCCCATACCGCACATTCAAGACTTCTCAGCTAGACTGGCCGGCCGCTCAGTCTTCTCCAAAGTCGACCTGGTGCGTGGTTACCATCAGGTGCCAGTCCACCCCACGGACGTTCCCAAGACGGCCATAATCACCCCTTTTGGGCTATTCGAGTTCCTCCGAATGCCCTTCGGCCTCAAAAACGCGGCCCAGGCCTTCCAGCGGCTCATGGACTCGGTCCTCCGGGACCTGAAGTTCCTCTTTGTCTACCTGGATGACATCCTGGTAGCTAGTTCCTCCAAGCGGGAACACATCGAGCACCTCCGCACCCTGTTCCAGCGGCTCAGTGAGAACGGGCTCATCATCAGCCCAGCCAAGTGCCAATTCGGCCTAAGCAGGATCGAATTCCTCGGCCACCACATCATGCAGGATGGAGCCATTCCCCTGCCCGCCAAGGTGCAAGCCGTCCAGCAGTTCCCCCGGCCTACCACCATCAAAGGCCTCCAGGAGTTCTTGGGGATGATCAACATTTACAATCGCTTCATTCCCAGAGCGGCCTCCCTCATGCGGCCCCTATACGAGCCCTCCGGGGTAAGAAAGACAGAATGGCGATCGAGTGGTCGACGGACATGTTGACCGCTTTCGACTCGACCAAAAAGGCGCTCGCCGACTCCACCATGCTCGCTCACCCACAGCCCAAAGCCAGGGTGGCCCTCGCCACGGACGCCTCCGACCATGCGGTCGGCACCATGTACGAACAGTGGGTCGATGGGGCCTGGCAACCGCTGGCCTTTTTCAGCCACCAGCTGCGCCCCCCGGAGGCCAAATACAGCGCCTTTGACCGCGAGCTCCTCGCACTGTACCTGGCAGTCCGCCATTTTAGATTTCTTCTGGAGGGCCGCCCCTTCACCGCGTTTGTCGACCACAAACCCCTGACATTCGCGATGGCGAAATCTGCGGACCCGTGGTCAGCCAGGCAACAACGCCAGCTCGCCGCGGTGTCCGAATTCACCAGGGACATCCGGCACGTCTCTGGTTGAGACAACGTGGTGGCCGACTGCCTATCCCGCCCCGCCGTCCACAGCACCCACCTGGCAGTGGACTATGCTCAACTGGCAGCGGAGCAACGCACAGACCCCGATCTGCTCTCCGCACCTACAACCGTCCCAGGGTTGCGACTGACCGACGTTGCCTGCAGCCTGTCCACCGTCACAGTCAAATGCGACACCTCCTTGGCGCAACCCCGCCCCGTAGTCCCGGCATCCTGGCAAAAACGGGTGTTCGACATAGTCCACGGCCTCTCACACCCCGGCACCCATGCGTCCATTAGACTGGTGGCCAACCGATTTGTCTGGCGCGGCCTGCGCAAAGATGTGCGCGTCTGGTCCAGATCCTGCATAGCTTGCCATCGTGCCAAAATCCACCAGCACGTCAAAGCCCCACTCGAGGAGTTCTCCGTTCCAGAAAGAAGGTTCGACCACATCCACATCGATCTCGTCGGCCCCCTGCCGCCATCACAAGGTCACACACACCTGCTGAAAATCGTGGACCGTACCACCCGCTGGCCCGAGGCCATTCCACTGACGTCCACCACCACCGCCGTCATCGCGAAGGTGTTCATCGGTACGTGGGTCGCTCAGTTAGGCGTCCCCTCCGACATGACGTTGGATAGAGGCCCGCAGTTCACCTCTGATCTGTGGGCCGCCATCGCCCGAAACCTCGGGGTGGCCGTTCACCACACCATGGCTTACCACCCCCAAGCCAACTGACTGTGCGAGCGATTCCACAGGTCCATGAAGGCATCCCACTGCGCCAGCCTCGAGGATGAGGCTTGGATCGTTCGCCTCCCGTGGGTGCAACTTGGCCTACGCTCCGCGGTCAAGGAAGACCTGCAAGCCTCGGCGGCGGAACTCATGTACGGCCAGCCGCTGCGTGTACCCGGAGAGTTCCTGCCCACTGCCACGACCCCCTGGTCGGCTGACCAGCAACGCTGCGCTGTCACAAACCGAGCACAACAGTTCACTCCGGTACCCACCAGCTGGCACGACGAACCAGCAACCCCTGTACTACCTAGCCTGCACATGGCCAAATTTGTTTTCGTTCACCATGACACCCACCGAGGACCTCTACGGCCCCCATACGACGGACCTACAAGGTACTCCAGACGGGGAACATGTTCTTCCTCCTCGAAGTGGGCGGCAGAACTGACAAGGTGTCGGTCGACCGGCTCAAGCTGGTGCACCTAGAGCCCAACGAACCCGTTCAAGTGGGCCAACCCCCACCTCGGGGCAGACCGCCTAAGAGCCCGAAGCGTCCGACCGCCCCGCTACCGACACCAACCGCCAAGAGCCGTTCCGGCCGTGCCATCAGCTGCCATGCCGGTTCGTACACTTCCTACTAGCGGATTCTGGGGGGAGCTGTTTGGCGTACCAATCACAGAAAGGACACAATCCGCTTTCCGGTCTGTAGACTATAAATCAGGCGTCATGCCTTTAAGAAGGATCACACCTTTAAGAAACTCGATCTGCAACATAGTTAAGCCTAGAGCTGGGGAGGAGCAGTTGAAGCTGTGCACTGATGAAAGGCAGTCGTACTTTGTGTAGTCTCGGACTCCATTTGTGTTCAGCATGCAGCCTCAACAATTAAACCTTTTCTGTTGAACCTCTCCGAGTTCAGTATTTTTTGCTAGGAGTACGCAGACTCCTACAGGCCTACAATTTTACTTACATGTCTGTCACGTGGTTCTTTGTCAAAGGCCTTTTGAAAGTCCACATATACAGCATCAACCACTTTAAGTTCAAGATGTTTCTATTTTCCGACCAAAGTGCAACACCTCGCACTCATCTATGTTAAAGTTCACTTGCCAATTAACTGCGCAGTGTAAATGTTTTCAAACGCCCATTGTGATATGTCGTGTAGAGAAAAGTCTCTTCAGTACATGAAGCAAATCATTAGTATATTGAATAAAAACAATAATAATGAATAAAGTCAGGCATCTACAACTGTGTGAGACTTTGCAATTTTACCAGAAGATCTGAGGATACAATGCAGAGTAAACTCTTGCTTTGTAACTTGGTCCAACTGCTTTTCGAAGTAATTGGTGAAGACATTATTTATTTAAATTAACAGAACTAGTCTCCTGTTTGCTTCAAATTACTTTGTGACTTTTATCATCTATTTATTCACCGAACATGCTCAGTCATCCCCACCCCAACTAATAACATCAGCTTATTCCCACCACTCCTAATATCCTCAGCTCCTCCCCACCCAACCTAATATCCTCAGCTCCTCCCCAACCCACCAAATATCCTCAGCTCCTCCCCACCCTACCTAATATCCTCAGCTCCTCCCCACCCCATCTAATATCCTCAGCTCCTCCCCACCCGACCTAATATCCTTAGCCCCTCCCCACCACACCTAATATCCTCAGCTCCTCCCCACCAAACCTAATATCCTCAGCCCCTCCCCACCCCGCCTAATATCCTCAGCTCCTCCCTATCCCACCTAATACCCTCAGCTCCTCCCCACCACACCTAATATCCTCAGCTCCTCCCCACCCCACCGAATATCCTCAGCTCCTCCCCACCCCACCTAATATCCTCAGCCCCTCCCCACCACACCTAATATCCTCAGCTCCTCCCCACCTCACCTAATATCCTCAGCTCCTCACCACCCCACCTAATATCCTCAGCTCCACCCCACCCCACCTAATATCCTCAGCTCCTCCCCACCCCACCTAATATCCTCAGCTCCTCCACACCCCACCTAATATCCTCAGCTCCTCCCCACCCCACCGAATATCCTCAGCTCCTCCCCACCCCAACTAATATCCTCAGCTCCTCCCCACCCCTCCTAATATCCTCAGCTCCTCCCCACCCCACATAATATCCTCAGCTCCACCCCACCCCACCCCACCTATTATACTCAACTCCTCCCGACCCCACCTAATATCCTCAGCTCCTCCCCACCCCAACTAATATCCTCAGCTCATCCCCACCCCAACTAATATACTCAGCTCCTCACCACCACACCTAATATCCTCAGCTCCTCCCCTCCCCGCCTAATATCCTCAGCTCCTCCCCACCCCACCTAATATCCTCAGCTCCTCCCCACCCCACCTCATGTCCTCAGCTCCTCCCCACCCCACCTAATATCCTCAGCTCCTCCCCACCCCACCTATTATCCTCAGCTCCTCCCCACCTCACCTAATATCCTCAGCTCCTCCCCACCACACCTAATATCCTCAGCTCCTCCCCACCCACCCCACCTAATATACCCAGCTCCTCCCCACCGCACCTAATATACTCAGCTCCTCCCTACCTCACCTAATATCCTCAGCTCCACCCCACCCCACCTAATATCCTCAGCTCCACCCCACCCCATCTAATATACTCAGCTCCTCCCCACCCCACCTAATATCCTAAGCTCCACACCACCACACCTAATATCCTCAGCTCCTCCCCACCCCACCCAATATCCTCAGCACACCCCACCCCACCTAATATCCTCAGCTCCTCACCACCCCAACTAATATCCTCAGCAACTCTCCACCCCAACTAATATCCTCAGTTCCTCCCCACCCCACCTAATATCCTCAGCTCCTCCCCACCCGACCTAATATCCTCAGCTCCTCCGCACCCCACCTAATATCCTCAGCTCCTCCCCACCCCACCTAATATCCTCAGCTCCTCACACCCCACCTAATATCCTCAGCTCCTCCCCATCCCACCTAATATCCTCAGCTCCTCCCCACCCGACCTAATATCCTCAGCTCCTCCGCACCCCACCTAATATCCTCAGCTCCTCCCCATCCCACCTAATATCCTCAGCTCCTACCAACCCCACCTAATATCCACAGCTCCTCCCCACTCCACCTACAATCCTCAGCTCCTCCCCACCCCACCTAATATCATCAGCTCCTCCCCACCCCACCCAATATCCTCAGCTCCTCACCACCCCACCAAATATCCTCAACTCCACCCCACCCCAACTAATATCCTCAGCTCCTCCCCACCCCACCAATATCCTCAGCTCCTCCCCACCCCACCTTATATCCTCAGCTCCTCCCCACCCCACCTAATATCCTCAGCTCCTCCCCACCCCACCTAATATCCTCAGCTCCTCCCCACTCCACCTAATATCCTCAGCTCCTCCCCACCCCACCTAATATTCTCAGCTCCTCCCCACCCCACCTAATATCCTCAGCTCCTCCCCACCCCACCAAATATCCTCAGCTCCTCCCCACCCCACATAATATCCTCAGCTCCTCCCCACCCCAGCTAATATCCTCAGCTCCTCCCCACCCCAGCTAATATCCTCAGCTCCTCCCCACCCCATCTAATATTCTCAGCTCCACCCCACCCCACCTAATATCCTCAGCTCCTCCCCACCCCACCTAATATCCTCAGCTCCTCCCCACCCCGCCTAATATCCTCAGCTCCTCACACCCCACCTAATATCCTCAGCTCCTCCCCACCCTAGCTAATATCCTCAGCACCTCCCCACCCCACCTAATATCCTCAGCTCCTCCCCAGCCCACCTAATACCCTCAACTCCTCCCCACCCCACCTAATATCCTCAGCTCCTCCCACCCCACCTAATAGCCTCAGCTCCTCCCCACACAAGCTAATATCCTCAGCACCTCCCCAACCCACCTAATATCCTCAGCTCCTCCCCACCCCACCTAATATCCTCAGCTCCTCCCACCCCACCTAATATCCTCAGCTCCACCCCACCCCACCTAATATCCTCAGCTCCTCCCCACCTCACCTAATATCCTCAGATCCTCCAGACCCCACCTAATATCCTCAGCTCCTCCCCACCCCACCTAATAACCTCAGCTCCTGCCACCACAACTAATATCCTCAGCTCCTCCCCACCGCAGCTAATATCCGCAGCTCATCCCCACCCCACCGAATATCCTCAGCTCCTCCCCACCCCACCTAATATCCTCAGCTCCTCCCCACCCAACCTAATATCCTCAGCTCCACCCCACCCCACCTAATATCCTCAGCTCCTCCCCACCCCACCGAATATCCTCAGCTCCTCCCCACCCCAACTAATATCCTCAGCTCCTCCCCACACCTCCTAATATCCTCAGCTCCTCCCCACCCCACCTAATATACTCAGCTCCTCCCGACCCCACCTAATATCCTCAGCTCCTCCCCACCCCAACTAATATCCTCAGCTCCTCCCCACCCCAACTAATATACTCAGCTCCTCACCACCACACCTAATATCCTCAGCTCCTCCCCTCCCCGCCTAATATCCTCAGCTCCTCCCCACCCCACCTAATATCCTCAGCTCCTCCCCACCCCACCTCATGTCCTCAGCTCCTCCCCACACCACCTAATATCCTCAGCTCCTCCCCACCCCACCTATTATCCTCAGCTCCTCCCCACCTCACCTAATATCCTCAGCTCCTCCCCACCACACCTAATATCCTCAGCTCCTCCCCACCGCACCTAATATACTCAGCTCCTCCCTACCTCACCTAATATCCTCAGCTCCACCCCACCCCACCTAATATACTCAGCTCCTCCCCACCCCACCTAATATCCTCAGCTCCTCCCCACCCCACCTAATATCTGCTGCTCCTCACCAACCCACCTAATATCCTCAGCTCCACCCCACCCCACCTAATATACTCAGCTCCTCCCCACCCCACCTAATATCCTCAGCTCCTCCCCACCCCACCTAATATCTGCTGCTCCTCACCAACCCACCTAATATCCTCAGCTGCTCCCCACCCCACCGAATATACTCAGCTCCTCCCCACCCCACCTAATATCCTCAGCTCCACACCACCACACCTAATATCCTCAGCTCCTCCCCACCCCACCCAATATCCTCAGCACACCCCACCCCACCTAATATCCTCAGCTCCTCACCACCCCAACTAATATCCTCAGCACCTCTCCACCCCAACTAATATCCTCAGTTCCTCCCCACCCCACCTAATATCCTCAGCTCCTCCCCACCCGACCTAATATCCTCAGCTCCTCCGCACCCCACCTAATATCTTCAGCTCCTCCCCACCCCACCTAATATCCTCAGCTCCACCCCATCCCACCTAATATCCTCAGCTCCTACCAACCCCACCTAATATCCACAGCTCCGCCCCACTCCACCTACAATCCTCAGCTCCTCCCCACCCCACCTAATATCATCAGCTCCTCCCCACCCCACCCAATATCCTCAGCTCCTCACCACCCCACCAAATATCCTCAACTCCACCCCACCCCACCTTATATCCTCAGCTCCTCCCCACCCCACCTAATATCCTCAGCTCCTCCCCACTCCACCTAATATCCTCAGCTCCTCCCCACCCCACCTAATATTCTCAGCTCCTCCCCACCCCACCTAATATCCTCAGCTCCTCCCCACCCCACCAAATATCCTCAGCTCCTCCCCACCCCACATAATATCCTCAGCTCCTCCCCACCCCAGCTAATATCCTCAGCTCCTCCCCACCCCACCTAATATCCTCAGCTCCTCCCCACCCCATCTAATATTCTCAGCTCCACCCCACCCCACCTAATATCCTCAGCTCCTCCAAACCCCACCTAATATCCTCAGCTCCTCCCCGCTCCACCTAATATGCTCAGCTCCTCCCCACCCCACCTAATATCCTAAGCTCCTACCCACCCACCTAATATCCTCAGCTCCTCCCCGCCCCACCTAATATCTCAGCTCCTACCCACCCCAACTTATATCCTCAGCACCTCCCCACCCCATCTAATATGCTCAGCTCCTCCCCACCCCACCTAATATCCTAAGCTCCTACCCACCCTCCTAATATCCTCAGCTCCTCCCCGCCCCACCTAATATCTCAGCTCCTACCCACCCCAACTTATATCCTCAGCTCCTCCCCACCCCAACTAATATTCTCAGCTCCTCCACACCCCAACTAATATCCTCAGGTCCTTCCCACCCCACCTAATATGCTCAGCTCCTCCCCACCCCACCTAATATCCTCAGCTCCACCCCACCCCACCTAATATCCTCAGCTCCTCCCCACCTCACCTAACATCCTCAGCTCCTCCCCACCCCACCTAATATCCTCAGCTCCTCCCCACCCCACCTAATATCCTCAGCTCCTCCCCACCCCACCTAATATCCTCAGCTGCTCCCCACCACTCCTAATATCCTCAGCTCCTCACCACCCCACCTAATATCCGCAGCTCCTCCGCACCCCACCTAATACCCTCAGCTCCTCCCCACCCCACCTAATATCCTCAGCTGCACCCCATCCCACCTAATATCCTCAGCTCCTACCCACCCCACCTAATATCCAAAGCTCCTCCCCACTCCACCTAATATCCTCAGCTCATCCCCACCCCACATAATATCATCAGCTCCTCCCCACATCACCTAATATCCTCAGCTCCTCCCCAGCCCACCTAATATCCTCAGCTTCTCCCCACCACAACTAATATCCTCAGCTCCTCCCCACCCCACCAATATCCTCAGCTCCTCCCCACCCCACCTTATATCCTCATCTCCTCCCCACCCCACCAATATCCTCAGCCCCTCCCCATCCCACCAAATATCCTCAGCTCCTCCCCACACCACCCAATATTCTGAGCTCCTCCGCAGCCCACCTAATATCCTCAGCTCCTCACCATCTCACATAATATCCTCAGCTCCTCCCCACCCCACCTAATATCCTCAGCTCCGCCCCACCCCACCTAATATCCGCAGCTCCTCCAAACCCCACCTAATATCCTCAGCTACTCCCCATACCACCTAATATCCTCAGCTCCTCCGCTCCCTACCTAATATCCTCAGCACCTCCCCACCCCACCTGATATCCTCAGCCCCTCCCTACCCCACCTGATATCCTCAGCTCCTCCCCACCCCACCTAATAACCTGAGCTCCTCCCCACCCCATCTAATATCCTCAGCTCCTCCCCACCCCACATAATATCTTCAGCTCCTCCCCACCCCACCTTATATACTCAGCTCCTCCCCACCCACCTAATATCCTCATCGCCTCCCCAGCCCACCTAATATCCTCAGCTACTCCCCACCCCACCTAATATCCTCAGCTCCTCCCCATCCCGCCTAATATCCTCAGCTCCTCCCCATCCCACCAAATATCCTCATCGCCTCCCCAGCCCACCTAATATCCTCAGCTCCTCCCCACCCCACCTAATATCCTCAGCTCCTTCCCATCCCGCCTAATATCCTCAGCTCCTCCCCATCCCACCTAATATCCTCAGCTCCTCCCCATCCCACCTAATATCCTCAGCTCCTCCCCACCCCACCTAATATCCTCAGCCCCTCCCCACCCTATCTAATATCCTCAGCTCCTCCCCACCTCACCTAATATCCTCAGCTCCTCCCCACCCGACCTAATATCCTCAGCTCCTCCGCACCCCACCTAATATCTTCAGCTCCTCCCCACCCCACCTAATATCCTCAGCTCCTACCAACCCCACCTAATATCCACAGCTCCTCCCCACTCCACCTACAATCCTCAGCTCCTCCCCACACCACCTAATATCATCAGCTCCTCCCCACCCCACCCAATATCCTCAGCTCCTCACCACCCCACCAAATATCCTCAACTCCACCCCACCCCAACTAATATCCTCAGCTCCTCCCCACCCCACCAATATCCTCAGCTCCTCCCCACCCCACCTTATATCCTCAGCTCCTCCCCACCCCACCTAATATCCTCAGCTCCTCCCCACCCCACCTAATATCCTCAGCTCCTCCCCACTCCACCTAATATCCTCAGCTCCTCCCCACCCCACCTAATATTCTCAGCTCCTCCCCACCCCACCTAATATCCTCAGCTCCTCCCCACCCCACCAAATATCCTCAGCTCCTCCCCACCCCACATAATATCCTCAGCTCCTCCCCACCCCAGCTAATATACTCAGCTCCTCCCCACCCCAGCTAATATCCTTAGCTCCTCCCCACCCCATCTAATATTCTCAGCTCCACCCCACCCCACCTAATATCCTCAGCTCCTCCCCACCCCACCTAATATCCTCAGCTCCTCCCCACCACGCCTAATATCCTCAGCTCCTCACACCCCACCTAATATCCTCAGCTCCTCCCCACCCTAGCTAATATCCTCAGCACCTCCCCACCCCACCTAATATCCTCAACTCCTCCCCAGCCCACCTAATACCTTCAACTCCTCCCCACCCCACCTAATATCCTCAGCTCCTCCCACCCCACCTAATAGCCTCAGCTCCTCCCCACGCAAGCTAATATCCTCAGCACCTCCCCAACCCACCTAATATCCTCAGCTCCTCCCCACCCCACCTAATATCCTCAGCTCCTCCCACCCCACCTAATATCCTCAGCTCCACCCCACCCCACCTAATATCCTCAGCCCCTCCCCACCTCGCCTAATATCCTCAGATCCTCCAGACCCCACCTAATATCCTCAGCTCCTCCCCACCCCACCTAATAACCTCAGCTCCTGCCACCACAACTAATATCCTCAGCTCCTCCCCACCGCAGCTAATATCCGCAGCTCATCCCCACCCCACCTAATATCCTCAGCTCCTCCCCACCCCACCTAATGTCCTCAGCTCCTCCACACCCCACCTAATATCCTCAGCTCCTCCCCGCTCCACCTAATATGCTC
Organism: Somniosus microcephalus; assembly: GCF_052327205.1. Lineage (NCBI taxonomy): Eukaryota > Metazoa > Chordata > Chondrichthyes > Squaliformes > Somniosidae > Somniosus > Somniosus microcephalus. The sequence goes on along the minus strand of NW_028225181.1, from coordinate 5,849,974 downwards.
AGCTCCTCCCCACCCCACCTTATATCCTAAGCTCCTACCCACCCACCTAATATCCTCAGCTCCTCCCCGCCCCAGCTAATATCTCAGCTCCTCCCCACCCCAACTTATATCCTCAGCACCTCCCCACCCCATCTAATATCCTCAGCTCCTCCCCACCCCACCTTAAATCCTCAGCCCCTCCACACCCCACCTAATATCCTCAGCTCCTCCCCACCCCACCTAATATCCTCAGCTCCTCCCCACCCCACCTAATATCCTCAGCTCCTCCCCACCCCACCTAATATCCTCAGCTCCTCCCCACCCCAGCTAATATCCTCAGCTCCTTCCCACCCCACCTAATATGCTCAGCTCCTCCCCACCCGACCTAATATCCTCAGCTCCACCCCACCCCACCTAATATCCTCAGCTCCTCCCCACCTCACCTAATATCCCCAGATCCACCCCACCCCTCCTAATATCCTCAGCACCTCCCCACCCCACCTAATATCCTCAGCTCCTCCGAACCCCACCTAATATCCTCAGCTCCTCCCCACCCCACCTAATATCCTCAGCTCCTCCCCACCCCACCTAATATCCTCAGCTGCTCCCCACCACACCTAATATCCTCAGCTCCTCACCACCCCACCTAATATCTGCAGCTCCTCCGCACCCCACCTAATATCCTCAGCTCCTCCCCACCCCACCTAATATCCTCAGCTCCACCCCATCCCACCTAATATCCTCAGCTCCTACCCACCCCACCTAATATCCAAAGCTCCTCCCCACTCCACCGAATGTCCTCAGCTCCTCCACACCCCACCTAATATCCTCAGCTCCTCCCCGCTCCACCTATTATGCTCAGCTCCTCCCCACCCCACCTAATATCCTAAGCTCCTACCCACCCACCTAATATCCTCAGCTCCTCCCCGCCCCACCTAATAACTCAGCTCCTACCCACCCCAACTTATATCCTCAGCACCTCCCCACCCCATCTAATATCCTCAGCTCCTTCCCACCCCAACTAATATTCTCAGCTCCTCCACACCCCAACTAATATCCTCAGCTCCTTCCCACCCCACCTAATATGCTCAGCTCCTCCCCACCCCACCTAATATCCTCAGCTCCACCCCACCCCACCTAATATCCTCAGCTCCTCCCCACCTCACCTAACATCCTCAGCTCCTCCCCACCCCACCTAATATCCTCAGCTCCTCCCCACCCCACCTAATATCCTCAGCTCCTCCCCACCCCACCTAATATCCTCAGCTGCTCCCCACCACTCCTAATATCCTCAGCTCCTCACCACCCCACCTAATATCCGCAACTCCTCCGCACCCCACCTAATACCCTCAGCTCCTCCCCACCCCACCTAATATCCTCAGCTGCACCCCATCCCACCTAATATCCTCAGCTCCTACCCACCCCACCTAATATCCAAAGCTCCTCCCCACTCCACCTAATATCCTCAGCTCATCCCCACCCCACATAATATCATCAGCTCCTCCCCACATCACCTAATATCCTCAGCTCCTCCCCAGCCCACCTAATATCCTCAGCTTCTCCCCACCACAACTAATATCCTCAGCTCCTCCCCACCCCACCAATATCCTCAGCTCCTCCCCACCCCACCTTATATCCTCATCTGCTCCCCACCCCACCAATATCCTCAGCCCCTCCCCATCCCACCAAATATCCTCAGCTCCTCCCCACACCACCCAATATTCTGAGCTCCTCCGCAGCCCACCTAATATCCTCAGCTCCTCACCATCTCACATAATATCCTCAGCTCCTCCCCACCCCACCTAATATCCTCAGCTCCGCCCCACCCCACCTAATATCCGCAGCTCCTCCAAACCCCACCTAATATCCTCAGCTACTCCCCATACCACGTAATATCCTCAGCTCCTCCGCTCCCTACCTAATATCCTCAGCACCTCCCCACCCCACCTGATATCCTCAGCCCCTCCCCACCCCACCTGATATCCTCAGCTCCTCCCCACCCCACCTAATAACCTGAGCTCCTCCCCACCCCATCTAATATCCTCAGCTCCTCCCCACCCCACATAATATCTTCAGCTCCTCCCCACCCCACCTTATATACTCAGCTCCTCCCCACCCACCTAATATCCTCATCGCCTCCCCAGCCCACCTAATATCCTCAGCTACTCCCCACCCCACCTAATATCCTCAGCTCCTCCCCATCCCGCCTAATATCCTCAGCTCCTCCCCATCCCACCAAATATCCTCATCGCCTCCCCAGCCCACCTAATATCCTCAGCTACTCCCCACCCCACCTAATATCCTCAGCTCCTCCCCATCCCGCCTAATATCCTCAGCTCCTCCCCATCCCGCCTAATATCCTCAGCTCCTCCCCATCCCACCTAATATCCTCAGCTCCACCCCACCCCACCTAATATCCTCAGCCCCTCCCCACCTCGCCTAATATCCTCAGATCCTCCAGACCCCACCTAATATCCTCAGCTCCTCCCCACCCCACCTAATAACCTCAGCTCCTGCCACCACAACTAATATCCTCAGCTCCTCCCCACCGCAGCTAATATCCGCAGATCCTCCAGACCCCACCTAATATCCTCAGCTCCTCCCCACCCCACCTAATAACCTCAGCTCCTGCCACCACAACTAATATCCTCAGCTCCTCCCCACCTCGCCTAATATCCTCAGATCCTCCAGACCCCACCTAATATCCTCAGCTCCTCCCCACCCCACCTAATAACCTCAGCTCCTGCCACCACAACTAATATCCTCAGCTCCTCCCCACCGCAGCTAATATCCGCAGCTCATCCCCACCCCACCTAATATCCTCAGCTCCTCCCCACCCCACCTAATGTCCTCAGCTCCTCCACACCCCACCTAATATCCTCAGCTCCTCCCCGCTCCACCTAATATGCTCAGCTCCTCCCCACCCCACCTTATATCCTAAGCTCCTACCCACCCACCTAATATCCTCAGCTCCTCCCCGCCCCAGCTAATATCTCAGCTCCTCCCCACCCCAACTTATATCCTCAGCACCTCCCCACCCCATCTAATATCCTCAGCTCCTCCCCACCCCACCTTAAATCCTGAGCCCCTCCACACCCCACCTAATATCCTCAGCTCCTCCCCACCCCACCTAATATCCTCAGCTCCTCCCCACCCCACCTAATATCCTCAGCTCCTCCCCACCCCACCTAATATCCTCAGCTCCTCCCCACCCCAGCTAATATCCTCAGCTCCTTCCCACCCCACCTAATATGCTCAGCTCCTCCCCACCCCACCTAATATCCTCAGCTCCACCCCACCCCACCTAATATCCTCAGCTCCTCCCCACCTCACCTAATATCCTCAGATCCACCCCACCCCTCCTAATATCCTCAGCACCTCCCCACCCCACCTAATATCCTCAGCTCCTCCGAACCCCACCTAATATCCTCAGCTCCTCCCCACCCCACCTAATATCCTCAGCTCCTCCCCACCCCACCTAATATCCTCAGCTGCTCCCCACCACACCTAATATCCTCAGCTCCTCACCACCCCACCTAATATCTGCAGCTCCACCGCACCCCACCTAATATCCTCAGCTCCTCCCCACCCCACCTAATATCCTCAGCTCCACCCCATCCCACCTAATATCCTCAGCTCCTACCCACCCCACCTAATATCCAAAGCTCCTCCCCACTCCACCGAATGTCCTCAGCTCCTCCACACCCCACCTAATATCCTCAGCTCCTCCCCGCTCCACCTATTATGCTCAGCTCCTCCCCACCCCACCTAATATCCTAAGCTCCTACCCACCCACCTAATATCCTCAGCTCCTCCCCGCCCCACCTAATAACTCAGCTCCTACCCACCCCAACTTATATCCTCAGCATCTCCCCACCCCATCTAATATCCTCAGCTCCTCCCCACCCCAACTAATATTCTCAGCTCCTCCACACCCCAACTAATATCCTCAGCTCCTTCCCACCCCACCTAATATGCTCAGCTCCTCCCCACCCCACCTAATATCCTCAGCTCCACCCCACCCCACCTAATATCCTCAGCTCCTCCCCACCTCACCTAACATCCTCAGCTCCTCCCCACCCCACCTAATATCCTCAGCTCCTCCCCACCCCACCTAATATCCTCAGCTCCTCCCCACCCCACCTAATATCCTCAGCTGCTCCCCACCACTCCTAATATCCTCAGCTCCTCACCACCCCACCTAATATCCGCAGCTCCTCCGCACCCCACCTAATACCCTCAGCTCCTCCCCACCCCACCTAATATCCTCAGCTGCACCCCATCCCACCTAATATCCTCAGCTCCTACCCACCCCACCTAATATCCAAAGCTCCTCCCCACTCCACCTAATATCCTCAGCTCATCCCCACCCCACATAATATCATCAGCTCCTCCCCACATCACCTAATATCCTCAGCTCCTCCCCAGCCCACCTAATATCCTCAGCTTCTCCCCACCACAACTAATATCCTCAGCTCCTCCCCACCCCACCAATATCCTCAGCTCCTCCCCACCCCACCTTATATCCTCATCTCCTCCCCACCCCACCAATATCCTCAGCCCCTCCCCATCCCACCAAATATCCTCAGCTCCTCCCCACACCACCCAATATTCTGAGCTCCTCCGCAGCCCACCTAATATCCTCAGCTCCTCACCATCTCACATAATATCCTCAGCTCCTCCCCACCCCACCTAATATCCTCAGCTCCGCCCCACCCCACCTAATATCCGCAGCTCCTCCAAACCCCACCTAATATCCTCAGCTACTCCCCATACCACGTAATATCCTCAGCTCCTCCGCTCCCTACCTAATATCCTCAGCACCACCCCACCCCACCTGATATCCTCAGCCCCTCCCCACCCCACCTGATATCCTCAGCTCCTCCCCACCCCACCTAATAACCTGAGCTCCTCCCCACCCCATCTAATATCCTCAGCTCCTCCCCACCCCACATAATATCTTCAGCTCCTCCCCACCCCAGCTTATATACTCAGCTCCTCCCCACCCACCTAATATCCTCATCGCCTCCCCAGCCCACCTAATATCCTCAGCTACTCCCCACCCCACCTAATATCCTCAGCTCCTCCCCATCCCGCCTAATATCCTCAGCTCCTCCCCATCCCACCAAATATCCTCATCGCCTCCCCAGCCCACCTAATATCCTCAGCTCCTCCCCACCCCACCTAATATCCTCAGCTCCTCCCCATCCCGCCTAATATCCTCAGCTCCTCCCCATCCCACCTAATATCCTCAGCTCGTCCCCATCCCACCTAATATCCTCAGCTCCTCCCCACCCCACCTAATATCCTCAGCCCCTCCCCACCCTATCTAATATCCTCAGCTCCTCCCCACCTCACCTAATATCCTCAGCTCCTCACCACCCCACCTAATATCCTCAGCTCCACCCCACCCCACCTAATATCCTCAGCTCCTCCCCACCCCACCTAATATCCTCAGCTCCTCCACACCCCACCTAATATCCCCAGCTCCTCCCCACCCCACCGAATATCCTCAGCTCCTCCCCACCCCAACAATATCCTCAGCTCCTCCCCACCCCTCCTAATATCCTCAGCTCCTCCCCACCCCACCTGATATCCACAGCTCCTCCCCACCCCACCCCACCTATTATACTCAGCTCCTCCCCACCCCACCTAATATACTCAGCTCCTCCCGACCCCACCTAATATCCTCAGCTCCTCCCCACCCCAACTAATATCCTCAGCTCCTCCCCACCCCAACTAATATATTCAGCTCCTCACCACCACACCTAATATCCTCAGCTCCTCCCCTCCCCGCCAAATATCCTCAGCTCCTCCCCACCCCACCTAATATCCTCAGCTCCTCCCCACCCCACCTCATGTCCTCAGCACCTCCCCACCCCACCTAATATCCTCAGCTCCTCCCCACCCCACCTATTATCCTCAGCTCCTCCCCACCTCACCTAATATCCTCAGCTCCTCCCCACTACACCTAATATCCTCAGCTCCTCCCCACCCACCCCACCTAATATACTCAGCTCCTCCCCACCGCACCTAATATACTCAGCTCCTCCCTACCTCACCGAATATCCTCAGCTCCACCCCACCCCACCTAATATACTCAGCTCCTCCCCACCCCACCTAATATCCTCAGCTCCTCCCCACCCCACCTAATATCCGCAGCTCCTCACCACCCCACCTAATATCCTCAGCACCTCCCCACCCCACCTAATATCCTCAGCTCCTCCCCACCCCACCTAATATACTCAGCTCCTCCCCACCCTACCGAATATCCTCAGCTCCACACCACCCCACCTAATATCCTCAGCACATCCCCACCCCACCTAATATCCTCAGCACCTCCCCGCCCCACCTAATATCCTCAGCTCCTCCCCACCCCACCTAATACCCTCAACTCCTCCCCTCCCCACCTAATATCCTCAGCTCCTCCCCAACAAATCTAATATCCTCAGCTCCTCCCACCCCACCGAATAGCCTCAGTTCCTCCCCACGCAAGCTAATATCCTCAGATCCTCCAGACCCCACGTAATATCCTCTGCTCCTCCCCACCCCACCTAATAACCTCAGCTCCTGCCACCACAAATAATATCCTCAGCTCCTCCCCACCGCAGCTAATATCCGCAGCTCCTCTCCACCCCACCTAATATCCTCAGATCCACCCCACCCCTCCTAATATCCTCAGCTCCTCCCCAACCCACCTAATATCCTCAGCTCCACCCCGTCCCACCTAATATCCTCAGCTCCTCCCCACTCCACCTAATATCCTCAGCTCCTCCCCACCCCACCTAATATCCTCAGCTCCTCCCCACCCCAGCTAATATCCTCAGCTCCTCCTCACTCCACCAATTATCCTCAGAACCAAACACGTCAACTAATATACTCCGCTCCTCCCCACCCCACCTACTATCCCGTTCGTCCTCACCCCATCTAATATCTTCAGCCATTCCCCACCCCACCTAATATCCTCAGCTCCTCCCCACCCCACCTAATATCCTCAGCTGCTCCCCACCCCGCCTAATATCCTCAGCTCCTCCCCACCTCAGCTAATATCCTCAGCTCCTCCTCACTCCACCAATTATCCTCAGAACCAAACACATCGACTAATATCCTCCGCTCCTCCTCACCCCACCTACTATCCCATTCTTCCTCTCCCCATCTAATATCTTCAGCCAGTCCCCACCCCACCTAATATCTTCAGCATCTCACCTATTATCCTCAGATCCTCCCCACCCCACCTAATATCCTCAGCTCCTCCCCACCCCACCTAATATCCTCAGCTCCTCCCCACCCCACCTAATATCCCCAGCTCCTCCCCACCCCTCGCAATATCCTCAGCTCCTCCCCACCCATCCTAATATCCTCAGCTGCTCCCCACCCCACCTAATATCCTCAGCTCCTACCCACCCCACCTAATACCCTCAGCTCCTACCCACCCCACCTAATATCCTCAGCTCCTCCCCACCACACCTCATATCGTCAGCTCCTCCACACCTCACCTAATATCCTGAGCTCCTCCCCACACCACCTAATATCCTCAGCTCCTCCTCACTCCACCTAATATCCTCAGCTCCTCCCCACCCCAGCTAATATCCTCAGCTCCTCCCCACCCCACCTAATATCCTCAACTCCTCCCCACCCCACCTTATATCCTCAGCTCCTCCCCACCCCACCTAATATCCTCAGCTCCTCCCCACCCCACTAAATATCCTCAGCTCCTCCCCACCCCACCTAATATCCTCAGCTCCTCCCCACCCCACATAATATCCTCAGCTCCTCCCCAGCCAGCTAATATCCTCCACTCCTCCCCACCCCACCTACTATCCCGTTCTTCCGCACCCCATCTAATACCTTCAGCCATTCCCCACCCCACCTAATATCCTCAGCATCTCACATCCCACCGAATAGCCTTAGCTCCTCGACAGCTCACCTAACATCCTCCTCTCCTCCCCACCAAATGTAATATCCTCAGCTCCTCCTCAAACCACCTGATATCTGCAGCACCTCCAAACTCCATCTAATGTCCTCAGCTCCTTCCCACCCCAGCAAATATGCTCAGCTCTTCCAGACACCAACTAAACATACCTCCCCAGCCCTCCCAGTATGCTCAGCTCGTCCCCTACCCACATAATATATTGAGCTTCCTCATCCCAGTTATTATGCTCAACTCCTCCCCACCCTGCCTAATGCTCTCAGTTCCACCCCACTCCACATAATTTCCTCAGATCCTCCCGACCCCACCTAATATCCTCAGCTCCTTCTCACACTAAGTAATATGCTCAGCTCCTCCCGACCCCACCTAATATCCTCAGCTCCTTCTGTCACTAATTATTATGCTCAGTTCCTCCCGGCCCCATCCAATACGCTAAGCTCCTCCCCACCTAACCTAATATCCTCAGCAGCTCACATCCCACCTAATATACTAAGCTCCTCCCGACCCCACCTAATATCCTCAGCTCCTTCTGTCACTAAGTATTATGCTCAGTTCCTCCTGACCCCACCCAATAAGCTAAGCTCCTCCACACATAACCTAATATCCTCAGCAGCTCACATCCCACCTAATATACTCAGCTCCTCCCGACCCCATCTAATATCCTCAACTCCTCCAAACCCCACCTAACATCATTAGCTCCTCCCCACCCCACCTAAAATCCTCAGCTCCTCACCACCCCAGCTCTAATACTCAGCTCCTTTGCACCACACCTAACATTCTCAGCTCTTCTCTGCCCTCTAATATCCTCAGCTCCTTAACCCCCTACTTATTATCCTTAGCTCCTCCCTACCCCAGCTAAAGTACTCAGCTCATCCACTCGCCTCTTAATATGCTCAGCTACACCCTACCACACCTAATATCCTCAGCTCCTCCCCACCCCAACTAATATCCTCAGCTCCTCCCCACCCCACCTAATATCCTCAGCTCCTCCCCACCCCATCTAATATCCTCAGCTCCTCCCCAACCCACCCAATATCCTCAGCTCCTCCCCACCCCTCCTAATATCCTCAGCTGCTCCCCACCCCACCTAATATCCTCAGCTCCTCCCCACCCCACCTAATATGCTCAGCTCCTCCCCACCCCACATAATATCCTCAGCTCCTCCCCCCCACCTAATATCCTCAGCTCCTCCCCACCCCACCTAATATCCTCAGCTCCTCCCCACCCCACCTAATATCCTGAGCTCCTCCTCACTCCACCTAATATCCTCAGCTCCTCCCCACCCCAGCTAATATCCTCAGCTCCTCCCCACCCCAACTAATATCCTCAGCTGCTCCCCACCCCAACTAATATCCTCAGCTGCTCCCCACATTCAGCTACTCCCTACCCCACCTAATATCCTCAGCTCCTCCTCCTGCTGTGTCCCAGTGCTATCCCATCAGATTAATGTGATTCTGCTGTTGGTCAGTGATCTCTAATCAGATTAATCTGCTTCTGCTGAATGACAGTGATCTCCAGTAAGATTAATGTGCTTTTGCTGTGTGTCAGTGGTACATCAATCTGATGGGAGAACACTGACAAACAGCAGAAGCACATTAATCTGATGGGAGAGCACTGACACAAAACAGAATTACATTAAACTGATGGAAGTTCACTGACACACAGGAGAAGCACATTAATCTGATGGAAGTTCCCTGACACACAGCAGAAGCACATTAATCTGCTGGGAGATCACTGACACACAGGAGAAGTACATCAATCTGATGGGAGATCACTGAAACACAGCAGAAGCACATCAATCTGATGGGACATCACTGACACACAGCAGAAGCACATTAACCTGATGGGACATCACTGACACATGTCCAAACAGCAGTGTGGAACCTACTGAGATTCCGGCCCCTTTACAGCCAGTATTTACAGGAGCTGGGACAGAATATAATCTGATTTAAATCAGTGCTTTATTTGTTCAATGCTTTATATTCTAGTCTGGCGCCATACACGATGTTTGTGAAGCCTGCCACTCCATGGATTTGATCTAATTGCCTTAAATGTAATGCACCGAACATGCACTAGATTGATTCCTATCTGAGAGGGTTGTGCTATGAGGAGAGTTTGAGTAGATTGGAATTATACTATCTGGAGTTTCGAAGAAAGAAATGGGATCTCATTGAAACATTTAAGATACTGAGGGGGACTGACAGCGTGGATACTGAGAGGTTGTTTCCCCTGGCAGGAGAGTCTAGCACTAGGTTGTATAGTCTCTGGATACAGGTTGGCCATTTTAATGCAGTGATTATGAAGAATCTTTTCACTCAGAGGTTTCTAAATCCTTAGCATGTTGTGCCCCAGATGGCTGTGGATGCTGAGTCTTTGAGTATATCTAAGGCTGAGATAGATAGACTTTTGGACTCTAGGGGAATCATGCTATATGGGGATCGGGTGGGATATTATGGTTGATGTCGAAACTCAGCTAGGATTTTAATGAATGGAGGAGTAGGCTCGAGGGGCCATATGGCCTACTCCTGCTCGTATTCCTTATATTCTTATGTTATTTTTAACCCGCACCCTCCAGACCTCTTTCAACTTTTCATTGTTCAGCTTGGCTAGCTGAGCATAAGAGCCTCTCCAGCGCCAGCGCACTATGCGTCTCTTATATCGATAGTGTTAATCAGCCGCGCCCTGCCTTCTGCGTATGGCCAGCCACCATGGGAAATCCCATCAGCAAGGTAGTTTCCCTGATTTGATTGAGATTCGGAACATAGGAACAGGAGGAGGCCATTAAACCCCTCGAGACTGCTCCGCCATTCAATTAGATCCTGCACGACCTGCATCAGAACTACATCTACCCTCCTTGGTTCTGTAACTCTTAATACCCTTGCCTACAAAAGGTTACCAATGTCAGTTTTGAAATTTTCAATTGTGCCCCAGTCTCAACAGCTTTTGGAGGAGAGAGTTTCAGATTTCCACTACCCTTTGTGTGAAGATGGGCTTTCTGACGGGGCAGGGAAGAGAGCCTTTGACTCTTTATAATGCCAATTAGAATGACAGATTCATCAATCGGAATCAATTTAACAAAAATGCCTCTTCACGGGCAATGAACTCCAAATTATAAGTAAAACCAAAGAAAACTTCTTAAATTAAAACTTGATGTTGCTCGGTGTCTACAATGCGGTCCTGTCCACCTGTTGTGGAAGAAAAGCGCTTTTGGATCAGCAGAGGGCGCAGCGGAAATAAATAAAATAAACCTAAACCCGAGAGCCCAGGGCACGCTGGCTCATGGAGAATGACAACAAACCATCACAAACACTCACAGCACAGGAAGGTGGTGATAGGATCAACACACGAGAATAATCTACTTGACCTCGCCCTCAGCCAGCTACCTGTCGCAGATGCTTCTGTTGATGACAGTATTGGTCGGAGTGACTGCACAGTCCTTGTGGAGACCAAATACTATCTACATACTGAGGCTACCCACCCTCGTGTTGTGTCGCACTAACACCGTGTTCAGTGGGATAGATTCAGAACAGATCTTGCAGCTTTAAATTGGGCATCCATAAGACGCTGTGGTCCATCAGCTGTAGCAGAAATGTATTCCACCAAAATTTGTAAACTCTTGGCCATTAGTCCTCAATCTCCATCAAGGCAGACAACCAACCCTGATCAATGAGGAGAGCAGAAAATCCAACTGACCAAATACCATCCTATCAGCCTACACTAAAACTTCAGCAAAGTGAGTTAACAGCAGTACTCTTCAGCAGCACTTTGTACCCAATAAGGGGTGGAAGTGATGTTAGAGCTGTACAGATCTCTGGTTAGAACCCATCTGGAGAAGTGCATTCAGATCTGGGGACCACACCTCAGGAAGGATATATTGGCCTTGGAGGGGCTGCAGCGCAGATTCACCAGAATTATATTGTTGCTAAAAGGGTTGAAGTTGTTCAAAAAAACTCAAACAAGTTTGTAAGCTGTGATCTTCTATACTGGATGCCGTGTTGATGATCTCTAACGGGTCCGTTTTGATAGAGTAGATAAGGATCAGCTGTTTCTAGTGGTAGAAGGGACAGTGACCAGAACACTCAGATTTAAGGTGATTGGCAAAAGAACCAGAGGCGACATGAGGAAACATTTTTCTTTACACAGCGAGTTGTTGTGATCTGGAAAGCACTGCCTGAAAGGGCGCTGGAAGCAGCTTCAATAGTAACTTCCAAAAGGGATTGGGATACATTTTTGAACGGATTCGATTTGAGGTCCATGGTGAAAGAGTAGTGGAGTGGGATTAATTGGAGAGCTCTTTCAAAGAGCCGGCACAGGCCGGATGGGCCGAATGGCCTCCTTCTGTGCTGTACTACTCTATGATTCTATGATGTAATGTTCGTCAGATGATGCTGACAGACTCAAAACAAGAGATTGTTCATATCAGAAGCACGGATCAGATCTTCAAAAGGGCACAGGTGTACATTTAGCTACAAATGCACTCTAGATTGAGAAGGGAGAGCGAACTGGGAGAGCATTTGTGTAACCAGGACACGCGGCACTATAAGGGCCCTGACAAAATATCAATGTCCCAGAACCTGACTGCTGCTCACCCACTAACACTGGGATAGTAAAGGGACTGTGATGGTCTCTGTATTTAACTTAAATGTCAGGAATCGCCAACTGTGTGTATGTTGAAGGATTAGTCTAAGCTGTACACTGGACAGAAATATTGATAGATCATTGCCAACTAATGATACAATACTCATATGAGAGGGATTTTTCTGTGAATATTTTCTTTCTGACAATCAGTGGTCATGAACGTATGAGTTCATTCACTTCTGGCCTGAGAAAATAGATCAAAGTTTTTTCTAAATGATGGGAAGCTCGGAACTGTGGAGGCACCAAGAGATTCAGGGATCCATTTAAACAATTCCCTCTCATATGAGAGTCAACTCCATCACATAGCAGAGACAACTCCCTCCTACATCAGAGAAACATCCCACCCATGTATATTTGAACATTAATGGACACTGAGTGTTAGCGTGAGTATATTCACAGGATAAATCCATTCCATGTTTCAGACACTTTTACTGACGCCAGGCTTTTCATACCCAAATTTTTAAAGTTGAATTCAAATGCTCAAACTTTCAGGGTAGGATTTGAACTTTCGTTCTCTGGATCAATAGTCCAGTGATATAACCACTATGCTACCGTACCCTCAGTGATCTCAATCTTATTGTAGCCCCTGATTGCTCAGTGTTAGTGTTAAAAGGGCTGACGTACATCCCATCTCACTCCCAACCAGCTCATGTTCAAGGCCTGGTCCAAGATAGTTTCATCAATCTCTATTCTCCCCACATTGCTGACTCTGTGAATCCCCGTCAGTTAATTCCAGTATACGAGGAAGTTACTCGATGCCACACTGAACCCATTGTCACTTCTGACTCTGCATCAACTTTGCTTCCACCGTGGTTAACAGATTTGAATTCTGTAGTCTGTGTGCATCAGGCACGGAAATGTCAAGTTTCAAAAGGTGGGAGCTTTTTGTTTGTCAGATGCGGCTCAGAGACTGAGAACAAAGAACGGTCCAGATCACAAGCACGGATAAGATCTGCTGAAGCTCACAGCAGCTCATTTTACAACTAATGCAAACTAGAGTGAGGAGAGACAGAGAGAGAATTTTTAGGGTCATAAAACATAGAAATATAGGAACAGCAGGAGGCAATTCAGCCCCTCGAGCCTGCTCCAGCATTATATCAGATCATGGTTGATCTGTACCTTCACTCCATCAGCTAACCTTGGTTATGTAACTTTAAAACCCCTACCCAACAAAAATCTTTCAACCTCAATTATCAAACTGTTAACTGACCCCCAGCTTCAACAGCTTTATGGGGGAGAGAATGTTCCTGAGTTCCACTATATTTGTGTGAATAAGTGATTCCTGACAGCTCCAGTAACGGCCTAGCTCTAATTTTAAGATTATGCCCCTTGTTCTGGACTCCCCCTACCACAGGAAACAGTTTCTCTCTATCAAACCTATCAACATCATTAATCATCTTAAAATCTACAGTTAGTTCCCTCCTTCATCTTCTATAATCAAGGGAATACAAGTCTAGTCTGTGCAATCTTTCCTAATAATTTAACCCTTTCAGCCCCGGTATCATTCTGGTGAATCTGCGCTGCACTCCCTCAAAGGCCAATATGTCCTTCCTGAGGAGCGGTTCCCAGAATTGAACACAGTACTCTGGATTATGTCGTGCTGGAAGATAATTTGTGTAATCAAGACATGGGACACTGCGAGGCCCCTGACAGGATTTCAATGTCCCAGACACTGACTGCTGCTCACCAACTAAAACTGGGACAGAAAAGAGACTGCGATGGTCACTGTATTTAACTTGAAAGTCAAGCATCACCAAGGCTGGAACTTTATTGGTAACTGAGTAATGAGTCCGTATTGAGCTGATGGTGAGAGGGCATCTTTGGGAAGGATTCGGGAAGAAGCAGAATGATCCAGAGAGACAAATGGAAGGACATTCTTCTTTGTTTACTCCACACATCAGAGGTTTTTTGTTATTCGATCATGGGACGTGGGCGTCACTGGCAATGTCAGTACTTATTGCACCTCCCTGGTTGCCCTTGAGAAGGTGGTGGTGAGCCACCTTCCTGAACCACTGCGGTCCCTGTGGTGAAGGTATTAGCTCACTGCTGTTTGGAAGGGAGATCCAGGATTTTGACCCAGCCACGTTGAAGGATCGGCGATATATTTCCAATTCAGAATGGTGTGTGACTTGAAGGGGAACTTGGAGGTGGTGGTGTTCCCATGTGCCTGCTCCACTTGTCCTTCTAACGCTGGAGGTCGTGGGTTTGGGAGGTGCTGCCAAAGAAGCCTTGGCAAGTTGCCACAGTGCATCTTGTAGATGGTACACACTGCAGCTACGGTAGGCTGGTGGTGGAGGGAATGAATGTTTATATTGGTTGTTGGGGTGCCAATCAAGCGGGCTGCTGTGTCTTGAATGGTGTCGAGCTTCTTGAGTGTTGTTGGATCAGCACTCATCCAGACAAGTGGAGAGCATTCCATTAAACTCCTTACTTGTGCCTTGTAGATGTTGGAAAGACTTTGGGAGTCAGACGGTGAGACACTCGCCGCAGAATACCCAACACCTGACCTGCTCTTCTTGCCACAGTGTTTGTGTGACTGGTTCAGTTAAGTTTCTGGTCAATGGTAACCCCTAGGATATTGATGATGGCGGGTTCGGCAATGGTAATGCACTTGAATATCAAGGGTCGGTGGTTAGACGCTCGCTTGTTGGAGATTATCATTGCCTGGCACTTGTGCGGCACGAATGTTACTTGCTACTTATCAACCCAAAACTGAATGTCGTCCAGGTCTTGCTGCATGTGGGCATGGATTGCTTCATTTTCTGAGGATTTGCTTATGGCAATGCACACTGTGCAGTCATCAGCGAATATCCCCGTTTATGACCTTATGATGGATTGAAGCCCATTGAATGAGCAGCTTAAGATGGTTGGGACTAAGACACTGCCCTGAGGAACACGTGCAGCGATGAAATGCAGCTCTAATGATTGAACTCCTATCACAATAACCATATTTCTTTGTGCAAGGTATGATTCCAGCCAGTGGAGTTTTTCCTCCCTATTCCCAATTATGTTCGGGCTCCTTGATGCCACACTCAGTCAAATGCTGCCTTGCTGACAAGGGCAGTCACACTCACCGCACCTCTGGAATTCAACTCTTTTGACCATGTTTGGACCAAGGCTGTAATGAGGTCAGTAACCGAGTTGTCTTGGCGGAACCCAAACAGGGCATCAGTGGGCAGGTTATTGGTGAGTAATTAGTACTTCTTTGCACTGTCGACGACACCTTCCATCACTTTGCTGATGATTGAGAGTAGACTGAGGGGTGGCAATTGTCCGGCTTGGATTTGTCCTGCTTTTTTTGGACTGGCAATACCTGAACAGTTTTCCACATTGTCGGATAGATGCCAGTGTTATAGCTGAACTGGAACAGCTTGGATAGGGGCACGGCTAGTTCTGGAGCCAAAGTCTTCAGCATGACAGCTGGGATGGTGTTGGGTCCACAACCTTTGCTGTGTCCAGTGCGCTCAGCCATTTCTTGACAATTCAGCCCCTAGAGCCTGCTCCAGCATTCAATCAGATCATGGCTGATCTGTACCTCAATTCAATCTACCCGCCTTGGTACATCCTTAATACATTCAAACAACAAAAATCTATCAATCTCAGTTTTCAAACTTTTAATTGACCTCCAGCCTTAACAGCGTTTTGGGGAAGAGAGTGTTCCAGATTTCCACTGCACTTTGTGTGAAAAAGTGCTTCCTGACCACCACTGAACGGCCTACCTCTAATTTTGAGATTATGCCCCTTGTTCTGGACTCCCCCCTCCAGAGGAAATAGTTGCTCTCTAGCTACCCTATCAATTCCTTTAATCATCTGAAACACTTCAATCCGATCACTCCTTTATCTTCCATAGTTAAGGTAATACAAGCCTAGGCTATGTAACCTGCCTTTATAATTTAACCCTCTTAGCCCTGGTATCATTCTGGGGAATCTGCGCTGCACCCTTTCCAAGGCCAATATATCCTTACTGAGGTGCGGTTCCCAGAACTGAACGCAGTTACTCTGGAGGGTGTATTACTGGGAGAGTGTTTGTGTAACCAGATCAAGGGACACTGCGAGGCTCCTGATGGCATGTGAATGTGCCAGACACTGACTACTGCTCATCCACCAGCACAGGGACAGTAAAAGTACTGCGATGGTCTCGTACTAAAACTGAAAGTCAAGCAGGACCAAGGCTGGAACTTTAATGGACTCTGAGTATTAGCGAAATTTTATTTACATTGAATCCCTCCCGTGTCAGTAATGTGTCAGTTTTGAGGAGACGCTGATTGGATATATTTGTGTCATGAAATCGGGCAGAAGCAGAATGGTGCCATGGACGAGGGACTTCAGTTATGTGGAGGGACTGGAGATGCTGGGATTTCTCTAATTAGGGCAGAGGGGACTATGGGAGATTTGATAGAGGTGTTCAAAATCATGAAAGATTTTGAGAGAGTGAATACGGAGAAAATGTTTCCAGTGGCTGAAGGGTCGGTAACCAGAAGACCCAGATTTAATGTGATTGGAAAAGAACAAGAGGCGACATGAGGAATAATGTTCTTACACAGCGAGTTGTTGTGATCTGCAATGCACTGCCTGAAAGGGCGGTGAAAGCAGTTTCAATAATAACTTGCGAAAGGGAATTTTTGACTGGATATGATTTACAGATATATGAGGAAAGAGCAGGGGAGTGGGATTAATTGAACAGCTCCTTCCAAGAGCCGGCACAGGCACGATGGTTCGAATGGGCTCCTTCTGTGCTGTATCATTCTAGGATTCTATGATGTAATGTTTGTCAGATGATGCTGACAGACTGAGACCAATACATTGTTCATATCAGAAGCACTGATAAGATATTTTAAAGGGCACAGGAGTATATTTAGCAACATATGCAAACTAGAGTGAGGAGAGAGAGCACCCTGAGAGAGTGTTTGTGTAAACAGGACACACAACTCTCTGAGGCCCCTGACCAGATATCATTGTCCCAGACCCTGACTGATGCTCACCCACTAACACTGAGACAATAAAGGGACTGCGATTACATTTCTTGTAATCACGTGGTAGTTGGGATCCTTGGAGGACGCCGGAATGGATCATCTGGCTGAAGATGGTTGCAAACACTTCAGCCATGTATCTTGCACTCATTGAGGAGGGGTTACTCATGGAGCCTCCTCCTCTCGTTAGTTGTTTCATTGGTCTACCAACATTCATGACTGGATATGGCTGGACTGCAGAGCTTTGATCTGATCCGTTGATTGTGGGATCACTTACCTCTCTCTACAACGTGGTACATCCGCTGTTTAGCACGCATGTTGCAGCTTCCCCAGGTTGGCACCTCGTGTTTAGGTACGCCTGGTGCTGCTCCTGTCATGCGCTTCTGCACTCCATAATGTACCAGGGTTGGTCCCCTGGCTTGATGGTAGTGGTAGTGTGAGATATATGTTAGGCCATGAGGTTACAGGCAGTGCTGGAATAAAATCCTGCTGCTGCTGATGGCTAACAGCGCCTCATGGATGTCCAGTTTTGATCTGCTGGATATGTTCTGAATCTATCACATTTAGCATGGTGGGAATACCGCACAACATGATGTAGGGTGTCATCCGTGTCTAGACAGGACTTCATCTCCACAAGGAATGTGCGATGGTCACTGCTACCAATACTGTCACGGATACATATGCGACAGGGAGATTGATGAGATTGAGCTCAAGTACGTTTTTCCCTCATGATGGTTCTCTCACCACCTCTGCAGTCCCAGTCTGGCAGCTTTGTATGTCAGGAGTCGGCCAGCTCGGTCAGTAATGGTGCTACAGAGCCAGTATTGGTGAAGGACATTTAAGTCCCCCACCCAGATTAAATTCTCTGCCCTTGCTACTCTCAGTGCTTCTTCCAAGAGATGTCCAACATGGAGGAGTACTGATTGATCAGCTGAGGGAGAGCGGTAGGTGGTAATCAGCAGGAGGTTTCCATATGCATGTTTGACCTGAAGCCATGAGATTTCATGGGGTCTGGAATCAATGGTGAGGACTCCCAGGGCCACTCATTCCCAACTGTAAACTAGTGTGCCACCACATCTGGTGGGTCTGTCCGCCTGGTGGGTTAGGACATACCCAGGGATGGTGATGGAGGAGTCTGGGCCATTGTTGAAAGTTATGAAAGGAAAGACTATGTTGGGCTGTTGCTTGACTAGTCTGTGGGACAGCTCTCCCAATTTTGACAAAAGTCGCCTGATATTCACGAGGAGGAAATTGCAGTGTCCTCTGGTCTGGGCTGGTTGTGCCGTTGCGTCCAAAAGACAATGTCAGCCTGTACAAACTGGAACTTTGTTGTCATTTGATACATTTTGGTAGGAGGCATTTGGAGAGACAATGTGAACTAAATGGTACAATTTTCAAGGGGATGGAGGAACAGAGAGACCTGGGACTGTATGTACACAAATCTTGGAAGGACAAGTTGAGAAGGCTGTTAAAAAAAGCATATTGGATCCTGGTCTTTACTAATAGGGGCACAGTGTGCAAAGCAAGGACGTTATTGCTCAACCTTTGTAAAACACAGTTTAGGCCTCAGCTATAGTATTGTGTTGAATTCTGGGTACCAACTTTTAAGCAGGTTGTCAAGGCCTTGCAGAGGGTGCGGCGGAGATTTATTAGAACAGTACCAGGAATGACGGGCTCCAGTTCACTGGAGAGCCTGGAGAAGCTAGGCATTTTCTGCTTATTGCAGAGAAGATTAAGAAAATATTTAATTTTGATGTTGAAAA
Source organism: Somniosus microcephalus (assembly GCF_052327205.1). Taxonomy (NCBI): domain Eukaryota; kingdom Metazoa; phylum Chordata; class Chondrichthyes; order Squaliformes; family Somniosidae; genus Somniosus; species Somniosus microcephalus. The sequence goes on along the minus strand of NW_028225181.1, from coordinate 5,830,694 downwards.
TCATGAATCGTTTTGATAGAGTAAATGAGGATAAGCTGTTTCCAGTGGCAGAAGTGTCAGTGACGACAGAACACAAATTTAAGGTGATTGGCAAAAGGATCAGAGGTGACATGAGGAAACAACTTTTTTACACAGCGAGTTGTTGTGATCTGGAATGCACTGCCTGAAAGGGCGCTGGAATCAGATTCGATAGCAACTACATTTTTTAAAATTCATTGATGGGATGTGGGCGTCGCTGGCTGGGCCTGCATTTAGTGCCCATCCCTAATTGCCCTTGAGAAGATGGTGGTGAGCCGCTTTCTTGAACTGCTGCAGTCCATATGGTGAATTGGATAGATTTTGATGGGAGATGACTTACAGATCTATGGGGAAAGAGCAGAGGAAATGGATTAGTTGGACAGCTCGTTCTAAGAGCCGGCACAGGCACGCTGGGTCGAATGGCATCCTTCTGTGCCGTATCATTCTCGGATTCTATGAAGTAATGTTTGTAAGATTATGCTGACAGACTGAGAACAATATAAGCACGGACATTTTTTTAAAGGGCACAGGTGTACATTCAGCAACATATGCAAACTAGATTGAGGAGAGAGAGCTAGCTGGGAGAGTGTTTGTGTAAACAGGACACCCGACACTGTGAGGTCCCTGACCAGATATCCATTCCCCAGACCCTGCCGGCTGCTCACCCATTAACACTGGGACTGTAAAGGGACTGCGATGGTCTCTACATTTAACTAAAATTTCACGAATCACCAACAGCATGTATGTCGAAGGATTAGTGTAAGCTGTAAACTGGACGGAGATATTGATAGCCTGTTGCCAGTTAATGAGACATTAATGATATGGGAGGTGTTTACTCTATTAATATCCTCTTTGTAACAATCAGGGCAGATGAACGTGTTAGTTCACCCACGTCAGACCTGAGAAAGATAGAACAGAGTATATTCTAAATGGTGAGAAGCTAGAAACTGTGGCGGAGCCAAGAGTTTCAGGGATCCATGTAAACAATTCCCTCACATATCAGAGACAACTCCCTCACGTAGCAGAGACAACTCCCTCGTACATCAGAGAAACATCCCACCCATGAATATTTGAACATTAATGGACACTGACTGTTAGCGAGAGCATATTCCCAGAATAAATCCACTCAATGTTTCAGCAACATTCACTAAAACCAATCCTTTCACACCCAGATTTTTAAAGTTGAATTCAAATTCTCAAACATCCAGGGTGGGATTTGGACTCTCATGCTCTGCATCAATATTGCAGTGACATAACCACTGTGCTATCGTACCCTCAGTGATCTCAATCCTTTTGTAGCACCAGATTGCTCAGTGTTACAGTGTAAAAGGGCTGACGCACTTCCCATCTCACTCCCAACAAGATAATGTTCAAGGCCTGGTCCCTGATAGTTTCATCAATCTTCATGCTCCCCATATTGCCGAATCTGTGAATATCCGTGGTGTTATGTTCATTAATAACTAGTCGTTTTCATTATGAACAGCTAGCTTCTAGCTAGTCACTTTATTCATGCCATGTGGACTTGGTACAGTATCCATCTTGACTACTGCCTTGTGGGTAGCCTACTCTTATATACATACAGCTAAACATACAGCAACATACAGCTCTGTGGTGTATGTGCCTTTAAGAGCCCCAGGTGTGCTGTAATGCTGGTAATTGCCACTCGGGCGATATAAGAATGTATATTGTGTATATCCGTTAGAACCCCCCCCCCAGACTTTGCTTAGTAAATACCTATGAACCAACTCCTGTCTTCAGTGTCTTTATCAAAACACGGACACTACAGTGGCGATGAAGTGGAAACGGACTTACCTGCAATTCGGCAGCACCTCAAGGACATCGATTCCTCGGCCGTCCAGAAGACTCAAGGAAGTGAGAGAAGCTATGGTTTCACCAGCTGGCCAAGCTGGTGGCAGGTATTGCGCTAATCCTTCCTGGGCATCAGGCTGGGGCTCCAGCGGCTGGCTCTACAGCTGAGACAGGCAGTGAAATCGGAGGCAAGTAATAACGGACTGGGAGGGAGCACTCGGGAGACGGCCGGCGTGGCAAGCAGGTCAGCGTTCAGACCTGCGGCGGGAACAAGTCTCCAACAGTAAATTAAAAAAAAAAGAGAACGGAAACCGCAGTAAACAGCGTTGTTATCGGCAGCAGCGGCGGGAAAGCACGGGAAGTGCCATATCTTTGCTACAGAAAAGAAAAAAAAGCGCGGGAAGCGCCATATCTTTTCTGAAATGCCTAAGTCTGGCAATATTGATGCTTTTGATAGCGAAATAGAGGATTGGACCACATACGTGGAAAGAGTAGAGGTATATTGCACTGCAAATGGAATAGAAGATGAAACAAAAGCTTCAGTACTTCTGAACTTAATGGGCGCAAAGACATACGGGCTGTTACGAAATTTAATCACTCCAGCCAAACCAAAGGACAAGAATTTTAAAGAAATTGTTGATACCCTGCAGGATTACTTAAACCCAACACCGCTGCTGATAGCGGAACGATTCAAGTTCTTCAAGAGAAATCAACACAAGAATGAAAGTAACGCTGATTACCTAACCGAATTAAGAAAGCTATCAAAGTACTGCCAATTCGGGGCAGGACTATCAGATTATCTTCGAGACAAATTCGTTTGCGGTCGCTTAAGTGAAGGAACACAAAAAAACTGCTTTCTGAAAAAGATTTAACATTGGACAAAGCATTCAATATGGCTGTATCATACGAAGCAGCAGCAAAAGGAGCTGCAGAGATACAACAAAAGACACAGGACTTTGGCACCCATGAAATGACACAGGGTTTCGAAAGATGTTATCGCTGCGGCAGATCCACCCATAATCAGAGGGACTGCTGGTTCAAGGACAAAGCATGCAGGCAATGCGGAAAGATTGGACACATTGCACGGGTATGCCGATCTGGACAAAATAAACCCTCTGACAGAAAAAATAAAATCAATAAAGGAAAGTACAGGAAGGTACAAATGATGACGGACAGTAGCTCCGAAGACCAGAAGAGCGGTAGCAACTTCGAAAACAAGAGACTAAGCTGTCTCAAATTACATAATGTACTTGTCAAAGATGAATACCAACGCATTTGGGTTACCCTCACAATAGCAGGATCCCCAGTTAAAATGGAGCTAGATACAGGATCAGCTCTAATCATAAGAAATCGACGGGATTACGAGAGGCTATTTCCGCATATACCTCTAAAAGACACACCCATTATCTAAAAAACATATACGGGGCAGAAAGTATACCCCAAAGGAAAAATAAGGGTACCTGTTGTATACAACGGCAAAGAAATACAAAAGTTTTATTTATACATTCTACAAGATGGTGGTCCACCGTTGTTGGGACGTGAATGGATCAGGAAGATACGTTTAGACTGGCACTCCATTCAGGCACTGACGGTGACCAGTAAGGAAAAGAAACAATGAAGACATCATACCTGAACGATTAAAAGACACCTTGGCCAACGCCAAAGAAGTGTTTCAAGAGAAACTAGGAACCTTGAAAGGCATCACCGCCTCAATAAAAGTGGAAGATGCAGCAATTCCCAAACTTTTTAATGTAAGACCGGTGCCATACGCAATACGTCCAGCAGTCGAGGCAGAGCTGGAGAATTTGGAAAAAGCAGGCGTATTATCCAAAATAGATTGGAGCGAATGGGCAACACCCATCGTTCCAGACATGAAAAAAGCATTGAATAAAGATAAATCTGAAGAACAGAGAAAAATTCGCATCTGTGGTGACTTCAAGGTGACTGTAAACCCGGTCCTTCACACAGTACAGTATCCTCTTACGAGGATAGAAGATATTTTCACCTCACTATACGGAGGGAAACGTATCACCAAAATTAACTTGGCACAGGCATATCTACAGCTGGAGGTTGAGGAGGCCTCTAAAAAGTATCCCACGATAAACACACACAAAGGCCTGTACCAGTACAATCGACTGGTTTTTGGAGTAGCATCAGCTCCAGCTATCTGGCAAAGAGCTATGGAGCAAGTCCTGCAAGGGATTCCGGGGACTCAATGCTACCTAGGCGACATCCTTGTAACAGGAGAAAACTACAACGAGCACCTTGCCAATTTGGAGCAGGTGCTCACTAGGCTGAAAGGACGAGGACTACGAGCGAATCGCCCCAAGTGCGAATTTTTCCAAAATCAGATATCATATTGTGACCACATAATTTATAATGAAGGGTTGCATAAGTCACCTGAAAAAATTGAAGCGGTTATAAAAGCCCCAGCACCTGAGAATGTTTCACATTTAAGGTCGTTCCTGGGATTAATAAATTACTATCATAAATTTTTACCGAACTTATCAACTCTTCTACACCCTCTTAATGAACTTCTACGAAGAGGAGTGATTTGGAAATGGAACGAAGACTGTAAACGTGCCTTCCATAAATGCAAAGACTTAATCACATCCGAAGAAGTTTTGGCTCATTACAACCCATCACTGCCAATCAGACTGGCGTGCGATGCATCCCCTTATGGCATAGGAGCAGTATTATCCCATAAATTCCCTGATGGCTCAGAACGGCTGATAGCATTTGCATCACGCTCATTAAACTCAGCTGAGTGTAACTATGCCCAAATCGACAGGGAAGCACTCAGCCTGGTATTGGGAGTGAAGGAATTCCACCATTACCTACACGGACAAACATTTACCTTGTTGACTGACCATCAACCCCTCATCTCCATATTCAACCCTAAAAAAAAGGTGTTCCCATTATGACAGCGCAAAGGCTACAGGGGTGGTCCCTTTTTCCAGGGGCACACCAATACAACATAGAATACAAAGGGTCAAAACAGCATGGGAATGCTGACGGTTTATCACGCCTACCGTTGCCAACGGTAGAAGAGGAACCTACATTAGACCCAGTAGAGATGTTCCACGCTACCATAGTGGAATGCCTACCAGTGACAAATTCTGCCATTGAAAGGAAGACGAGAAATGACCCGACTCTCTCACGGGTCTACGATTTAACAGTGAAGGGATGGCCAGCACATGGCGAACCACTGTTGCCAGCATTCTCGCAATGAAGAGAACAGCTGTCAGTGTGCCGAGGGGCCTTGATGTGTGGATCCAGAGTGGTGATTCCACCCAAACTCCAGGATAAAGTGCTAAAGGAGCTTCACAAGGGGCATCTGGGTGGATTGAAAATGAAGAACCTAGCTAGGGCATTTGTATGGTGGCCAGGTATCGATGGAGACATCGAAGAAATGACCAAGAGCTGCCTAGGATGCCAGAAGGTCCAAAACGCTCCACCACAAGCCCCTCTACATCCTTGGGAGTGGCCCTCATCTCTCTTGCAAAGGGTGCACATCGACCTTGCTGGTCCATTTATGGACTCAATGTTCTTAATCGCGGTTGATGCACACTCCAAGTGGTCGGAGGTAATAAAGATGTCCTCCACCACCACGGAAAAAAACCATCACAGTATTAAGGACCATATTTGCCAGGAATGGGCTGCCGGAACAGATATGTTCTGATACTGGACCGCAATTTGTGTCCGAAGAATTCAGAAAGTTCTTAAAAAACAATGGGGTTAAGCACTACACGTCTGCCTCACACCATCCCGCCACCAATGCATTGGCTGAAAGGTTTGTCCAGACCTTCAAGAAGGCCATAAAGGCCTTGGGTAATGAAGACATAAAACTTCAGCACAAGGTGGATAACTTCTTATTCGCATACAGGAATGCAACACATATGGTTGCCAACCAAACTCCCGCCATGACGTTGTTCAATAGAAACCTAAGATGCCGGCTGCATTTGGTCAAGCCCAACATCAGAAGGGACATGGAGAACCGGCAGTTTCAAGGCATGAATGAAAGGCCAACTAGTACCTTCCAGATAGGCCAACAAGTTTTGGCCCGGGACTACCGTACCGAGAAATGGCAGCCTGGAACTATCTGCACACGACTAGGACCACTGATGTATACCGCGGGCATTGGAGAAAGTATAATAATGTGCCATGCTGACCAAATCATAAAGTCATCCAAAAAGGGACAACCTACAGCACAACTCTATACATCTAACGATGAAGTAGAGATACCCATATCTACCTCCGATCCGGTGACACTGGAACCCGATGAACACGACACTGGCATTCAAGCCGAATCAGCCTTGCCAGAAGAACCTACTACACCACCAGAAACTATTACACCCCCGAGGCGTTATCCAGACCGAGTCAGGAAGCCTCCTGAGAGACTAACTTATAATTAATTAATTAACTACAGCAATGTATATTATTTTGCTTATAACATGTAATTAATAATTACTTAAAATATGATGTACTGGTTAGCTAAAAGGGGAGGAATTGTGGTGTATGTGCCTTTAAGAGCCCCAGGTGTGCTGTAATGCTGGTAATTGCCACTCGGGCTATATAAGCCTGTATATTGTGTATATCCGTTAGAACCACCCCCCCCAGACTTTGCTTAGTAAATACCTATGAACCAACTCCTGTCTTCAGTGTCTTTATCAACACACGGACGCTACAAGCTCCACCTAGTGTACCATTCTAGAATGACAGGTTACTGATCATTACATCCCCCTTTCTTTGAGGTTAAACAAAATCAATATCAATCAATATCAATCAACTTTCAAGAAACACGATAAAGATGATATCAGTAACACTTTTGTTAGTGCTGTATAAACATAAACATTTTCACAACAGTGAACACATTTTCAAAGCTTTACTTTATACTCAATGATTAAGTCTATCAGGCTTTTTTACTTCACGTGTGGATCTTCTCAGCACAGGTAAGTCTGATGTGTTTTCATGAGAGCCTGTATGGGTGTTTGTGTTACATTGTTCTGGTGGTGATTGACAAGATTCAGTTTCGGCATTGTCATCGATTTGCTCTTGGATAGTTTCTTGTGTTTTCAGGAGGGAACGGTGGTTCCTCCTGAGAATCTGTCCTTCTTCAGTTCTAACAATGTATGACCTTGGTCCTACTTCCTCAAGAACTGTACCTTTCCTGTTCCATGCATCTGGATCCTCAATCCTGACAACATCATCCCTTGTCAATAGTTTCAGAGTTTTGGATGACTTGTCAGAGTATGATTTCTGTTTCAGCTTAAACAGTTGAAGTCTCTGTCTCAGTTCCTTACTCTGCTTTTCTTTTGCACAGCAGGGTAGCTTGATGCAACTTGTGACCCATTAGGAGTTCAGCAGGTGAAGAACCAGAGTCTAAAGGTGAGGCTCGGTAACTCAGCAGGGCGAGATAATGATCAGACTTGCTTTCTGTCGCTTTCTTCAGTAGCTGTTTGAGAACTTGAATGCCTTTTTCTGCCTTACTATTCGACTGAGCATACAAAGGACTGGATGTGATGTGCTGAAAGTCATACTGTGCTGCAAACTGTTGCCACACCTTACAGTTGAAGCACGGACCATTGTGGCTAAAGGCAATCCTGGGAATTCCATGTCTGGCGAAGATGGATTTCACATGCATTATGACACTGCTTGCTGTGGTGCTTGAGAGCAGCGCCATCTCAGGATAGTTAGAATAGTAGTTAATCACTATTAGATAGTCTTTACCATTCAAATGAAAAAGGTCCATACCAATCTTTTGCCATGGTGCTGTTGGTAAGTCAGCTACTATCATTGGTTCCTTTGCTTGCTTGTTTTGGTGTTTCTGACATGTCTCACATTTGCCTATCATGTTCTCAATGTCCTTATTTATGCCAGGCCAATAAACAGTGCCTCTTGCTTTCCTTTTGCATTTTTCAATTCCGAGGTGTCCCTCATGAATCCTTTTGTGCATGTCTTGACGTAAAGCCTGTGGAATGACTATTCTATTCTGATTTAGTAATAGTCCACTTGCGACACTCAACTCTGACCTGATGTGATAGTACTTTGGACAGGAACCTTTTGGCCAACCATGATGAATGTTCTCTATTACTGTTTGTAACACTGCATCTTTTACTGTTTCTTCTGCTATTTGCTTTGATTTTGTGTCTGACACGGGCAGCACAGCAGTGACCATAATCACATGAACATCCACGTCATCTTCAGTAGAGCTCACATGACTCATTGTGGGTGCTCGGGATAGTGCATCTGCTAACACTATGTATTTGCCTGGTGTGTAGATCAGTTCAAAGTCATATCTTTGCAGCTTCATCATGAGTCGTTGAATCCTTGGAGACATCTCATTCAGATTTTTTTTTATGATGGCAACCAGTGGCCAGTTGTCTGTGTTGTATCCGTGTGTTAATGGAGACACGGAATGCAGGAGTTGGTTTAACAGGTGTTTACTGAACAAAGTCTGGAGGTGAACTAAAAGATACAAGACGCTATACAGGCTTATATACCCGAGTGGTCACTACCGGTATTACAGTACACAGGGGCTCTTAAAGGTACATACACTACAATTCCTCCCCTTTTAGATAATTAGTACATAACATTTTAGGTAATCATTAATTAACATGTTTACAAGAACAATAATCTAAACATTTGCTGCTGTTAATCAATTATAAGTCAGTCTCTCTGGAGGCTTCCTGACTCGGTCTGGATAACGCCTCGGTGGTGTAGTAGTTTTCGGTGGTGTAGTAGATTCTTTTGGCAAGGTCGATTCGGCTTGAATGCCAGTGTCGGGTTCATCTGGTTCCAGTATCACCGGGTCAGAGGAAGATACTATGGGTATCTCTGCTTCATCATTAGGCGTACAGAGTTGTGGTGTAGGTTGTCCCTTTTTGGATGACTCTATGATCTGGTCAGCATGGCGCCTTATTATGCTTTCTCCAATGTCCACGGTATACATCAGCGGTCCTAGTTGTGTGCAAATAGTTCCAGGCTGTCATTTCTCGGTACGGTAGTCCTGGGCCAAAACTTGTTGACCTATCTGGAAGGTTCTAGTTGGCCTTTCATTCATGCCTTGAAATTGCCGCTTCTCTACGTCCCTTCTGATGTTTGGCTTGATCAAATCCAGCCGGCATCTTAGTCTTCTATTGAAAAACATCATGGCGGGAGTTTGGTTTGTAACCACATGTGTTGCATTCCTGTACGCAAACAATAAGTTTCTACCTTATGTTGTAGATTTATGTCTTCATTACCCATGGCTTTTATGGCCTTCTTGAAGGTCTGGACAAACCTTTCAGCTAATCCATTTGTGGCGGGATGGTATGGGGCAGACGTGTAGTGCTTAACCCCATTGTTTTTTAAGAACTTCCTGAATTCTTCGGACACAAATTGCGGTCCATTATCAGAACAGATCTGTTCAGGTAGCCCATTCCTGGCAAATATGATCCTTGATACCGTGATTTTTTTTCCGTGGTGGTGGAGGACATCTTTATTACCTCTGGCCACTTGGAGTGTGCATCAACAGCGATTAAGAACATTGAGTCCATAAATGGACCAGCAAAGTCGATATGTACCCTTTGCCATGGAGATGAGGGCCACTCCCATGGATGTAGGGGGGCTTGTGGTGGGGCGTTTTGGACCTTCTGGCATCCTAGACAGCTCTTGGTCATTTCTTCGATGTCTCCATCGATACCTGGCCACCACACAAACGCTCTGGCTAGGTTCTTCATTTTCACTCCACCCAGATGCCCCTCGTGATGCTCCTTTAGCACTTTATCCTGGAGTTTGGGTGGAATTACCACTCTGGATCCACACATCAAGGTTCCTCGGCACACTGACAGCTGTTCTCCTCTTTGCAAGAATGCTGGCAACAGTGGTTCGCCATGTGCTGGCCATCCCTTCACCATTAAATCATAGACTCGTGAGAGAGTCGGGTCATTTCTCGTTTCCTTTTCAATGGTAGAATTTGTTACTGGTAGACATTCCACTATGGTTGAGTGGAACATCTCCACTGGGTCTACTGTAGGTTCCTCTTCTACCATTGGCAACGGTAGGTGCGATAAACCGTCAGCATTCCCATGCTGTTTTGATCCTTTTATGTCATATTGGTGTGCCCCTAGGAAAAGGGACCACTCTGTAGCCTTTGCACTGTCATCATGGGAACGCCCTTTTTAGGGTTGAATATGGAGACGAGGGGTTGATGGTCAGTCAACAAGGTAAATTTTTCTCCGTGTAGGTAATGGTTGAATTTCTTCACTCCCCACACCAGGCTGAGTGCTTCCCTGTCGATCTGGGCATAGTTACGCTCAGCTGAGTTCAATGAGCATGACGCAAAAGCTATCGGCCGCTCCGAGCCATCAGGGAATCTATGCGATAATACCGCACCTACGCCGTAAGGGGATGCATCGCACGCCAGTCTGATTGGCAGTGATGGGTTGTAATGAGCCAACACTTCCTTGGACGTTATCAAGCCTTTGCATTTATGGAAGGCACGTTTACAGTCTTTGCTCCATTTCCAAATGACTCCCGTTTGTAGCAGTGCATTAAGAGGGTGCAGAACAGTTGATAAGTTCGGTAAAAATTTATGATAGTAATTTATCAATCCCAGGAATGACCTTAATTGTGAGACATTTTCAGGTGCTGGGGCTTTTATGACCGCTTCAATTTTTTCAGGTGACTTATGCAACCCTTCTTCGTTAATTATATGGCCACAATATGATATTTGTTTCTGGAAAAATTCGCACTTGGGGCGATTGGCTCTTAGGCCCCGTTCTCTCAGCCGAGTGAGCACCTGCTCCAAATTGGCAAGGTGCTCGTTGTCGTTTTCTCCTGTTACAAGGATGTCGTCTAGGTAGCATTGAGTCCCCGGAATGCCTTGCAGGACTTGCTCCATAGCTCTTTGCCAGATAGCTGGAGCTGATGCTACTCCGAAAATCAGTCGATTGTACTGGTACAGGCCTTTGTGTGTGTTTATCGTGAGATACTTTTTAGAGGCCTCCTCAACCTCCATCTGTAGATATGCCTGTGCCAAGTCAATTTTGGTGAAACGTTTCCCTCCGGATAGTGAGGCGAAAATATCTTCTATCCTCCGAAGAGGATACTGTACCGTGTGAAGGATCGGGTTTACAGTCACCTTGAAGTCCCCACAGAAGCGAATTTTTCTCTGTTCTTCAGATTTATCATTATTCAACGTTTTCTTCATGACCGAGATGATGGGTGTTGCCCACTCGCTCCAATCTACCTTGGATAACACGCCTGCCTTTTCCAAATTCTCCAGCTCTGCCTCGACTGCTGGAGGAATTGCGTATGGCACCGGCCTTGCCTTAAAAAACTTGGGAATTGCCGCATCTTCTACTTTTATTGAGGCGGTGACGCCTTTCAAGGTTCCTAGTTCCTGTTGAAAGACTTCTTTGGCGTTGGCCAAGATGTCTTTTAATCGTTCAGGTATGACGTCATCATCATTTTTTTTCTTACTGGTCACCGTCAGTGCCTGAATGGAGTGCCAGTCTAAACGTATCTTCCTGATCCATTCACGTCCCAACAGCGGTGGACCACCATCTTGCTGAACGTATAAATACAATTTCTGTATTTCCTTGCCGTTGTATACAACAGGCACCCTTATTTTCCCTCTGGGGTATACTTTCTGCCCCGTATATGTCTTCAAGATAATGGATGTGTCTTTCAAAGGTATATGCGGAAATAGCCGCTCGTAATCCCGTCGACTTATGATGGTCAGAGCTGATCCTGTAACTAGCTCCATTTTAACTGGTGACCCCGCTATCGTGAGGGTAACCCAAATGGTCTGGTAATCTTCTTTGGCAATTACATTATGTAATTTGGGACAGCTTAGTCTCTTGTTTCCGGAGTCGCTATCACTCTTCTGGTCTTCGGAGCTACTGTCCGTCATCATATGTACCTTTCTGTACTTTTCCTTATTGATTTTTTTTCTGTCAGTGAATTTTTTGTTTCCAGATCGGCATACACTTGCAATGTGTCCCATCGTTCCTCATTGACTGCATGCTTTTTCCTTGAACCAGCAGTCCCTCTGGTCATGGGTGGACCTGCCGCTGCGATAACATCTCTCGAAACCCCGTGTCATTTCATGGGTGCCGAAGTCCTGTGGCTTTTGCTGTATCTCTGCAGCTCCTCTTGCTGCTGCTTTGTATGATACAGCCACACTGAAAGCCTTGTCCAGTGTAAAATCTTTCTCAGAAAGTAGCCTTTTCTGTGTTCCTTCACTTAGGAGACCGCAGACGAATTTGTCTCGTAGAGAATCTGCCAGTCCTGCCCCAAATTGGCAGTGCTTTGACAGCTTTCTCAATTCGGTGAGGTAATCAGCATTACTTTCATTCTTGTGCTGATTCCTCCTGAAGAATCTGAATCGTTCCGCTATCAGCAGCGGTGTTGGGTTTAAGTGCTCCTGTAGGCTATCAACAATCTCCTTAAAATTCTTGTCCATCGGTTTGGCTGGAGTGATTAAGTTTTGAAACAGCCTGTATGTCCTTGCGCCCATCAGATTTAGAAGTACCAATGCCTTTTTATCATCCTCTACTTCATTCGCTCTGCAATATACCTCGACTCTTTCCACATATATGGTCCAATCCTCTATATCACTATCGAAAGCAGTAATATTGCCAGTCTTAGGCATCCTGAAAATCAAAAATGGTGCCTCCTGCGCTTTCCTTTCTTCCCTGCCGAGAAAAAAATGGCGCATCCCGTGCTTTCCCGCCGCTGCCGCTGCTGACAACGCTGTTCTCCGTGGTTTTTATTTACACAGATATTTTTAATAGCTGGAGATTCGTTCCCGCCGGACTCTCTGGGACTCTTCCCTCCCTCTGCTTGGTCCAAACGCCAACCTGCTTTGCAGCGCCGGCCATCTCCCGAGTGTTCCACCCTCCTTCTCTGTTTGCCTCCGCCTTCCAACTCGCTGCTCGGCCCCACTGCAGAGCCACCCGATCGAGCCCCAGCCCACCGCACAGGAAGGGTTAGTGCAGTACCTGCCACCAGCCCGGCTAGCTGGTGAACTCACAGCTTCCTTGAGGTGCTGCCGAATTGCAGGTAAGTCCGTTTCCAATTCGTTGCCACTGTTGTATCTGTGCGTTAATGGAGACACGGAATGCAGGAGTTGGTTTAACAGGTGTTTACTGAACAAAGTCTGGAGGTGAACTAAAAGATACAAGGCGCTATAAAGGCTTATATACCTGAGTGGTCACTACCGGTATTACAATACACAGGGGCTCTTAAAGGTACATACACTACAGTCTGTCTCAACAGTGAAGGTGGGAAGTCCATTTATGTAGCCATGAAACTTTTCTAGTCCAACTACCAAGCCTAGGCATTCCTTTTCAATCTGGGCGTATCGACACTCAGAATCATTCATAGACCTGGAGGCATAGGCAACAGGCTTCCAATCTTCACCCTCTGCTTGTAGCAAGACCGCGCCTTGGCCATCATTTGATGCATCCGTTGACACTTTGATTCTCTTTGTTGGGTCAAAGAAGGTGCGTACAGGTGTGGTTGTCAGCACTGTTTTAAGGTTCATCCACTCTTGTTCATGTCTTTCTGTCCATGCAAACTCATTTGTTTTAAATAGCAGGTCTCGCAGACAGGCTGTCTTGGCTGACAAGTTAGGAATGAACTTTCCAATGAAGTTTATCATCCCCATGATGCGTAGCACTCCTTTTTTGTCAGTGGGTCGGGGCATGCTGTGTATGGCGTTTACTTTTTCCATATCCGGCTCTATTCCTTTACCAGATAGATTATCTCCTAGGATAGTGACTTCCTGGATGCCAAACTGACATTTGGCTTTGCTGAGCTTCAGTCCATTCTGACGTATGCTCTGTAGCACTTTAGTCAGTCTCTCATTGTGTTCTTTCAGTGTGGAGCCCCAGATGATGATGTCATCAACATAGACCCGAACTCCTTCCAGACCTTCAGTTATGTGTTTCATCGCTCTATGAAAGATTTCAGATGCAGATATTATCCCGAAAGACATTCTGAGGAAACAATACCTGCGAAATGGTGTGTTGAAGGTACAGTATTTGGTGCTTTCTTCATCCAGTTTTAGTTGCCAAAATCCTTCTGAGGCATCGAGCTTTGTGAAATATCTGGCACCTGACATTTCACTGGTGATTTCTTCTTGCTTGGGAATCTGGTAGTGTTCACATTTTATGTTTGCATTTAAGTCCTTTGGATCTATGCATACTCTTAGATCATTGTTCTTTTTCTTTATACATACCATGGAGTTAACCCAGTCTTTTGGCTCTTCGACTTTCCTGATGACTCCTCGTGTGGTCATTCTGTCCAGTTCTTTCTTGAGCCGGTCACGCAGGGGTGCTGGATCTCTCCGTGGAGCATGTACCACTGGCTGAGCATCCTCCTTTAGCTGTATCTTGTAAATAAATGGTAGAACTCCAAATCCTTTGAACACATCCTGGAAATTACTCACTACAGAATCCACCGAGTCATCTGGTCTGCTTATTGCACAGTTTATACGGTAGACTCTCTTGACCAGTTCTAAGTCCTCACAAGCTTTGTCACTTAGTAGTGAATCAAGTCCTTCAGCCACAACAGAAAACATGAGATGATGCACTTTGTCTTTGACTGTCACTTTAAGTCTGTTTACACCTAAGTTATCTATTTTCTGTCGATTAAAGTCCTTCAGTAGTACTGACTTTTTCTGTATTTTGGGCTTTTCTTTCATATTTTTAATGTCACTCAAACTGATTAAGTTTGCTTTTGCCCCAGTGTCTAGTTTCAATGTAACTAATGCTCCATTTACCTGCAGTGGGATCATCCATTTGTCCTCTTTTACTGCATTAACATTATGTTCAGCATTGTCCATTCCTGAGGGCTGCACATTTTCTGTTTCCTTTTTGATATTGTCACATGACAGCATTCGTACAAAAAATGTCTCACTTAAATCAGTGTCATCAATCACATTGACTTGGACTTGTTGCCCTTTCTTTGTTTTTACTTTTGAAAAGCATTGTTTGGCAAAGTGATTCTTTCCATGACATTTTATGCACATTTTCCCAAACGCTGGGCATTGTTTTAACTGGTGTTTGTAACCACAGCGTTTACAATTAAAAATTCCTTCCTCCAATTGCTTTTCATTTCTGTTCTCCCCACGTTTCTTCCCCTTGTAGTACACAGCACCAACGGCAGCACAGTCACTCATTACAGTCGCATCATTATTAATTTCACTGAAAGTCTTCGCGTGCTTCTGAGCTAGCTCACTGGCTTGGCATATTTTCACAGCATTCTCCAATGTTAGTTCGGTTTCTCTCAACAAACGTTCCCTGACCTTTTTATCATGAATACCAAACACAATCTGGTCACGTATCATGGATGATTTCAGCTCAGAGAAATTAAATGTCTGTGCTTTCAGTTTCAGATCGGTCACAAAGCTATCAAAAGTCTCATTTTGCTGCTGTGTCCATGAACAGAACACGTATCTCTCATATGTCTCATTCTTTTTGGGAGAACAATGTGTATCAAATTTCTTTAGCACATCTTCCAATTTTTTTCTGTTCTCCTCTGGATCAAATACAAATGTATTAAATACCTCTATCACCTGCGGGCCTGCACCCATGAGCAGCAATGCTATTTTCCTTGCATCCGGCTTCGCACCGAACCCAATGACAGCAATGTAAAGTTCACATTTTTGTTTGAAAGTCCGCCAATTGCAGTCGACATTCCCCATGAGTTTCAAACTTTCCGGTGGCTTCAAAGTCTCCATGTCGCGTTTCACAATATTCAGCAGATTTTACCAATCCTGGTACCATGTTATGTTCATTAGTAACTAGTCGTTTTCATTATGAACAGCTAGCTTCTAGCTAGTCACTTTATTCATGCCATGTGGACTTGGTTCAGTATCCATCTTGACTACTGCCTTGTGGGTAGCCTACTCTTATTATATACATACAGCTAAACATACAGCAACATACAGTTCCACCTAGTGTACCATTCTAGAATGACATGTTACTGATCATTACACGTGGGTTAATTCGAGCATACAAGAAAGTTACTCGCTGCCACACTGGACCCAATGTCACTTTTGCGCCTGCGTCATCTTTGCTTCCTGTGTGGTTAACAGATTTGAATGTTGTACGCTATGTGCGTCAGACACGGAAATGTCAGGTTTCCAAAGGTCGGAGCTTCTTGCTTGTCAGAAGCTACTCAGAGACTGAGGCCAAAGAACTGTCCAGATCACCAGCACTGATAAGATCTGCTGAAGCTCACAGCTGCTCATTTCACAGCAAATGCAAACTAGGCTGAGGAGAGACAGAGAGAATTTTTAGGGTGATAAAAACATAGAAACGTAGGAACTGCAGGAGGCAAATCAACACCTCGAGCCTGCTCCAGCATTCAATTAGATCATGGTTCATCTGTACCTTAACTCCATCTGCCCCCCTTGGTTACGTAACTTTAAAACCTGCTACCCATCTCAAATCTTTCAACCTCAATTATCAAACTTTTAACTGACCCCCATCCTCAACAGCTTTATGGGGGAGAGAGTTTTCCAGATTTCTGCTACCCTTTGTGTGATGAAGTGTTTCCTGACATCACCACTGAACGGCCTAGCTCTAATTTTAAGATTATGCCCCTTGTTCTGGACTCCCCCTACCTGAGGAAATAATTTATCTATATCAAACCTATCAACTCCTTAAACATCGTAAACACTAAAATTAGTTCACTCCTTCATCTTCTATAATCAAGGGAATACAAGCCTAGTCTATGCAACCTCTCCTCATAAGTTAACCTGTTTAGCCCCGGTAACAATCTGGTGAATCTGCGCTGCACTCCCTCCAAGGCCAAAATATGTTTCCTGATGTGCGTTTCCCAGAATTGATCACAGTACTCTAGATTATGTCGTACTGGGAGAGTGTTTGTGTAACCAGTAAATGGGACACTGCGAGGCCCCTGACCGGATGTTAGTACCCCAGACACTGACTGCTGCTCACCCACTAACACTGCGACAGTAAAGGGACTGCGATCGTCTCTGTATTTCAGTTGAAAGTCAAGCATCACCAAGGCTGGAACTTTAATGGGAACTGTGCAATGACTCCGTATTGTGATGCTGCTGAGAGGGCATTTTCTGGAATGAATCGGGCAGATGTAGAATGATCCAGGGAGGCAAATGGAAGTGCATCAATCTTTGACTTCTCTACACATCAGAGGTTTTTATTATTCGTTCATGTGATGTGGGCGTCGCTGGCAAGTCCAGCATTTATTGCAGCTCCCCAGTTGCCTTGAGAAGGAAGTGGTGAGCCGCCTTCTTGAAGCGCTGCAGTCCTTGTGGTGAAGGTGCTACCTCAGTGCTGTAAGGGAGGGAGTTCCAGGATATTGACCCAGCGACGATGAAGGAACTTCGATACATTTCCAAGTCAGAATGGTGTGCGACTTGAAGGGGAACTTGGAGGTGGCAGTGTCCTATGTGCCAGCTGCCCTTGTCTTTCTAGGTGGCAGAGGTCGCGGGTTTGGGAGGTGCTGCCAAAGAAGCCTTAGCGAGTAGCCGCAGTGCGTCTCGTAGATGGTACACACTGCAGCCACAGTACGCCGGTGGTTGATTGGGATGCCAATAAAGTGGTTTGCTTTGTCTTATGTGATGTCGAGCTTCTTGAATGTTGGAACTGCACTCATCCAGGCAAGTGGAGAGAATTCCATCACATTCCCGACTTGTGCCTTGTAGATGGTGGAAAGGCTTTGAGGGTGTCAGGAGGTGAGACACTCGCCGCAGAATACCCAGCCTCTGACCTGCTCTTGTTACCACATTATTTGTGTGACTGGTCGAGTTACGTTTCTGGTCAATTGTGAACCCCAGGATATTGATGGTGGGGGATTCGGCGATGGTAATGCCATTGAATGTCAAGGGGCAGTAGTTAGATGCTCGTTTGTTGGAGATAGTCATTGCCTGGCACTTGTGTGGCTGTAATGTTACCTGCAACTTAGTAGCCCAAGCATGAATGTCGTCCAGGTCTTGCTGCATGCGGGCAGGAGCTGTTTCATTATCTGATGATTTGCGAGTGGCACTGCACGCTGTTCAGTCAACAGTGAAAGTCCCCATTTCTGACCTTATGTTGGATGGAAGGTCATTGATAAAGCAGCATAAGCTGGTTGGGCCTAGGACAGTGCACTGAGGAACTCCTGCAGTGATGAACTGGGGCTGCGCTGATTGACCTCAAATCACCAAAACCATCTTCCTTTGTTCTAGGTATGACTCCAGCCAGTTCCGAATTTTCCCACCGATTCCCATTGACTTCAAGTTTGCTAGGTCTCCTGGAGGCCACACTCGGTCAAATGCTGCCTTGCTGACAAGGGCAGTCACTCTCACCTCACCTCAGGAATATAGCTCTTTTGTCCATGTTTGGATGAAGGCTGTAATGAGGTCAGGAAGCATGTGTTCTTGGCGGAACCCAAACTGGGCATCAGTGGGCTGGTTATTGGTGAGTAAGTACTTCTTCGTAGCACTGTCAATGATACCTTCTATCAATTTGCTGATGATTGAGAGTAGACTGATGGGGCAGTAATTGGCCGGATTGGATTTGTCCTGCTTTTTGTCGACAGGACATACCTGTGCAGTTTTCCATACTGTCGGATAGATGCCAGTGTTATACATGTAATGGAACAGATTGGCTAGGGGCGCGGCTAGTTCTGGAGCACAAGCCTGCAGCATGACAGCCGGGATGTGGTTGAGGCCCACAGACTTTGCCCTATCCAATGGATTCTGCAATTTTTTGGCAAATCAGCCCCTGGAGACTGCTCCAGCATTCAATCAGATCAATCTACCAACCTTGGTACCTCCTTAATACCCCTACCCGATAAAAATCTATCAATCACAGTTTAAAAATTATAATTGTCCCCCAGGCTTAACAGCGTTTTGGGGGAGAGTGTGTTCCAGATTTCCACTACCCTTGGTGTGAGGAAGTGCTTCCTGACATCACCACTGAACAGCCATGCTCTAATTTTAAAATTATGCTCATTGTTCTGGACTCACTGCACCAGAGGGAATAGTTTATCTCAATCTACCCAATTAACTACTTTAATCATCTTAAACACTACAATTAGATCACTCCTTAAGCTTCTATGCTCCAGTGAATACAAGCCTAGTCTGTGCAAACAATCCTCATAATTTAACCACTTTATCCCCGGTATCATTCTGGTGAATCGGCGCTGCACCCCCTCCAAGGCCAATATATCCTTCCTGAGGTGCGGAGCCGGAACTGAACACAAATACTCCAGATAGTGTCTTACTGGGAGATTGTTTGTGTAACCAGGAGATAGCAAAATTTGAGGCCCCTGACCGCATGTCAATGTGTCAGACACTGACCCCTTTTCACCCACTACTACTGGGACAGTAAATTGAAAGTCAATCATCACCAAGGCTGGTACTTTAATGGGCACTGAGAGTTAGCGAGAGAAAATTCACAGTTTGAATCCCTCCCGTGTCGGTAATGTGTCAGTGTTGAGGTGATGCAAAGCGGACATGTTTGGGTAATGGAATCGGGCAGAAGCAGAATGATGCCATGGGTGAGGGACTTCAGTTATGTGGAGAGACTGGAGAAGCTGGGATTTGTCTGCTACCAGCAGAGAAGATTACGGGAGATTTGATAGACGTGTTCAAAATCATGACTGGTTTTGATAGAGTGAATGAGGTGAAACTGTGTCCAGTGGCTGAAGGGTCAGTAACCGGAGGACACAGGTTTAAGGTGATTGGAAAAAGAACCAGAGGCGACATGAGCAAAGGTTTACTTACACAGTGTGTTGTTGTGATCTGCAATGTGCTAACTGAAAGGGCGGTGGAAGCAGGATCAATAATAGCTTATAAAAGGGAATTTTTGAAGGGATATGATTTACAGGCTATGGGGAAAGAGCAGTGGAATGGGATTAATTGGACAACTTTCAAAGATCCGGGACAGGCACGATGGGCCGAATGGCTTCCTTCTGTGCTGTATCATCCTATGATGTAATGTTTGTCAAATGAAGCTGACAGACTGAGAACAATACATTGTTCATGTCAGAAGCACGGCTAAAATATTTTAAAGAGCACAGGAGATCATTAATTAACATATGCAAACTAGAGTGAGGAGAGAGAACGAGCTGGGACATTGTAGGAGGAACCAGGACACGCGAGACTGTGAGGCCCCTGTCCATATTGCAATGTCCCAGACACTGACGGCTGCTCATCCACTAATGCTGTTACAGTAAAGGGACTGCGATTATATTTATTTTAATCACTTGGTTGTGGGAACCTCTGGAGGCGGCCGGTTTGGATCATCCACTCGGCATGTCTGACTGAATATGGTTGCAAATGCTTCAGCCATGTCCTATGCATTCATTGAGGAGGGGATACTCATGGAGCCTCCTCCTCCCATTAGTTGTTAATTGGTCCACCACCATTCATGACTGGATGTGGCAGGACTGCCGAGCATAGATCTGATCCATTGATTGTGGGATCACTTAGCTCGTTCTACAACATGGTATATCCGCTGTTTAGCATGCATGATGCAGCTTCCCCAGGTTGGCACCTCATGTTTAGGTATGCCTGGTGCTGCTCCTGTCATGCGCTTCTGCACTTCTTATTGAACCAGGGTTGTTCCCCTGGCTTGATGGTAATGGTAGACTGAGCGATATGCCGGGCCATGAGGTTACAGTTTGTGGTGGAATAATATTTTGCTGCTGCTGATGGCCCACAGCGACTCATGGATGCCCAGTTTTGAGCTGCTGGTCATATTCTGAATCTATCTCATTTAGCATGGTGGGAGCACTGCACCGCACGCAGCAGGGTCTCCTCAGTGTGTAGACGGGATTTCATTTCCACAAGGACTGTCTTCTTCTTCTCAGGCAGTCCCTCAGAACCGAGGATGACTTGCTTCCACTTTAAAAATGAGTTTGCAGGTGACTGATGAGTCCACTGCGGGACCTACAGTCTCTGTCACTGGTGGGGCAGACGGTGGTTGAAGGGGCGGGTAGGTGGAGTGCTTGGGTTGATGTGCGCTCCTTGCGCTGCCTGCGCTTGGCTTCCGCTTGCTCCCGGCGAAGAGGCGCGAGGTGTTCGATGCCTTCCCGGATGCTTCTCTTCCACTTTGTGTGGTCTTGGGCCAGGGATTCCCAGGTGTCGGTGGGGATGTTACACTTTTTCAAGGAGGCTTTGAGGGTGTCCTTGGGGCTCTCTTTCCGTGCCGGATCTCCGATTGAGGGCTTGTTTTGGCAGTCTCGTATCAGGCATGCGGACAATGTGACCTGTCCATTGGAGCTGATTGAGTGTGGTCAGAGCTTCGATGCTGGGGATGTTGGCCTGAGCAAGAACACTGATGTTGTTGCGCCTATCCTGCCAAAGACTGTGCCGTGGTCACAGCTACCAATACTGTAATGGACAGATGCATTTGCGACAGGGAAATTAGTGAGGATGAGGTCAAGTAGGTGTTTCCCTCGTGATGGTTCTCTCACAATCTCTGCAGTCCCAGTCAGGCCACTGTATCCTTCAGGACTCGGCCAGCTCGGTCAGTAGTGGTGCTAATGAGCCATTCTTGGTGAAGGACATTGAAGTCCCCCACCCAGATTACCTTCTGTGCCCTTGTTAATCTCAGTGATTTTTCCAAGAGATGTTCAACATGTAGGATCATTAATTCATCAGCTGAGGGAGGGTGGTAGGTGGTAATCAGCAGGGGCTTTCCTTGCCCATGCTTGACCTGAAGACATGGAACTTCATGGGGTCCGAAGTCAATGTTTGGGCTCCCAGTGCCACTCACTCCCGACTGTATACTATTGTGCCTCTACCTCAGGTGGGTCTGTCCTGCTGGTGGGATAGGACAGACCCAGGGATGGTGATGGAGGAGTCTGGGACATTGGGTGAAAGTTATGATTCTCTAAGAATGACTATGCCGCGCTATTGCTTGAGTAGTCTGTGGGACAGCTCTCCCAATTTTGGTACAAGGCCCCTGATATTCGTGAGGATGACTTTGCCGGGTCCTCTGGTCTGGGTGTGCTGTTGTTGTGTCCAAAAGACAATGTCAGCCTGTAATAACTGGGAGTTTGTTGTCATTTGATACATTTTGTAGGAGGTATGAGGAGAGGCAATATGAGCTAAATGGTACAATTTTACAGGGGCTGCAGGAACAGAGAGACCTGGGGCTGTATGTACACAAATCTTGGAAGGACAAGTTGAGAAGGCTAACAAAAAAGCATACAGGATCCTGGGATTTATTAATAAAGGCACTGAGTACATAAGCAAGGAAGTTATTGCTAAAAACTTTATAAAACACATGGTAGCCCTCAGCTGGAGTATTCTGTTCAATTCTGTGCACCCACTCATAGGCAGGTTGTCAAAGCCTTGCAGAGGTTGGGGCAGAGATTTATTAAAGTGGTACCAGGAATGACGGACTGCAGTTCACTGGAGAGACTGGAGAAGCTGGGGGCTTTCCCCTTAGAGAAGAGAAGATTAAGAAAATATTTAATTGAGGTGTTCAAAATCATGAATCGGTTTGATAGAGTGAGTAAGCGTATGCTGTTTCCAGTGGCAGAAGGGGCATTGACCACAGGACACAGATTTAAGGTGATTGACAAAAGAATCAGTGGCGACTTGAGGATTGTATTTTTACACAGCGAATTCTTGTGATCTGGAATGTACTGACTGAAAGGGCGCTGGAAGCAAAGTCAATAGTAACTATAAACAGGAAATTGGATACATTTTGACGGGATTTGATTTACAGGTCTATGGGGAAAGAGCATTGAATTGGGATTAATTAGACAGCTCTTTCAAAGACCCGGCACAGGCATGATGGGTAGAATGGCCTCATTCTGTGCTGTATCATTCTAGTATTCTGTGATGTAATGTTTGTTAGATGATGCTCACAGACTGAGAGCAATAGATTGTTCATATCAGAAGCACGGATAAGATTGTTTAAAGGGCACAGGTCTACTTTTAGGAACATATGCAAACTAGCATGAGGAGAGAGAGCGTGCTGTGAGAGTGTTTGTGTAACCAGGACAAGCGACACTCTGAGGCTCCTGACCAGATATCAATGTTCCAGACCCTGATTGCTGCTCCTACTAACACTGGGACAGTAAAGGGACTGTGGTTGTCTCTGTATTAAATTAAATATGAATAATCACCAAGAGTGTTTATGTCGAAGGATTAGTGTAAGCTGTACAATGGACAGGGATATTGATAGACCATGCCGATTAATGATACATTACTGATATGGCTTGGATTTTCTCTGTGAATATTCCCTTTCTAATCAACAGTGCACATGACCGAGTGAGTTCACCCACTTCTGACCTGAGATAGATAGATCACATTATTTTCGAAATGGTGAAAAGCTTGGAACTGTGGAGGAGCAAAGCGATTCGGAGAAGCAAGTACACAAATCCCTCCCATATCAGAGACAACTCCCACCAAAATCAGAGACAACTCCCACCCAAATCAGAGACAACTCTCATCCATATCAGAGACAACTCCCACCCAAATAAGAGACAACTCCCACCCATATCAGAGACAACTCCCACCCATATCAGAGACAACTCCCACCCAAATAAGAGACAACTCCCACCCATATAAGAGACAACTCCCACCCATATCAGAGACAACTCCCACCCAAATAAGAGACAACTCCCACCCATATCAGAGACAACTCCCACCCATATCAGATACAACTCCCACCCATATCAGAGACAACTCCCACCCATATCAGAGACAACTCCCTCCCATATCAGAGACAACTCGCACCCATATCAGAGACAACTCCCACCCATATCAGATACAACTCCCACCCATATCAGAGACAACTCCCACCCATATCAGAGACAACTCCCACCCATATCAGACACAACTCCCACCCATATCAGATACAACTCCCACCCATATTAGAGACAACTCCCACCCATATCAGAGACAACTCCCACCCATATCAGATACAACTCCCACCCATATCAGAGACAACTCCCACTCATATCAGATACAACTCCCACCCATATCAGATACAACTCCCACCCATATCAGATAAAACTCCCACCCATATCAGATACAACTCCCACCCATATCAGAGACAACTCCCACCCAAATCAGAGACAACTCCCACCCATATTATAGACAACTCCCACCCATATCAGAGACAACTCCCACCCAAATCAGAGACAACTCCCACCCAAATCAGAGACAACTCCCACCCAAATCAGAGACAACTCCCAACCATATCAGAGAAAACTCCCACCCAAATCAGATACAACTCCTAACCAAATCAGAGACAACTCCCACCCAAATCAGATACAACTCCTAACCAAATCAGAGACAACTCCCACCCAAATCAGATACAACTCCTAACCAAATCAGAGACAACTCCCACCCAAATCAGAGACAACTCCCACCCATATCAGATACAACTCCCACCCATATCAGATACAACTCCCACCCATATCAGATACAACTCCCACCCATATCAGAGACAACTCCCACCCAAATCAGAGACAACTCCCACCCATATTAGAGACAACTCCCACCTATATCAGAGACAACTCCAACCCAAATCAGAGACAATTCCCACCCATATCAGATTCAACTCCCACACATATCAGATACAACTCCCACCGATATCAGATACAACTCCCACCGATATCAGATACAACTCTCACCCATATCAGAGACAACTCCCACCCATATCAGAGACAACTCCCACCCATATCAGATACAACTCCCACCCATATTAGAGACAACTTCCACCCAAATCAGAGACAACTCCCACCCAAATCAGAGACAACTCCCACCCATATCAGAGACAACAACTCCCACCCATATCAGAGAAAACTACCACCCATATCAGAGACAACTCCCACCCATATCAGAGACAACTACCACCCATATCAGAGACAGCTCCCACCCATGTCAGATACAAATCCCCCCATATCAGAGACAACTCCCACCCATATCAGAGACAACTCCCACCCATATTAGATACAAATCCCACCCATATCAGAGCCAACTCCCACCGATATCAGAGACAACTCCCACCGATATCAGAGACAACTCCCACCCATATCAGATACAAATCCCCCCATATCAGAGACAACTCCCACCCATATCAGAGACAACTCCCACCCATATCAGATACAAATCCCACCCATATTAGAGACAACTCCCACCCAAAGCAGAGACAACTCCCACCCAAATCAGATTGATTCAAATCTCACCTATATCAGATGCACAACCTCCCACTGAGTGTTAGCGAGATAATATTCACAGGATAAATCTACTCCATGTGTCAGCCACTTTCGCTTATAGCAGACTTTTCATACCCAGATTTTTAAAATTAAATTAAAATTCTCAAATTTCCTGTGTGAGATTTAAGCTCTAGTTCTCTGGATCAATATCCCAGTGATATACCCACTATGCTACCGTACCCTCAGTGACCTCAATCTTTTTATCGCACCTGATTGCTCAGTGTTACAGTGTGCATTAAAAGGGCTGACACTGACTTTCCATCTCACACCCAATCAGCTTATGTTCAAGACTTGATCCCCGATACATTCATCAAAATTAATTCTCCCCACATTGCCGAATCTGTGAATCCCCGTGGGTTAATTCCAGCAGACAAGGAAGCTACTCGCTGCCACACTGTACCCATTGTCACTACTGAGTCTGCATGATGTTTGCTTCCACTGTGGTTAGATAATTTGAATGTTGTATGCTGTGTGCAGCAGGCAACACAATGTCAGCCTTCAAAAGATGGGAGCTTGTTGGTTGTCAGAGGCTGCTCAGAGACTGAGAACAATGAACTGTTCAGATCAGCAGCATGGATAAGATCTGCTGAAGCTCACGGTGCTCATTTCACAACTAATGCAAACTAGAGTGAGGGGAATCAGAGAGAGAAACTTTAGGTTCGTAGAAACATGGTAACAGAGGAACAGGAGGAGGCAATTCAGCCCTTCAAGCCTGCTCCAGCATTCAGTCAGATCACGGCTGATCTTTACATTAAATCCATTTACTCGACTTGGTCAATAACATTAATGCCCTTACTCCCAAAAAATCTATCAATCTCAGTTTTCAAATTTTGAATTTAACCCCCAGCATCAACAGCTTTATGGAGGAGAGTGTTCCAGATTTCCTCTACATTTTTTTGTGAAGAAGTGCTTCCTGACATCACCACTGAATGGCCTAGTTCTAATTTTAAGATTATGCCCCCTTATTCTGGACTCCCCCCACCAGCGGAAATAGTTTCTCTCTAGCTACACTATTGTATTAATAACTACAAATAGTTCACTCCTTAATCTTCTATATTCATGGGAATACAAGTCTAGTCTGTACAATCTGTCCTCATAATTTAACCCTTTGAGCCCCTGGTATCATTCTGGTGAATCTACGCTGCACCGCCTCCAAGGCCAGTATATCCTTCCTGAGGAGCGGGGCCCTGAACTGGACACAGTTACTCCAGAGGGAGCCTGACTGGGAGAGTGTTTGTGTAACCACGATACGGGACACGGCGAGGCCGCTGACCGGATATCAATGTGCCAGACATGGACTGCTGCACTCCCACTAACACTGGGACAGTAAAGGGACTGCGATGGTTTCTGTACTTAAATTAAATATCAAGCATCACCAAGGCTGGAACTGTAAAAAGGCATTGATTGCTGGCGAGAGATATTTACAGGTTGAATCACTCCCATGTCAGTAATGTGTCAGTAGTGAATTGATGCTGATTGGGCATTTTTGGGTAATGGAATCGGGCAGATGCAGAATGGTCCAGTGAGGCAAATTGAAGGGCATCCATCTTTGTTTTCTCTACATATCAGAAGTTGTTTTTTATTCCTTCATGGGAGGTGGGTGTCACTGGTAAGGCCAGAATTTATTGCACCTCCCTGGTTGCCCTTGAGAAGGTGGTGGTGAGCCCCCTTCTTGAACTGCTGCAGTCCATGTAGTGAAGGTTCTACCTCAGTGCTGTTAGGAAGGGAGTTCCAGGAATTTGACCCAACCACGATGATGGATCGGCGATATATTGCCACGTCAGAATGCTATGTGATGTGAAGTGGAACTTGGAGGTGGTGGCCTTGTGCCTTATCTCCTTGTCCTTCTAGATGGTAGAGTTCGCGGGTTTAGGAGGTGCTGCCGAAGAAGGCTTGGCGAGTTGCCACAGTGAATCTTGTAGATGGCAGTAACTGCAGTCATGCTATGCCGGTGGTGGAGGGAGTGAATATTTATGTTGGTTGATGTGGCACCAATCATGCGGCCTGCTTTGTCTTGAATGTTGTCGAGCTTCTTGAGTGTTGTTGGAGTTGCACTCATCCAGGCAAATGGAGTGTATTCCATCACTCTGCTGACTTGTCCCCTGTAGATGGTCGAAAGGCTTTAGGGAATCAGGAGGTGGACACTCGCCGGAGAAACCTTAGCCTCTGACCTGCTCTTGTTGCCAGAGCATTTGTGTGAATGGTCCAGTTAAGTTTCTGGTCAATGGTGACCCCATGGATATTGATGGTGGGGGATTCGGCAATAGTAATGCCGTTGAATGTCAAGGGGCAGTGGTTAGACGCTCGGTGTTGGAGAAATTAATTGCCTGGCACTTGTGTGGCACGAATACTGCTTGCCACTTATCAGCCCAAGCCTGAGTGTGGTCCCGATCTTGCTGCATGCAGGCATGGATTGCTTCATTTTCTGAGGATTTGGGAATGGCAATGCACACTGTGCAGTCATCAGCGAACATCCCCATTTATGACCTTATGATGGATTGAAGCCCATTGATGAAGCAGCTGAATTTGGTTGGGCCTTCGACACTGCCCTGAGGAACTCCTGTAGCGTTGCCCTGGGGCTGTGATGATTGACCTCCAATCACCACAACCATCTTACATGGCGCTAGGTATGATTCCAGCCAGTGGAGTGTGTCCCCCCGATTCCCATTGACTTCAAATTTACTCGGGCTCCTTGATGCCAGGCTCGGTAAAATGCTGCCTTGCCGACAAGGGCTGTCACACACACCTCACCTCTGTCATTCAGCTCCTTTGTCCATGTTTGGACCAAGGCTGTAATGAGGAAAGGAACACTGTCGTCTTGGCAAAATCCAAATAGGGCATCGGTGGGCAGGTAATTGGTGAGCAAGTGCTGCTTGTTAGCATGGTCGACGAGACCTTCCATCACTTTGCTGATGATTTAGAGTAGACTGATGGGGCGGTAATTTGCTGGAATGGAACTGTCCTGCTTTTTGTGAACAGGGCATATCTGGGCATTTTTCTACGTTGTCGGATAGATGCCAGTGTTATGGAACAGGCTGGTTTTCTGGCAGAAGCAGAATGGTGCCATGGGTGAGGGACTTCAGTTATGTGGCGAGACTGGAGAATGTGTGACTTGTCTGCTTAGAACAGGGAGGATTACGGGTGATTTGATAGTGGTGTTCACAATCAAGACTGGTTTTAATAGAGTGAATAAGGAGAGACTGTTTCCAGTGGCTGAAGGGTCAGTAACCAGAGGACACTGAGTTAATGTGATTGGGAAAAGAACCAGAGGCGTCATGAACAAACATTTTCTTACACAGCTTGTTGTTGTGATCTGCAATGTGCTGCGTGAATGGGCGGTGGAAGCAGGTTCAATAATAACTTCCAAAGCGAATTTTTGACGGGATATGATTTACAGGCCTATGGGAAAAGAGCAGGGGAGTGGGATTAATTGAACAGTTCTTTCAAAGAGCCGGCACAGGCACGCTGGGCCGAATGGCCTCCTTCTGTGCTGTATCATTCTAGGATTCTATGATGTAATGTTTGTCAGATGATGCTGACAAACTGACAACAATACATTGTTCACATCGGAATCATGGAAAATATATTTTAAGGAGCAGAGGCATACATTTAGGAGCATATGCAAACTAGAGTGAGCAGAAAGAGTGAGCTGGCAGAATGAATGTGTAACGAAGAAATGCTGCACAGTGAGGCCCCTGACCAGATATCAGTGCCGCAGACCCTGACTGCTGCGCCCCCACTAACACTGGGACAGTAAAGGGACTGCGATGGTCTCTGTACTTAAATTAAATGTCAAGAATCACCAAGCGTGCATATCTCGAAGGATTAGTGTAATTTGTACACTGGAGTGTGTTACTGATAGAACAATGTCCATTACTGACACATTACTGATATGGGAGGGATTTACCCTGTGATAATTCTTTATTAACACTCAGTGCGCAGTTAGCCTTATATCTTTAGGAGGGGAATTGCTAGAATCTATCATTAAGGATGTGCTAACAGTACACTTAGAAACTCACAATATGGTTAGGAAGAATCAGCACAGTATTATGAAAGGTAAATTATGTTTGATAATTATATTAACATTTTTCAGGGCGAAACTACCAGGGTAGATAAGGCGGGAAACCAGTGGCTGTAGTGTATTTAGATTTTATCATTTTATAAGTTTGAATGAGTTCACTTCTCATTCTTCTCAAGTCCAGATAATATAGCCCCTTTAGACTTAATCTCTGCTCATAGGAAAATCCTCTCATCCCAGGAATCTAACTGGTGAAGTAGGAATAAATGGGACAATTTCGGATGACTGGGTGCAACTAGTGGATTGTCGGAAGGATCAGTGCTTGGGCCTCGGCTATTTACAATCTATATCAATGACTTAAATGAGGGGGTTGTGGAATGCGTCCAAGTTTGCTACATGATACAAAGTTGGGAAAGTAAATTGTCAGGAGGACACAAGGAGGCTGCAATGCGATATAGACTGGTTAATTGATTGAGCAAGAAGGTGGCAGATGGAGCGCAATGTGTGGAAATGTGGAAGTATCCACTTTGATAGGAAGAATGGAAAAACAGAATATTTGTTAAAAGTTGTGGGACTAGTAAATTCTGGTATTCAGAGGGATTTAGAGGTCCTTGTACATGAGTAGCAGAAAGTTAACTTGAAGGTAGAGCAAGCAATTAGGAAGGCAAATAGTATATTCCCCTTTATTGCAAGAGGATTTGAGAACAAGAGTAAGGAAGCCTTGCTGCAATAATAGAGGGCTTTGGTGAGCCCGCAGCTGGAGTACAGTGTGCAATATTGGCCTCCTTATCTAAGGAAGGATATATTTGCTTTAGAGGGGATACAGCGAATGTTCACTAGATTGATTACTGGGAATGGAGGGCTGTCCCATGAGCAGAAATATAGTCGAATGGGCCTATATTCTCTGGAGTTTAGAAGAATGAGAGGTGATCTCATTGAAACGTATACAATTCTTAAAAGGCTTGACAGGGTAGATGCTGATAGACTGTTTTTGCCTGGCTGGCGTGACTAGAACTAGGGGTCATAGGCTCAGGAGAAGGGGGCCGACCGTCCAGGACTGTGATGAGGAGGATTGTCTTCACTCAGAGGGTTGTGAATCTTTGGAATTCTCTACCCCAGAGGGCTGTGGTGTTCAGTCGATGCATATTCTGAAGGCTGAGATCGATAGATATTTGGGAACTAAGGGAACCAAGGTATATGGGAATAGTGCAGGAAGGTGGAGTTGTGGTGGAAGATCAGTCATGTTCTTAATACATGGCGGAGCAGGCTCGAGGAGCCAAATGGCCTACTGCTGCTCCTATTTATTATGTCCTTATGCCAATTAAATTTCCAATAAAGACAAACCATTAATCAATACTGACCATAAAATGCTCAGACCCTCCCCAGTTCCAATCTCCCTGCATCCTTCATGCTGGGCAGCTGAAGACAAGTTATATTACAGCAGCAAAGCCCAGCTGGTTACCATGGGACCAGGAGATATGTTTACTTATTTGTTTAGCTGCGATCATTTCACTAAAAGTCTTTAATTTGCATGGGTTGTGCCATATTATAAAACATTACTAAACCATATTCTGTCAGCCAAGCAGCACTGCCCTCAGTCACACGTGTCTCTGATGTGGGAGGTGTTGGTGGAAGAGCTGTCATTGAGTCCGACACCGCACACAGCAAATTGTACCTGAGACTGAGAAGGGTGCAGGTGATCTGAACCCACTGCACCTCACACAGCGACACCCCATTTGGAGACTCTGGTAAGCAGTCATGTATGAATGGACTTTTAGAACGTGCTGAGAAGTTTGCCACATGCTAAGTAGCGACTCAGGGGTGTGTGTTCCGCTTGTCCTGTCCCAATACTCAGTAAAGACCTGTGTTAGAATATTAGAAGGGTGTCTCTATCGGGAGACTGGAAGGAGAGTCAAGGATTTTTTGTTTATCAAATACATGTAAGGAGGTGAAGCTCACCTGTCTGTAGGGTCCTAGTGAGGGAGAGACGCAGAGCTCAACTCTGTCTGTAGGGTCCCAGTGAGTGAGAGACGCAGAGCTCACCTCTGTCTGTAGGTGCCCCACTGAGGGAGGGACACAGAGCTCATCTCTGTCTGTAGGGTCCCAGTGAGGGAGAGACGCAGAGCTCATCTCTGTCTGTAGGGTCCCAGTGAGGGAGAGATGCAGAGCTCACCTCTGTCTCTAGGGTCCCAGTGAGGGAGAGACGGAGAGCTCGCCTGTCTGTAGGGTCCCAATGAGGGAGTGAGTTGGAGCTCACCTCTGCCTGTAGGGGTACCAGTGAGGGAGAGTGGTAGAGCTCGCCTCTGTCTGTAGGGTCCCAGGGAGGGAGAGACGGAGAGCTCACCCATGCACTGGAGTGTCAGCAGGGATTGAATTCTCAAGTCTCTGGAGTGGGACTTGAACCTTCTGACTCAGAGTCGAGGGTGCTACCAACTGAGACACGGCAGACAATGTATTAGCGCAGTTTGAGGGCTGTGGTCGGGTTGGAATGTGGAGTTTACCTTTAAAGTCTGTAGGGTCTCAGTGAGGGAGAGAGATACAGCTTCCCCATTATAAATAGATACACTCACTGATTCCCTGTCCAACTCCCTATTTAAAGATTCCTCTGATCCCCAATTCCCTCAACTCACACTAATACAAATTCCATGTTTTCACTTCCAGATTATCAGCCAGTGAGATGAGGACTCTGCTGCTGATTCTCGGTTACCTCAGTAAGTAATTTCCATTATAAACCAACTGCACCCTGTGTTTTTAATGTCTTTACATAGCAAAATCTCACAAGGCGCCTCTCGTTTGTGACTTGGATTAGGGCTGTTACAGGGCTGTGGCAGGGGCGGAAACCGGATTGTGAGGTTCCAACAGAGCGTAAATTGAAATTCTTACTTTCCCATTATATATACATTTAATTTGTGTTATTCGTTCATGGTATGCGGGCGTCGCTGGCAAGGCCAGCATTTATTGCCCATCCCTAATTGCCCTTGAGAAGGATAAACCACTGCAGTCTGTGTGGAGAAGGTACTACCACAGTGTCGTCAGGGAGGGTGCACCAGGATTTTGACCCAGCGACGAGGAAGGGACGGCTGATCAGATTTAAAAGTTATGCATTTGTGATAGCTATTCGATCATTACTCTGCACAGTTCTGTTCTCCAAATTACAAAAAAGAATGTAGAGGTACTGGAGAGGGTGGGAAAAAAATTTACAAGATGATACCAGAACTGAGATGTTCTCTCTATCAGGAAAGAATGAACTGGTTGGAACTCTTTTCTCCAGAAAAGGGAAGGCTGGGGATGGACCTGATGGCCGTCTTTAATATTATGAATGTCAACGTAGAGAAGATGTTTCCACTTGTGGGCGAGGCGAGTTCTAGGGGGTCATCAATATAAGATAGTCACTAAAAATCCAATAGGGAATTCAGGAGAAACTTCTTTACCCAGAGAGGGCTGAGAATGTGGAACTCGCTAACAGAGGAACAGGTTGAGGCGAATACCATAGATTATAGATAAGCACATGAGGGAGAAAGGATTAGAAGCATATGTTGATAAGGTTAGATGAAGAATGGTGGGAGAAGTCTCGTCGTGGAGAGAAAACACCGTTAGGAACAGTTGGGCTGAAAGGCCTGTTTCTGTGCTGTAAATTCTTCATATTTATATGCTGTACATATTTATATATTATTATACATATTATACTATTAATTATTATTCAGATATAAAACTAATGCATTTGTCATAGATCTGTAATATCTACAATATTGATCAATATTATTTATAATGCATTTATAATGGACTAGCTGGAGTGCCCGGCGGTGCCGAGGCTTTTTCGAGGGCATGTTGTTGTTGGAAAAGAGAGAGAGAGAGCGACTGGCGGGGGGGGGTGGAAGAGAGAGAGCGATTGGGGGGGAAGAGAGAGAGCGACTGGGGGGAAAGAGAGAGAGCGACTGGGGGGGAAGAGAGAGAGCGACTGGGGGGGATGAGAGAGAGCGACTGGGGGGGAAGAGAGAGAGTGACTGGGGGAAGAGAGAGAGCGACTGGGGGGAAGAGAGAGAGCGACTGGGGGGAAGAGAGCGCGACTGGGGGGAAGAGAGAGAGAGCGACTGGGGGGAAGAGAGAGAGCGACTGGGGGAAGAGAGAGAGCGACTGGGGGGAAGAGAGAGAGCGACTGGGGGGAAGAGAGAGAGCGACTGGGGGGAAGAGAGAGAGCGACTGGGGGGAAGAGGGGAGGAAGAAGAGGGGGGAGGAGGGGGGAAGGGGAGTGGAGGGGGGAAGGGGAGTGGAGGGGGGGAGGGGAGGGGGGGAAGGGAAGGGGAGGGTGGGAGTGGAGGGTGGGAGGGGGAAGGGGAGGGGAGTGGGGAGAGGGGAGGGGGGGAGGGGGGAGGGGAGGGAGGAGGGGGGAAGTATTTTATTATTTAAAATTTAATATTAATAGATATTAAATATTGCAATATTAATTGATATTATGCATTTGCAATAGATCTTTAATCTTTGCATTATTGACTGATATTACTTATTATGGATTTGCAATAGATTTTTAATATTTGAATTATTGAACGTTATTTTTTATGTGGATTTGTAAAAGATGATTAATATTTGAGTTATTGATTGATATTATTTATTCGTGTATTTGTAACAGATCATTAATATTTGCATTATTGATTGATGTTATTTATTAAGGATTTGTAATAGATATTTAATACTTGAATTATTAATATTATTTACTAATGATTTGTAACAGATCTTTAATATTTATATTATTAATTGATATTTTTTACAGTTTTGTAATAGATCTTTAATATTTGCTTTATTGATTGATGTCATTTATTAAGGATTTGTAATATATCTTTAATATTTGCATAATTATTGATTTATATTATTTATTACAGATTTGTAACAGATCGTTAATATTTGCATGATTGATTGATGTTATTTAATATGGATTTTTAATAGAACTTGAATATTTGCATTACTGATTGATGATATTTATTAAATATTTGTAATCGATTGTTAATATTAGCATTGTTGATTGATGTTATTAATTATGGATTTGTAATATATCTAACATTTAATTTATTGATTGATGTAATTTATTAAGGATTTGTAATAGATCTTTAATATTTGCGTTAAAGATTGATATTATTTATTAAGAATTTGTAATAGCTCTTTAATATTTCCATTATTTAAGTTATTTATTAAGGATTTGTAATAGATCTTTATTATTTCGTTTTTTCATTGATGTTATTTTATGGCTTTGTAATAGATCTTTAATATTTGAATTATTGATCGATGTTATTTTTTAAGGATTTGTAATAGATCTTTAAAATTTGCATTACTGTTTGATGTTATTTATTACGAATTTGTGATAGATCATTAATATTTGTGTTATTGATTGATATCATTTATTAAGGATTTGCTATAGATCTTCAATATTTCCATTATTTAAGTTATTTATTCAGGATTTGTAATAGATCTTTAATATTTGAATTATTGATCGATGTTATTTATTATAGATTTGTAATAGATCTTTAATACTTGCATTATTGAACAATGTTATTTATTAAGGATTTGTAATAGAATTTAATATTTGCATTATAGATCAATATGATTTATTATGGATTTGTAATAGATGTTTAATATCTGAATTATTGATTGATGTTATTATTAAGGGTTTGTAATCCATTTTTAATATCTGCATTATTGATTGATATTATTTCATATGGATTTGAAATAGATCTTTAATAATTGCATTATTGAGCAATATTATTTATTATTGATTTGTAATAGATCGTTAATATTTGCATTATTGATTGATTTTATTTTTTAACGATTTGTAATATATCTTAAATATTTGCATGATAGCAAAATACTGCAGATGTTGGAAATCCGAAATAACAACAGAAAATGCTGGAAAAACTCAGCAGGTCAGGCAACATCCGTGGAGAGAAATTTGAGTTGACGTTTCGGGTCGAATCCTTCTTCAAAACTGGAAAGGAAATAAAATAGATCGAAGGCAGGGCTGCGATCTGACAAATGAAGTGAAAGAGACAAAAGAATCTGCAACCGAGGATTCCCCTCTACCGTGGTTGACACTGTCCTCGACCGTGTCAGTTCTATCTCCCGCACTTCTGCCCTCACCCCTGCCCCTCCATCCCGGAACCACAATACGGTTCCCCTTGTCCTCACCTTTCAACCCACCAGCCTCCACATTCAACGGACCATCCTCTGGCATTTCCGCTACCTCCAAAGTGATCCCACCTCCAAACGTATCATTCCCTCCCCTCCGAGACACCCTAGTCCACTCCTCTACCACCCCAAACAGCCCTTCCAATTCGCCTGGCACCTTCCCGTGCAAGCAGCGGAGATATAACACCTGCCGCTATACGTCCCCCCTTCCCACTGTCCAGGGCCCCAAACACCCCTTCCAGGTGAAACAGCGATTTACTTGTACTTCTCGCAAACAATATAATGTATTCGCTGCTCACGATGTGGCCTCCTCTACATTGGGAGAGCAAACGCAGATTGGGTGACCACTTTGCGGAACACCTCCGTTCAGTCTGTAAGGGTGACCCCGAGCTTCCGGTCGCCTGTCATTTTAATTCACTGCTCCATTCCCACTCGGACCTCACCATCCTTGGCCTCTTGTATTGTTCCACGGAAGCTCAACGTAAACTCGAGGAACAGCACCTCATCTTCGGATTAGGCACTTTGCAGCCTTCGTGACTCAATAT
Source organism: Somniosus microcephalus (assembly GCF_052327205.1). Classification (NCBI taxonomy): domain Eukaryota; kingdom Metazoa; phylum Chordata; class Chondrichthyes; order Squaliformes; family Somniosidae; genus Somniosus; species Somniosus microcephalus. The sequence continues at coordinate 5,794,922 of NW_028225181.1, read as the reverse complement.
CGAGTTCAAAAATTTCAGATCATAACCTTGGCCCCTATTCCTTTTTTACTTGTAATTTTACCACTCCTTTCCCCCCCCCCCTTTCCTTTTGTTTCTCTCTCCCACCTGGCAGCTATCTCTTGCCTGCCAGTACACTTCACACCTAATCTCAGCTATTACCATCTCGTCTTGCTTCGAATACCTTTTATTGTCTCTTTTACATCTTTTGTCTCTTTCACTTCTTTTGTCCGATCGCAGCCCTGCCTTCGATCATTTTAATTTTCTTTCCAGTTTTGAAGAAGGGTTCGACCGAAAACGTCAACTCAAATTTCTCTCCACGGATGTTGCCTGACTGGCTGAGTTTTTCCAGCATTTTCTGTTGTTATTTTAAATATTTGCATTTTTGATTGACCTTATTTATTAAAGACTAGGTGGGGGAGCCCGGCTTTGCGAGGGCTGTTTTGGGCCGGGCGGTTTAAATCGAGTGCCAGGCTTTGGGGCCTCTCTGTGTCATTCTATGAATCTGCTGCCGGGCAACACTTTAAATCGAGTCCCAGGCTTTTGGGCCCTGTCTGTGTCCCTCTCTCTGGGCCGGGCGGTTTAAATCGAGTCCCAGGCTTAGGGACCTCTCTGTGTCCCTCTGTGAATCTGCTGCCGGGCAACATTTTAAATCAAGTCCCAGGCTTTTGGGCCCTGTCTGTGTCCCTCTCTCTGGGCCGGGCGGTTTAAATCGAGTCCCAGGCTTTGGGACCTCTCTGTGTCCCTCTGTGAATCTGCTGCCGGGCAACATTTTAAATCGAGTCCCAGGCTTTTGGGCCCTGTCTGTGTCCCTCTCTCAATCTGCTGCCGGGCAACATTTCTACCTTTTAATACCTTGAAAGATGAAAGTGAAATTACTTATAAAACGTTTTTGGTAAATCTTATGTTATTTTTAAAAGAGATAGTAACTTTTTCAAAGCTAGATAAGGAGAGTAGTTTGAGCTGCAAGCAGTGAAACAATGGCTGGCAGATCCCTGAGATGAAAACGATTTGTCCCGCCCACACACACACTTAATACCTTGAAAGATGAAAGTGAAAGTACTTCTAAAATGTTTCTGGTAAATCTTATTTATTTTTAAAAGAGATACTAACTTTTTCAAAGCTGGATGATCAAAGTAGTTTGAGCTGCAAGCTGAAGTAATGGCAGTGAAACAATGGCTGCCAGATCACTGAGATGAAAACGATGAGTCCCGCCCACACACACACACACCGATTGGCCAACCATCAGGGGACCGTACTGTAGGATTGGTCAATCGTGACGGCACAGGATTGGTCGAACCTTGACGTCAGTCAATCAATGCTAAGTAGCAGATAATGAGTTTAATTTTGAAGGTTTTTTGCATAAGGCGCGAACAATTTTCGTCTGACCGAAAAGTAAATATGCCTACGACCGTCCCGGAACCGTAAGCTTTCTTTGGAGGTAACGCGCACGTAGGTGCGCTCTATAACTTTCGAGCACATAGCCGGACAGACGCACACCTGAGGACAGAAGGACAGACAGACAGAAGTATCCATTTATATATATAGATTTGCAATAGATCTTTTAAATTTGCATTATTGATTAAAGTTATTTATTAATGATTTTAATAGTTCTTTAATATTTTAATGCTTGGTTTGTGTTATTAATTATGTATTTGCAATATATCTTTAATATTTGAATTATTGATCGATGTTAAGGATTTGTAATGAATCTTTACTATTTGCATTATTGATTGATGTTATTTATTAAGGATTTGTAATAGGTCTTTAATACTTGCATTATTGGTGTTAATTTTTACAGATTTGAAATAGATCTTTCATATTTGCATTATTGATTGATGTTATTTATTAAGGCTTTGTAATAGGTCTATAATATTTGCATTATTGATTGTATTTTTATTTATCGATTTGCAATATATCTTAAATATTTCAAATATTGATTGATGTTAATTGTTAATGATTTGTAATAGTCCTATAACATTTGCATTATTGATTGATGTTATTTATTAAGCGTTTGTAATATATCTTTAATATTTTCCTTATTGATTGTTATTAATTATGGATTAGCAATATAACTTTAATATATGCATTATTGATCAATATTATTTATTATGGATTTGTAATAGATCTTTAGTATTTGCGTGAGTGATCGATATAATTTAACATGGATTTATAATAGATCTGTAATATTTGCCTGATCGATTGATGTTATTTCAAGGATTTGTAATAGATCTTTAATATTTGCATTTTTGATAGATATGATCTGTTAAATATTTGTAATAGATCTACAATATTTACATTATTGATTGATATTATTCATTATGCATTTGTAATAGGTCATAATATTTTCATTATTGATTGATGTTATTTATTAAGGATTTGCAAAAGATCGTTAATATTTGCATTATTGATTGAAATGATTTAATATGGGTTTGTAATAGATCTTTAATATTTGTATTAATGATTGATATTATTTATTCAGGAATTCCCAACTCCCAACTGCACTTAAGAAAATCCAACTGTCTAGCCACTGTCCCTCCATTCACCATGACATTTCTACAGCTACTGATCTGCTCAACCACCTCCACACCACCACATTTGATGCCCTAGTCCATACTAAAACAATTACCCTCTCTCTCCCTGGCCTTTCTTCCTGGTAAAGCTCTCATCTTCGTTCCCTTATGTGCAAGGGAAGCAGACTTGAATGGAAATGGCGGACATCTGGTTCAGTCTTTCACCGCCAGATCTGGCTGGAACACAAAAAGCACTATCGGGTCCTGCTCTCATCTACCAAAATTGCTCACTATTCCAGAATCATTCTGGAATGGAAAGATAAATTCTGGCTCTTATTCTCTACTGCTAACCGACTTCTTAACTCCTCGCCCCTGTCTCCTCCACATTCACCTCCGATAACATGTGAGGAGCTCATGGACTTCTTTGTCTCTAAGATTGAGACTATCTGTTCAGCTGCCTCTGTAACTTCACTTCCTTTCCCTAGCCCACTGGGCCAAACTTCATCTGCAATTCCCCCCTTCCCGAGCCCTGAACTGACATTTTTCTGCAGTTTCTCTCTGACCTCTCCTCATGACCTCTCTGCGCTCAACTTGTCAATGAGACCCACCTTCCGTCCCTCGAACCTATTCCCACCAAACTGTTGACCATCCAACTTCCTTTTCTGGCTACCATGTTAGCTGATATTGTTAACGCTTCCCTCTCCTCAGGTACTGTCTCACTCTACCTCAAGTATTCCATCATTACCACGATCCTCAAAAAATGAAACCGTGATCCCTCCGTCTAATAAACTAGCACCCGATCTCCAACCTCCCTTTCCTCTCCAAATTTCTTGAACGTGTTGTCGACTCGCATATCCGTGCCCATCTTTTCCTCAATGCCATGTTTGAACTGCTCCAACCAGATTTCCGCCCTTGCCACTGTACCGAAACAGCTCTCAGCAAAGTCACAAATGACATCCTTTTTGAATGTGAAAAAGGTAAACTATCCCTCCTCAGCCTTCTTGACTTACCTGCAGCCGTCGACATGGTTGAACACTCCATTCTTCTCCAACATTTCTGAACCATCGTTGAGCTGTTTGGGACTGCACTCACCAGGTTCAATTCATATCTATCTAATATCACCTGCAATGGCTTCTCTTCACCTCCCGCATCGTTAACTCGGGTGCCCCCAAGGATCTATTCTTTGCCCCTCCTATTTCCCATCTACATGCTGCCCCTTGGTGACATCTTGTGAAAACACAGCTTCAGTTTCCACAGGTATACTGACGACACCAAACTCTACCTCACTACCTCTTCTGTCCCCCCTCCATCGCCTCTCAATTGTGAGAATGCTTCTCTGACATAATGTGCTGGATGAGCAAACACTTTCTCCAATTTAATATTACGAAGATCAAAGGCAAAATTTTCGTTCCCCGTCACTAACTCCATTCCCTAGCCACTCACTCCATCCATCTCCCTAACATCTGTGTGTGGCTGAACCACACTGTTCGCAACCTTGTTGTCAAATTTGAACTGAAATGTGCTTCTGAGCACACATCCACAGCACAACAATGACCGCCTACTTCCACCTCCGTAACAAGCCCCATTCGCCCATCTCCCCTGTGCCCACTGATCTACATTGGCTCCCGATTAAGCAGCAGCTCGATTTCAAAATTCTCATCCTTGTTTTCAAATCCCTCCATATCCTTGCCCCTTCCTATTTCAGTAATCTCCTTCAGCCCCAAATCCCCCCAAGATAATTGTGCTCCTCTAATTCTGGACTCTTGAGCCTCCCTGATTACAATCGCTCAACCTTTGGTGGCCGTGCCTTCTGTTGCCTAGGCCCCAAGCTCTGGAATTCCCTGCCTAAACCTCTCCATCCTGCTACCTCACTTTCCTCCGTTAAGGCGCTCCTTAAAACGTAGCTTTCAGAGCCAGCTTTTGATCACCTGACCTAATTTATCATTAGTGACTCGGTGTCAAATTATATCTTTTAAACTACTCCTGTGCAACGCCTTGGGAAGTTTTACTACGTTAAAGATGCTATATAAATACAAGTTGTTGTTATTATTAAGGATTTGTAATAGATCTGTAATATTTGCATTATTGATTGATATTATTTATTCTCCTCCTTCCTTGGCTCTGTTTTCACCGCAAGAGAATTGCGAATTGTTTCTATGTGTTAAGATGTCCTGAAATCATTGCACTTTATTTGCATAAATATTATGAATATTATTTATATTTACACACTTCTTTCAAATATTTAGCGAGCTGTATTTGTTTTTTAATGTTATTACTTACACTTATGTATTAGTACTTTTAAATTATAATTTACATTTTTATGTTTGTTTATGTTTCACATTGTCATTTATTTTTCATCTTTAATTTCAGTTCTTATACTTATCTTAACATTTATATTTCTTATTCACGGGTTTGGTACCAGTTGGAGAATTGTATCCAATTCTGGGCACCACGTTTAAGGAATGAAGTGAATGCTTTGGAGAGGGTACAGAAGTGATTTACTAGAATGGTTCCAGGGATGACTGATTAGAGTTACCAGGCACGACCGGAGAAACTGAGTGTTTAACCTTAAATCAGAGAAGGCTAAGGGGAGATTCGATAGGGGGGTTTAAATTCATGAAGGATTTAGATAAAGAAAATAAAGAGAAACTGTTTCCACTGGCTGAAGGATCGACAACAAGATGGCACAATATTACAGTGATTGTGAAAATAACCAGAGCAGACACGAGATAAAGCTTTTTTGCGCAAGGAGTGGTTAGGATTTGGAAAGCACTGCCTGATAGGGTGATGGAAACAGATTCATTAGTAGTCTTCAAAAGGGAATTGGATAAATAATTGAAGGAGAAAGGTTTCTGGGTTATGGCGAAAGAGCGGGAGAGTGTGACTACCTGGAATGATCTTCAAAAAAGCCGACACAGACTCGATGGGCCGAATGGCCTCCCTCAGTGTTGTACTAATATATGATTATAAGTTATTCATATACTCAGTATTTTATCAGAATATATATCGATCAATTTGCATAACATATTATTAATTGCCTTTGATATCCAGCTTCCAATTTATTTATATATTCAGTGTAAATATATTCAATTTTCATATATATATAATAAATATAAAATATATATATAATTTTATAGTTTTTCAATTAAGAACCAACAATAGAAAGTTATCTCACACTGACCATCGAGAGTGGCTCAACATCTGCACTCAGTGTTCACCTGAGGACTGAGATACCCCTTGATGTGTCTCACTGACCATCGAGAGCCCCTCACCATCTGCACTCTGTGTTCACCTGGGGACTGAGATCCCCCATGATATCTCTCACTGACCATCGAGAGGCCCTCACCATCTGCACTCAGTGTTCACCTGGGGACTGAGATACCCCATGATCTCTATTACTGACCATCGAGAATCCCTCACCATCTGCACTCAGTGTTCACCTGGGGACTGAGATACCCAATGATATCTCTCACTGGCCATCGAGGGTCTCTCACCATATGCACTCAGTGTTCACCTGGGGACTGAGATACCCCATGATATCTCTCACTGACCATCGAGAGTCCCTCACCATCTGCACTCAGTGTTCACCTGGGGACTGAGATACCCCATGATATCTCTCACTGACCATCGAGTGTCCCTCACCATCTGCACTCAGTGTTCACCTGGGGACTGAGATACCCCATGATATCTCTCACTGACCATCGAGTGTCCCTCACCATCTGCACTCAGTGTTCACCTGAGGACTGAGATACCCCATGATATCTCTCACTGACCATCGAGAGTCCCTCACCATCTGCAATCAGTGTTCACCTGGGGACTGAGATACCCCATGATATCTCTCACTGACCATCGAGTGTCCCTCACCATCTGCACTCAGTGTTCACCTGAGGACTGAGATACCCCATGATATCTCTCACTGACCATCGAGTGTCCCTCACCATCTGCACTCAGTGTTCACCTGGGGAATGAGATACCTCATGATATCTCTGACTGACCATCGAGAGTCCCTCACCATCTGCACTCAGTGATCACCTGGGGTCTGAGATACCCCATGATATCTCTCACTGACCATCGGGAGTCCCTCACCATCAGCACTCAGTGTTCACCTGGGGACTGAGATACCCCGTGATATCTCTCACTGACCATCGAGAATCCCTCACCATCTGCACTCAGTGTTCACCTGGGGACTGAGATACACCATTATATCTCTCACTGACCATCGAGAGGCCCTCAGCATCTGCACTCAGTGTTCACCTGGGGACTGAGATACCCCATGATATCTATTACTGACCATCGAGAGTCCCTCACCATCTGCACTCAGTGTTCACCTGGGGACTGAGATACCCCATGATATCTCTCACTGACCATCGAGTGTCCCTCACCATCTGCACTCAGTGTTCACCTGAGGACTGAGAAACCCCATGATATCTCTCACTGACCATCGAGTGTCCCTCACCATCTGCACTCAGTGTTCACCTGGGGAATGAGATACCTCATGATATCTCTGACTGACCATCGAGAGTCCCTCACCATCTGCACTCAGTGATCACCTGGGGTCTGAGATACCCCATGATATCTCTCACTGACCATCGGGAGTCCCTCACCATCAGCACTCAGTGTTCACCTGAGGACTGAGATACCCCATGATATCTCTCACTGACCATCGAGTGTCCCTCACCATCTGCACTCAGTGTTCACCTGGGGAATGAGATACCTCATGATATCTCTGACTGACCATCGAGAGTCCCTCACCATCTGCACTCAGTGATCACCTGGGGTCTGAGATACCCCATGATATCTCTCACTGACCATCGTGTGTCCCTCACCATCTGCACTCGTGTTCACCTGGGGACTGAGAGACCCCATGATATCTCTCACTGACCATCGAGAGTGCCTCAACATCTGCACTCAGTGTTCACCTGGGGACTGAGATACCCCATGATGTCTCTCACTGACCATCGAGTGTCCATCACCATCTGCACTCAGTTTTCACCTGGGGACTGAGATACCCCATGATGTCTCTCACTGACCCTCGAGTGTCCCTCACCATCTGCACTCAGTGTTCACCTGGGTACTGAGATACACCTTGATGTGTCTCACTGACCATCGAGAGTCCCTCACCATCTGCACTCAGTGTTCACCTGGAGACTGAGATACCCCTTGACGTGTCTCACTGACCATCGAGAGTCCCTCACTATCTGCACTCAGTGTTCACCTGGGGACGGAGATACCCCATGATATCTCTCACTGACCATCGAGAGTGCCTCAACATCTGCACTCAGTGTTCTCCTGGGGACTGAGATACCCCATGATATCTCTCACTGACCATCGAGTGTCCCTCACCATCTGCACTCAGTGTTCTCCTGCGGACTGAGATACCCAAAGATATCTCTCACTGACCATCGAGTGTCCCTCACCATCTGTACTCAGTGTTCACCTGGGGACTGAGATACCCCATGATATCTCTCACTTATCATCGAGAGTCCCTTACAATCTGCACTCAGTGTTCACCTGGGGACTGAGATACCCCATGATATCTCTCACTGACCATCGAGAGTGCCTCAACATCTGCACTCAGTGTTCACCTGGGGACTGAGATACCCCATGATGTCTCTCACTGACCATCGAGTGCCCATCACAATCTGCACTCAGTGTTCACTTGGGTACTGAGATACCCCATGATATCTCTTACTGACCATCGAGAGTCCCTCACCATCTGCACTCAGTGTTCACCTGGGGACTGAGATACCCCATGATATCTCTCACTGGCCATCGCGAGTCTCTCACCAGATGCACTCAGTGTTCACCTGGGGACTGAGATACCCCATGATATCTCTCACTGACCATCGAGAGTCCCTCACCATCTGCACTCAGTGTTCACCTGGGGACTGAGATACCCCATGATATCTCTCACTGACCATCGAGTGTCCCTCACCATCTGCACTCAGTGTTCACCTGGGGACTAAGATACCCCATGATATCTCTCACTGACCATCGAGAGCCCCTCACCATCAGCACTCATTGTTCACCTGGGGACTGAGATACCCCATGATATCTCTCACTGACCATCGAGTATCCCTCACCATCTGCACTCAGTGTTCACCTGGGGACTGAGATACCCCATGATGTCTCTCACTGACCATCGAGTGTCCATCACCATCTGCACTCAGTTTTCACCTGGGGACTGAGATACCCCATGATGTCTCTCACTGACCCTCGAGTGTCCCTCACCATCTGCACTCAGTGTTCACCTGGGTACTGAGATACACCTTGATGTGTCTCACTGACCATCGAGAGTCCCTCACCATCTGCACTCAGTGTTCACCTGGAGACTGAGATACCCCTTGACGTGTCTCACTGACCATCGAGAGTCCCTCACTATCTGCACTCAGTGTTCACCTGGGGACGGAGATACCCCATGATATCTCTCACTGACCATCGAGAGTGCCTCAACATCTGCACTCAGTGTTCTCCTGGGGACTGAGATACCCCATGATATCTCTCACTGACCATCGAGTGTCCCTCACCATCTGCACTCAGTGTTCTCCTGCGGACTGAGATACCCAAAGATATCTCTCACTGACCATCGAGTGTCCCTCACCATCTGTACTCAGTGTTCACCTGGGGACTGAGATACCCCATGATATCTCTCACTTATCATCGAGAGTCCCTTACAATCTGCACTCAGTGTTCACCTGGGGACTGAGATACCCCATGATATCTCTCACTGACCATCGAGAGTGCCTCAACATCTGCACTCAGTGTTCACCTGGGGACTGAGATACCCCATGATGTCTCTCACTGACCATCGAGTGCCCATCACAATCTGCACTCAGTGTTCACTTGGGTACTGAGATACCCCATGATATCTCTTACTGACCATCGAGAGTCCCTCACCATCTGCACTCAGTGTTCACCTGGGGACTGAGATACCCCATGATATCTCTCACTGGCCATCGCGAGTCTCTCACCAGATGCACTCAGTGTTCACCTGGGGACTGAGATACCCCATGATATCTCTCACTGACCATCGAGAGTCCCTCACCATCTGCACTCAGTGTTCACCTGGGGACTGAGATACCCCATGATATCTCTCACTGACCATCGAGTGTCCCTCACCATCTGCACTCAGTGTTCACCTGGGGACTAAGATACCCCATGATATCTCTCACTGACCATCGAGAGCCCCTCACCATCAGCACTCATTGTTCACCTGGGGACTGAGATACCCCATGATATCTCTCACTGACCATCGAGTATCCCTCACCATCTGCACTCAGTGTTCACTTGGGGACAGAGATACCCCATGATATCTCTCACTGACTATCGAGAGTCCCTCACCATCTGCACTCAGTGTTCACCTGGGGACTGAGGTATCCCATGATATCTCTCACTGACCATCGAATGTCCCTCACCATCTGCACTCAGTGTTCAGCAGCTCAGTCTGCAGGTGCCCGCGTGAACTGCTTCCTGAAACTTACCCGGGTACAAGGCGTTCTGTAGTTAATGTATAACAGAGAGATCATTCTGTGAGGTGTGTGAGAGTGAGCCGGACGTCCTGAGTCTTTGTGTTAATAGAAGTAAAACGGAGCCCAAATTATAGGGACACAGAACGAAGCCTGGTTTACAGAATCGCTAAATTCCAGCTTTAAATGTGCTGCTTTTCTATTGGACGAAGTGAAGATGAGGTTATTGCTGCTTTCTGTTACCTGATAGCGAAGGGATCATCTGGAATAGGGAGGACTGTCTGTGAGCAGTGAGTTAGTGGGGAGGTTGGGCTGGGAGAAAGATGGAAACCTCGTTTAGAGAAGGAGGAACGATTCCACAATTCATTTGCGGACTATCTACAAGGGTAGAGATTGAGACTGAGGTTATTGGTGCTTCGGGGGGTAGAAGCTGTTGTGTAACATTAACTATTATCATTAAGCATATTTCTGTAACTCAGTTGCAGACTCCATACTCACTGACCCGTGTGAAAATCACACAGTCCTGGACCAGCCCTGGAGGAGCACGGACTGTAGTGGGACTCAGTGCTATCACCAGGTGAAGTGTGATTGGAATGTTACCCGAGGATGGTACAGATTTAAAAGGTAACGTGAGGGGAAATTACCGATAAACTAGTCGATAAGCGAGGATTAAATGTACAGAAGTGAACAAAGTTTGAGATTAGGAATGGGAACATCAGGGAGACCGAGATCAACAGTCAGAACAATGGGACAGGGAGTCTTTCCAGGGATAGGGAAACAACCGAACTCTACAGAGAGAAACAGAGAGTGAAGGGAGATACCCGGGATAGAGGAGAATATAGAACTGGGACAGTGAGTAAAGGGAGATACCCGGGATAGAGGGGAATATAGAATGGGGACAGAGAGTAAAGGGAGACACCCGGGGTAGAGGGGAATACAGAACAGTGACAGTGAGTAAAGGGAGATACCCGGGATAGAGGGGAATATAGAACGGGGACAGAGAGTAAAGGGAGATAACCGGGCTAGAGGGGAATACAGAACAGGGACAGAGAGTAAAGGGAGATACCCGGGATAGAGGGGAATACAGAATGGGGACAGAGAGTAAAGGGAGATACCCGGGATAGAGGGGAATATAGAACGGGGACAGAGAGTAAAGGGAGATACCCGGGATAGAGGGGAATATAGAACGGGGACAGAGTGGAAAGGGAGATACCCGGGATAGAGGGAAATATAGAACGGGGACAGAGAGTAAAGGGAGATACCCGGGATAGAGGGGAATATAGAACGGGGACAGAGAGTAAAGGGAGATACCAGGGATAGAGGGGAATATAGAACGGGGACAGAGATTAAAGTGAGATACCCGGGATAGAGGGGAATATAGAATGGGGACAGAGAGTAAAGTGAGATACCCGGGATAGAGAAGAATATAGAAAGGGGTCAGAGAGCAAAGGGAGATTCCCGGGATAGAGGGGAATATAGAACGGTGACAGAGAGTAAAGGGAGATACCCGGTATAGAGGGGAATATAGAACAGGGACAGAGAATAAAGTGAGATACCCGGGATAAAGGAGAATATAGAACGGGGACAGAGAGTAAAGTGAGATACCAGGGATAGAGGACAATATAGAACGGGGACAGAGAGAAAAGTGAGATACCGGGGATAGAGGACAATATAGAACGGGGACAGAGAGTAAAGGGAGATACCCGGGATAGAGGGGAATATGGAACGGGGACAGAGAATAAATGGAGATGCCAGGGATAGAGGAGATTATAGAACTGGGACAGAAAGTAAAGGGAGATACCCAGGATAGAGGGGAATATCGAACGGGGACAGAGAGAAAAGGGAGATACCAGGCATAGAGGAGATTATAGAACTGCGACAGAGAGTAAATGGAGATAACAGGGACAGAGGAGAATATAGAACTGGGACAGAGAGTAATGGGAGATACCAGGGGTAGCGGAGATTATAGAATTGGGACAGAGAGTAAAGGGAGATACCCGGGATAGAGGGTAAAATAGAACGGGGACAGAGAATGAAGGGAGATACCAGGGATAGAGGAGATTATAGAATAGGACAGAGAGTAAATGGAGATACTTGGGATAGAGTAGATTATGGAACGGGGACAGAGAGTAAAGGGTGATACCCGGGATAGAGGAGAATATAGAACCGGGACAGAGAGTAAAGGGAGATACCAGGGATAGAGGGGAATATAGAACGGGGACAGAGAGTAAAGGGAGGTACTCGGGATAGAGGAGATTATAGAACTGGGACAGAGAGTGAAGGGAGACACCAGGGATAGAGGGGAATATAGAACGGCGACAAAGAGTAAAGGGACATACCCGGGATAGAGGGGAATATAGAACGGGGACAGAGAGTAAAGGGAGATACCCGGGATAGAGGGGAATATAGAACGGGGACAGAGAGTAAAGGGAGATACCCGGGATAGAGGGGAATATAGAACGGGGACAGAGAGTAAAGGGAGATACCTGGGATAGAGTGGAATATAGAACGGTGACAGAGAGTTAAGGGAGATACCCGGGATAGAGGGGAATATAGAACAGGGACAGAGAGTGAATGGGGATACCCGGGATAGAGGGGAATATAGAACGGGGACAGAGAATAAAGGGTAATACCCAGGATAGACGGGAATATAGAACGGGGACAGAGTTTAAAGGGAGATACCCAGGATAGAGGGGAATATAGAACGGGGACAGAGAGTAAAGGAGTTACCCGGGATAGAGGGGAATATAGAACGGGGACAGAGAATAAAGGGTGATACCCGGGATAGAGGGGAATATAGAACTGGGACAGAGAGTAATGGGAGATACCCACGATAGCGGGGAATATAGAACGGGGACGGAGAGTAAAGGAAGATACCCGGGATAGGGAGGAATATAGAACGGGGACAGAGAATAAAGGGAGATACCCGGGATAGATGGGAATATAGAACGGGGACAGAGTAAATGATGGGTCTCATTATCCGGTACATTCTGCGGGTCCCAGAATTTCATAGAATCATAGAATGGTTACAGCATGGAAGAAGGCCATTCGCCCCGCCGAGCCCATGCCAGCTCTCTGCAAGAGCAGTTAGTCCCACTCCTCCACGCTTTCCCTGCAGCACTGCATTTTTTTTCTTCAAGTGCTTATCCGACTCCCTTCTGAAAGCCATGACTGAGTCTGCCTCCACCACCCTTTCAGGCATTGTTTTGTGGATATTAACAACTCGCTGACTAAAAATGTATTTCCTGTGTTGCCGTTGGTTGTTTTGCCAATCACCTTAAATCTGTGTCCTTTGGTTCTCGACCCTTCAGCCATTGGGAATCGTTTCTCTCTACTCTGTCCAATCTCCTCATAATTTTGAACGCCGCTTTCAAATCTCCTCTCAAACTTCTCTGCTCTAAGAGGAACAATACCAGCTTCTCCAGTCTAACCACGTAACTGAAGCCTCTCATCCCTGGAAACGTTCTCGTAAACCTGTTTCTGCACCCTCTCTAAGACCTTCGAGAACTTTAAGGCAGCACGGTGGCATAGTGGTTAGCACTGTTGCTTCACAGCGCCAGGGACCCGGGTTCGAATCCGGCCTCGGGTGACTGTCTGTGCGGAGTTTGCACATTCTCCCCGTGTTTGCGTGGGTTTCCTCCGGGTGCTCCGGTTTCCTCCCACAGTCCAAAGATGTGCGGGTTAGGATGATTGGCTATGATAAATTGACCCTTAGTGTTAGGGGGATTAAATACATGGGGTTACGGGGATAGGGTGGGATATGTGTTGGTGTAGGGGTTACGGGGATCGGGTGGGACACATGTCGGTGCAGGCTCGATGGGCCGAAATGGCCTCTATCTGCACTGTGGTGTTTCTGTGATTCTGTGATTTACATCCTTCTTAAAGTAGTGCCCTGAATTGGACACAATACTCCAGTTGAGGCAGAACCAGTGCTTTATACCAATTCATAATAACGTCCATGCTCTGTAGTCTATACCTCTATTCATGAATCAAAGGATTCCGTAAGGTTTTTCAACCGCTTTTTCAATCAGTCGTGCACTTAAACAATTTGAGCACATCTACCCCTAGTTCTCCCTGTTCATGGACCACCTTTAGGATTATACACTTCAGTTTTTTTTATTTCCTCTACTCTTTCTTTATACCAAAATGCATCACATTGTACTCTTCTGCATTAAATTTCAGCTACGTGTCCGCCCATTCCACCAGCCTGTCTATATCTTCTTGAAGTCTATCACTATCCTCATCACTGTTCACTATACTTCCAAGTTTTGTGTCATCTGCAAATTTTGAACTTGTGCCCTGTACACCCAGATTCAATTCATTAATATATATCAAGAAACGCAGTGGTCCTAGAACCAACACTTGGGGAACACCACTGTGCACGTTCCTCCAGCCTGACAAACAACCGATCACCAATACTCGGTGTTTCCTGTCACTTAGTCAATTTTGTATCCTTGCTGCCACTGTCTCTTTTATTCCATGGGCTTCAGCTTGGCTGGCAAGACTATTACGAGGCACTTTGTTGAACGCCTTTTGGAAATCCATGTACATCACATCAACCGGATTGCCCTAATCAACCCTCTCTGTTACCTCATCACAAAAAATGATAAAGTTAGGTAAACACGATTTTCCTTCAACAAACCCGTGTACATCCCGTCAACGGCATTGCCCAAATCAACCCTTTCTGTTACCACATCAAAGAAAATCATAATCATAATCATAATTATCATAATCAACTTTATTGTCATTGTTAGTGCACAAGTGCAGTACAACGAAATGTAAGCTTGCGGCTCCCGAGAGTGTACATTTTGATTGAGACATTTAACTTACATTTGGCTTGTACCATAAACATAAACATAATAAAGTGCAAATGTTCAAGTTAGTTAAACACGATTTGCCTTTAACAAATCCGTGTTGCCCTTCCTTACGTAATCCACACTTGTACAAGTGACTGATAATTTTATCCCTGTTTATTATTTCTAAATGCTACCCCAATACAGATTTTAAACAGACTGGCCTGTAGTTGCTGAGTTTATCATTAGACACTTTTTAGCACAAGGGTGCAACGTTTTCAACTCTCCAGTTCTCTGGCACCACCCCTGTTTCTAAGGAGGAGAGTAAGTTTCTGGTCTGTACCTCTGTGATTTCTTCCTTCACTTCCCTCAGCGTCCTACGATGCATCCCATCTGGTCCTGCTGACATATCTACATAAATTACAGCCAGCCTTTCTAGAACCTCCTCTTTAGCAATTATTATCCCATCCTGTATGTCCTCTAACTCCTCCTTCACTATGCCAATGGCAGCATCTTCTTACTTGATGAAGACAGATGCAAAGTAATCATTTCTGCACCTCAGCCATGCCCTGTACTTCCATGTGTAGGTATCCTTTTTGGGCTATAAATGGCCCCACCCCTCCTCTTACTACCCGGTTACTATTTATATGCCTATAGAAGACTTTTGGATTACCTCTTTTGTTAGTTGCCATTCTATTCTTATTTCGTCTTTTGGCCTCTTTTATTTTCTTTTTGACTTCTCCTCTGAACTTTCTGTATTTAGCCTGATTCACAGATGTATTCTCAACCTGAAATCTGCCATACGCACTCTTTTTCTGCTTCGTCTTACTCTCTATCTCTTTCGTCATTCGGGGAGCACTGACGTTAGTTGCCCTACCTTTCCCCCTAGTGGAAAAGTACCTTGACTGTACCCGAACTATTTACTCTTTAAAGGCAGCCCACTGTTCAATTACAGTTTTGCATGCCAATCTTTGATTCCAGTTTACCTGGGCAAGATTCGTTCGCATCCCACTGAAATTGGCCTTACTCAAATTAACCATTTTTACACTAGATTGTTCCCTGTCCTATTCCATAGATAATCTAAACCTTATGATACTATGATCACTGTTCCCTAAATGTACATCTACTGACACTTGCTCCCCTTGACCTACCTCATTCCCCAGAACCAGATCCAGCAAAGCCCCCTTCTTTATTGGGCCAGAAAACTACGGATCAAGAACGATCTCCTGAATGCATTTCAGAAATTCTTCCCCATCTCTGCCCTTTACAATAGTACTATCTCAGTCTATATTAGGATTGTTGAAGTCCCCCATTATCACTACGTTATATTTCTAGCATCTCACTGTATTTTCTCTGCAAAACTGGCTCCACCATATTTTTACCTACAGCTGGTGGCCTATCGAATAGAGTATTATTTCTTAACTCAAGCTTGAACCCTCCAGGACATCCTCTGTCTCCAGCACTGCAACATTCTCCGTCACCAACTCCTATCTTTCCTTCAATACCTTTCCTGAACAGCTTATAACCAGAAGTATTTAATACCAAATCCTGCCATTGTTTGAGCCAAGTCTCCATTATTGCCACAACATCATATCCCCATATAATTTTTTGTGCCTGCAGCTCACCAACCTGTTTACTACACTTCGTGCGTTCACATACATACACTGTAAACCTGTCATCTACCATCCTGTGTTCTCTCTTAGCCTGACCCCACATAATACCTTATTGTTTATTACTTTAGCACTATACATCGCTCGCAATCATTTGTCCCCTTTCTTTCTCATTTCTGAGGCCACATACGGGTGCCCATCCCCCTGCAACTTCGTTTAAACCCTCCCCAACAGCACCAGCAAACCTTCCCGTGAGGATATTGGTACCGGCTCTGTTGAGGTGCAACCCGTCCGGCCTGTACATGTCCCACCTTCCGCACAACAGGCCCCAATGCCCCAGGAATCTGACGCCCTCCCTCCTGCACCATCTCTCCAGCCACGCATTCATCTGCTCCAACCTCCTATTTCTAGATTCACTAGTGCGTGGCACCGGTATTAATCCAGAGATTACTACCTTTGAAGTCCTGCTTTTTAATCCCTTTCCTCGCTCCCTAAAATCTGCCTGCAGGAACTCATCCCTCCTTCTACCTATGTTGTCGGTACCAATATGGACCACGACCTCTGGTTGTTCACTCTCCCTCCTCAGAATGTTGTGCAGCCGCTCAGTGAAATCCTTAACCCTGGACCCAGGGAGACAACAAAACATCCTGGAGTAAAATCTGCGGTCGCAGAAACGCATGTCTGCTCCCCTAACATGAAAGCCCCTCCCACTATTGCATTCCCTATAATCATCCTCCCACCCCTGTACAGCTGAGACTCCCGTGGTTCCATGGAGTTAGCCCTGGCTGTGCTCCCCAGTGGAACCATTGACCTTTCCACTTTTCAGAACAGAGAAGCATTCAGGGGACTGCTGCATTACCTGCGTGGTCCTCCTCTTCTGTCTATGGGTCACCCATTCCCACTCTGCCTTCGCACTCCTTAGCTGCGGGGTGACCAACTTCTGAAACGTGCTATCCACGTTGCTCTCAGCCTCGCAGATGCAATGCAATGACACCAGCGGCTGCTCAAACTCTGAAAGCCAGGGCGCGAGCTCCTCCATCTGACGACACTTCCTGCACATGGGAAGCGTACTGGATTTTGCACATGGCACAGGATGCACATTCCGCGGGACTGAGCTGCCCTGCTATATGTCTATTTATTGGAGAATTAATTAACTTTACAGAAACTTTAGACTAAGGAGTACCTAATGAAAGTCAGTAATATAATATGTAATTGACAGTTACTAAATTATTAAAGTGTTAACTTTTACTGATTTAACATAGTTTTAACAATTACTAATATAATGTATTGTTAACAGTTACTAATTTAATGTAGTATTTACAGTTACTGATCACCAATCTCCAGCTTTGATCCTAACCAGCTATTTAACCCCGACCCCTAACTTGAAGAGCAGAAACACGATGTGACCTTTCCCAACCAGTCAGTTCCCAGTCTTTGTATCAGTTAATAATAGCCATCAGTTCAGGGTCTGACTTTGTGATTGTTGTTCCAGTTCTGGTGGATGGCAGATTCCTGAGACTCGGGTTCCACGCGATCGCTGCTCCACACACGTCTCAGGCTGGTTAAATGGTAATTTCAGACTTTATAATCTCAGATTTACATTCACTCTCCAGCACTGTTCACCTCGGTTATTTCTTCAATATTTGCAAACCTCGTTTCAGGTTTTCATCCCACGGTGGGACAGGGAGAAGTGGCGAGGAGAGTTTGTTTTACCGGGGGTAGCGGTCCCTGTCACTGGACCGGGGAGATCAAGATCAGAAACTGCACCAGTTACTTCGTTTATGAGTTGAAGCCGGCACCCGGGTGTAACTCTGCTTATTGCACAGGTACTTGGGGGGGGGGCAAAGGTCAGGAACTCGGGGGGGGGCAATGGTCAGGATCTCGGCTGGGGAAAGGTCAGGAACTTGAGGGGACAGTGGGCATGGAGTTCTGGGGGGAAAAGGTCAAAAACTCGAGTGGGCAAAGGTCAGGAATTGTAGCAAATGTCAGGAACTCGGGGGGCAAAGGCCAGGAACTCGATGTGGAAAAGGTCAGGAAAACTAGGTCGGTGAGAGAAGGTCGGTACTTGGGGGGGTGGGGGGGAGAGATAAGTTCAGGAACTCAGTGGGGGGTGAGAGAAGGTCAGGAACTCAGTGGGGGGTGAGAGAAGGTCAGGAACTCTGGGTTTATAGAGAAGGTCAGGATCTCCGGGTGGGCGAGAATAGGTCAGGAACTCAGTGTGGGGGAGAGAAGGTCAGGATCTTGGTGTGGGCGAGAATAGGTCAGGAACTCAGTGTGGGGGAAAGAAGGTCAGGAACTCGGGTTTATAGAGAAGGTCAGGATCTCGGCGTGGGCGAGAATAGGTCAGGAACTCGGTGTGGGGAGTGAAGGTGACAAAGTCGGTGTGGGGAGAGAAGGACAGGAACTCGGTGTGGGGGAGAGAATGTCAGGAACTCGGTGTGGGGGAGAGAAGGTCAGGATCTCCGTGTGAGTGAGAATAGGTCAGGAACTCGGTGTGGGGGAGAGAATGTCAGGAACTCGGTGTGGGGAGAGAAGGTCAGGAACTCGGTGTGGGGGAGAGAATGTCAGGAACTCGGTGTGGGCGAGAGAAGGTCAGGAAGTCGGTGTGGGGAGAGAAGGTCAGGAACTTGGTGTGGGGAGAGGAGGTCAGGAACTCGGTGTGGGGGAAAGAAGGTCAGGAACTTGGTGTGGGGAGAGAAGGTCAGGAACTTGGTGTGGGGAGAGAAGGTCAGGAAGTCGGTGTGGGCGAGAGAAGGTCAGGAAGTCGGTGTGGGCGAGAGAAGGTCAGGAAGTCGGTGTGGGCGGGAGAAGGTCAGGATCTCGGTGTGGGCGGGAGAAGGTCAGGATCTCGGTGTGGGCGAGAGAAGGTCAGGAAGTCGGTGTGGGCGAGAGAAGGACAGGAACTCGGTGTGGGCGGGAGAAGGTCAGGATCTCGGTGCGGGCAGGAGAAGGTCAGGATCTCGGTGTGGGCGGGAGAAGGTCAGGAACTCGGTGTGGGCGAGAGAAGGTCAGGAACTCGGTGTGGGCGGGAGAAGGTCAGGATCTCGGTGTGGGCGGGAGAAGGTCAGGACCTCTTGTGGGGAGAGAAGGTCAGGAACACAGTGTGGGCGTGAGAAGGTCAGGAACTCGGTGTGAGCAAGAGAAGGTCAGGATCTCGGTGTGAGCGGGAGAAGGTCAGGAAATCTGTGTGGGGAGAGAAGGTGAGGAACTCGGTGTGGGGAGAGAAGGTCAGGAACTCGGTGTGGGGAGAGAAGGTCAGGAACTCGGTGTGGGAAGAGAAGTTCAGGAACTCGGTGTGGGTGCCAGAAGGACAGAGCTCTTTGTGGGCGAGAGAAGGTCAGGGACTCGGGGTGGGGGTAAAGAAGGTCAGGAACTCGGGGTGGGGGAAAAGGTCAGGAACTCGGGGTGTGGGGAAAAGAAGGTCAGGAACTCGGGGTGGGGGAAAGATGGTCAGGAACTCGGTGTGGGGGGAAAAAGGGTCAGGAACTCGGGGTGGGGGGGAAAGAAGGTCAGGAACTCGGGGTGGGATGAGAGAAGGTCAGGAACTCGGGGTGGGGGGAAAGAAGGTCAGGAACTCGGGGTGGGGGAAAAGAAGGTCAGGAACTCGGGGTGGGGGAAAGAAGGTCAGGAACTCGGGTTGGGGGGAAAGAATGTCAGGAACTCGGGGTGGGGGAAAGAAGGTCAGGAACTCTGGGTGGGGGGAAAGAAGGTCAGGAACTCGGGGTGGGGTAAAGAAGGTCGGGTACTCGGGGTGGGGGGCAAGAAGGTCAGGAACTCGGGGTGGGGGAAAGATGGTCAGGAACTCGGGGTGGGGAAAGAAGGTCGGGTACTCGGGGTGGGGGAAAGAAGGTCAGGAACTCGGGGTGGGGGGAAAGAAGGTCAGGAACTCGGGGTGGGGGGAAAGAAGGTCAGGAACTCGGGGTGGGGCAAAAACGGTCAGGAACGCGGGGTGGGGGGAAGGAAGGTCAGGAACGTCAGGAACTCGAGGTTTGGGAACGCAGGTCAGGAACTCGGGGTGGGGGAAAGAAGGTAAGGAACTCGGGGTGTGGGAAAGATGGTCAGGAACTCGGGTTGGGGGAAAGAAGGTCAGGAACTCGGGGTGGGGGGAAAGAAGGTCAGGAACTCGGGGTGGGGGGAAAGAAGGTCAGGAACTCGGGGTGGGGGGAAAGAAGGTCAGGAACTCGGGGTGAGGGGAACGAAGTTCAGGATCTCGGGGTTGGGGAAAGAAGGTTAGGAACTCGGGGTGGAGGAAAGAGGGTCAGGAACTCGAGGTGGGAGAAAGAAGGTCAGGAACTCGGGGTGGGGCGAAAGAAGGTAAGGAACTCGGGGTGGGGGAAAGAAGGTCAGGATCTCGTGGTGGGGGGAAAGAAGTTCAGGAACTCGGGCTGGGGGGAAAGAAGGTCAGGAACTCGGGGTGGGTTGAAAGACGGTCAGGAACTCGGGGTGGGGGGAAAGAAGGCCAGGAACTCGGGGTGGGGGGAAAGAAGGTCAGGAACTCGGGGTGGGTTGAAAGACGGTCAGGAACTCGGGGTCGGGGGAATGAAGTTCAGGATCTCGGGGTGGGTTGAAAGACGGTAAGGAACTCGGGGTGGGGGGAAAGAAGGTCAGGAACTCGAGGTGCGGGAAAGAAGGTCAGGAACTCGGGGTGGGGGGGAAAGAAGGTCAGGAACTCTGGGTCGGGGAGAGATGGTCAGGATCTCGGGGTGGGGGAAAGAAAGTCAGGAACACAGGGTGGGGGGAAAGAAGGTCAGGAACTCTGGGTTAGGGAAAGAAGGTGAGGCACTCGGGGTGGGGGGAAATATGGTCAGGAACTCAGGGTTGGGGGAAAGAAGGTCAGGAACTCGGGGTGATGGAAAGAGGGTCAGGAACTCGGGGGAGGGGAAAGAAGGTCAGGAACTCGGGGTGGGGGGAAAGAAGGTCAGGAACTCGGGGTGGGGGAAAGAGGGTCAGGAACTCGGGGGAGGGGAAAGAAGGTCAGGAACTCGGGGTGGGGGAAAGAGGGTCAGGAACTCGGGGTGGGGGAAAAAATGTCAGGAAGTCGGGGTGGGGGGAAAGAAGGTCAGGAACTCGGGGTGGGGGAAAGAAGGTCAGGAACTCGGGTTGGGTTAAGAGGGTCAGGAATTCGGGGGAGGGGAAAGAAGGTCAGGAACTCGGGGTGGGGGACAGAGGGTCAGGAACTCGGGGTGGGGGGAAAAATGTCAGGAAGTCGGGGTGGGGGGAAAGAAGGTCAGGAACTCGGGGTGGGTGAAAGAGGGTCAGTAACTCGGGGTGTGTGAAAGAAGGTCAGGAACTCGGGGTGGGGGAAAGAAGGTCAGGAACTCGGGGTGGGGGAAAGAGGGTCAGGAACTTGGGGTGGGGGGGAAAGAAGGTCAGGAACTCGGGGTGGGGGAAAGAGGGTCAAGAACTCGGGGGAGGGGAAAGAAGGTCAGGAACTCGGGGTGGGGGAAAGAGGGTCAGGAACTCGGGGGAGGGGAAAGAAGGTCAGGAACTCGGGGTGGGGGAAAGAGGGTCAGGAACTCGGGGTGGGGGAAAATATGTCAGGAACTCGGGGTGGGGGGAAAGAAGGTCAGGAACTCGGGGTGGGTGAAAGAGGGTCAGGAACTCGGGGTGTGTGAAAGAAGGTCAGGAACTCGGGGTGGGGGAAAGAAGGTCAGGAACTCGGGGTGGGGGAGACAAGGTCAGCGACTCGTGGTGGTGGGAAAGAAGGTCGGGTACTCGGGGTGGGGAAAGAATATCAGGAACTCGAGGTGGGAGAAAGAAGGTCAGGAACTCGGGGTGGGGGGAAAGAAGGTCAAGAACTCGGGGTGGGGGGAAAGAAGGTCAGGAGCTCGGGGTGGGGGAAAGAAGGTCAGGCACTCGGGGTGGGGGGAAATAAGTTCAGGAACTCGGGGTGGGGGGAAAGAAGTTCAGGAACTCGGGGTGGGTGAGAGATGGTCAGGAACTCGGGGTGGGGGAAAGAACGTCAGGAACTCGGGGTGAGGGAAAGAAGGTCAGGGACTCAGGGTGGGGGAAAGAAGGTCAGGAACTCGGGGTGTTGGGATAGAAGGTCAGGAACTCAGTGTGGGGGTAGAGATGGTCAGGAACTCGGGGTGGGGGAAAGAAGGTCAGGCACTCGGGATGGGTGAAAGAAGGTCAGGAACTCGGGGTGGGGGTTAAAAAGGTCAGGAACTCGGGGTGGGGGGAAAGAAGGTCAGGAACTCGGGGTGGGGGGAACGATGGTCAGGAACTCGGGGTGGGGGGAGAAATGGTCAGGAACTCGGGGTGGGGAAAGAAGGCCAGGAACTCAGGTTGTGGGGAAAGAAGGTCAGGAACTCTAGGTGGGGGAAAGAAGGTCAGGAACTCGGGGTGGGGAAAGAGGGTCAGGAACTCGGGGTGGGGGGAAAGAAGTTCAGGAACTCGGGGTGGGGAAAGAGGGTCAGGAACTCGGGGTGGGGGGAAAGAAGGTCAGGAGCTTGGGGTGGGGAAAGAGTTTCAGGAACTCGGGGTGGGGGAAAAGAAGGTCAGGAGCTCGGGGTGGGGGAAAGAAGGTCAGGACCTCGGGGTGAGGGGAGAGAAAGTCAGGAACTCGGGGTGGGGAGAAAAGGTCAGGAACTCGGGGTGGGGGGAAAGAAGGTGAGGAACTCGGGGTGGGGGGAAAGAAGGTGAGGAAATCGGGGTGGGGGGAAAGAAGGTCAGGAACTCGGGGTGGTGGGATTGAACGTCAGGAACTCGGTGGGGGGGAAAGACGATCAGGAACTCGGGTTGAGCGGAACCAAGTTCTGGATCTCGAGGTGGGGGAATGGAAGGTGAGGAACTCTGGGTCGGGGGAAAGAAGGTCAGGAACTCGGGGTGGGGGAAAGAAGTTCAGGAACTCGGGGTGGGGGTAAGAAGGTCAGGAACTCGGGGTGGGGGAAAGGAGGTCAGGAACTCTGGGTGGAGGGAATGGAGGTCAGGAACTCGGGGAGGGTGAAAGAAGGTCAGGAACTCGGAATGGGGGAGAGAAGGTCAGGAAGTAGGGGTGGAGGGAAAGAAGGTCAGGAACTCTGGGTTTGGGAAAGAAGGTCAGGAACTCGGGGTGCGGAAACACGGTCAGGAACTCGGGGTGGGGGAAAGAAGGTCAGGAACTCGGGGTGGGGGAAGGAGGGTCAGGAACTCGGGGTGTGGGAAAGTAGGACAGGAACTCGGGGTCGGGGAGAGAATGTCAGGAACTCGTGGTGGGGGGAAAGAAGGTGAGAATCTCGTGGTGGGGGGCACGAAGTTCAGGATCTCGGGGTGGGGTGAAAGAAGGTCAGGAACTCGGGGTGGGGGAAAGAAGGTCAGGAACTCGGGGTGGGGGGAAAGAGGGTCAGGAACACGGGGTGGGGGGAAAGAAGGTCAGGAACTCGGGGTGTGGAGAAAGAAGGTCAGGAACTCGGGGTGGGGGAAAGAGGGTCAGGAACACGGGGTGGGGCAAAGAAGGTCAGTAACTCGGGGTGGGGGGAGAGAAGGTCAGGAACTAGGGGTGGGGGGAAAGAAGGTCAGGAACTCGGGGTGTGGGAAAGAAGGTCAGGAACTCGGGGTGGGGGAAAGAAGGTCAGGAACTCGGGGTGTGGGGATTGAACGTCAGGAACTCGGTGGGGGGGAAAGACAATCAGGAACTCGGGGTGAGCGGAACCAAGTTCAGGATCTCGAGGTGGGGGAAAGAAGGTGAGGAACTCTGGGTCGGGGGAAAGAAGGTCAGGAAGTCGGGGTGGGGGGAAAGAAGTTCAGGAACTCGGGGTGGCTGAGAGATGGTCAGGGACTCGGGTTGGGGGAAAGAATTACAGGGACTCGGGGTGGGGTTAAGAAGGTCAGGAACTCGGGGTGGGGGAAAGAAGGTCAGGAACTCGGCGTGGGGGGAAAGAAGTTCAGGAACTCGGGGAGGGTGAAAGAAGGTGAGGAACTCGGGGTGGGGGAAAGAAGGCCAGGAAATCTGGGTGGAGGGAAAGAAGGTCAGGAACTCGGGGTGGGGGGAAAGAAGGTCAGGAAGTCGGGGTGCAGAAACACAGTCAGGAATTGGGGGTGGGGCAAAGAGGGTCAGGAACGCGGGGTGGGGGAAAGAAGGTCAGGAACTCGGGGAGGGGGGAAAGAAGTTCAGGAACTCCGGGTGGGGGTAAGAAGGTCTGGAACTCGGGGTGGGGGGAAAGAAGGTCAGGAACTCGAGGTGGGGGAAAGAAGTTCAGGAACTCGGGGTGGGGGAAAGAAGGTAAGGAACTCGGGGTGGGGGAAAGAAGGTTAGGAACTCAGGGTGGGGGAAAGAAGGTCAGGAACTCAGTGTGGGTTAGAGATGGTCAGGAACTCGGGGTGGGGGAAAGAAGGTCAGGCACTCGGGGTGGGGGGAAATAAGTTCAGGAACTCGAGGTGGGGGGAAAGAAGTTCAGGAACTCGTGGTGGGTGAGAGATGGTCAGGAACTCGGGGTGTGGGGAAAGAAGTTCAGGAACTCGGGGTGGGGGAAAGAACGTCAGGAACTCGGGGTGGGGGAAAGAAGGTCAGGAACTCAGGGTGGGGGAAAGAAGGTCAGGAACTCAGTGTGGGGGTAGAGATGGTCAGGAACTCGGGGTGGGGGAAAGAAGGTCAGGCACTCGGGATGGGTGAAAGAAGGTCAGGAACTCGGGGTGGGGGTTAAGAAGGTCAGGAACTCGGGGTGGGGGGAAAGAAGGTCAGGAACTCGGGGTGGGGGGAACGATGGTCAGGAACTCGGGGTGGGGGGAGAAATGGTCAGGAACTCGGGGTGGGGAAAGAAGGCCAGGAACTCAGGATGTGGGGAAAGAAGTTCAGGAACTCTAGGTGGGGGCAAGAAGGTCAGGAACTCGGGGTGGGGAAAGAGGGTCAGGAACTCGGGTTGGGGGGAAAGAAGTTCAGGAACTCGGGGTGGGGAAAGAGGGTCAGGAACTCGGGGTGGGGGGAAAGAAGGTCAGGAGCTTGGGGTGGGGAAAGAGTTTCAGGAACTCGGGGTGGGGGGAAAGAAGGTCAGGAGCTCGGGGTGGGGGAAAGAAGGTCAGGACCTCGGGGTGAGGGGAGAGAAAGTCAGGAACTCGGGGTGGGGAGAGAAGGTCAGGAACTCGGGGTGGGGGGAAAGAAGGTGAGGAAATCGGGGTGGGGGGAAAGAAGGTCAGGAACTCGGGGTGGTGGGATTGAACGTCAGGAACTCGGTGGGGGGGAAAGACGATCAGGAACTCGGGTTGAGCGGAAACAAGTTCTGGATCTCGAGGTGGGGGAAAGAAGGTCAGGAACTCTGCGTGGGGGGAAAGAAGTTCAGGAACTCGGGGAGGGTGAAAGAAGGTCAGGAACTCGGGGTGGGGGAAAGAAGGCCAGGAAATCTGGGTGGAGGGAAAGAAGGTCAGGAACTCGGGGTGGGGGGAAAGAAGGTCAGGAACTCGGGGTGCAGAAACACAGTCAGGAATTCGGGGTGGGGCAAAGAGGGTCAGGAACGCGGGGTGGGGGAAAGAAGGTCAGGAACACGGGGTGGGGGGAAAGAAGTTCAGGAACTCCGGGTGGGGGTAAGAAGGTCTAGAACTCGGGATGGGGGGAAAGAAGGTCAGGAACTCGAGGTGGGGGAAAGAAGTTCAGGAACTCGGGGTGGGGGAAAGAAGGTAAGGAACTCGGGGTGGGGGAAAGAAGGTCAGGAACTCAGGGTGGGGGAAAGAAGGTCAGGAACTCAGTGTGGGTTAGAGATGGTCAGGAACTCGGGGTGGGGGGAAAGAAGTTCAGGAACTCGGGGTGGGGAAAGAGGGTCAGGAACTCGGGGTGGGGGGAAAGAAGGTCAGGAGCTTGGGGTGGGGAAAGAGTTTCAGGAACTCGGGGTGGGGGGAAAGAAGGTCAGGAGCTCGGGGTGGGGGAAAGAAGGTCAGGACCTCGGGGTGAGGGGAGAGAAAGTCAGGAACTCGGGGTGGGGAGAGAAGGTCAGGAACTCGGGGTGGGGGGAAAGAAGGTGAGGAAATCGGGGTGGGGGGAAAGAAGGTCAGGAACTCGGGGTGGTGGGATTGAACGTCAGGAACTCGGTGGGGGGGAAAGACGATCAGGAACTCGGGTTGAGCGGAACCAAGTTCTGGATCTCGAGGTGGGGGAAAGAAGGTCAGGAACTCTGCGTGGGGGGAAAGAAGTTCAGGAACTCGGGGAGGGTGAAAGAAGGTCAGGAACTCGGGGTGGGGGAAAGAAGGCCAGGAAATCTGGGTGGAGGGAAAGAAGGTCAGGAACTCGGGGTGGGGGGAAAGAAGGTCAGGAACTCGGGGTGCAGAAACACAGTCAGGAATTCGGGGTGGGGCAAAGAGGGTCAGGAACGCGGGGTGGGGGAAAGAAGGTCAGGAACACGGGGTGGGGGGAAAGAAGTTCAGGAACTCCGGGTGGGGGTAAGAAGGTCTGGAACTCGGGATGGGGGGAAAGAAGGTCAGGAACTCGAGGTGGGGGAAAGAAGTTCAGGAACTCGGGGTGGGGGAAAGAAGGTAAGGAACTCGGGGTGGGGGAAAGAAGGTCAGGAACTCAGGGTGGGGGAAAGAAGGTCAGGAACTCAGTGTGGGTTAGAGATGGTCAGGAACTCGGGGTGGGGGGAAAGAAGTTCAGGAACTCGGGGTGGGGAAAGAGGGTCAGGAACTCGGGGTGGGGGGAAAGAAGGTCAGGAGCTTGGGGTGGGGAAAGAGTTTCAGGAACTCGGGGTGGGGGGAAAGAAGGTCAGGAGCTCGGGGTGGGGGAAAGAAGGTCAGGACCTCGGGGTGAGGGGAGAGAAAGTCAGGAACTCGGGGTGGGGAGAGAAGGTCAGGAACTCGGGGTGGGGGGAAAGAAGGTGAGGAAATCGGGGTGGGGGGAAAGAAGGTCAGGAACTCGGGGTGGTGGGATTGAACGTCAGGAACTCGGTGGGGGGGAAAGACGATCAGGAACTCGGGTTGAGCGGAACCAAGTTCTGGATCTCGAGGTGGGGGAAAGAAGGTCAGGAACTCTGCGTGGGGGGAAAGAAGTTCAGGAACTCGGGGAGGGTGAAAGAAGGTCAGGAACTCGGGGTGGGGGAAAGAAGGCCAGGAAATCTGGGTGGAGGGAAAGAAGGTCAGGAACTCGGGGTGGGGGGAAAGAAGGTCAGGAACTCGGGGTGCAGAAACACAGTCAGGAATTCGGGGTGGGGCAAAGAGGGTCAGGAACGCGGGGTGGGGGAAAGAAGGTCAGGAACACGGGGTGGGGGGAAAGAAGTTCAGGAACTCCGGGTGGGGGTAAGAAGGTCTGGAACTCGGGATGGGGGGAAAGAAGGTCAGGAACTCGAGGTGGGGGAAAGAAGTTCAGGAACTCGGGGTGGGGGAAAGAAGGTAAGGAACTCGGGGTGGGGGAAAGAAGGTCAGGAACTCAGGGTGGGGGAAAGAAGGTCAGGAACTCAGTGTGGGTTAGAGATGGTCAGGAACTCGGGGTGGGGGAAAGAAGGTCAGGAACTCGGGGTGGGGGAAAGAAGGTCAGGAACTCAGGGTGGGGGAAAGAAGGTCAGGAACTCGGGGTGTTGGGATAGAAGGTCAGGAACTCAGTGTGGGGTAGAGATGGTCAGGAACTCGGGGTGGGGGAAAGAAGGTCAGGAACTCGGGGTGGGGGAAAGAAGGTCATGAACTCGGGGTGGGGGGTAAGATGGTCAGGAACTCGGGGTGGGGCGAACGATGGTCAGGAACTCGGTGTGGGGAAAGAAGGTCAGGAACTCTAGGTGGGGGAAAGAATGTCAGGAACTCGGGATGGGGGAAAAAAGGTCAGGAACTCGGGGTGGGATGAGGAAAGGTCAGGAACTCGGGGTGGAGGAAAGAAGGTCAGGAACTCGGGGTGGGGGAAAAGAAGGTCAGGAACTCGGGGTGGGGGAAAGAAGGTCAGGAACTCGGGGTGGGGGAAAGAAGGTCAGGAACTCGGGGTGGGGCAAAGAATGTCAGGAACTCGGGGTGGGGAAAGAGGGTCAGGAACTCGGGGTGGGGGGAAAGAAGGTCAGGAGCTCGGGGTGGGAAATAAAAGTTCAGGAACTTAGGGTGGGGGAAAGAAGGTCAGGAACTCGGGGTGGGGGGAATGAAGGTCAGGATCTCGGGGTGGGGGAAAGAAGGTCAGTAACTCGGAGTGAGGGGAAAGTAGGTCAGGAACTCGGGGGGGGAAAGAAGGTCAGGAACTCGGGGTGGGGGAAAGAAGGTCAGGAACTCGGGTTGGGGGGTGAGAAAGTCAGGAACTCGGGGTGGGGAGAGAAGGTCAGGAACTCGGGGTGGGGGGAAAGAAGGTGAGGAAATCGGGGTGGGGGGAAAGAAGGTCAGGAACTCGGGGTGGTGGGATTGAACGTCAGGAACTCGGTGGGGGGGAAAGATGATCAGGAACTCGGGTTGAGCGGAACCAAGTTCTGGATCTTGAGGTGGGGGAAAGAAGGTGAGGAACTCTGGGTCGGGGGAAAGAAGGTCAGGAACTCGGGGTGGCTGAGAGATGGTCAGGAACTCGGGGTGGGGGGAAAGAAGTTCAGGAACTCGGGGTGGCTGAGAGATGGTCAGGAACTCGGGGTGGGGAAAAGAAGTTCAGGAACTCGAGGTGGGGGTAAGAAGGTCAGGAACTCCGGGTGGGGGAAAGAAGGTCAGGAACTCGGGGTGTTGGGATAGAAGGTCAGGAACTCAGTGTGGGGTAGAGATGGTCAGGAACTCGGGGTGGGGGAAAGAAGGTCAGGAACTCGGGGTGGGGGAAAGAAGGTCATGAACTCGGGGTGGGGGGTAAGATGGTCAGGAACTCGGGGTGGGGCGAACGATGGTCAGGAACTCGGTGTGGGGAAAGAAGGTCAGGAACTCTAGGTGGGGGAAAGAATGTCAGGAACTCGGGATGGGGGAAAAAAGGTCAGGAACTCGGGGTGGGATGAGGAAAGGTCAGGAACTCGGGGTGGAGGAAAGAAGGTCAGGAACTCGGGGTGGGGGAAAAGAAGGTCAGGAACTCGGGGAGGGGGAAAGAAGGTCAGGAACTCGGGGTGGGGGAAAGAAGGTCAGGAACTCGGGGTGGGGCAAAGAATGTCAGGAACTCGGGGTGGGGAAAGAGGGTCAGGAACTCGGGGTGGGGGGAAAGAAGGTCAGGAGCTCGGGGTGGGAAATAAAAGTTCAGGAACTTAGGGTGGGGGAAAGAAGGTCAGGAACTCGGGGTGGGGGGAAAGAAGGTCAGGATCTCGGGGTGGGGGAAAGAAGGTCAGGAACTCGGAGTGAGGGGAAAGTAGGTCAGGAACTCGGGGGGGGAAAGAAGGTCAGGAACTCGGGGTGGGGGAAAGAAGGTCAGGAACTCGGGTTGGGGGGTGAGAAAGTCAGGAACTCGGGGTGGGGAGAGAAGGTCAGGAACTCGGGGTGGGGGGAAAGAAGGTGAGGAAATCGGGGTGGGGGGAAAGAAGGTCAGGAACTCGGGGTGGTGGGATTGAACGTCAGGAACTCGGTGGGGGGGAAAGATGATCAGGAACTCGGGTTGAGCGGAACCAAGTTCTGGATCTTGAGGTGGGGGAAAGAAGGTGAGGAACTCTGGGTCGGGGGAAAGAAGGTCAGGAACTCGGGGTGGCTGAGAGATGGTCAGGAACTCGGGGTGGGGGGAAAGAAGTTCAGGAACTCGTGGTGGCTGAGAGATGGTCAGGAACTCGGGGTGGGGGAAAGAAGTTCAGGAACTCGAGGTGGGGGTAAGAAGGTCAGGAACTCCGGGTGGGGGAAAGAAGGTCAGGCACTCGGGGTGGGTGAAAGATGGTCAGGAACTCGGGGTGGGGGAAAGAAGGTCAGGAACTCTGGGTGGAGGGAAAGAAGGTGAGGAACTCGGGGTGGGGGGAAAGAAGGTCAGGAACTCGGGGTGGGGGGAGAAGGTCAGGAACTCGGGGTGCGGAAACACGGTCAGGAACTCGGGCTGGGGCAAAGAGGGTCAGGAACTCGGGGTGGGGGAAAGAAGGTCAGGAACTCGGGGTGGGGGGAAAGAAGTTCAGGAACTCGGGGTGGGGGAAAGAAGGACAGGAACTCGGGGTGGAGGGAAAGAAGGTCAGGAACTCGGGGTGGGGGGAAAGAAGGTCAGGAACGCGGGGTGGGGGGAAATAAATTCAGGAACTCGGGGTGGGGGGAAAGAAGTTCAGGAACTCGGGGTGGGTGAGAGATGGTTAGGAACTCGGGGTGGGGGTAAAGAAGTTCAGGAACTCGGGGAAGTGGAAAGAAGGTCAGGAACTCGGGGTGGGGGTAGAGATGGTCAGGAACTCGGGGTGGGGGAAATAAGGTCAGGCACTCGGGGTGGGTGAAAGAAGGTCAGGAACTCGGGGTGGGGGAAAGAAAGTCAGGAACTCGGAATGGGGGAGAGAAGGTCAGGAACTCGGGGTGGAGGGAAAGAAGGTCAGGAACTCGGGGTGGGGGGATAGAAGGTCAGGAACTCGGGGTGCGGAAACATGGTCAGGAACTCGGGGTGGGGGAAAGAAGCTCAGGAACTCGGGGTGGAGGGAAAGAAGGTCAGGAACTCGGGGTGGGGTGAAAGAAGGTCAGGAACTCTGGGTTTGGGAAAGAAGGTCAGGAACTTGGGGTGTGGGAAAGAAGGTCAGGAACACAGGGTGGGGGAAGAAGGGTCAGGAACTCGGGGTGTGGGAAAGTAGGTCAGGAACTCGGGTTGGGGGAGAGAATGTCAGGAACTCGTGGTGGGGGGAATGAAGGTCGGGTACTCGGGGTGGGGGAAAGAAGGTGAGAAACTCGTGGTGGGGTGAACGAAGTTCAGGATCTCGGGGTGGGGGGAAAGAAGGTCACGAATTCGGGGTGGCGGGAAGGAAGGTCAGGAACTCGGAGTGGTGGAAAGAAGGTCAGCAACTCGGGGTGGGGGGAAAGAGGGCCAGGAACACGGGGTGGGGGGAGAGAAGGTCAGGAACTCGGGGTGGGGGGAAAGAAGGTCAGGAACTCGAGGTGGGGGAAAGAGGGTCAGGAACTCGGGGTGGGGGTAAAGAAGGTCAGGAACTCGGGGTGGGGAAAAGAAGGTCAGGAACTCGGGTTGGGGGAAAGAAGTTCAGGAACTCGGGGTGGGTGAGAGATGGTCAGGAACTCAGGGTGGGCGGAAAGAAGGTCAGGAACTCGGGGTGGGTGCAGAGATGGTCAGGAACTCGGGGTGGGGGCAAGAAGGTCAGGCACTCGGGGTGGGTGAAAGAAGGTCAGGAACTCGGGGTGGGGGAAAGAAGGTCATGAAATTGGAATGGGGGAAGAAGGTGAAGAACTCGGGGTGGGGGGAAAGAAGGTCAGGAACTCGGGGTGGGGGAAAAGAAGGTCAGGAACTCGGGGTGCGGAAACACGGTCAGGAACGCGGGCTGGGGCAAAGAGGGTCAGGAACTTGGGGTGGGGGAAAGAAGGTCAGGAACTCGGGCTGGGGTGAAAGAAGATCAGGAACTAGGGGTGGGGGAAAGAAGGACAGGAACTCGGGGTGGAGGGAAAGAAGGTCAGGAACTCGGTGTGGGGGGAAAGAAGGTCAGGATCTCGGGGTGGGGGGAAATAAGTTCAGGAACTCGGGGTGGGGGGAAAGAAGTTCAGGAACTCGGGGTGGGTGAGAGATGGTTAGGAACTCGGGGTGGGGGGAAAGAAGTTCAGGAACTCGGGGAAGGGGAAAGAAAGTCAGGAACTTGGGGTGGGGGAAAGAAGTTCAGGAACTCGGGGTGGGGGTAAGAAGGTCAGGAACTCGGGGTGGGGGAAAGAAGGTCAGGAACTCGGGGTGGGGGAAAGAAGGTCAGGAACTCGGGGTGTGGGGAAAGAAGGTCAGGAACTCAGTGTGGGGGTAGAGATGGTCAGGAACTCGGGGTGGGGGAAATAAGGTCAGGCACTCGGGGTGGGTGAAAGAAGGTCAGGAACTCCGGGTGGGGGAAAGAAGGTCAGGAACTCGGAATGGGGGAGAGAAGGTCAGGAACTCGGGGTGGAGGGAAAGAATGTCAGGAACTCGGGGTGGGGGGAAAGAAGGTCTGGAACTCGGGGTGGAGGGAAAGAAGATCAGGAACTCGGGGTGGGGTGAACGAAGGTCAGGAACACTGGGTTTGGGCAAGAAGGTCAGGAACTCGGGGTGGGGTGAAAGAAGGTCAGGAACTCTGGGTTTGTGAAAGAAGGTCAGGACCTTGGGGTGGGAGAAAGAAGGTCAGGAACACAGGGTGGGGGAAGGAGGGTCAGGAACTCGGGGTGTGGGAAAGTAGGTCAGGAACTCGGGGTGGGGAGAGAATGTCAGGAACTCGTGGTGGGGGGAAAGAAGGTCGGGTACTCGGGGTGGGGGAAAGAAGGTGAGAAACTCGTGGTGGGGGAACGAAGTTCAGGATCTCGGGGTGGGGGGAAATAAGGTCAGGAACTCGGGGTGGGGGGAAGGAAGGTCAGGAACTCGGGGTGGGGGAAAGAAGGTCAGGAACTCGGGGTGGGGGGAAAGAGGGTCAGGAACACGGGGTGTGGGGAGAGAAGGTCAGGAACTCGGGGTGGGGGGAAAGAAGGTCAGGAACTCGGGGTGGGGGAAAGAGGGTCAGGAACTCGGGGTGGGGGGAAAGAAGGTCAGGAACTCGGGGTGGGGCAAAGAAGGTCAGGACCTCGGGTTGGGGGGAAAGAAGTTCAGGAACTCGGGGTGGGTGAGAGATGGTCAGGAACTCAGGGTGGGCGGAAAGAAGGTCAGGAACTCGGGGTGGGGGTAGAGATGGTCAGGAACTCGGGGTGGGGGCAAGAAGGTCAGGCACTCGGGGTGGGTGGAAGAAGGTCAGGAACTCGGGGTGGGGGATAGAAGGTCAGGAAATCGGAATGGGGGAAAGAAGGTCAGGAACACGGGGTGGGGGAGAGAAGTACAGGAAATCGGGGTGGAGGGAAACACATTCAGGAACTCCGGTTGGGGGAAAGAAGGTCAGGAACACGGGGTGGTGGGAAAGAAGTTCAGGAACTCGGGGTTGGGGGAAAGAAGCTCAGGAACTCGGGGTGGAGGGAAAGAAGGTCAGGAACTCGGGGTGGGGTGAAAGAAGGTCAGGAACTCGGGGTGGGTGAAAGAAGGTCAGGAACTCGGAATGGGGGAGAGAAGGTCAGGAAGTCGGGGTGGAGGGAAAGAAGGTCAGGAACTCTGGGTTTGGGAAAGAAGGTCAGGAACTCGGGGTGCGGAAACACGGTCAGGAACTCGGGGTGGGGGAAAGAAGGTCAGGAACTCGGGGTGGGGGAAGGAGGGTCAGGAAGTCGGGGTGTGGGAAAGTAGGACAGGAACTCGGGGTGGGGGAGAGAATGTCAGGAACTCGTGGTGGGGGGAAAGAAGGTCGGGTACTCGGGGTGGGGGAAGGAAGGTGAGAATCTCGTGGTGGGGGGCACGAAGTTCAGGATCTCGGGGTGGGGGGAAAGAAGGTCAGGAACTCGGGGTGGGGGAAAGAAGGTCAGGAACTCGGGGTGGGGGGAAAGAGGGTCAGGAACACGGGGTGGGGGAAAGCTGGTCAGGAACTCGGGGTGTGGGGAAAGAAGGTCAGGAACTCGGGGTGGGGGAAAGAGGGTCAGGAACACGGGGTGGGGCAAAGAAGGTCAGGAACTCGGGGTGAGGGGAAAGAAGGTCAGGAACAAGGGGTGGGGGGAAAGAAGGTCAGGAACTCGGGGTGTGGGAAAGAAGGTCAGGAACTCGGGGTGGGGGAAAGAAGGTCAGGAACTCGGGGTGTGGGGATTGATCGTCAGGAACTCGGTGGGGGGGAAAGACGATCAGGAACTCGGGGTGAGCGGAACCAAGTTCAGGATCTCGAGGTGGGGGAAAGAAGGTGAGGAACTCTGGGTCGGGGGAAAGAAGGTCAGGAAGTCGGGGTGGGAGGAAAGAAGTTCAGGAACTCGGGGTGGCTGAGAGATGGTCAGGAACTCGGGGTGGGGGAAAGAATTACAGGAACTCGGGGTGGGGGTAAGAAGGTCAGGAACTCGGGGTGGGGGAAAGAAGGTCAGGAACTCGGGGTGGGGGAAAGAAGGTCAGGAACTCTGCGTGGGGGGAAAGAAGTTCAGGAACTCGGGGAGGGTGAAAGAAGGTCAGGAACTCGGGGTGGGGGAAAGAAGGCCAGGAAATCTGGGTGGAGGGAAAGAAGGTCAGGAACTCGGGGTAGGGGGAAAGAAGATCAGGAACTCGGGGTGCAGAAACACAGTCAGGAATTCGGGGTGGGGCAAAGAGGGTCAGGAACGCGGGGTGGGGGAAAGAAGGTCAGGAACTCGGGGTGGGGGGAAAGAAGTTCAGGAACTCCGGGTGGGGGTAAGAAGGTCAGGAACTCGGGGTGGGGGGAAAGGAGGTCAGGAACGCGGGGTGGGGGGAAATAAATTCAGGAACTCGGGGTGGGGGGAAAGAAGTTCAGGAACTCGGGGTGGGTGAGAGATGGTTAGGAACTCGGGGTGGGGGTAAAGAAGTTCAGGAACTCGGGGAAGTGGAAAGAAGGTCAGGAACTCGGGGTGGGGGTAGAGATGGTCAGGAACTCGGGGTGGGGGAAATAAGGTCAGGCACTCGGGGTGGGTGAAAGAAGGTCAGGAACTCGGGGTGGGGGAAAGAAAGTCAGGAACTCGGAATGGGGGAGAGAAGGTCAGGAACTCGGGGTGGAGGGAAAGAAGGTCAGGAACTCGGGGTGGGGGGATAGAAGGTCAGGAACTCGGGGTGCGGAAACATGGTCAGGAACTCGGGGTGGGGGAAAGAAGCTCAGGAACTCGGGGTGGAGGGAAAGAAGGTCAGGAACTCGGGGTGGGGTGAAAGAAGGTCAGGAACTCTGGGTTTGGGAAAGAAGGTCAGGAACTTGGGGTGTGGGAAAGAAGGTCAGGAACACAGGGTGGGGGAAGAAGGGTCAGGAACTCGGGGTGTGGGAAAGTAGGTCAGGAACTCGGGTTGGGGGAGAGAATGTCAGGAACTCGTGGTGGGGGGAATGAAGGTCGGGTACTCGGGGTGGGGGAAAGAAGGTGAGAAACTCGTGGTGGGGTGAACGAAGTTCAGGATCTCGGGGTGGGGGGAAAGAAGGTCACGAATTCGGGGTGGCGGGAAGGAAGGTCAGGAACTCGGAGTGGTGGAAAGAAGGTCAGCAACTCGGGGTGGGGGGAAAGAGGGCCAGGAACACGGGGTGGGGGGAGAGAAGGTCAGGAACTCGGGGTGGGGGGAAAGAAGGTCAGGAACTCGAGGTGGGGGAAAGAGGGTCAGGAACTCGGGGTGGGGGTAAAGAAGGTCAGGAACTCGGGGTGGGGAAAAGAAGGTCAGGAACTCGGGTTGGGGGAAAGAAGTTCAGGAACTCGGGGTGGGTGAGAGATGGTCAGGAACTCAGGGTGGGCGGAAAGAAGGTCAGGAACTCGGGGTGGGTGCAGAGATGGTCAGGAACTCGGGGTGGGGGCAAGAAGGTCAGGCACTCGGGGTGGGTGAAAGAAGGTCAGGAACTCGGGGTGGGGGAAAGAAGGTCATGAAATTGGAATGGGGGAAGAAGGTGAAGAACTCGGGGTGGGGGGAAAGAAGGTCAGGAACTCGGGGTGGGGGAAAAGAAGGTCAGGAACTCGGGGTGCGGAAACACGGTCAGGAACGCGGGCTGGGGCAAAGAGGGTCAGGAACTTGGGGTGGGGGAAAGAAGGTCAGGAACTCGGGCTGGGGTGAAAGAAGATCAGGAACTAGGGGTGGGGGAAAGAAGGACAGGAACTCGGGGTGGAGGGAAAGAAGGTCAGGAACTCGGTGTGGGGGGAAAGAAGGTCAGGATCTCGGGGTGGGGGGAAATAAGTTCAGGAACTCGGGGTGGGGGGAAAGAAGTTCAGGAACTCGGGGTGGGTGAGAGATGGTTAGGAACTCGGGGTGGGGGGAAAGAAGTTCAGGAACTCGGGGAAGGGGAAAGAAAGTCAGGAACTTGGGGTGGGGGAAAGAAGTTCAGGAACTCGGGGTGGGGGTAAGAAGGTCAGGAACTCGGGGTGGGGGAAAGAAGGTCAGGAACTCGGGGTGGGGGAAAGAAGGTCAGGAACTCGGGGTGTGGGGAAAGAAGGTCAGGAACTCAGTGTGGGGGTAGAGATGGTCAGGAACTCGGGGTGGGGGAAATAAGGTCAGGCACTCGGGGTGGGTGAAAGAAGGTCAGGAACTCCGGGTGGGGGAAAGAAGGTCAGGAACTCGGAATGGGGGAGAGAAGGTCAGGAACTCGGGGTGGAGGGAAAGAATGTCAGGAACTCGGGGTGGGGGGAAAGAAGGTCTGGAACTCGGGGTGGAGGGAAAGAAGATCAGGAACTCGGGGTGGGGTGAACGAAGGTCAGGAACACTGGGTTTGGGCAAGAAGGTCAGGAACTCGGGGTGGGGTGAAAGAAGGTCAGGAACTCTGGGTTTGTGAAAGAAGGTCAGGACCTTGGGGTGGGAGAAAGAAGGTCAGGAACACAGGGTGGGGGAAGGAGGGTCAGGAACTCGGGGTGTGGGAAAGTAGGTCAGGAACTCGGGGTGGGGAGAGAATGTCAGGAACTCGTGGTGGGGGGAAAGAAGGTCGGGTACTCGGGGTGGGGGAAAGAAGGTGAGAAACTCGTGGTGGGGGAACGAAGTTCAGGATCTCGGGGTGGGGGGAAATAAGGTCAGGAACTCGGGGTGGGGGGAAGGAAGGTCAGGAACTCGGGGTGGGGGAAAGAAGGTCAGGAACTCGGGGTGGGGGGAAAGAGGGTCAGGAACACGGGGTGGGGGGAGAGAAGGTCAGGAACTCGGGGTGGGGGGAAAGAAGGTCAGGAACTCGGGGTGGGGGAAAGAGGGTCAGGAACTCGGGGTGGGGGGAAAGAAGGTCAGGAACTCGGGGTGGGGCAAAGAAGGTCAGGACCTCGGGTTGGGGGGAAAGAAGTTCAGGAACTCGGGGTGGGTGAGAGATGGTCAGGAACTCAGGGTGGGCGGAAAGAAGGTCAGGAACTCGGGGTGGGGGTAGAGATGGTCAGGAACTCGGGGTGGGGGCAAGAAGGTCAGGCACTCGGGGTGGGTGGAAGAAGGTCAGGACTCGGGGTGGGGGATAGAAGGTCAGGAAATCGGAATGGGGGAAAGAAGGTCAGGAACACGGGGTGGGGGAGAGAAGTACAGGAAATCGGGGTGGAGGGAAACACATTCAGGAACTCCGGTTGGGGGAAAGAAGGTCAGGAACACGGGGTGGTGGGAAAGAAGTTCAGGAACTCGGGGTTGGGGGAAAGAAGCTCAGGAACTCGGGGTGGAGGGAAAGAAGGTCAGGAACTCGGGGTGGGGTGAAAGAAGGTCAGGAACTCGGGGTGGGTGAAAGAAGGTCAGGAACTCGGAATGGGGGAGAGAAGGTCAGGAAGTCGGGGTGGAGGGAAAGAAGGTCAGGAACTCTGGGTTTGGGAAAGAAGGTCAGGAACTCGGGGTGCGGAAACACGGTCAGGAACTCGGGGTGGGGGAAAGAAGGTCAGGAACTCGGGGTGGGGGAAGGAGGGTCAGGAAGTCGGGGTGTGGGAAAGTAGGACAGGAACTCGGGGTGGGGGAGAGAATGTCAGGAACTCGTGGTGGGGGGAAAGAAGGTCGGGTACTCGGGGTGGGGGAAGGAAGGTGAGAATCTCGTGGTGGGGGGCACGAAGTTCAGGATCTCGGGGTGGGGGGAAAGAAGGTCAGGAACTCGGGGTGGGGGAAAGAAGGTCAGGAACTCGGGGTGGGGGGAAAGAGGGTCAGGAACACGGGGTGGGGGAAAGCTGGTCAGGAACTCGGGGTGTGGGGAAAGAAGGTCAGGAACTCGGGGTGGGGGAAAGAGGGTCAGGAACACGGGGTGGGGCAAAGAAGGTCAGGAACTCGGGGTGAGGGGAAAGAAGGTCAGGAACAAGGGGTGGGGGGAAAGAAGGTCAGGAACTCGGGGTGTGGGAAAGAAGGTCAGGAACTCGGGGTGGGGGAAAGAAGGTCAGGAACTCGGGGTGTGGGGATTGATCGTCAGGAACTCGGTGGGGGGGAAAGACGATCAGGAACTCGGGGTGAGCGGAACCAAGTTCAGGATCTCGAGGTGGGGGAAAGAAGGTGAGGAACTCTGGGTCGGGGGAAAGAAGGTCAGGAAGTCGGGGTGGGAGGAAAGAAGTTCAGGAACTCGGGGTGGCTGAGAGATGGTCAGGAACTCGGGGTGGGGGAAAGAATTACAGGAACTCGGGGTGGGGGTAAGAAGGTCAGGAACTCGGGGTGGGGGAAAGAAGGTCAGGAACTCGGGGTGGGGGAAAGAAGGTCAGGAACTCTGCGTGGGGGGAAAGAAGTTCAGGAACTCGGGGAGGGTGAAAGAAGGTCAGGAACTCGGGGTGGGGGAAAGAAGGCCAGGAAATCTGGGTGGAGGGAAAGAAGGTCAGGAACTCGGGGTAGGGGGAAAGAAGATCAGGAACTCGGGGTGCAGAAACACAGTCAGGAATTCGGGGTGGGGCAAAGAGGGTCAGGAACGCGGGGTGGGGGAAAGAAGGTCAGGAACTCGGGGTGGGGGGAAAGAAGTTCAGGAACTCCGGGTGGGGGTAAGAAGGTCAGGAACTCGGGGTGGGGGGAAAGGAGGTCAGGAACTCGAGGTGGGGGCAAGAAGTCCAGGAACTCGGGGTGGGGGAAAGAAGGTAAGGAACTCGGGGTGGGGGAAAGAAGGTCAGGAACTCAGGGTGGGGGAAAGAAGGTCAGGAACTCAGTGTGGGGGTAGAGATGGTCAGGAACTCGGGGTGGGGGAGAGAAGGTCAGGAACTCGGGGTGGGGGAAAGAAGGTCAGGAACTCAGGGTGGGGGAAAGAAGGTCAGGAACTCGGGGTGTTGGGATAGAAGGTCAGGAACTCAGTGTGGGGGTAGAGATGGTCAGGAACTCGGGGTGGGGGAAAGAAGGTCAGGAACTCGGGGTGGGGGAAAGAAGGTCAGGAACTCGGGGTGTGTGGTAAGATGGTCAGGAACTCGGGGTGGGGGAACGATGGTCAGGAACTCGGTGTGGGGAAAGAAGGTCAGGAACTCTAGGTGGGGGAAAGAATGTCAGGATCTCGGGATGGGGGAAAAAAGGTCAGGAACTCGGGGTGGGATGAGGGAATGTCAGGAACTCGGGGTGGAGGAAAGAAGGTCAGGAACTCGGGGTGGGGGAAAAGAAGGTCAGGAACTCGGGGTGGGGGAAAGAAGGTCAGGAACTCGGGGTGGGGGAAAGAAGGTCAGGAACTCGGGTTGGGGCAAAGAATGTCAGGAACTCGGGGTGGGGAAAGAGGGTCAGGAACTCGGGGTGGGGGGAAAGAAGGTCAGGAGCTCGGGGTGGGAAATAAAAGTTCAGGAACTTAGGGTGGGGGAAAGAAGGTCAGGAACTCGGGGTGGGGGCAAAGAAGGTCAGGATCTCGGGGTGGGGGAAAGAAGGTCAGGAACTCGGAGTGAGGGGAAAGAAGGTCAGGAACTCGGGGGGGGGAAAGAAGGTCAGGAACTCGGGGTGGGGGAAAGAAGGTCAGGAACTCGGGTTGGGGGATGAGAAAGTCAGGAACTCGGGGTGGGGAGAGAAGGTCAGGAACTCGGGGTGGGGGGAAAGAAGGTGAGGAAATCGGGGTGGGGGGAAAGAAGGTCAGGAACTCGGGGTGGTGGGATTGAACGTCAGGAACTCGGTGGGGGGGAAAGATGATCAGGAACTCGGGTTGAGCGGAACCAAGTTCTGGATCTTGAGGTGGGGGAAAGAAGGTGAGGAACTCTGGGTCGGGGGAAAGAAGGTCAGGAACTCGGGGTGGCTGAGAGATGGTCAGGAACTCGGGGTGGGGGGAAAGAAGTTCAGGAACTCGGGATGGCTGAGAGATGGTCAGGAACTCGGGGTGGGGGAAAGAAATTCAGGAACTCGGGGTGGGGGTAAGAAGGTCAGGAACTCCGGGTGGGGGAAAGAAGGTCAGGCACTCGGGGTGGGTGAAAGATGGTCAGGAACTCGGGGTGGGGGAAAGAAGGTCAGGAACTCTGGGTGGAGGGAAAGAAGGTGAGGAACTCGGGGTGGGGGGAAGAAGGTCAGGAACTCGGGGTGCGGAAACACGGTCAGGAACTCGGGCTGGGGCAAAGAGGGTCAGGAACTCGGGGTGGGGGAAAGAAGGTCAGGAACTCGGGGTGGGGGAAAGAAGGACAGGAACTCGGGGTGGAGGGAAAGAAGGTCAGGAACTCGGGGTGGGGGGAAAGAAGGTCAGGAACTCGGGGTGGGGGGAAATAAATTCAGGAACTCGGGGTGGGGGGAAAGAAGTTCAGGAACTCGGGGTGGGTGAGAGATGGTTAGGAACTCGGGGTGGGGGGAAAGAAGTTCAGGAACTCGGGGAAGGGGAAAGAAGGTCAGGAACTCGGGGTGGGGGAAAGAAGGTCAGGAACTCGGGGTGGGGGAAAGAATGTCAGGAACTCGGGGTGGGGGAAAGAAGGTCAGGAACTCGGGGTGTGGGGAAAGAAGGTCAGGAACTCAGTGTGGGGTTAGAGATGGTCAGGAACTCGGGGTGGGGGAAATAAGGGCAGGCACTCGGAATGGGGGAGAGAAGGTCAGGAACTCGGGGTGGAGGGAAAGAAGGTCAGGAACTCGGGGTGGGGGGATAGAAGGTCAGGAACTCGGAGTGCGGAAACACGGTCAGGAACTCGGGGTGGGGGAAAGAAGCTCAGGAACTCGGGGTGGAGGGAAAGAAGGTCAGGAATTCGGGGTGGGGTGAAAGAAGGTCAGGAACTCTGGGTTTGGGAAAGAAGATCAGGAACTTGGGGTGGGGGAAAGAAGGTCAGGAACACAGGGTGGGGGAAGGAGGGTCTGGAACTCGGGGTGAGGGAAAGTCGGTCAGGAACTCGGGTTGGGGGAGAGAATGTCAGGAACTCGTGGTGGGGGGAATGAAGGTCGGGTACTCGGGGTGGGGGAAAGAAGTGAGAAACTCGTGATGGTGGGAACGAAGTTCAGGATCTCGGGGTGGGGGGAAAGAAGGTCAGGAACTCGGGGTGGCGGGAAGGAAGGTCAGGAACTCGGGGTGGGGGAAAGAAGGTCAGGAACTCGGGGTGGGGGCAAAGAGGGCCAGGAACACGGGGTGGGGGGAGAGAAGGTCAGGAACTCGGGGTGGGGGGAAAGAAGGTCAGGAACTCGAGGTGGGGGAAAGAGGGTCAGGAACTCGGGGTGGGGTGAAAGAAGGTCAGGAACTCGGGGTGGGGCAAAGAAGGTCAGGAACTCGGGTTGGGGGAAAGAAGTTCAGGAACTCGGGGTGGGTGAGAGATGGTCAGGAACTCAGGGTGGGCGGAAAGAAGGTCAGGAACTCGGGGTGGGGGTAGAGATGGTCAGGAACTCGGGGTGGGGGCAAGAAGGTCAGGCACTCGGGGTGGGTGAAAGAAGGTCAGGAACTCGGGGTGGGGGAAAGAAGGTCAGGAAATCGGAATGGGGGGAAGAAGGTGAGGAACTCGGGGTGGGGGGAATGAAGGTCAGGAACTCGGGGTGGGGGGAAAGAAGGTCAGGAACTCGGGGTGCGGAAACACGGTCAGGAACGCGGGCTGGGGCAAAGAGGGTCAGGAACTCGGGGTGGGGGACAGAAGGTCAGGAACTCGGGCTGGAGGGAAAGAAGATCAGGAACTCGGGGTGGGGGAAAGAAGGACAGGAACTCGGGGTGGAGGGAAAGAAGGTCAGGAACTCGGGGTGGGGGGAAAGAAGGTCAGGAACCCGGGGTGGGGGGAAATAAGTTCAGGAACTCGGGGTGGGGGGAAAGAAGTTCAGGAACTCGGGGTGGGTGAGAGATGGTTAGGAACTCGGGG
The DNA here is from genome assembly GCF_052327205.1 of Somniosus microcephalus. Classification (NCBI taxonomy): domain Eukaryota; kingdom Metazoa; phylum Chordata; class Chondrichthyes; order Squaliformes; family Somniosidae; genus Somniosus; species Somniosus microcephalus. The sequence goes on along the minus strand of NW_028225181.1, from coordinate 5,752,950 downwards.
AGGGGGGAAAGAAGTTCAGGAACTCGGGGAAGGGGAAAGAAGGTCAGGAACTCGGGGTGGGGGAAAGAAGGTCAGGAACTCGGGGTGGGGGTAAGAAGGTCAGGAACTCGGGGTGGGGGAAAGAAGGTCAGGAACTCGGGGTGGGGGAAAGAAGGTCAGGAACTCGGGGTGTGGGGAAAGAAGGTCAGGAACTCAGTGTGGGGGTAGAGATGGTCAGGAACTCGGGGTGTGGGAAATAAGGTCAGGCACTCGGGGTGGGTGAAAGAAGGTCAGGAACTCCGGGTGGGGGAAAGAAGGTCAGGAACTCGGAATGGGGGAGAGAAGGTCAGGAACTCGGGGTGGAGGGAAAGAATGTCAGGAACTCGGGCTGGGGGGAAAGAAGGTCTGGAACTCGGGGTGGAGGGAAAGAAGATCAGGAACTCGGGGTGGGGTGAAAGAAGGTCAGGAACTCGGGGTGGGGTGAACGAAGGTCAGGAACTCTGGGTTTGGGCAAGAAGGTCAGGAACTCGGGGTGGGGTGAAAGAAGGTCAGGAACTCTGGGTTTGTGAAAGAAGGTCAGGACCTTGGGGTGGGAGAAAGAAGGTCAGGAACACAGGGTGGGGGAAGGAGGGTCAGGAACTCGGGGTGTGGGAAAGTAGGTCAGGAACTCGGGGTGGGGAGAGAATGTCAGGAACTCGTGGTGGGGGGAAAGAAGGTCGGATACTCGGGGTGGGGGAAAGAAGGTGAGAAACTCGTGGTGGGGGGAACGAAGTTCAGGATCTCGGGGTGGGGGGAAATAAGGTCAGGAACTCGGGGTGGGGGGAAGGAAGGTCAGGAACTCGGGGTGGGGGAAAGAAGGTCAGGAACTCGGGGTGGGGGTAAAGAGGGTCAGGAACACGGGGTGGGGGGAGAGAAGGTCAGGAACTCGGGGTGGGGGGAAAGAAGGTCAGGAACTCGGGGTGGGGGAAAGAGGGTCAGGAACTCGGGGTGGGGGGAAAGAAGGTCAGGAACTCGGGGTGGGGCAAAGAAGGTCAGGAACTCGGGTTGGGGGGAAAGAAGTTCAGGAACTCGGAGTGGGTGAGAGATGGTCAGGAACTCAGGGTGGGCGGAAAGAAGGTCAGGAACTCGGGGTGGGGGTAGAGATGGTCAGGAACTCGGGGTGGGGGCAAGAAGGTCAGGCACTCGGGGTGGGTGGAAGAAGGTCAGGAACTCGGGGTGGGGGATAGAAGGTCAGGAAATCGGAATGGGGGGAAAGAAGGTCAGGAACACGGGGTGGGGGAGAGAAGTACAGGAAATCGGGGTGGAGGGAAACACATTCAGGAACTCCGGTTGGGGGAAAGAAGGTCAGGAACACGGGGTGGTGGGAAAGAAGTTCAGGAACTCGGGGTTGGGGGAAAGAAGCTCAGGAACTCGGGGTGGAGGGAAAGAAGGTCAGGAACTCGGGGTGAGGTGAAAGAAGGTCAGGAACTCGGGGTGGGTGAAAGAAGGTCAGGAACTCGGAATGGGGGAGAGAAGGTCAGGAAGTCGGGGTGGAGGGAAAGAAGGTCAGGAACTCTGGGTTTGGGAAAGAAGGTCAGGAACTCGGGGTGCGGAAACACGGTCAGGAACTCGGGGTGGGGGAAAGAAGGTCAGGAACTCGGGGTGGGGGAAGGAGGGTCAGGAAGTCGGGGTGTGGGAAAGTAGGACAGGAACTCGGGGTGGGGGAGAGAATGTCAGGAACTCGTGGTGGGGGGAAAGAAGGTCGGGTACTCGGGGTGGGGGAAGGAAGGTGAGAATCTCGTGGTGGGGGGCACGAAGTTCAGGATCTCGGGGTGGGGGGAAAGAAGGTCAGGAACTCGGGGTGGGGGAAAGAAGGTCAGGAACTCGGGGTGGGGGGAAAGAGGGTCAGGAACACGGGGTGGGGGAAAGCTGGTCTGGAACTCGGGGTGTGGGGAAAGAAGGTCAGGAACTCGGGGTGGGGGAAAGAGGGTCAGGAACACGGGGTGGGGCAAAGAAGGTCAGGAACTCGGGGTGGGGGGAAAGAAGGTCAGGAACAAGGGGTGGGGGGAAAGAAGGTCAGGAACTCGGGGTGTGGGAAAGAAGGTCAGGAACTCGGGGTGGGGGAAAGAAGGTCAGGAACTCGGGGTGTGGGGATTGATCGTCAGGAACTCGGTGGGGGGGAAAGACGATCAGGAACTCGGGGTGAGCGGAACCAAGTTCAGGATCTCGAGGTGGGGGAAAGAAGGTGAGGAACTCTGGGTCGGGGGAAAGAAGGTCAGGAAGTCGGGGTGGGAGGAAAGAAGTTCAGGAACTCGGGGTGGCTGAGAGATGGTCAGGAACTCGGGGTGGGGGAAAGAATTACAGGAACTCGGGGTGGGGGTAAGAAGGTCAGGAACTCGGGGTGGGGGAAAGAAGGTCAGGAACTCGGGGTGGGGGAAAGAAGGTCAGGAACTCTGCGTGGGGGGAAAGAAGTTCAGGAACTCGGGGAGGGTGAAAGAAGGTCAGGAACTCGGGGTGGGGGAAAGAAGGCCAGGAAATCGGGGTAGGGGGAAAGAAGATCAGGAACTCGGGGTGCAGAAACACAGTCAGGAATTCGGGGTGGGGCAAAGAGGGTCAGGAACGCGGGGTGGGGGAAAGAAGGTCAGGAACTCGGGGTGGGGGGAAAGAAGTTCAGGAACTCCGGGTGGGGGTAAGAAGGTCAGGAACTCGGGGTGGGGGGAAAGGAGGTCAGGAACTCGAGGTGGGGGCAAGAAGTCCAGGAACTCGGGGTGGGGGAAAGAAGGTAAGGAACTCGGGGTGTGGGAAAGAAGGTCAGGAACTCAGGGTGGGGGAAAGAAGGTCAGGAACTCAGTGTGGGGGTAGAGATGGTCAGGAACTCGGGGTGGGGGAAAGAAGGTCAGGAACTCGGGGTGGGGGAAAGAAGGTCAGGAACTCAGGGTGGGGGAAAGAAGGTCAGGAACTCGGGGTGTTGGGATAGAAGGTCAGGAGCTCAGTGTGGGGGTAGAGATGGTCAGGAACTCGGGGTGGGGGAAAGAAGGTCAGGAACTCGGGGTGGGGGAAAGAAGGTCAGGAACTCGGGGTGTGTGGTAAGATGGTCAGGAACTCGGGGTGGGGGAACGATGGTCAGGAACTCGGTGTGGGGAAAGAAGGTCAGGAACTCTAGGTGGGGGAAAGAATGTCAGGATCTCGGGATGGGGGAAAAAAGGTCAGGAACTCGGGGTGGGATGAGGGAATGTCAGGAACTCGGGGTGGAGGAAAGAAGGTCAGGAACTCGGGTGGGGGAAAGAAGGTCAGGAACTCGGGGTGGGGGAAAGAAGGTCAGGAACTCGGGGTGGGGCAAAGAATGTCAGGAACTCGGGGTGGGGAAAGAGGGTCAGGAACTCGGGGTGGGGGGAAAGAAGGTCAGGAGCTCGGGGTGGGAAATAAAAGTTCAGGAACTTAGGGTGGGGGAAAGAAGGTCAGGAACTCGGGGTGGGGGCAAAGAAGGTCAGGATCTCGGGGTGGGGGAAAGAAGGTCAGGAACTCGGAGTGAGGGGAAAGAAGGTCAGGAACTCGGGGGGGGAAAGAAGGTCAGGAACTCGGGGTGGGGGAAAGAAGGTCAGGAACTCGGGTTGGGGGGTGAGAAAGTCAGGAACTCGGGGTGGGGAGAGAAGGTCAGGAACTCGGGGTGGGGGAAAAGAAGGTGAGGAAATTGGGGTGGGGGGAAAGAAGGTCAGGAACTCGGGGTGGTGGGATTGAACGTCAGGAACTCGGTGGGGGGGAAAGATGATCAGGAACTCGGGTTGAGCAGAACCAAGTTCTGGATCTTGAGGTGGGGGAAAGAAGGTGAGGAACTCTGGGTCGGGGGAAAGAAGGTCAGGAACTCGGGGTGGCTGAGAGATGGTCAGGAACTCGGGGTGGGGGGAAAGAAGTTCAGGAACTCGGGATGGCTGAGAGATGGTCAGGAACTCGGGGTGGGGGAAAGAAATTCAGGAACTCGGGGTGGGGGTAAGAAGGTCAGGAACTCCGGGTGGGGGAAAGAAGGTCAGGCACTCGGGGTGGGTGAAAGATGGTCAGGAACTCGGGGTGGGGAAAAGAAGGTCAGGAACTCTGGGTGGAGGGAAAGAAGGTGAGGAACTCGGGGTGGGGGGAAAGAAGGTCAGGAACTCGGGGTGGGGGGAAGAAGGTCAGGAACTCGGGGTGCGGAAACACGGTCAGGAACTCGGGCTGGGGCAAAGAGGGTCAGGAACTCGGGGTGGGGGAAAGAAGGTCAGGAACTCGGGGTGGGGGAAAGAAGGACAGGAACTCGGGGTGGAGGGAAAGAAGGTCAGGAACTCGGGGTGGGGGGAAAGAAGGTCAGGAACTCGGGGTGGGGGGAAATAAATTCAGGAACTCGGGGTGGGGGGAAAGAAGTTCAGGAACTCGGGGTGGGTGAGAGATGGTTAGGAACTCGGGGTGGGGGGCAAGAAGTTCAGGAACTCGGGGAAGGGGAAAGAAGGTCAGGAACTCGGGGTGGGGGAAAGAAGGTCAGGAACTCGGGGTGGGGGTAAGAAGGTCAGGAACTCGGGGTGGGGGAAAGAATGTCAGGAACTCGGGGTGGGGGAAAGAAGGTCAGGAACTCGGGGTGTGGGGAAAGAAGGTCAGGAACTCAGTGTGGGGTTAGAGATGGTCAGGAACTCGGGGTGGGGGAAATAAGGTCAGGCACTCGGGGTGGGTGAAAGAAGGTCAGGAACTCGGGGTGGGGGAAAGAAAGTCAGGAACTCGGAATGGGGGAGAGAAGGTCAGGAACTCGGGGTGGAGGGAAAGAAGGTCAGGAACTCGGGGTGGGGGGATAGAAGGTCAGGAACTCGGAGTGCGGAAACACGGTCAGGAACTCGGGGTGGGGGAAAGAAGCTCAGGAACTCGGGGTGGAGGGAAAGAAGGTCAGGAATTCGGGGTGGGGTGAAAGAAGGTCAGGAACTCTGGGTTTGGGAAAGAAGATCAGGAACTTGGGGTGGGGGAAAGAAGGTCAGGAACACTGGGTGGGGGAAGGAGGGTCAGGAACTCGGGGTGAGGGAAAGTCGATCAGGAACTCGGGTTGGGGGAGAGAATGTCAGGAACTCGTGGTGGGGGGAATGAAGGTCGGGTACTCGGGGTGGGGGAAAGAAGGTGAGAAACTCGTGATGGGGGGAACGAAGTTCAGGATCTCGGGGTGGGGGGAAAGAAGGTCAGGAACTCGGGGTGGCGGGAAGGAAGGTCAGGAACTCGGGGTGGGGGAAAGAAGGTCAGGAACTCGGGGTGGGGGCAAAGAGGGCCAGGAACACGGGGTGGGGGGAGAGAAGGTCAGGACCTCGGGGTGGGGGGAAAGAAGGTCAGGAACTCGAGGTGGGGGAAAGAGGGTCAGGAACTCGGGGTGGGGTGAAAGAAGGTCAGGAACTCGGGGTGGGGCAAAGAAGGTCAGGAACTCGGGTTGGGGGAAAGAAGTTCAGGAACTCGGGGTGGGTGAGAGATGGTCAGGAACTCAGGGTGGGCGGAAAGAAGGTCAGGAACTCGGGGTGGGGGTAGAGATGGTCAGGAACTCGGGGTGGGGGCAAGAAGGTCAGGCACTCGGGGTGGGTGAAAGAAGGTCAGGAACTCGGGGTGGGGGAAAGAAGGTCAGGAAATCGGAATGGGGGGAAGAAGGTGAGGAACTCGGGGTGGGGGGAATGAAGGTCAGGAACTCGGGGTGGGGGTAAAGAAGGTCAGGAACTCGGGGTGCGGAAACACGGTCAGGAACGCGGGCTGGGGCAAAGAGGGTCAGGAACTCGGGGTGGGGGAAAGAAGGTCAGGAACTCGGGCTGGAGGGAAAGAAGATCAGGAACTCGGGGTGGGGGAAAGAAGGACAGGAACTCGGGGTGGAGGGAAAGAAGGTCAGGAACTCGGGGTGGGGGGAAAGAAGGTCAGGAACTCGGGGTGGGGGGAAATAAGTTCAGGAACTCGGGGTGGGGGGAAAGAAGTTCAGGAACTCGGGGTGGGTGAGAGATGGTTAGGAACTCGGGGAGGGGGGAAAGAAGTTCAGGAACTCGGGGAAGGGGAAAGAAGGTCAGGAACTCGGGGTGGGGGAAAGAAGGTCAGGAACACGGGGTGGGGGTAAGAAGGTCAGGAACTCGGGGTGGGGGAAAGATGGTCAGGAACTCGGGGTGGGGGAAAGAAGGTCAGGAACTCGGGGTGTGGGGAAAGAAGGTCAGGAACTCAGTGTGGGGGTAGAGATGGTCAGGAACTCGGGGTGGGGGAAATAAGGTCAGGCACTCGGGGTGGGTGAAAGAAGGTCAGGAACTCGGGGTGGGGGAAAGAAGGTCAGGAACTCGGAATGGGGGAGAGAAGGTCAGGAAATCGGGGTGGAGGGAAAGAATGTCAGGAACTCGGGGTGGGGGGAAAGAAGGTCAGGAACTCGGGGTGGAGGGAAAGAAGTTCAGGAACTCGGGGTGGGGTGAAAGAAGGTCAGGAACTCGGGGTGGGGTGAAAGAAGGTCAGGAACTCTGGGTTTGGGCAAGAAGGTCAGGAACTCGGGGTGGGGTGAAAGAAGGTCAGGAACTCTGGGTTTGGGAAAGAAGGTCAGGAACTTGGGGTGGGGGAAAGAAGGTCAGGAACACAGGGTGGGGGAAGGAGGGTCAGGAACTCGGGGTGTGGGAAAGTAGGTCAGGAACTCGGGGTGGGGAGAGAATGTCAGGAACTCGTTGTGGGGGGAAAGAAGGTCGGATACTCGGGGTGGGGGAAAGAAGGAGAGAATGTCGTGGTGGGGGGAACGAAGTTCAGGATCTCGGGGTGGGGGGAAATAAGGTCAGGAACTCGGTGTGGGGGAAAGGAAGGTCAGGAACTCGGGGTGGGGGAAAGAAGGTCAGGAACTCGGGGTGGGGGGAAAGAGGGTCAGGAGCACGGTGTGGGGGGAGAGAAGGTCAGGAACTCGGGGTGGGGGGAAAGAAGGTCAGGAACTCGGCGTGGGGGAAAGAGGGTCAGGAACTCGGGGTGGGGGGAAAGAAGGTCAGGAACTCGGGGTGGGGCAAAGAAGGTCAGGAACTCGGGTTGGGGGGAAAGAAGTTCAGGAACTCGGGGTGGGTGAGAGATGGTCAGGAACTCAGGGTGGGCGGAAAGAAGGTCAGGAACTCGGGGTGGGGGTAGAGATGGTCAGGAACTCGGGGTGGAGGGAAAGAAGGTCAGGAACTCGGGGTGGGGGGATAGAAGGTCAGGAACTCGGAGTGCGGAAACACGGTCAAGAACTCGGGGTGGGGGAAAGAAGCTCAGGAACTCGGGGTGGAGGGAAAGAAGGTCAGGAATTCGGGGTGGGGTGAAAGAAGGTCAGGAACTCTGGGTTTGGGAAAGAAGATCAGGAACTTGGGGTGGGGGAAAGAAGGTCAGGAACACAGGGTGGGGGAAGGAGGGTCAGGAACTCGGGGTGAGGGAAAGTCGGTCAGGAACTCGGGTTGGGGGAGAGAATGTCAGGAACTCGTGGTGGGGGGAATGAAGGTCGGGTACTCGGGGTGGGGGAAAGAAGGTGAGAAACTCGTGATGGGGGGAACGAAGTTCAGGATCTCGGGGTGGGGGGAAAGAAGGTCAGGAACTCGGGGTGGCGGGAAGGAAGGTCAGGAACTCGGGGTGGGGGAAAGAAGGTCAGGAACTCGGGGTGGGGGCAAAGAGGGCCAGGAACACGGGGTGGGGGGAGAGAAGGTCAGGACCTCGGGGTGGGGGGAAAGAAGGTCAGGAACTCGAGGTGGGGGAAAGAGGGTCAGGAACTCGGGGTGGGGTGAAAGAAGGTCAGGAACTCGGGGTGGGGCAAAGAAGGTCAGGAACTCCGGTTGGGGGAAAGAAGTTCAGGAACTCGGGGTGGGTGAGAGATGGTCAGGAACTCAGGGTGGGCGGAAAGAAGGTCAGGAACTCGGGGTGGGGGTAGAGATGGTCAGGAACTCGGGGTGGGGGCAAGAAGGTCAGGCACTCGGGGTGGGTGAAAGAAGGTCAGGAACTCGGGGTGGGGGAAAGAAGGTCAGGAAATCGGAATGGGGGGAAGAAGGTGAGGAACTCGGGGTGGGGGGAATGAAGGTCAGGAACTCGGGGTGGGGGGAAAGAAGGTCAGGAACTCGGGGTGCGGAAACACGGTCAGGAACGCGGGCTGGGGCAAAGAGGGTCAGGAACTCGGGGTGGGGGAAAGAAGGTCAGGAACTCGGGCTGGAGGGAAAGAAGATCAGGAACTCGGGGTGGGGGAAAGAAGGACAGGAACTCGGGGTGGAGGGAAAGAAGGTCAGGAACTCGGAGTGGGGGGAAAGAAGGTCAGGAACTCGGGGTGGGGGGAAATAAGTTCAGGAACTCGGGGTGGGGGGAAAGAAGTTCAGGAACTCGGGGTGGGTGAGAGATGGTTAGGAACTCGGGGAGGGGGGAAAGAAGTTCAGGAACTCGGGGAAGGGGAAAGAAGGTCAGGAACTCGGGGTGGGGGAAAGAAGGTCAGGAACACGGGGTGGGGGTAAGAAGGTCAGGAACTCGGGGTGGGGGAAAGATGGTCAGGAACTCGGGGTGGGGGAAAGAAGGTCAGGAACTCGGGGTGTGGGGAAAGAAGGTCAGGAACTCAGTGTGGGGGTAGAGATGGTCAGGAACTCGGGGTGGGGGAAATAAGGTCAGGCACTCGGGGTGGGTGAAAGAAGGTCAGGAACTCGGGGTGGGGGAAAGAAGGTCAGGAACTCGGAATGGGGGAGAGAAGGTCAGGAAATCGGGGTGGAGGGAAAGAATGTCAGGAACTCGGGGTGGGGGGAAAGAAGGTCAGGAACTCGGGGTGGAGGGAAAGAAGTTCAGGAACTCGGGGTGGGGTGAAAGAAGGTCAGGAACTCGGGGTGGGGTGAAAGAAGGTCAGGAACTCTGGGTTTGGGCAAGAAGGTCAGGAACTCGGGGTGGGGTGAAAGAAGGTCAGGAACTCTGGGTTTGGGAAAGAAGGTCAGGAACTTGGGGTGGGGGAAAGAAGGTCAGGAACACAGGGTGGGGGAAGGAGGGTCAGGAACTCGGGGTGTGGGAAAGTAGGTCAGGAACTCGGGGTGGGGAGAGAATGTCAGGAACTCGTTGTGGGGGGAAAGAAGGTCGGATACTCGGGGTGGGGGAAAGAAGGAGAGAATGTCGTGGTGGGGGGAACGAAGTTCAGGATCTCGGGGTGGGGGGAAATAAGGTCAGGAACTCGGGGTGGGGGAAAGGAAGGTCAGGAACTCGGGGTGGGGGAAAGAAGGTCAGGAACTCGGGGTGGGGGGAAAGAGGGTCAGGAGCACGGGGTGGGGGGAGAGAAGGTCAGGAACTCGGGGTGGGGGGAAAGAAGGTCAGGAACTCGGCGTGGGGGAAAGAGGGTCAGGAACTCGGGGTGGGGGGAAAGAAGGTCAGGAACTCGGGGTGGGGCAAAGAAGGTCAGGAACTCGGGTTGGGGGGAAAGAAGTTCAGGAACTCGGGGTGGGTGAGAGATGGTCAGGAACTCAGGGTGGGCGGAAAGAAGGTCAGGAACTCGGGGTGGGGGTAGAGATGGTCAGGAACTCGGGGTGGAGGGAAAGAAGGTCAGGAACTCGGGGTGGGGGGATAGAAGGTCAGGAACTCGGAGTGCGGAAACACGGTCAAGAACTCGGGGTGGGGGAAAGAAGCTCAGGAACTCGGGGTGGAGGGAAAGAAGGTCAGGAATTCGGGGTGGGGTGAAAGAAGGTCAGGAACTCTGGGTTTGGGAAAGAAGATCAGGAACTTGGGGTGGGGGAAAGAAGGTCAGGAACACAGGGTGGGGGAAGGAGGGTCAGGAACTCGGGGTGAGGGAAAGTCGGTCAGGAACTCGGGTTGGGGGAGAGAATGTCAGGAACTCGTGGTGGGGGGAATGAAGGTCGGGTACTCGGGGTGGGTGGAAGAAGGTCAGGAACTCGGGGTGGGGGATAGAAGGTCAGGAAATCGGAATGGGGGGAAAGAAGGTCAGGAACACGGGGTGGGGGAGAGAAGTACAGGAAATCGGGGTGGAGGGAAACACATTCAGGAACTCCGGTTGGGGGAAAGAAGGTCAGGAACACGGGGTGGTGGGAAAGAAGTTCAGGAACTCGGGGTTGGGGGAAAGAAGCTCAGGAACTCGGGGTGGAGGGAAAGAAGGTCAGGAACTCGGGGTGGGGTGAAAGAAGGTCAGGAACTCGGGGTGGGTGAAAGAAGGTCAGGAACTCGGAATGGGGGAGAGAAGGTCAGGAAGTCGGGGTGGAGGGAAAGAAGGTCAGGAACTCTGGGTTCAGGAACTCGGGGTGCGGAAACACGGTCAGGAACTCGGGGTGGGGGAAAGAAGGTCAGGAACTCGGGGTGGGGGAAGGAGGGTCAGGAAGTCGGGGTGTGGGAAAGTAGGACAGGAACTCGGGGTGGGGGAGAGAATGTCAGGAACTCGTGGTGGGGGGGAAGAGAAGGTCGGGTACTCGGGGTGGGGGAAGGAAGGTGAGAATCTCGTGTGTGGGGGGCCACGAAGTTCAGGATCTCGGGGTGGGGGGAAAGAAGGTCAGGAACTCGGGGTGGGGGAAAGAAGGTCAGGAACTCGGGGTGGGAGGGGAAAGAGGGTCAGGAACACGGGGTGGGGGGGAAAGCTGGTCAGGAACTCGGGGTGTGGGGAAAGAAGGTCAGGAACTCGGGGTGGGGGGAAAGGGGTCAGGAACACGGGGTGGGGCAAAGAAGGTCAGGAACTCGGGGTGGGGGGAAAGAAGGTCAGGAACAAGGGGTGGGGGGAAAGAAGGTCAGGAACTCGGGGTGTGGGAAAGAAGGGTCAGGAACTCGGGGTGGGGGAAAAGAAGGTCAGGAACTCGGGGTGTGGGGATTGATCGTCAGGAACTCGGTGGGGGGGGAAAGACGATCAGGAACTCGGGGTGAGCGGAACCAAGTTCAGGATCTCGAGGTGGGGGGAAAGAAGGTGAGGAACTCTGGGTCGGGGGAAAGAAGGTCAGGAAGTCGGGGTGGGAGGAAAGAAGTTCAGGAACTCGGGGTGGCTGAGAGATGGTCAGGAACTCGGGGTGGGGGAAAGAATTACAGGAACTCGGGGGTGGGGGTAAGAAGGTCAGGAACTCGGGGTGGGGGAAAGAAGGTCAGGAACTCGGGGTGGGGGAAAGAAGATCAGGAACTCTGCGTGGGGGGAAAGAAGTTCAGGAACTCGGGGAGGGTGAAAGAAGGTCAGGAACTCGGGGTGGGGGAAAGAAGGCCAGGAAATCGGGGTAGGGGGAAAGAAGATCAGGAACTCGGGGTGCAGAAACACAGTCAGGAATTCGGGGTGGGGCAAAGAGGGTCAGGAACGCGGGGTGGGGGAAAGAAGGTCAGGAACTCGGGGTGGGGGGAAAGAAGTTCAGGAACTCCGGGTGGGGGTAAGAAGGTCAGGAACTCGGGGTGGGGGGAAAGGAGGTCAGGAACTCGAGGTGGGGGCAAGAAGTCCAGGAACTCGGGGTGGGGGAAAGAAGGTAAGGAACTCGGGGTGGGGGAAAGAAGGTCAGGAACTCAGGGTGGGGGAAAGAAGGTCAGGAACTCAGTGTGGGGGTAGAGATGGTCAGGAACTCGGGGTGGGGGAAAGAAGGTCAGGAACTCGGGGTGGGGGAAAGAAGGTCAGGAACTCAGGGTGGGGGAAAGAAGGTCAGGAACTCGGGGTGTTGGGATAGAAGGTCAGGAGCTCAGTGTGGGGGTAGAGATGGTCAGGAACTCGGGGTGGGGGAAAGAAGGTCAGGAACTCGGGGTGGGGGAAAGAAGGTCAGGAACTCGGGGTGTGTGGTAAGATGGTCAGGAACTCGGGGTGGGGGAACGATGGTCAGGAACTCGGTGTGGGGAAAGAAGGTCAGGAACTCTAGGTGGGGGAAAGAATGTCAGGATCTCGGGATGGGGGAAAAAAGGTCAGGAACTCGGGGTGGGATGAGGGAATGTCAGGAACTCGGGGTGGAGGAAAGAAGGTCAGGAACTCGGGTGGGGGAAAGAAGGTCAGGAACTCGGGGTGGGGGAAAGAAGGTCAGGAACTCGGGGTGGGGCAAAGAATGTCAGGAACTCGGGGTGGGGAAAGAGGGTCAGGAACTCGGGGTGGGGGGAAAGAAGGTCAGGAGCTCGGGGTGGGAAATAAAAGTTCAGGAACTTAGGGTGGGGGAAAGAAGGTCAGGAACTCGGGGTGGGGGCAAAGAAGGTCAGGATCTCGGGGTGGGGGAAAGAAGGTCAGGAACTCGGAGTGAGGGGAAAGAAGGTCAGGAACTCGGGGGGGAGAAAGAAGGTCAGGAACTCGGGGTGGGGGAAAGAAGGTCAGGAACTCGGGTTGGGGGGTGAGAAAGTCAGGAACTCGGGGTGGGGAGAGAAGGTCAGGAACTCGGGGTGGGGGAAAAGAAGGTGAGGAAATTGGGGTGGGGGGAAAGAAGGTCAGGAACTCGGGGTGGTGGGATTGAACGTCAGGAACTCGGTGGGGGGGAAAGATGATCAGGAACTCGGGTTGAGCGGAACCAAGTTCTGGATCTTGAGGTGGGGGAAAGAAGGTGAGGAACTCTGGGTCGGGGGAAAGAAGGTCAGGAACTCGGGGTGGCTGAGAGATGGTCAGGAACTCGGGGTGGGGGGAAAGAAGTTCAGGAACTCGGGATGGCTGAGAGATGGTCAGGAACTCGGGGTGGGGGAAAGAAATTCAGGAACTCGGGGTGGGGGTAAGAAGGTCAGGAAATCCGGGTGGGGGAAAGAAGGTCAGGCACTCGGGGTGGGTGAAAGATGGTCAGGAACTCGGGGTGGGGGAAAGAAGGTCAGGAACTCTGGGTGGAGGGAAAGAAGGTGAGGAACTCGGGGTGGGGGGAAAGAAGGTCAGGAACTCGGGGTGGGGGGAAGAAGGTCAGGAACTCGGGGTGCGGAAACACGGTCAGGAACTCGGGCTGGGGCAAAGAGGGTCAGGAACTCGGGGTGGGGGAAAGAAGGTCAGGAACTCGGGGTGGGGGAAAGAAGGACAGGAACTCGGGGTGGAGGGAAAGAAGGTCAGGAACTCGGGGTGGGGGGAAAGAAGGTCAGGAACTCGGGGTGGGGGGAAATAAATTCAGGAACTCGGGGTGGGGGGAAAGAAGTTCAGGAACTCGGGGTGGGTGAGAGATGGTTAGGAACTCGGGGTGGGGGGAAAGAAGTTCAGGAACTCGGGGAAGGGGAAAGAAGGTCAGGAACTCGGGGTGGGGGAAAGAAGGTCAGGAACTCGGGGTGGGGGTAAGAAGGTCAGGAACTCGGGGTGGGGGAAAGAATGTCAGGAACTCGGGGTGGGGGAAAGAAGGTCAGGAACTCGGGGTGTGGGGAAAGAAGGTCAGGAACTCAGTGTGGGGTTAGAGATGGTCAGGAACTCGGGGTGGGGGAAATAAGGTCAGGCACTCGGGGTGGGTGAAAGAAGGTCAGGAACTCGGGGTGGGGGAAAGAAAGTCAGGAACTCGGAATGGGGGAGAGAAGGTCAGGAACTCGGGGTGGAGGGAAAGAAGGTCAGGAACTCGGGGTGGGGGGATAGAAGGTCAGGAACTCGGAGTGCGGAAACACGGTCAGGAACTCGGGGTGGGGGAAAGAAGCTCAGGAACTCGGGGTGGAGGGAAAGAAGGTCAGGAATTCGGGGTGGGGTGAAAGAAGGTCAGGAACTCTGGGTTTGGGAAAGAAGATCAGGAACTTGGGGTGGGGGAAAGAAGGTCAGGAACACTGGGTGGGGGAAGGAGGGTCAGGAACTCGGGGTGAGGGAAAGTCGATCAGGAACTCGGGTTGGGGGAGAGAATGTCAGGAACTCGTGGTGGGGGGAATGAAGGTCGGGTACTCGGGGTGGGGGAAAGAAGGTGAGAAACTCGTGATGGGGGGAACGAAGTTCAGGATCTCGGGGTGGGGGGAAAGAAGGTCAGGAACTCGGGGTGGCGGGAAGGAAGGTCAGGAACTCGGGGTGGGGGAAAGAAGGTCAGGAACTCGGGGTGGGGGCAAAGAGGGCCAGGAACACGGGGTGGGGGGAGAGAAGGTCAGGACCTCGGGGTGGGGGGAAAGAAGGTCAGGAACTCGAGGTGGGTGAAAGAGGGTCAGGAACTCGGGGTGGGGTGAAAGAAGGTCAGGAACTCGGGGTGGGGCAAAGAAGGTCAGGAACTCGGGTTGGGGGAAAGAAGTTCAGGAACTCGGGGTGGGTGAGAGATGGTCAGGAACTCAGGGTGGGCGGAAAGAAGGTCAGGAACTCGGGGTGAGGGTAGAGATGGTCAGGAACTCGGGGTGGGGGCAAGAAGGTCAGGCACTCGGGGTGGGTGAAAGAAGGTCAGGAACTCGGGGTGGGGGAAAGAAGGTCAGGAAATCGGAATGGGGGGAAGAAGGTGAGGAACTCGGGGTGGCGGGAATGAAGGTCAGGAACTCGGGGTGGGGGGAAAGAAGGTCAGGAACTCGGGGTGCGGAAACACGGTCAGGAACGCGGGCTGGGGCAAAGAGGGTCAGGAACTCGGGGTGGGGGAAAGAAGGTCAGGAACTCGGGCTGGAGGGAAAGAAGATCAGGAACTCGGGGTGGGGGAAAGAAGGACAGGAACTCGGGGTGGAGGGAAAGAAGGTCAGGAACTCGGGGTGGGGGGAAAGAAGGTCAGGAACTCGGGGTGGGGGGAAATAAGTTCAGGAACTCGGGGTGGGGGGAAAGAAGTTCAGGAACTCGGGTGTGGGTGAGAGATGGTTAGGAACTCGGGGAGGGGGGAAAGAAGTTCAGGAACTCGGGGAAGGGGAAAGAAGGTCAGGAACTCGGGGTGGGGGAAAGAAGGTCAGGAACACGGGGTGGGGGTAAGAAGGTCAGGAACTCGGGGTGGGGGAGAGATGGTCAGGAACTCGGGGTGGGGGAAAGAAGGTCAGGAACTCGGGGTGTGGGGAAAGAAGGTCAGGAACTCAGTGTGGGGGTAGAGATGGTCAGGAACTCGGGGTGGGGGAAATAAGGTCAGGCACTCGGGGTGGGTGAAAGAAGGTCAGGAACTCGGGGTGGGGGAAAGAAGGTCAGGAACTCGGAATGGGGGAGAGAAGGTCAGGAAATCGGGGTGGAGGGAAAGAATGTCAGGAACTCGGGGTGGGGGGAAAGGAGGTCAGGAACTCGGGGTGGAGGGAAAGAAGTTCAGGAACTCGGGGTGGGGTGAAAGAAGGTCAGGAACTCGGGGTGGGGTGAAAGAAGGTCAGGAACTCTGGGTTTGGGCAAGAAGGTCAGGAACTCGGGGTGGGGTGAAAGAAGGTCAGGAACTCTGGGTTTGGGAAAGAAGGTCAGGAACTTGGGGTGGGGGAAAGAAGGTCAGGAACACAGGGTGGGGGAAGGAGGGTCAGGAACTCGGGGTGTGGGAAAGTAGGTCAGGAACTCGGGGTGGGGAGAGAATGTCAGGAACTCGTTGTGGGGGGAAAGAAGGTCGGATACTCGGGGTGGGGGAAAGAAGGAGAGAATGTCGTGGTGGGGGGAACGAAGTTCAGGATCTCGGGGTGGGGGGGAAATAAGGTCAGGAACTCGGGGTGGGGGAAAGGAAGGTCAGGAACTCGGGGTGGGGGAAAGAAGGTCAGGAACTCGGGGTGGGGGGAAAGAGGGTCAGGAGCACGGTGTGGGGGGAGAGAAGGTCAGGAACTCGGGGTGGGGGGAAAGAAGGTCAGGAACTCGGCGTGGGGAGAAGAGGGTCAGGAACTCGGGGTGGGGGGAAAGAAGGTCAGGAACTCGGGGTGGGGCAAAGAAGGTCAGGAACTCGGGTTGGGGGGAAAGAAGTTCAGGAACTCGGCGTGGGTGAGAGATGGTCAGGAACTCAGGGTGGGCGGAAAGAAGGTCAGGAACTCGGGGTGGGGGTAGAGATGGTCAGGAACTCGGGGTGGAGGGAAAGAAGGTCAGGAACTCGGGGTGGGGGGATAGAAGGTCAGGAACTCGGAGTGCGGAAACACGGTCAAGAACTCGGGGTGGGGGAAAGAAGCTCAGGAACTCGGGGTGGAGGGAAAGAAGGTCAGGAATTCGGGGTGGGGTGAAAGAAGGTCAGGAACTCTGGGTTTGGGAAAGAAGATCAGGAACTTGGGGTGGGGGAAAGAAGGTCAGGAACACAGGGTGGGGGAAGGAGGGTCAGGAACTCGGGGTGAGGGAAAGTCGGTCAGGAACTCGGGTTGGGGGAGAGAATGTCAGGAACTCGTGGTGGGGGGAATGAAGGTCGGGTACTCGGGGTGGGGGAAAGAAGGTGAGAAACTCGTGATGGGGGGAACGAAGTTCAGGATCTCGGGGTGGGGGGAAAGAAGGTCAGGAACTCGGGGTGGCGGGAAGGAAGGTCAGGAACTCGGGGTGGGGGAAAGAAGGTCAGGAACTCGGGGTGGGGGCAAAGAGGGCCAGGAACACGGGGTGGGGGGAGAGAAGGTCAGGACCTCGGGGTGTGGGGGAAAGAAGGTCAGGAACTCGAGGTGGGGGAAAGAGGGTCAGGAACTCGGGGTGGGGTGAAAGAAGGTCAGGAACTCGGGGTGGGGCAAAGAAGGTCAGGAACTCGGGTTGGGGGAAAGAAGTTCAGGAACTCGGGGTGGGTGAGAGATGGTCAGGAACTCAGGGTGGGCGGAAAGAAGGTCAGGAACTCGGGGTGGGGGTAGAGATGGTCAGGAACTCGGGGTGGGGGCAAGAAGGTCAGGCACTCGGGGTGGGTGAAAGAAGGTCAGGAACTCGGGGTGGGGGAAAGAAGGTCAGGAAATCGGAATGGGGGGAAGAAGGTGAGGAACTCGGGGTGGGGGGAATGAAGGTCAGGAACTCGGGGTGGGGGGAAAGAAGGTCAGGAACTCGGGGTGCGGAAACACGGTCAGGAACGCGGGCTGGGGCAAAGAGGGTCAGGAACTCGGGGTGGGGGAAAGAAGGTCAGGAACTCGGGCTGGAGGGAAAGAAGATCAGGAACTCGGGGTGGGGGAAAGAAGGACAGGAACTCGGGGTGGAGGGAAAGAAGGTCAGGAACTCGGAGTGGGGGGAAAGAAGGTCAGGAACTCGGGGTGGGGGGAAATAAGTTCAGGAACTCGGGGTGGGGGGAAAGAAGTTCAGGAACTCGGGGTGGGTGAGAGATGGTTAGGAACTCGGGGAGGGGGGAAAGAAGTTCAGGAACTCGGGGAAGGGGAAAGAAGGTCAGGAACTCGGGGTGGGGGAAAGAAGGTCAGGAACACGGGGTGGGGGTAAGAAGGTCAGGAACTCGGGGTGGGGGAAAGATGGTCAGGAACTCGGGGTGGGGGAAAGAAGGTCAGGAACTCGGGGTGTGGGGAAAGAAGGTCAGGAACTCAGTGTGGGGGTAGAGATGGTCAGGAACTCGGGGTGGGGGAAATAAGGTCAGGCACTCGGGGTGGGTGAAAGAAGGTCAGGAACTCGGGGTGGGGGAAAGAAGGTCAGGAACTCGGAATGGGGGGAGAGAAGGTCAGGAAATCGGGGTGGAGGGAAAGAATGTCAGGAACTCGGGGTGGGGGGAAAGAAGGTCAGGAACTCGGGGTGGAGGGAAAGAAGTTCAGGAACTCGGGGTGGGGTGAAAGAAGGTCAGGAACTCGGGGTGGGGTGAAAGAAGGTCAGGAACTCTGGGTTTGGGCAAGAAGGTCAGGAACTCGGGGTGGGGTGAAAGAAGGTCAGGAACTCTGGGTTTGGGAAAGAAGGTCAGGAACTTGGGGTGGGGGAAAGAAGGTCAGGAACACAGGGTGGGGGAAGGAGGGTCAGGAACTCGGGGTGTGGGAAAGTAGGTCAGGAACTCGGGGTGGGGAGAGAATGTCAGGAACTCGTTGTGGGGGGAAAGAAGGTCGGATACTCGGGGTGGGGGAAAGAAGGAGAGAATGTCGTGGTGGGGGGAACGAAGTTCAGGATCTCGGGGTGGGGGGAAATAAGGTCAGGAACTCGGGGTGGGGGAAAGGAAGGTCAGGAACTCGGGGTGGGGGAAAGAAGGTCAGGAACTCGGGGTGGGGGGAAAGAGGGTCAGGAGCACGGGGTGGGGGGAGAGAAGGTCAGGAACTCGGGGTGGGGGGAAAGAAGGTCAGGAACTCGGCGTGGGGGAAAGAGGGTCAGGAACTCGGGGTGGGGGGAAAGAAGGTCAGGAACTCGGGGTGGGGCAAAGAAGGTCAGGAACTCGGGTTGGGGGGAAAGAAGTTCAGGAACTCGGGGTGGGTGAGAGATGGTCAGGAACTCAGGGTGGGCGGAAAGAAGGTCAGGAACTCGGGGTGGGGGTAGAGATGGTCAGGAACTCGGGGTGGAGGGAAAGAAGGTCAGGAACTCGGGGTGGGGGGATAGAAGGTCAGGAACTCGGAGTGCGGAAACACGGTCAAGAACTCGGGGTGGGGGAAAGAAGCTCAGGAACTCGGGGTGGAGGGAAAGAAGGTCAGGAATTCGGGGTGGGGTGAAAGAAGGTCAGGAACTCTGGGTTTGGGAAAGAAGATCAGGAACTTGGGGTGGGGGAAAGAAGGTCAGGAACACAGGGTGGGGGAAGGAGGGTCAGGAACTCGGGGTGAGGGAAAGTCGGTCAGGAACTCGGGTTGGGGGAGAGAATGTCAGGAACTCGTGGTGGGGGGAATGAAGGTCGGGTACTCGGGGTGGGGGAAAGAAGGTGAGAAACTCGTGATGGGGGGAACGAAGTTCAGGATCTCGGGGTGGGGGGAAAGAAGGTCAGGAACTCGGGGTGGCGGGAAGGAAGGTCAGGAACTCGGGGTGGGGGAAAGAAGGTCAGGAACTCGGGGTGGGGGCAAAGAGGGCCAGGAACACGGGGTGGGGGGAGAGAAGGTCAGGACCTCGGGGTGGTGGGAAAGAAGGTCAGGAACTCGAGGTGGGGGAAAGAGGGTCAGGAACTCGGGGTGGGGTGAAAGAAGGTCAGGAACTCGGGGTGGGGCAAAGAAGGTCAGGAACTCGGGTTGGGGGAAAGAAGTTCAGGAACTCGGGGTGGGTGAGAGATGGTCAGGAACTCAGGGTGGGCGGAAAGAAGGTCAGGAACTCGGGGTGGGGGTAGAGATGGTCAGGAACTCGGGGTGGGGGCAAGAAGGTCAGGCACTCGGGGTGGGTGAAAGAAGGTCAGGAACTCGGGGTGGGGGAAAGAAGGTCAGGAAATCGGAATGGGGGGAAGAAGGTGAGGAACTCGGGGTGGGGGGAATGAAGGTCAGGAACTCGGGGTGGGGGGAAAGAAGGTCAGGAACTCGGGGTGCGGAAACACGGTCAGGAACGCGGGCTGGGGCAAAGAGGGTCAGGAACTCGGGGTGGGGGAAAGAAGGTCAGGAACTCGGGCTGGAGGGAAAGAAGATCAGGAACTCGGGGTGGGGGAAAGAAGGACAGGAACTCGGGGTGGAGGGAAAGAAGGTCAGGAACTCGGGGTGGGGGGAAAGAAGGTCAGGAACTCGGGGTGGGGGGAAATAAGTTCAGGAACTCGGGGTGGGGGGAAAGAAGTTCAGGAACTCGGGGTGGGTGAGAGATGGTTAGGAACTCGGGGAGGGGGGAAAGAAGTTCAGGAACTCGGGGAAGGGGAAAGAAGGTCAGGAACTCGGGGTGGGGGAAAGAAGGTCAGGAACACGGGGTGGGGGTAAGAAGGTCAGGAACTCGGGGTGGGGGAAAGATGGTCAGGAACTCGGGGTGGGGGAAAGAAGGTCAGGAACTCGGGGTGTGGGGAAAGAAGGTCAGGAACTCAGTGTGGGGGTAGAGATGGTCAGGAAATCGGGGTGGAGGGAAAGAATGTCAGGAACTCGGGGTGGGGGGAAAGAAGGTCAGGAACTCGGGGTGGAGGGAAAGAAGTTCAGGAACTCGGGGTGGGGTGAAAGAAGGTCAGGAACTCGGGGTGGGGTGAAAGAAGGTCAGGAACTCTGGGTTTGGGCAAGAAGGTCAGGAACTCGGGGAGGGGGAAAGAAGGTCAGGAACTCTGGGTTTGGGAAAGAAGGTCAGGAATTTGGGGTGGGGGAAAGAAGGTCAGGAACACAGGGTGGGGGAAGGAGGGTCAGGAACTCGGGGTGTGGGAAAGTAGGTCAGGAACTCGGGGTGGGGAGAGAATGTCAGGAACTCGTGGTGGGGGGAAAGAAGGTCGGATACTCGGGGTGGGGGAAAGAAGGAGAGAATGTCGTGGTGGGGGGAACGAAGTTCAGGATCTCGGGGTGGGGGGAAATAAGGTCAGGAACTCGGGGTGGGGGAAAGGAAGGTCAGGAACTCGGGGTGGGGGAAAGAAGGTCAGGAACTCGGGGTGGGGGGAAAGAGGGTCAGGAGCACGGGGTGGGGGGAGAGAAGGTCAGGAACTCGGGGTGGGGGGAAAGAAGGTCAGGAACTCGGCGTGGGGGAAAGAGGGTCAGGAACTCGGGGTGGGGGGAAAGAAGGTCAGGAACTCGGGGTGGGGCAAAGAAGGTCAGGAACTCGGGTTGGGGGGAAAGAAGTTCAGGAACTCGGGGTGGGTGAGAGATGGTCAGGAACTCAGGGTGGGCGGAAAGAAGGTCAGGAACTCGGGGTGGGGGTAGAGATGGTCAGGAACTCGGGGTGGGGGCAAGAAGGTCAGGCACTCGGGGTGGGTGAAAGAAGGTCAGGAACTCGGGGTGGGGGATAGAAGGTCAGGAAATCGGAATGGGGGAAAAGAAGGTCAGGAACACGGGGTGGGGGAGAGAAGTACAGGAAATCGGGGTGGAGGGAAACACGGTCAGGAACTCCGGTTGGGGGAAAGAAGGTCAGGAACACGGGGTGGTGGGAAAGAATTTCAGGAACTCGGGGTTGGGGGAAAGAAGTTCAGGAACTCTGGGTGGGGGAAAGAAGGTCAGGAACTCTGGGTGGGGGAAAGAAGGTCAGGAACTCAGGGTGGGGGAAAGAGGGTCAGGATCTCGGGGTGTGGGAAAGTAGGACAGGAACTCAACGTGGGGGAGAGAATGTCAGGAACTCGTGGTGGGGGGAAAGAAGGTCGGGTACTCGGGGTGGGGGACAGAAGGTGAGAAACTCGAGGTGGGGGGAACGAAGTTCAGGATCTCGGGGTGGGGGGAAAGAAGGTCAGGAACTCGGGGTGGTGGGAACGAAGGTCAGGAACTCGGGGTGGTGGAAAGAAGGTCAGGAACTCGGGGTGGGGGGAAAGATGGTCAGGAACACGGGGTAGGGGAAAGAAGGTCAGGAACTCGGGGTTGGGGGAAAGAAGGTCAGGAACTCGGGGTGGGGGAAAGAGGGTCAGGAACTCGGGGTGGGGGGAAAGAAGGTCAGGAACTCGGGGTGGGGTGAAAGAAGGTCAGGAACTCGGGGTGTGGGAAAGAAGGTCAGGAACTCGGGGTGGGGGGATAGACGATCAGGAACTCGGGGTGAGGGGAACGAAGTTCAGGATCTCGGGATGGGGGAATGAAGGTTAGGATCTCGGGGTGGGGGAAAGAAGGTCAGGAACTCGGGGTGGGGGAGAGAAGGACAGGAACTCGGGGTGGGGGGGAGAAGGTTTGGATCTCGGGGTGGGGGAGAGAAGGTCAGGAACTCGTGGTGGTGGGAAAGAAGGTCGAGTACTCGGGGTGGGTGAAAGAAGGTCAGGAACTCATGGTGGGAGAAAGAAGGTCAGGAACTCGGGGTGGGGGAAAGAGGGTGAGGAACTCGGGGTGTGGGAAAGAAGGTCAGGTACTCTGGGTTGGGTTAAAGAGGATCAGGAATTCGGGGTGGGGGAAAGAAAGTCAGGAACTCGGGGTGGGGGAAATAAGGTCAGGGACTCCGGGTGGGGGAAAGAGGGTCAGGAACTCGGGGTGCGGAAACACGGTCAGGAACGCAGGCTGGGGCAAAGAGGGTCAGGAACTCGGGGTGGGGGAAAGAAGGTCAGGAACTTTGGGTGGGGGGAAAGAAGTTCAGGAACTCGGGGTGGGGGAAAGAATGACAGGAACTCGGGGTGGAGGGAAAGAAGGTCAGGAACTCGGGGTGTGGGGAAAGAAGGTCAGGAACTCAGTGTGGGGGTAGAGATGGTCAGGAACTCGGGGTGGGGGAAATAAGGTAAGGCACTCGGGGTGGGTGAAAGAAGGTCAGGAACTCGGGGTGGGGGAAAGAAGGTCAGGAACTCGGAATGGGGGAGAGAAGGTCAGGAAATCGGGGTGGAGGGAAAGAATGTCAGGAACTCGGGGTGGGGGGAAAGAAGGTCAGGAACTCGGGGTGGAGGGAAAGAAGGTCAGGAACTCGGGGTGGGGTGAAAGAAGGTCAGGAACTCGGGGTGGGGTGAAAGAAGGTCAGGAACTCTGGGTTTGGGCAAGAAGGTCAGGAACTCGGGGTGGGGTGAAAGAAGGTCAGGAACTCTGGGTTTGGGAAAGAAGGTCAGGAACTTGGGGTGGGGGAAAGAAGGTCAGGAACACAGGGTGGGGGAAGGAGGGTCAGGAACTCGGGGTGTGGGAAAGTAGGTCAGGAACTCGGGGTGGGAAGAGAATGTCAGGAACTCGTGGTGGGGGGAAAGAAGGTCGGATACTCGGGGTGGGGGAAAGAAGGAGAGAAAGTCGTGGTGGGGGGAACGAAGCTCAGGATCTCGGGGTGGGGGGAAATAAGGTCAGGAACTCGGGGTGGGGGAAGGAAGGTCAGGAACTCGGGGTGGGGGAAAGAAGGTCAGGAACTCGGGGTGGGGGGAAAGAGGGTCAGGAACACGGGGTGGGGGGAGAGAAGGTCAGGAACTCGGAGTGGGGGGAAAGAAGGTCAGGAACTCGGGGTAGGGGAAAGAGGGTCAGGAACTCGGGGTGGGGGGAAAGAAGGTCAGGAACTCGGGGTGGGGCAAAGAAGGTCAGGAACTCGGGTTGGGGGGAAAGAAGTTCAGGAACTCGGGGTGGGTGAGAGATGGTCAGGAACTCAGGGTGGGCGGAAAGAAGGTCAGGAACTCGGGGTGGGGGTAGAGATGGTCAGGAACTCGGGGTGGGGGCAAGAAGGTCAGGCACTCGGGGTGGGTGAAAGAAGGTCAGGAACTCGGGGTGGGGGATAGAAGGTCAGGAAATCGGAATGGGGGGAAAGAAGGTCAGGAACACGGGGTGGGGGAGAGAAGTACAGGAAATCGGGGTGGAGGGAAACACGGTCAGGAACTCCGGTTGGGGGAAAGAAGGTCAGGAACACGGGGTGGTGGGAAAGAATTTCAGGAACTCGGGGTTGGGGGAAAGAAGTTCAGGAACTCTGGGTGGGGGAAAGAAGGTCAGGAACTCTGGGTGGGGGAAAGAGGGTCAGGATCTCGGGGTGTGGGAAAGTAGGACAGGAACTCAACGTGGGGGAGAGAATGTCAGGAACTCGTGGTGGGGGGAAAGAAGGTCGGGTACTCGGGGTGGGGGACAGAAGGTGAGAAACTCGAGGTGGGGGGAACGAAGTTCAGGATCTCGGGGTGGTGGGAAGGAAGGTCAGGAACTCGGGGTGGTGGAAAGAAGGTCAGGAACTCGGGGTGGGGGGAAAGATGGTCAGGAACACGGGGTGGGGAAAGAAGGTCAGGAACTCGGGGTTGGGGGAAAGAAGGTCAGGAACTCGGGGTGGGGGAAAGAGGGTCAGGAACTCGGGGTGGGGGGAAAGAAGGTCAGGAACTCGGGGTGGGGTGAAAGAAGGTCAGGAACTCGGGGTGGGGGGATAGACGATCAGGAACTCGGGGTGAGGGGAACGAAGTTCAGGATCTCGGGGTGGGGGAATGAAGGTTAGGATCTCGGGGTGGGGGAAAGAAGTTCAGGAACTCGGGGTGGGGGAGAGAAGGACAGGAACTCGGGGTGGGGGGGAGAAGGTTTGGATCTCGGGGTGGGGGAGAAAAGGTCAGGAACTCATGGTGGTGGGAAAGAAGGTCGGGTACTCGGGGTGGGTGAAAGAAGGTCAGGAACTCATGGTGGGAGAAAGAAGGTCAGGAACTCGGGGTGGGGGGAAAGAAGGTCAGGAACTCGGGGTGGGGGAAAGAGGGTGAGGAACTCGGGGTGTGGGAAAGAAGGTCAGGAACTCGGGGTTGGATTAAAGAGGATCAGGAATTCGGGGTGGGGGAAAGAAAGTCAGGAACTCGGGGTGGGGGAAATAAGGTCAGGGACTCCGGGTGGGGGAAAGAGGGTCAGGAACTCGGGGTGCGGAAAGACGGTCAGGAACGCAGGCTGGGGCAAAGAGGGTCAGGGACTCCGGGTGGGGGAAAGAGGGTCAGGAACTCGGGGTGCGGAAAGACGGTCAGGAAGGCAGGCTGGGGCAAAGAAGGTCAGGAACTCTGGGTGGGGGGAAAGAAGTTCAGGAACTCGGGGTGGGGGAAAGAAGGTCAGGAAATCGGAATGGGGGGAAGAAGGTGAGGAACTCGGGGTGGGGGGAATGAAGGTCAGGAACTCGGGGTGGGGGGAAAGAAGGTCAGGAACTCGGGGTGCGGAAACACGGTCAGGAACGCGGGCTGGGGCAAAGAGGGTCAGGAACTCGGGGTGGGGGAAAGAAGGTCAGGAACTCGGGCTGGAGGGAAAGAAGATCAGGAACTCGGGGTGGGGGAAAGAAGGACAGGAACTCGGGGTGGAGGGAAAGAAGGTCAGGAACTCGGGGTGGGGGGAAGAAGGTCAGGAACTCGGGGTGGGGGGAAATAAGTTCAGGAACTCGGGGTGGGGGGAAAGAAGTTCAGGAACTCGGGGTGGGTGAGAGATGGTTAGGAACTCGGGGAGGGGGGAAAGAAGTTCAGGAACTCGGGGAAGGGGAAAGAAGGTCAGGAACTCGGGGTGGGGGAAAGAAGGTCAGGAACACGGGGTGGGGGTAAGAAGGTCAGGAACTCGGGGTGGGGGAAAGATGGTCAGGAACTCGGGGTGGGGGAAAGAAGGTCAGGAACTCAGTGTGGGGGTAGAGATGGTCAGGAACTCGGGGTGGGGGAAATAAGGTCAGGCACTCGGGGTGGGTGAAAGAAGGTCAGGAACTCGGGGTGGGGGAAAGAAGGTCAGGAACTCGGAATGGGGGAGAGAAGGTCAGGAAATCGGGGTGGAGGGAAAGAATGTCAGGAACTCGGGGTGGGGGGAAAGAAGGTCAGGAACTCGGGGTGGAGGGAAAGAAGTTCAGGAACTCGGGGTGGGGTGAAAGAAGGTCAGGAACTCGGGGTGGGGTGAAAGAAGGTCAGGAACTCTGGGTTTGGGCAAGAAGGTCAGGAACTCGGGGTGGGGTGAAAGAAGGTCAGGAACTCTGGGTTTGGGAAAGAAGGTCAGGAACTTGGGGTGGGGGAAAGAAGGTCAGGAACACAGGGTGGGGGAAGGAGGGTCAGGAACTCGGGGTGTGGGAAAGTAGGTCAGGAACTCGGGGTGGGGAGAGAATGTCAGGAACTCGTGGTGGGGGGAAAGAAGGTCGGATACTCGGGGTGGGGGAAAGAAGGAGAGAATGTCGTGGTGGGGGGAACGAAGTTCAGGATCTCGGGGTGGGGGGAAATAAGGTCAGGAACTCGGGGTGGGGGAAAGGAAGGTCAGGAACTCGGGGTGGGGGAAAGAAGGTCAGGAACTCGGGGTGGGGGGAAAGAGGGTCAGGAGCACGGTGTGGGGGGAGAGAAGGTCAGGAACTCGGGGTGGGGGGAAAGAAGGTCAGGAACTCGGCGTGGGGGAAAGAGGGTCAGGAACTCGGGGTGGGGGGAAAGAAGGTCAGGAACTCGGGGTGGGGCAAAGAAGGTCAGGAACTCGGGTTGGGGGGAAAGAAGTTCAGGAACTCGGGGTGGGTGAGAGATGGTCAGGAACTCAGGGTGGGCGGAAAGAAGGTCAGGAACTCGGGGTGGGGGTAGAGATGGTCAGGAACTCGGGGTGGGGGCAAGAAGGTCAGGCACTCGGGGTGGGTGAAAGAAGGTCAGGAACTCGGGGTGGGGGATAGAAGGTCAGGAAATCGGAAAGGGGGAAAAGAAGGTCAGGAACACGGGGTGGGGGAGAGAAGTACAGGAAATCGGGGTGGAGGGAAACACGGTCAGGAACTCCGGTTGGGGGAAAGAAGGTCAGGAACACGGGGTGGTGGGAAAGAATTTCAGGAACTCGGGGTTGGGGGAAAGAAGTTCAGGAACTCTGGGTGGGGGAAAGAAGGTCAGGAACTCTGGGTGGGGGAAAGAAGGTCAGGAACTCAGGGTGGGGGAAAGAGGGTCAGGATCTCGGGGTGTGGGAAAGTAGGACAGGAACTCAACGTGGGGGAGAGAATGTCAGGAACTCGTGGTGGGGGGAAAGAAGGTCGGGTACTCGGGGTGGGGGACAGAAGGTGAGAAACTCGAGGTGGGGGGAACGAAGTTCAGGATCTCGGGGTGGGGGGAAAGAAGGTCAGGAACTCGGGGTGGTGGGAACGAAGGTCAGGAACTCGGGGTGGTGGAAAGAAGGTCAGGAACTCGGGGTGGGGGGAAAGATGGTCAGGAACACGGGGTAGGGGAAAGAAGGTCAGGAACTCGGGGTTGGGGGAAAGAAGGTCAGGAACTCGGGGTGGGGGAAAGAGGGTCAGGAACTCGGGGTGGGGGGAAAGAAGGTCAGGAACTCGGGGTGGGGTGAAAGAAGGTCAGGAACTCGGGGTGTGGGAAAGAAGGTCAGGAACTCGGGGTGGGGTGATAGACGATCAGGAACTCGGGGTGAGGGGAACGAAGTTCAGGATCTCGGGATGGGGGAATGAAGGTTAGGATCTCGGGGTGGGGGAAAGAAGGTCAGGAACTCGGGGTGGGGGAGAGAAGGACAGGAACTCGGGGTGGGGAGGAGAAGGTTTGGATCTCGGGGTGGGGGAGAGAAGGTCAGGAACTCGTGGTGGTGGGAAAGAAGGTCGAGTACTCGGGGTGGGTGAAAGAAGGTCAGGAACTCATGGTGGGAGAAAGAAGGTCAGGAACTCGGGGTGGGGAGAAAGAAGGTCAGGAACTCGGGGTGGGGGAAAGAGGGTGAGGAACTCGGGGTGTGGGAAAGAAGGTCAGGAACTCTGGGTTGGGTTAAAGAGGATCAGGAATTCGGGGTGGGGGAAAGAAAGTCAGGAACTCGGGGTGGGGGAAATAAGGTCAGGGACTCCGGGTGGGGGAAAGAGGGTCAGGAACTCGGGGTGCGGAAAGACGGTCAGGAACGCAGGCTGGGGCAAAGAGGGTCAGGAACTCGGGGTGGGGGAAAGAAGGTCAGGAACTTTGGGTGGGGGGAAAGAAGTTCAGGAACTCGGGGTGGGGGAAAGAATGACAGGAACTCGGGGTGGAGGGAAAGAAGGTCAGGAACTCGGGGTGTGGGGAAAGAAGGTCAGGAACTCAGTGTGGGGGTAGAGATGGTCAGGAACTCGGGGTGGGGGAAATAAGGTAAGGCACTCGGGGTGGGTGAAAGAAGGTCAGGAACTCGGGGTGGGGGAAAGAAGGTCAGGAACTCGGAATGGGGGAGAGAAGGTCAGGAAATCGGGGTGGAGGGAAAGAATGTCAGGAACTCGGGGTGGGGGGAAAGAAGGTCAGGAACTCGGGGTGGAGGGAAAGAAGGTCAGGAACTCGGGGTGGGGTGAAAGAAGGTCAGGAACTCGGGGTGGGGTGAAAGAAGGTCAGGAACTCTGGGTTTGGGCAAGAAGGTCAGGAACTCGGGGTGGGGTGAAAGAAGGTCAGGAACTCTGGGTTTGGGAAAGAAGGTCAGGAACTTGGGGTGGGGGAAAGAAGGTCAGGAACACAGGGTGGGGGAAGGAGGGTCAGGAACTCGGGGTGTGGGAAAGTAGGTCAGGAACTCGGGGTGGGAAGAGAATGTCAGGAACTCGTGGTGGGGGAAAGAAGGTCGGATACTCGGAGTGGGGGAAAGAAGGAGAGAAAGTCGTGGTGGGGGGAACGAAGTTCAGGATCTCGGGGTGGGGGGAAATAAGGTCAGGAACTCGGGGTGGGGGAAGGAAGGTCAGGAACTCGGGGTGGGGGAAAGAAGGTCAGGAACTCGGGGTGGGGGGAAAGAGGGTCAGGAACACGGGGTGGGGGGAGAGAAGGTCAGGAACTCGGGGTGGGGGGAAAGAAGGTCAGGAACTCGGGGTGGGGGAAAGAGGGTCAGGAACTCGGGGTGGGGGGAAAGAAGGTCAGGAACTCGGGGTGGGGCAAAGAAGGTCAGGAACTCGGGTTGGGGGGGAAATAAGTTCAGGAACTCGGGGTGGGTGAGAGATGGTCAGGAACTCAGGGTGGGCGGAAAGAAGGTCAGGAACTCGGGGTGGGGGTAGAGATGGTCAGGAACTCGGGTGGGGGGCAAGAAGGTCAGGCACTCGGGGTGGGTGAAAGAAGGTCAGGAACTCGGGGTGGGGGATAGAAGGTCAGGAAATCGGAATGGGGGGAAAGAAGGTCAGGAACACGGGGTGGGGGAGAGAAGTACAGGAAATCGGGGTGGAGGGAAACACGGTCAGGAACTCCGGTTGGGGGAAAGAAGGTCAGGAACACGGGGTGGTGGGAAAGAATTTCAGGAACTCGGGGTTGGGGGGAAAGAAGTTCAGGAACTCTGGGTGGGGGAAAGAAGGTCAGGAACTCTGGGTGGGGGAAAGAGGGGTCAGGATCTCGGGGTGTGGGAAAGTAGGACAGGAACTCAACGTGGGGGAGAGAATGTCAGGAACTCGTGGTGGGGGGGAAAGAAGGTCGGGTACTCGGGGTGGGGGACAGAAGGTGAGAAACTCGAGGTGGGGGGAACGAAGTTCAGGATCTCAGGGTGGTGGGAAGGAAGGTCAGGAACTCGGGGTGGTGGAAAGAAGGTCAGGAACTCGGGGTGGGGGGGAAAGATGGTCAGGAACACGGGTAGGGGGAAAGAAGGTCAGGAACTCGGGGTTGGGGGGAAAGAAGGTCAGGAACTCGGGGTGGGGGAAAGAGGGTCAGGAACTCGGGGTGGGGGGAAAGAAGGTCAGGAACTCGGGGTGGGGTGAAAGAAGGTCAGGAACTCGGGGTGGGGGGATAGACGATCAGGAACTCGGGGTGAGGGGAACGAAGTTCAGGATCTCGGGGTCGGGGAATGAAGGTTAGGATCTCGGGGTGGGGGAAAGAAGGTCAGGAACTCGGGGTGGGGAGAGAAGGACAGGAACTCGGGGTGGGGGGGAGAAGGTTTGGATCTCGGGGTGGGGGAGAGAAGGTCAGGAACTCATGGTGGTGGGAAAGAAGGTCGGGTACTCGGGGTGGGTGAAAGAAGGTCAGGAACTCATGGTGGGAGAAAGAAGGTCAGGAACTCGGGGTGGGGGGAAAGAAGGTCAGGAACTCGGGGTGGGGGAAAGAGGGTCATGAACTCGGGGGTGGGGGAAAGAAGGTCAGGAACTCGGGGTGGGGGAAAGAAGGTCAGGAACTCGGGGTGGGGGAAAGAAGGTCAGGAACTCGTGGTGGTGGGAAAGAAGGTCGGGTACTCGGGGTGGGGGGAAAGAGGGTCAGGAGCTCGTGGTGGGAGAAAGAAGGTCAGGAACTCGGGGTGGGGGGGAAAGAAGATCAGGAACTCTGCGTGGGGGAAAGAGGGTCAGGAGCTCGGGTGGGGAAAGAAGGTCAGGAACACTGGGTGGGGTGAAAGAGGGTGAGGAACTCGGGGTGTGGGAAAGAAGGTCAGGAACTCGGGGTTGGGTTAAAGAGGATCAGGAATTCGGGGTGGGGGAAAGAAAGTCAGGAACTCGGGGTGGGGGAAATAAGGTCAGGGACTCCGGGTGGGGGGAAAGAGGGTCAGGAACTCGGGGTGCGGAAAGACGGTCAGGAACGCAGGCTGGGGCAAAGAGGGTCAGGAACTCGGGGTGGGGGAAAGAAGGTCAGGAACTCTGGGTGGGGGGAAAGAAGTTCAGGAACTCGGGGTGGGGGAAAGAATGACAGGAACTCGGGGTGGAGGGAAAGAAGGTCAGGAACTCGGGGTGGGGGGAAAGAAGGTCAGGAATTCGGGGTGGGGGGGAAATAAGTTCAGGAACTCGGGGTGGGGGGTAAGAAGTTCAGGAACTCGGGGTGGGTGAGAGATGGTTAGGAACACGGGGTGGGGGGAAAGAAGTTCAGGAACTCGGGGAAGGGGAAAGAAGGTCAGGAACTCGGGGTAGGGGAAAGAAGGTCAGGAACTCGGGGTGGGGGAAAGAATGTCAGGAACTCGGGGTGGGGGAAAGAAGGTCAGGAACTCTGGGTGGGGGAAAGAAGGTCAGGAACTCAGGGTGGGGGAAAGAGGGTCAGGATCTCGGGGTGTGGGAAAGTAGGACAGGAACTCAACGTGGGGGAGAGAATGTCAGGAACTCGACGAGTTCCTGACATTCTCTCCCCCACGTTGAGTTCCTGTCCTACTTTCCCACACCCCGAGATCCTGACCCTCTTTCCCCCACCCTGAGTTCCTGACCTTCTTTCCCCCACCCAGAGTTCCTGACCTTCTTTCCCCCACCCCGAGTTCCTGACATTCTTTCCCCCACCCCGAGTTCCTGACCTTCTTTCCCCTACCCCGAGTTCCTGACCTTCTTTCCCCTTCCCCGAGTTCCTGAACTTCTTTCCCCCACCCCGTGTTCCTAACCATCTCTCACCCACCCCGAGTTCCTGAACTTCTTACCCCCCACCCCGAGTTCCTGAACTTATTTCCCCCACCCCGAATTCCTGACCTTCTTTCCCCCACCCCGAGTTCCTGACCTTCTTTCCCTCCACCCCGAGTTCCTGTCATTCTTTCCCCCACCC
This sequence comes from Somniosus microcephalus, assembly GCF_052327205.1. NCBI lineage: Eukaryota > Metazoa > Chordata > Chondrichthyes > Squaliformes > Somniosidae > Somniosus > Somniosus microcephalus. The sequence goes on along the minus strand of NW_028225181.1, from coordinate 5,722,618 downwards.
CGAGTTCCTGAACTTCTTTCCCCCCACCCAGAGTTCCTGACCTTCTTTCCCCACCCCGAGTTCCTGACCCTCTTTGCCCCAGCCTGCGTTCCTGACCGTCTTTCCGCACCCCGAGTTCCTGACCCTCTTTCCCCCACCCGGAGTCCCTGACCTTATTTCCCCCACCCCGAGTTCCTGACTTTCTTTCCCCCACCCCGAATTCCTGATCCTCTTTAACCCAACCCCGAGTTCCTGACCTTCTTTCCCACACCCCGAGTTCCTCACCCTCTTTCACCCACCCAGTGTTCCTGACCTTCTTTCCCCACCCCGAGCTCCTGACCCTCTTCCCCCACGCAGAGTTCCTGATCTTCTTTCCCCCCACCCCGAGTTCCTGACCTTCTTTCTCCCACCACGAGCTCCTGACCCTCTTTCCCCCACCCCGAGTACCCGACCTTCTTTCCCACCACCACGAGTGTCCTGACCTTCTTTTCCCCCACCCCGAGTTCCTGACCTTCTTTCCCCCACCCCGAGTTCCTGACCTTCTTTCCCCCCACCCCGAGTTCATGACCCTCTTTCCCCCACCCCGAGTTCCTGACCTTCTTTCCCCCACCCCGAGTTCCTGACCTTCTTTCTCCCACCATGAGTTCCTGACCTTCTTTCACCCACCCCGAGTACCCGACCTTCTTTCCCACCACCATGAGTTCCTGACCTTCTCTCCCCCACCCCGAGATCCAAACCTTCTCCCCCCCACCCCGAGTTCCTGTCCTTCTCTCCCCCACCCGAGTTCCTGACCTTCTTTCCCCACCCCGAGATCCTAACCTTCATTCCCCGACCCCGAGATCCTGAACTTCGTTCCCTCACCCCGAGTTCCTGATCGTCTATCCCCCACCCCGAGTTCCTGACCTTCTTTCACCCCACCCCGAGTTCCTGACCTTCTTTCCCCCCACCCCGAGTTCCTGACCCTCTTTCCCCACCCCGAGTTCCTGACCTTCTTTCCCCAACCCCGAGTTCCTGACCTTCTTTCCCTACCCCGTGTTCCTGACCATCTTTCCCCCACCCCGAGTTCCTGACCTTCTTTCCACCACCCCGAGTTCCTGACCTTCCTTCCCACCACCCTGAGATCCTGAACTTCGTTCCCCCCACCTCGAGTTTCTCACCTTCTGTCCCCCACCCCGAGTACCCGACCTTCTTTCCCCCCACCACGAGTTCCTGACATTCTCTCCCCCACGTTGAGTTCCTGTCCTACTTTCCCACACCCCGAGATCCTGACCCTCTTTCCCCCACCCAGAGTTCCTGACCTTCTTTCCCCACACCAGAGTTCCTGAACTTCTTTCCCCAACCCCGAGTTCCTGAAATTCTTTCCCACCACCCCGTGTTCCTGACCTTCTTTCCCCCAACCGGAGTTCCTGACCGTGTTTCCCTCCACCCCGATTTCCTGTACTTCTCTCCCCCACCCCGTGTTCTGACCTTCTTTCCCCCATTCCGATTTCCTGACCTTCTATCCCCCACCCCGAGTTCCTGACCTTCTTTCACCCACCCCGAGTGCCTGACCTTCTTGCCCCACCCCGAGTTCCTGACCATTCTCTACCCCCACCCCGAGTTTCCTGACCTTCTTTCCGCCCACCCTGAGTTCCTGACCATCTCTCACCCACCCCGAGTTCCTGAACTTATTTCCCCCCACCCGAGTTCCTGACCTTCTTTGCCCCACCCCGAGTTCCTGACCTTCTTTCCCCCACCCCGAGTTCCTGACCCTCTTTCCCCCACCCCGAGTTCCTGACCTTCTTTCCCCCCACCCCGAGTTCCTGACCTTCTCTCCCCCCACCCCGTGTTCCTGACCCTCTTTCCCCCACCCCGAGTTCCTGACCTTCTTTCCCCCACCCGAGTTCCTGACCTTCCTTCCCCACTCCCGAGTTCCTGACCTTATTCCCCCCACCCCGAGATCCTGAACTTCGTTCCCCCCACCACGACTTTCTCTCCTTCTTTCCCCACTCCGAGTATCCGACCTTCTTTCCCCACCACGAGTTCCTGACATTCTCTTCCCACCCCGAGTTCCTGACCTACTTTCCCACACCCCGAGTTCCTGACCCTCCTTCCCCACCCTGTGTTCCTGACCTTCTTCCCCCACCCCAAGTTCCTGACCTTCTTTCCCAAACCCAGAGTTCCTGAACCTTCTTTCACCCCACCCCGAGTTCCTGACCTTCTTGCCAAACCCAGAGTTCCTGACCTTCTTTCACCCCACCCCGAGTTCCTGACCTTCTTTCACCCCACCTCCGAGTTCCTGACCTTCTTTCCCTCCACCCCGAGTTCCTGACCTTCTTTCCCCCCACCCCGAGTTCCTGACATTCTTTCCTCCACCCCGATTTCCTGACCTTTCTCTCCCCCATTCCGAGTTCCTGACCTTCTTTCCCCACCCCGAGTTCCTGACCTTCTTTCACCCACCCGAGTGCCTTACCTTATTTCCCCCACCCCGAGTTCCTGACCATCTCTACCCCCACACACTGAGTTCCTGACCTTCTTTCCCCACACCCCGAGTTCCTGACCTTCTTTCCCTCCACCCCGAGTTCCTGTCATTCTTTCCCCCACCCCGAGTTCCTGAACTTCTTTCCCCCCACCCAAAGTTCCTGACCTTCTTTCCCCCACCCCGAGTTCCTGACCCTCTTTGCCCCAGCCTGCGTTCCTGACCGGTCTTTCCGCACCCCGAGTTCCTGACCCTCTTTCCCCACCCGGAGTCCCTACCTTATTTCCCCACCCCCGAGTTCCTGACTTTCTTTCCCCCACCCCGAATTCCTGATCCTCTTTAACCCAACCCAGAGTTCCTGACCTTCTTTCCCACACCCGAGTTCTCACCCTCTTTCCCCCACCCCGAGTTCCTGACCTTCTTTCTCCCCCACCCGAGTTCCTGACCTTCTTTCTCCCACCATGAGTTCCTGACCTCTTTCACCCACCCCGAGTACTCGGACCTTCTTTCCCACCACCACGAGTTCCTGACCTTCTCTCCCCCACCCCGAGATCCAAACCTTCTCCTCCCCACCCCGAGTTCCTGTCCTTCTCTCCCCCACCCCGAGTTCCTGACCTTCTTTCCCCCACCCCGAGATCCTAACCTTCATTCCCCCATCCCGAGATCCTGAACTTCGTTCCCCTCACCCCGAGTTCCTGATCGTCTATCTCCCCACCCCGAGTTCCTGACCTTCTTTCCCACACCCCGAGTTCCTGACCTTCTTTCACCCCACCCCGAGTTCCTGACCTTCTTTCCCCCACCTCCGAGTTCCTGACCCTCTTTCCCCACACCCGAGTTCCTGACCTTCTTTCCCCCAACCCCGAGTTCCTGACCTTCTTTCCCCTACCCCGTGTTTCCTGACCATCTTTCCCCCCACCCCGAGGTTCCTGACCTTCTTTCCACCACCCCGAGTTCCTGACCTTCGTTCCCACCACCCCGAGTTCCTGACCTTCTTTCCCCCCAACCCCGAGATCCTGACTTCGTTCCCCCCACCTCGAGTTTCTCACCTTCTGTCCCCCACCCCGAGTACCCGACCTTCTTTCCCCCCACCACGAGTTCCTGACATTCTCTCCCCCACGTTGAGTTCCTGTCCTACTTTCCCACACCCCGAGATCCTGACCCTCTTTCCCCCACCCTGAGTTCCTGACCTTCTTTCCCCCACCCAGAGTTCCTGACCTTCTTTCCCCACCCAGAGTTCCTGAACTTCTTTCCCCCAACCCCGAGTTCCTGAAATTCTTTCCCACCACCCCGTGTTCCTGACCTTCTTCCCCCAACCGGAGTTCCTGACCGTGTTTCCCTCCACCCCGATTTCCTGTACTTCTCTCCCCCACCCCGTGTTCCTGACCTTCTTTTCCCCCTTTCCGATTTCCTGACCTTCTATCCCCCACCCCGAGTTCCTGACCTTCTTTCACCCACCCCGAGTGCCTGACCTTCTTGCCCCCACCCCGAGTTCCTGACCATCTCTACCCCCACCCCGAGTTCCTGACCTTCTTTCCGCCCACCCTGAGTTCCTGACCATCTCTCACCCACCCGAGTTCCTGAACTTCTTTCCCCCCAACCCGAGTTCCTGACCTTCTTTGCCCCACCCCGAGTTCCTGACCTTCTTTCCCCCCACCCCGAGTTCCTGACCCTCTTTCCCCCACGCCGAGTTCCTGACCTTCTTTCCCCCCACCCCGAGTTCCTGACCTTCTCTCCCCCCACACCGTGCTCCTGACCCTCTTTCCCCCCACCCCGAGTTCCTGACCTTCTTTCCCCCACCCCGAGTTTCCTGACCTTCCTTTCCCCCACCCCGAGTTCCTGACCTTATTTCCCCCACCCCGAGATCCTGAACTTCGTTCCCCCCACCACGACATTCTCTCCTTCTTCCCCCACCCCGAGTATCCGACCTTCTTTCCCCCACCACGAGTTCCTGACATTCTCTCCCCACCCCGAGTTCCTGACCTACTTTCCCACACCCCGAGTTCCTGACCCTCCTTCCCCCACCCTGTGTTCCTGACCTTCTTTCCCCCACCCCAAGTTTCTCCTGACCTTCTTTCCCAAACCCAGAGTTCCTGACCTTCTTTCACCCCACCCCGAGTTCCTGACCTTCTTGCCCAAACCCAGAGTTCTGACCTTCTTTCACCCCACCCCGAGTTCCTGACCTTCTTTCACCCCACCCCGAGTTCCTGAACTTCTTTCCCTCCACCCCGAGTTCCTGACCTTCTTTCCCCCCACCCCGAGTTCCTGACATTCTTTCCCTCCACCCCGATTTCCTGACCTTCTCTCCCCATTCCGAGTTCCTGACCTTCTTTCCCCCACCCCGAGTTCCTGACCTTCTTTCACCCACCCCGAGTGCCTGACCTTATTTCCCCCACCCCGAGTTCCTGACCATCTCTACCCCCACACTGAGTTCCTGACCTTCTTTCCCCCACCCCGAGTTCCTGACCATCTTTCCCCCACCCCGAGTTCCTGACCTTCTTACCCCCACCCCGTGTTCCTGACCTTCTTTCCCCACCCCGAGTTCCTGACCTTCTTTCCCCTTCCCCGAGTTCCTGAACTTCTTTCCCCCCTCCCCGAGTTCCTAACCATCTCTCACCCACCCCGAGTTCCTGAACTTCTTTCCCCCCACCCCGAGTTCCTGAACTTATTTCCCCCCACCCCGAGTTCCTGACCTTCTTCCCCCCACCCCGAGTTCCTGACCTTCTTTCCCTCCACCCCGAGTTCCTGTCCTTCTTTCCCCCACCCCGAGTTCCTGATCTTCTTTCCCTCGCAGCCCGAGTTCCTGACCTTCTTTCCCCCACCCCCCCGAGTTCCTGACCCTCTTTGCCCCAGCCCGCGTTCCTGACCGTGTTTTCCGCACCCCGAGTTCCTGACCTTCTTTCCCCCACCACCCCGAGTTCCTGACCTTCATTCCCCCCACCCCGAGTTCCTCACCTTCTTCCCCCCATTCCGATTTCCTGACCTTCTTTCCGCCCCACCCCGAGTTTCCTGAACTTCTTTCCCCCCACCCAGAGTTCCTGACCTTCTTTGCCCCAGCTGCCTTCCTGACCGTCTTTCCGCACCCCGAGTTCCTGACCCTCTTTCCCCCACCCGGAGTCCCTGACCCTCTTTGCCCCAGCCTGCGTTCCTGACCGTCTTTTCCGCACCCCGAGTTCCTGACCCTCTTTCCCCCACCCGGAGTCCCTGACCTTATTTCCCCCACCCCGAGTTCCTGACTTTCTTTCCCCCACCCCGAATTCCTGATCCTCTTTAATCCAACCCCGAGTTCCTGACCTTCTTTCCCACACCCCGAGTTCCTCACCCTCTTTCCCCCACCCCGAGTTCCTGACCTTCTTTCCCCCACCCCGAGTTCCTGACCTTCTTTCTCCACCATGAGTTCCTGACCTTCTTTCACCCACCCCGAGTACCCGACCTTCTTTCCCACCACCATGAGTTCCTGACCTTTTCTCCCCCACCCCGAGATCCAAACCTTCTCCCCCCCACCCCGAGTTCCTGTCCTTCTCTCCCCCACCCCGAGTTCCTGAACTTCTTTCCCCCACCCCGAGATCCTAACCTTCATTCCCCCACCCCGAGATCCTGAACTTCGTTCCCCTCACCCCGAGTTCCTGATCGTCTATCCCCCCACCCCGAGTTCCTGACCTTCTTTCACCCCACCCCGAGTTCCTGACCTTCTTTCCCCCCACCCCGAGTTCCTGACCCTCTTTCCCCCACCCCGAGTTCCTGACCTTCTTTCCCCCAACCCCGAGTTCCTGACCTTCTTCCCCACCCCGTGTTCCTGACCATCTTTCCCCCCACCCCGAGTTCCTGACCTTCTTTCCACCACCCCGAGTTCCTGACCTTCCTTCCCACCACCCCGAGATCCTGAACTTCGTTCCCCCCACCTCGAGTTTCTCACCTTCTGTCCCCCACCCCGAGTACCCGACCTTCTTTCCCCCCACCACGAGTTCCTGACATTCTCTCCCCCACGTTGAGTTCCTGTCCTACTTTCCCACACCCCGAGATCCTGACCCTCTTTCCCCCACCCAGAGTTCCTGACCTTCTTCCCCCACCCAGAGTTCCTGAACTTCTTTCCCCCAACCCCGAGTTCCTGAAATTCTTTCCCACCACCCCGTGTTCCTGACCTTCTTTCCCCCAACCGGAGTTCCTGACCGTGTTTCCCTCCACCCCGATTTCCTGTACTTCTCTCCCCCACCCCGTGTTCCTGACCTTCTTTCCCCCATTCCGATTTCCTGACCTTCTATCCCCCACCCCGAGTTCCTGACCTTCTTTCACCCACCCCGAGTGCCTGACCTTCTTGCCCCCACCCCGAGTTCCTGACCATCTCTACCCCCACCCCGAGTTCCTGACCTTCTTTCCGCCCACCCTGAGTTCCTGACCATCTCTCACCCACCCCGAGTTCCTGAACTTCTTTCCCCCCAAACCCGAGTTCCTGACCTTCTTTGCCCCACCCCGAGTTCCTGACCTTCTTTCCCCCCACCCCGAGTTCCTGACCCTCTTTCCCCTACCCGAGTTCCTGACCTTCTTTCCCCCCACTCCGAGGTTCCTGACCTTCTCTCCCCCCACCCCGTGTTCCTGACCCTCTTTCCCCCCACCCCGAGTTCCTGACCTTCTTCCCCCACCCCGAGTTCCTGACCTTCCTTCCCCCACCCCGAGTTCCTGACCTTATTTCCCCCCACCCCGAGATCCTGAGCTTCGTTCCCCCCACCACGACTTTCTCTCCTTCTTTCCCCCACCCGAGTATCCGACCTTCTTTCCCCCCACCACGAGTTCCTGACATTCTCTTCCACCCCGAGTTCCTGACCTACTTCCCACACCCCGAGTTCCTGACCCTCCTTCCCCCACCCTGTGTTCCTGACCTTCTTTCCCCCACCCCAAGTTCCTGACCTTCTTTCCCAAAACCCCAGAGTTCCTGACCTTCTTTCACCCCACCCCGAGTTCCTGACCTTCTTGCCCAAACCCAGAGTTCCTGACCTTCTTTCACCCCACCCCGAGTTCCTGACCTTCTTTCACCCCACCCCGAGTTCCTGACCTTCTTTCCCTCCACCCCGAGTTCCTGACCTTCTTTCCCCCCACCCCGAGTTCCTGACATTCTTTCCCTCCACCCCGATTTCCTGACCTTCTCTCCCCCATTCCGAGTTCCTGACCTTCTTTCCCCCACCCCGAGTTCCTGACCTTCTTTCACCCACACCCGAGTGCCTTACCTTATTTCCCCCACCCCGAGTTCCTGACCATCTCTACCCCCACACTGAGTTCCTGACCTTCTTTCCCCACACCCCGAGTTCCTGACCTTCTTTCCCCTCCACCCCGAGTTCCTGTCATTCTTTCCCCCACCCCGAGTTCCCTGAACTTCTTTCCCCCCACCCAAAGTTCCTGACCTTCTTTCCCCCACCCCGGAGTTCCTGACCCTCTTTTGCCCCCAGCCCTGCGTTCCTGACCGTGTGTTTCCGCACCCCGAGTTCCTGACCCTCTTTCCCCCACCCGGAGTCCCTGACCTTATTTCCCCCACCCCGAGTTCCTGACTTTCTTTCCCCCACCCCGAATTCCTGATCCTCTTTAACCCAACCCAGAGTACCTGACCTTCTTTCCCACACCCCGAGTTCCTCACCCTCTTTCCCCCACCCCGAGTTCCTGACCTTCTTTCTCCCACCATGAGTTCCTGACCTTCTTTCACCCACCCCGAGTACTCGACCTTCTTTCCCACCACCACGAGTTCCTGACCTTCTCTCCCCCACCCGAGATCCAAACCTTCTCCCCCCCACCCCGAGTTCCTGTCCTTCTCTCCCCCACCCCGAGTTCCTGACCTTCTTTCCCCCACCCCGAGATCCTAACCTTCATTCCCCCATCCCGAGATCCTGAACTTCGTTCCCCTCACCCCGAGTTCCTGATCGTCTATCCCCCCACCCCGAGTTCCTGACCTTCTTTCCCACACCCCGAGTTCCTGACCTTCTTTCACCCCACCCCGAGTTCCTGACCTTCTTTCCCCCCACCCCGAGTTCCTGACCCTCTTTCCCCCACCCCGAGTTCCTGACCTTCTTTCCCCCAACCCCGAGTTCCTGACCTTCTTTCCCCTACCCCGTGTTCCTGACCATCTTTCCCCCCACCCCCGAGTTCCTGACCTTCTTTCCACCACCCCGAGTTCCTGACCTTCGTTCCCACCACCCCGAGTTCCTGACCTTCTTTCCCCCCACCCCGAGATCCTGAACTTCGTTCCCCCCACCTCGAGTTTCTCACCTTCTGTCCCCCACCCCGAGTACCCGACCTTCTTTCCCCCCACCCACGAGTTCCTGACATTCTCTCCCCCACGTTGAGTTCCTGTCCTACTTTCCCACACCCCGAGATCCTGACCCTCTTTCCCCCACCCTGAGTTCCTGACCTTCTTTCCCCCCACCCAGAGTTCCTGACCTTCTTTCCCCCACCCAGAGTTCCTGAACTTCTTTCCCCCAACCCCGAGTTCCTGAAATTCTTTCCCACCACCCCGTGTTCCTGACCTTCTTTCCCCCAACCGGAGTTCCTGACCGTGTTTCCCTCCAACCCCGATTTCCTGTACTTCTCTCCCCCACCCCGTGTTCCTGACCTTCTTTTCCCCCATTCCGATTTCCTGACCTTCTATCCCCCACCCCGAGTTCCTGACCTTCTTTCACCCACCCCGAGTGCCTGACCTTCTTGCCCCCACCCCCGAGTTCCTGACCATCTCTACCCCCACCCCGAGTTCCTGACCTTCTTTCCGCCCACCCTGAGTTCCTGACCATCTCTCACCCACCCCGAGTTCCTGAACTTCTTTCCCCCCAACCCGAGTTCCTGACCTTCTTTGCCCCACCCCGAGTTCCTGACCTTCTTTCCCCCCACCCCGAGTTCCTGACCCTCTTTCCCCCACGCCGAGTTCCTGACCTTCTTTCCCCCCACCCCGAGTTCCTGACCTTCTCTCCCCCCACCCCGTGCTCCTGACCCTCTTTCCCCCCACCCCGAGTTCCTGACCTTCTTTCCCCCCACCCCGAGTTCCTGACCTTCCTTTCCCCCACCCCGAGTTCCTGACCTTATTTTCCCCCCACCCCGAGATCCTGAACTTCGTTCCCCCCACCACGACATTCTCTCCTTCTTTCCCCCACCCCGAGTATCCGACCTTCTTTCCCCCACCACGAGTTCCTGACATTCTCTCCCCACCCCGAGTTCCTGACCTACTTTCCCACACACCCCGAGTTCCTGACCCTCCTTCCCCCACCCTGTGTTCCTGACCTTCTTTCCCCCACCCCAAATTCCTGACCTTCTTTCCCAAACCCAGAGTTCCTGACCTTCTTTCCCCCTCCCCGAGTTCCTGACCTTCTTGCCCAAACCCAGAGTTCCTGACCTTCTTTCACCCCACCCCGAGTTCCTGACCTTCTTTCACCCCACCCCGAGTTCCTGAACTTCTTTCCCTCCACCCCGAGTTCCTGACCTTCTTTCCCCCCACCCCGTAGTTCCTGACATTCTTTCCCTCCACCCCCGATTTCCTGACCATCTCTACCCCACACTGAGTTCCTGACCTTCTTTCCCCACACCCCGAGTTCCTGACCTTCTTTCCCCCACCCCGAGTTCCTGACCATCTTTCCCCCACCCCGAGTTCCTGACCTTCTTACCCCCACCCCGTGTTCCTGACCTTCTTTCCCCCACCCCGAGTTCCTGACCTTCTTTCCCCTTCCCCGAGTTCCTGAACTTCTTTCCCCCCTCCCCGAGTTCCTAACCATCTCTCACCCACCCCGAGTTCCTGAACTTCTTTCCCCCCACCCCGAGTTCCTGAACTTATTTCCCCCCACCCCGAGTTCCTGACCTTCTTTCCCCCCACCCCGAGTTCCTGACCTTCTTTCCCTCCACCCCGAGTTCCTGTCCTTCTTTCCCCCACCCCGAGTTCCTGATCTTCTTTCCCTCCAGCCCGAGTTCCTGACCTTCTTTCCCCACCCCCGAGTTCCTGACCCTCTTTGCCCCAGCCCGCGTTCCTGACCGTGTTTCCGCACCCCGAGTTCCTGACCTTCTTTCCCCCCACCCCGAGTTCCTGACCTTCATTCCCCCCACCCCGAGTTCCTCACCTTCTTCCCCCCATTCCGATTTCCTGACCTTCTTTCCCCCACCCCGAGTTCCTGACCTTCTGTTCACCCACCCCGAGTGCCTGACCTTCTTGCCCCCACCCCGAGTTCCTGACCATCTCTACCCCCCACCCCGAGTTCCTGACCTTCTTTCCGCCCACCCTGAGTTCCTGACCATCTCTCACCCACCCCGAGTTCCTGAACTTCTTTCCCCCAACCCGAGTTCCTGACCTTCTTTGCCCCACCCCGAGTTCCTGACCTTCTTTCACCCCACCCCGAGTTCCTGACCCTCTTTCCCCCCACCTCGAGTTCCTGACCTTCTTTCCCACCACCACGAGGTCCTGACCTTCTCTCCCCCCACCCCGTGTTCCTGGCCCTCTTTGCCCCACCCCGAGTTCCTGACCTTCTTTCCCCCACCCCGAGTTCCTGACCTTCCTTCCCGCCACCCCGAGTTCCTGACCTTCTTTCCCCCCACCCCGAGATCCTGAACTTCGTTCCCCCCATCACGAGTTTCTCACCTTCTTTCCCCCACCCCGAGTACCCGACCTTCATTCCCCCCACCACGAGTTCCTGACATTCTCTCCCCCAACCCGAGTTCCTGACCGACTTTCCCTCACCCCGAGTTCCTGACCCTCCTTCCCCCACCCTGTGTTCCTGACCTTCTTTCCCCCACCCCAAGTTCCTGATCTTCTTTCCCAAACCCAGAGTTCCTGACCTTCTTTCACCCCACCCCGAATTCCTGACCTTCTTTCCCTCCACCCCGAGTTCCTGAGCTTCTTTCCCCCACCCCGAGTTCTTGACCGTGTTTCCGCACTCCGAGTTCCTGACCTTCTATCCCCCCACCCCGAGTTCCTGACCTTCTTTCCCTCCACCCCGAGTTCCTGACCATCTCTACCCCCACCCCGAGTTCCTGACCTTCTTTCCGCCCACCCTGAGTTCCTGACCATCTCTCACCCACCCCGAGTTCCTGAACTTCTTTCCCCCCAACCCGAGTTCCTGACCTTCTTTGCCCCACCCCGAGTTCCTGACCTTCTTTCCCCCCACCCCGAGTTCCTGACCCTCTTTCCCCCACGCGAGTTCCTGACCTTCTTTCCCCCCACCCCGAGTTCCTGACCTTCTCTCTCCCCCCACCCCGTGCTCCTGACCCTCTTTCCCCCCCACCCCGAGTTCCTGACCTTCTTTCCCCCACCCCGAGTTCCTGACCTTCCTTTCCCCCACCCCGAGTTCCTGACCTTATTTCCCCCCACCCCGAGATCCTGAACTTCGTTCCCCCCACCACGACATTCTCTCCTTCTTTCCCCCACCCCGAGTATCCGACCTTCTTTCCCCCCACAACGAGTTCCTGACATTCTCTCCCCACCCCGAGTTCCTGACCTACTTTCCCACACCCCGAGTTCCTGACCCTCCTTCCCCCACCCTGTGTTCCTGACCTTCTTTCCCCCACCCCAAGTTCTGACCTTCTTTCCCAAACCCAGAGTTCCTGACCTTCTTTCACCCCACCCCGAGTTCCTGACCTTCTTGCCCAAACCCAGAGTTCCTGACCTTCTTTCACCCCACCCCGAGTTCCTGACCTTCTTTCACCCCACCTCCGAGTTCCTGAACTTCTTTCCCTCCACCCCGAGTTCCTGACCTTCTTTCCCCCCACCCCGAGTTCCTGACATTCTTTCCCTCCACCCCGATTTCCTGACCTTCTCTCCCCCATTCCGAGTTCCTGACCTTCTTTCCCCCACCCCGAGTTCCTGACCTTCTTCACCCACCCCGAGTGCCTGACCTTATTTCCCCCACCCCCGAGTTCCTGACCATCTCTACCCCCACACTGAGTTCCTGACCTTCTTTCCCCACACCCCGAGTTCCT